>NC_083112.1:53861806-54536334 GCF_949774975.1 Lagenorhynchus albirostris | reverse complement strand
ACAAGTAAAGTAATGATTGTAATAAATATCCAGCAAGTCACTTTCTTGAGAGAATGGTAGAATGCCTGTGTTTGATAAAGAGACACTTGATTTCTTTTGGTGAATGAAATCATATTATAAAACACATCTAAAGGAAAGGCTTCCATGTCCTGTATGAGTAGATACCTGCTCTGTCACATTGCACACTATAGGCTTAGTGCAAAGTCTAGAGTTTGGAACATACTAAATGTTCAACAAATATTTTATAACTGATTGATTAATGATGCGTACATTTGTTAAATGATTGCCATGTAGTATGGAGATTATTAAAAACATGGAATGCTCCTTGAAATAGTTGGAGACTTAATGCTCTACCCTAATTTTCCCTGAAACCCTATTAATTTGGAAATGTACAACACATGAAAAATGGGATTAATATGTGCACTTTTGAGTAAGTAATAATACAAAACAAAACAAAATTAAACTCGGAAATCAGTATCTGAAAGAGAAAAATAAAAGAGGATACCAGTGTTGTGTTCGCTAACCAAGTCAGAGGTAATCAGGAATTATGGATGTAAAATATGAAAAGATTGGAAATATTTACCAAATTTAAAAACCTTTAAATGTGCTTATCTTCTGTTTTCCCTTGGAAAACCCCAAACGTGGGATTTTATCATTTAGTTCACAACAGAGATGAATAACTGGACAAGCAGTGGCCCTCTCTGCAGTCTCTTATGATGGCTTCATCACCAAGAATGGCAGAGGGTGTAGCAATGTTCCTGTAAAGTAAAGCAGGCTGGGACTTTGCAGGATGGCAAATGGAAGAATCACTGAGAGATAGAACCATAGCCCTAATGGCCTCTAAGCCTTGATCAAACATGCTCAAAGGCTGCAACCTATTACACTTTATGTGATTTTTTTTTTCAAATATATTGTCCACTATGTCCTTGCTCGATAAACCCAGTTGGGTGTGGGTTTTCTATTATTTGTAATTGAAAGTATCATACTTCATATTTATGGCCACATTATTATACTTTTTAATAAAATAAAAATTAAAACATTTAAAATATTATTATATTCATATGATCACTTCCAGCCCCTGAGGTTAATTCTACCCAAACACCATAACTTCTGCAAAAGGGGAATGGCTTGTGTTAAGGATAAGTGGTTTGTTCATTGACGAATCAATATCCATAACTCTACTCCATCCCATACATCTATTCATACCATCATTCTCACATAAATAAAACCTATTCATCCCCTCCCAAGAGAAAAGAACCAAACATTCCTACTGGAGAATATTAACCTTTTCTTCCAGTTCCAGATACATCACTTTATGTGAATAAGTAATGTATTCTGAATACATAAAATGTATAATAACAGAAGGAGGAATAACTGCAATAATAATTACCATTTGAAGATGGGTAGATCAGAAAAATCTACATCTCACTTTACATTAGGAATAGTAAAGAGTAACATGAGCTGCTTGGGCAGCCAAATAATATGTCCTCAGATATATCCTCTATGAAGTTCTGATATGTGTAGTGTCCTCCATGACCTTGTTTTACTCATTTAAAAATATCTCCCCTGTACTTTATGGTCACATCACAAGGTCATTTGGGGGGGGTCTGTATAACTTTAAAAGCCAAATTCACGTTGACAGTAAGTCATGTATTTTGATAAATAATGCTTTGTTAAAATGCTCTTACTAGTATGACCAGAATCTGACAACAGAGTCTTTAGTTTAGAAGCAAGCATAATTTTATCCCTTTGCATTTTGAATTGGTCTTGGTGCTTTAGTCATTCCTTATCACTGAGATAAATAGCTTCATATTTTATTCAAATTTAACTTGTCTTGGATTGTGAGGACAGAGTTATTGTATAATTTACAGTTTCTCTGGAGAAGTTTAAGTATGTTTTTAGCTGGAAAATTTTTAATCTGGGTTGCTTATGAGAGCCTTGGTATGTCAGGATTTTCCTGAGTCTAATCTGGTAAAATTCTCAACTCCATGTCTCGGCTAACACCAGCTTCACATTTCATAATGCTTTCCTTCATCTGGATGAGCCTGATACGGCCTAGCTCCAAATACCAGTTGAAAAAGTGTGTTAGAGTCTAATAGTACATGAGTGTTTGACTTTATTTAGATAGTTCTTGAAAATCATTCATGCTCTAAAACTCACCCACATAAATCAATATGTTATATAAGTTCCAAGAAATGTGTGAAAGTAGAAAGAGTTATTTTGGAATCAGAAGGGCCTTTCCACAGTGTCTTGAAATCATACCAGTTAAAAAACCTATTATGCCACCTCATAAGCTCAACCCTGTTATATGGAAAACTACTTTTGAAGTGGGTGAAAATATGTTTTCCAACTTTATATAGGACTAAAAGTTTAAGAAACTAAACACAGCTAGTTTATAAACAGCTTTTTTATGACATAGATTTGGCTTTGGAATGAGAAGTGCATGAATGTAGAGGAGATAAGTTGACTCAGGAAGAGTCATTTCTGTAGGTATTTGGATAGAGTTGAACTGTTCCTTCACTGGAGAGGATAATTCACTAAAAGATTCAAGCCAGAGGGGATCCCATCTTTTTATGAAGTAAACCAGTGTGTTGAGACTAATATCACCCTGTATTATACTTATCACAATGCTAACTGTATAATTTAACTTATTAAAACACTAAAATTTTAAAAGTCACAATCGTAGTAGACAGTTATTCCCATTTTTACTATCAAGTTTACATGCTGCTTCCTCTTTCACTCTGGGTCTTGCTATGAGAGAGTAGAGCGAGTCCTTTATCTGACAGTCAGACAGCCTCAAATGTCACTCTTAAATGCAATCTTATCATGAAGGGTTCTAATAAGCAAAACAGCCTATTTAGAGAAAAGCACTTAACTTCCTTCTCAACTAGAACTTGCTATCAAGCATAAGAGCCTTAATTCTTTTCTGTGGGATGCTGAAGCACCAGGTTTTTATGATAGTATTTGGGAAGAGAAAATTGAGGCCTTTTGTAGAAAATATATTAATTCTTACAAGTAGAAAAATAATAGCATATAATAGAAATAGTTGATATATTCTTACAAGTAGAAAAATAATAGCATATAATAGAAATAGTTGATATAGTCTTCGGGGTGGCTGAACAAACCTATTTAAAATTGTGCTTTCAGGAGTGATTCCCAGAGCCACATCACAGAATTTTCTCAAAGATGCTGCTCTTTTTTCTCCAACTAGAAAGCCTCTAGATGACATCCACACCAAGTGCTGTACCAAGTAAGAAGCTAAGATACATAAAATAGACAGTTCCTAGTTAAAAACCTGTGTGTGATGATCCAGACCTGACCAATAGGCAATGACAAAGGCTTCACCTGACAGTCCTCATGGAAAGCTGCCACCCACACCAGGCTTGGTGTACAGCCAGTGCATTGCAGTCTCTGGAGAGTTGTAGTCAAGGACTCAGGGCCCCTGGGCCCAGTCATGCTGTTTCTCCTATTTACATTCCTAGCCTAGACAACTTTGTTCCTAGGTCTCTGTAGATGAGACCAGGAGCCAAGGTCATCTTCACACACCTCTGCAGAGACCTCCTTATGTCAGACAAAAGGGAGAAAGCTTGAAGTCAGTTTATCCCACTCTGACTCACTACCCAGTACTTTTATGCTCCTAGCCCTCCCTCCTTGTATCACCCCAACCCTAGGTCCATAAAACTGTCAGAGTCTTTTGTTCTGGGGTCCCTCAAAAGACAGAGGACCCATATGTCTGTGCTGATTCATCTGATCATCCTTGATCTATGTGCCATTCCATGGGGGAAAATGGAACAGAGGGAGTCAGCACTTTCTCCGGTTTTAGACTCTTACTTATATCATCTCAGTAAGTGATTAGAGGCTTAACTCTTTCATTTCTGGCTTGTGGCTTTAATCAGCTACTCTGACACCTGATGATAGCTCAGCTCACTCTCTCCAAGCTCAGCTGAGTTCCTGACAATATGAAAATCACCAAAAAAAGAAGCTGTTAGTGCAGAACTAGCTATGATCTGATATCAGCACATCGGTTGGACCAAATCTTGCCTCTCAACACTCATGAAACAGATGTCTGAACATTGAGACATCCACTAATGCTGATTCTGAAACTCCCAAAATATGAACACTGCAGGGGAGTTGAAACAAAAGCACGCCTCATGTTTGCTTTCCAAATCTTATGAATGCATCTGATTGTCTGAGTTTCAAACACACCAGGATCCTAACTACAAAGTAGTCTTGAAAATGTAGTTTTTAATCTGTCCAGGCTTTAAATTACAGGGAGAAACATTAGCAAGAGAATGGAACAGATACTATAAAAACTGTCCACCAAGTCAACCACAATCCAAGTGTTTTACTAACAACATTCACACAAAAACATTTTCCACATTTAAACTTCAGAATAGTTTCATCTAATTAAAAATAGAACTCTCCAAAGTAATGAAATTGCACTCAGCATTTCAACCCTGAGTGATAATTATTACTCACTTAATTCGTTCAAAATCCCATTCAGACATAAGATATATTGTAGATAATTTATAAAGTGAAGACCTACAATACAATATGCGTTGCATGACATGGTAATGGAAAATGAAGGGGATATTAAAGAAAAATATAAATAACTAGGGAGATAATTCACTTCTCATTTCTGCATCTGAACATATAGCCAAATTAGGCAATATTTGTTTTTATAGCTTCTTTTCTTTTTCCACTTGATTGATGTTCTACTTTCTCTCAGACAGTAATTTAGCAGCTGGTAAGTCATCTGATAGAGTGGCCAAGACTTTGGCCTTAAGTGTTCGTCTAAAATTCAATTTTAGTACTATCATTGACATTTTCTTGACTATGGAAAAGATAGCATCTTATATTATCCCTTAATTTAAGATATATATCTCATCCTGTAGGACAGAACCTCAAATTCATAAGGTGTGGTCTTTCTTTGATGGAGCTTCACATGAGCTTCATGAGACTTCTTTGTCATGTTTCAAACTCCCTTCTTATAGTTCATGGTTGTTGTAGTAAGACTGATGAATGAATTGCATTGATTCAAGCCCATTATTGCATTTCCTTGACCATAAATGTGTCCTTTAGTAAGAGGGGATGTAATATAACGTGTATGTGTGTGTGTAATTAGCCAATTCAGCCAAGTTCTCTGCCACTTTATAACAAGAATTACCTTTCCTCCAGTTTCCGTAACATGTTTTCATTTCCCTCTGAGACCTTCACCAAAAGCTTGTTTAACAGTCATACTTATAGCAACCTTCTGTTCACGATGATACGTGCATGCTCTAAAAGCTTTCAATACAGTGCTCTTCTTTTCTTTCTTAGTCTTCACCAGAATCTCTTTTAACATCCATTTTTCTGCCAACAGTTCTTCAAGGCAATCTAGGCTTTTTCTATCAAGCACCTCAAAACTCTTCAGTCTCTACCTGTTATCCAATTTCAAAGCCATATCCACATGTCTAGTTATTTGTTGCAACAGCACCCACTTGCTGGTACCAAAATCTGTATTACCCATATATATGGAGGGCAGACCATAACTACATTTAGGCTTAATATAATTCCACATAGAGGTTCTGCTTATTTTTGTAGAAATCTTTTTTTCCCTCTCTCTCTGTAAGATTCTATTGATGTATGTGTCTTCAGGTTGGCTATTATTAATTATCTATTTTCAAATTCAAGGAACATTTTTATTGCTACAAAGTAGCTAATAAATTTTTCAGACTATATATCTATATTTATTTCAGTTTTGTTTCCATTCAGTTCTTTTACAGAGTTTCCATATCTCTCATGAAATACCCCAAATCTTTACCCATTATATTCAGCTTCATCTGAAACATTTAAATCATATTTTTAACAATTATTTTAAAGTATAATTTTATTGTTAATTTTAATATATATCATTATTTGATCTACTTCTAGACTATTTTTCTTTTTTTATTATGGGTCATATTTCCTGTGCTTTGGAAATCATATACTTTTAAAATGTGTATATTCATAGTATGTATAGTTAAAATTTTGGATTCTGTTACTTGGATTGAAAAGTGTTGAATTTGTACAGGCAGATTGTTAAGTTTCTAGTATATCACCTTGATGCTGTGAGGTCTTTGTGTTAGGAATTGTCCCATAGTAGATACTTACGAATTTGCCCCTAGGCCTAGGGTACGTCTCTTAGTTCTGTTATGTGTTTCTAACTTTAAAGTTGGATTGTTTGGAGTTTCAATAATAAGTCCAAAGTGTTCATCAAAGCCCTCTAAATTGGCAGTAATTGAAATCCAAACTCTATCTCACCAGCACTGGGAAGATAGTAAATTTATGCATGTCACTTTGAGCCATCAATATGTTGATTTCTGCTGTAATCCTTGGAGTCTCACTTTGTAAATGTATGGTTAAAAGTTGGCCAATTATTTGAATGGAGTTTGACACATTTTCAGGTTTGAGTGGCTTCCTCCTTTCTGGAATCTCCCCTTCGATTCCCAGCAGCTTTTCAAGCTCGGATTCCAACCTCTGAATCCTCAGTCCAATGACACTGCATCTTTTCTCTTGTACTCTATGTCCTGTGTTCCACGTGAGTTGGGGAGTAGTACTCTGAGGTAATATGACAGTTAAATGTGGAGTCTACCTAGCTTTCTCTCCTCATTTTAAATGATATAACCCCTCCAGTTTCTACTTGTTTTTGCTTACTTCCTTATGCCTTCAAACATTTGTTTAATTTTTATTTACCTTAGAGTTTATAAGTGTTGTCAACAAAAGAGATAGTTTGGTGTGAACTTTTCTCTATTTCCAAAAAGAGAACAAATCTGTCATCTTTTCATAACACTGGAAATATTATTGATATTTGTCAATGTTTCAGGTATTATATTATGTTATACTACATTCATGAAAAAAGATAAAGATGATAGAATGTGGATGTAGATGAAATATATGAAAATATTGGGCATCCCTTTCAATGATGAATCTTCGGATATCTGAACTCTACATATTAACATCACTTATCTTCTACCTTTAAAAGTTATAAATTATACTCTGATTTGTACAAAAATAGGCATTTATTTTGCTCACCTACTATATATATATATATATATGAGTGATTTTCTTTTACAATGATAAATGTCTTCTTTTCAGAATGAAGCATTCTAGTATGTATAAAATATTATTATATAAGATTTAACAAGTTAAAAAATGAATTTAAATTTTATTGGAGGCAGCAAGATAGAGAGGCAAATAGATTTGTAGTCACCACTCATTAGATGTTAAAGCCTTGGCTAATTATCATTATCTACTGAATTTCATCTTTTTCTTCTATAAAATGGAAACTTTCTTAGGATTATTGTGACTCTGTACTAGGATATTAAGTGTCTTTTATGTTGCCAAAGTACATCCTTAATAAATATATTTTTGACCCTTAATTAAGTCAGCATCATTTGCAGGAATATACAGAATTACACTGCATGACTAAAAATGTTTATGTGTGCTTAGAAATCATTCTGTAATCTTGCATGAGTTTTTGAAAACCATATTTTCCATTAATTAACATGGCACTGTTTGATCCTTAGTAATTATTGGAATTCTTATTTTGTTTTCAGGTAATAATTTGTATGTGACTAATGCAGAAAGCAAAATGACATCAGCCAGATTTTTGAAAATTGCTCACTTAAGAATCTTTTATCACCATAACATTCCTTATGAAAAATACATTAGTCATTAAAATAATTGACAGTTAAGAAATAAATATGCTCTCTGTTGCTTTAATTTATCACATTTTTGATCCATTTTATTATCTATAAATGTTTAAACTTCTAGTGACTTCTTTCTCCCAATGATTCATTATTTTTACCTTTTAAAGTTGTCTATTATCTATTATTACGAAACAGATATGCATACTTTTTTCAAGAGTTAACCGAGTCATCTGTACCAATCAATAATCATCATATTAGTCATTGTCAAGGAAGAGTAGTATTAAATTCAAGAGCAGGGAGATTTAGTTGAAAGAGCCTAGAAATATGAGTTAACTAGCACTGACTCTGCTTCTGTTTTTTTCTGTCAATTCAATAGAAGAAAAATATTGAATTTATCAGAACTTCTTTTTAAAAGATTATGAAGCTTATGCTTAGTAAATTTAAGTGGCTTGCTCAATTTCTTATTGGAAGTTGTGGAATCAGGATCTAAATCCAAATCTATTTGACTACAAAATCTGATTTTAAAAAATGTCATTTAAAAAAGTATAAAGCCAACAAATAAAAATAATATCTTCCTTCAAGCTTATGCATCCATTTAGCTATTGTCCAAGTTTCTGAACAAAGGATATTGAACAGGTCTAAACCTCATTCTCTCTTATTCTATCCTCCAATTCATTTTTCAATCTACCACAAAAAGCTTTGCAGTCTTACTTCTCCAGGATTACTGATCTCTTCAATTCTAATTATTAATCCATGTTACATTTAAGATGTTTTCCTCTGTTAGAAAAACATGACTCACTGAAGTTTGTACTAATTATTATTTATTTTATTTTATTCTTTTTATTTTCTACTCCTTCTCCACACTCGTTACCCCCATTTAACAAGGAGTCTGAAGGCAGGTAACTTCTATTATAAGTGAAGTAACAACAGTGTCAGAGAAGGGCTCTGTCAGCATCTTGACTTGTTTCTCCAGAACAAATGCTGGCTGCCACAGTTCTGGATATCCAACTCCAGAGACGGTTAAAATCTACGTATTATTCCTTTATTCAAGAATGCAAAACCTCTTCTGTGAAAACTCCCCAGACAATTTTCCCTTATATCTCATTGACAAGAGCTGAGTTATATGGTCATATATTGCTTCAGTGGAGAAGAACAAGATTCAAATTTTTCTTTACATCCTCAAACTGAGATTCCCTTGGCAAAGAAAAAGGCGGGCAAATGTTATCAGGTAGATAATTAACAGCACCTTCACCGTCATAAAATTATTTCAAGACTTTATCTTATTTGACCTTTCTGCAGCATTTATTTTGTTTAACTCATTGAAATTCTCCTGTTCTATATTTTGTGATCCCAGATACTCTTTCCTTCTGCTTCCCTGGGGTTTTTTTTATATATATAATTTGTTTTGGATTCTTATTTCCTACCCAAATCTACCCAAATCTAGTATGTTTTTCCCCTCAAAATTTAATCCTAGGTCTTCCCTGGTGGCACAGTGGTTGGGGGTCTGCCTGCCGGTGCAGGGGACGTGGGTTCGTGCCCCTGTCCGGGAGGATCCTGCATGCCGCAGAGCTGCTGGGCCCATGGGCCATGGCCGCTGAGCCTGAGCGTCCAGAACAACTTAATCCTAGACTCTCTTCTCACTCTTCATGTGTAATGACATGAGTTCCAATGGTTTCAGTTGCATATGCTAAATTTCTGATATTTTAATTTCCAGTTCACTCTCTTCCATTCATTACTTCCCTGAGACTACGGCAAGAGCATCTGCTGACATGGGCCCCAGAGTATTTAGGAACCACCTACCACACACACATGCGCGCACACACACACACACACACACACACACACGTGCACGCCACATAGAGTCAGGAGTAAAGAGAACAAAATATTTCTTTATATTGCTTGCCCTAAGTCCTAGAAACAATGTTGACTGCTTAAGAATGTGGTGAAGAAAATTAGGGTGTGCCACTGCCAATACTGGAGAGAGATACTGCTTCAGAGTTCAAGGAGAATTTAATTGGCATAAGTAACAAGACACTTCATTTACCTTTGCAAATCTTTCCTCTTAGACTGCATGAATTATATGATCCTTACATAACAAAGTATTGTTCTCCAATAGTGCCAAGCATCAATTTTATTGCTTCCTTATATGTTCCACATCTTGGTTCCAGGGACATTCAATTAGCATGACATTTATAACCATTGAAATTATGGCTGAGAAAGGTTTTGGAATATTAAATAATTAATATCAGTATAGCTAGCTAGTTAGCTAGATAGGTAGAGTATATGTGAAGAGTGATACCAATTATTTTCTCTGACAATTGAATGATATTAAGTACTAGAATTGTGAATAAGTTATATTCAATAAATATGTAATACAATGTATTCACTTTTTTTTCAAATAAATAACTAGATTTTTGGTGTTATTTCATTAAATTAGAAAGATTGTCTTTGGGCTGTCAGAGAGATAGCTGTGAAAAAATGAGATTTTTAGCAGCAGCCAAATTTTGGCTAAATGTCCAGAATGATTTTTTTTTTTTTACTTGGCAGCAATAGTTTATATTTGTCACTATGAAACACAGAATCAACAAATAGTCATCATAGTTTTTACATCAATTCAAAGGTTACATAGGATATTTTCTGGACTTGTCCATAATTATAATATCTTTATGGTCACTTTATATCTTAACCTATAGTCATTCTCAAACACTCAGTGAGGATGCTGATTAAGCACTGTTGATGCAGTAACATTTACTTTAAACAGATGCTAGGTAAATCAAAGAATTTTAAGAAAAATAAAGATGCCCTTCATATGAAGAGATAATCATAAGAATTTCAAATACACTTGTTTTGGATTTGCAGTAACCACAATTAAGTAACTGTGATGTAGATTCAGAATATATATTTGAAATATTTATATATATAAATATATATATAGCTAAATATGCATTTACTAATAATGTTGCAATAGCTTAAAATAACTGATCCAATTTGGCCATTTTCATTTTAAATAATTAAAAAAATATTTTAAAAACATTTAAAAATTATATTTTTCTTGAATCTAAGAAATACATACAAAATTTAACCATTTTATTCCAATAAAACTTAAAAAAATTAAAACAAGGAAACAAAAATGATGGTGAAGGAGAAAATAAATTTTAAATAATATACAATCTAATGTCTATATTTTGATCATTATACATCAAGGTAACATCTTTAAACACTGGCAAAATATTTGAATAAGCTGAGAAGAAAAATGTTTAAATTGAGCAACACACTGCTAATTTTGTGGGTTTTTTTGGTCATATTAGAATAACATTTAAAATTTACAGAAGATAAATATAAGGGATACTTTGTAGATCTAAATATTACTTTAGATTGTAAAATCACAATTTATGTGATAGAAAATTATAAGATGAAATCAAAACAATTTCTGTAATGAGGATATTTCATGTGGTCCCATCACAATGTTCGAATCTGATATATAAACTAAATGATTTATTTCTGAATATAAATCTTTTGTTTTTTACAAAGAATATAAATCTTAATTATAACTAGCTCAACAGATATTTTCAAAGGCAAAAAATATATATATATATTTCAGAATACATTATAAAACTATAGTAATTAAAACAGTAGGTTACAGGCATTAAAACAGACATACAAGCCAATGGAATAGAATTGAGAGCCCAGAAATAAAACCATGCATGTACAGTAAGCTAATATATGACAAGGGAATGAAGAATACTCAATGGGGAATGGATAAATAAATGGTGTTGAGAAAACTGGCTATTCACATGCACAAAAATGGTAACTATGTGAGGTGATGGAATATGTTAACTTACTTTATTGTGGTAATCATAATATTTACGTGTGTCAAATCATCACACTATATACCTTAAACTTACACAATGCTATAGGTCTGTTATACCTCAATAAAGTTGGAAAAAATCCTTTTGCCTTCACAATTTTGTCAGCTTTTGGTTATATAACCAAAACTTAAAGCATAGTCTTTCTATTTTTCTATTGTGGAGATATGGTTATCAAGGTAGGATGATAAATATATATTATTTAATTATTTGTTAGTTTAGATTGTAAGTTTAAGTAGTTAATATGCTATATTTTGACCTCTGTTTGGACACTTGACCCAGATAAAAGTATAGAGATATGTAAACATTTCCTAAAGGATGTGCTTCTTACAACACATATAAAACTGAGTATACATTCTTCCTTTCCAGACTTGTTTTTCCTCCTATATATCTTAGCTCATGATTCACCTAGCTGTTTGAATCTGAAACACTGGATTCATTTGACTGATGCATTACATATCATACACTCTAACTGATTCAAAAACATTGCTCTGACAGTTTTCCCTACTTACTCTCCTATATTTTATTATTCACTTGATCACTCCCATCAGTACAAAAGCATAGTTTTCTTTTTCATATTTTACTAAAAAGAAGGCTTTCTGTTGACTGCGCTTCCTTTTTAAACTTTTTTAAAATTTTCATTACTTTGTTCCCCATTGCAATAAATCCTCTTGAAGAGTCATTTATCTTTCTTGACATAAATTCTTCTCCTCCCGACACTTTTTAACCTTATCAACATGTACTTTCCTTGGTTTTTGTTTCTGTACTTCTTATTACTTTCAAATATAATATTGATTTCTATTATGTTGATTGTGTTTATCTTTAAAATATAATTTCCATGATGTCAGGGATACTTTCTATCTCTTGTTCACTGATAGTCACCAAGGGTCTATGAAGTTGGCCATAAGGTAGGAGCTCAATAGATATTTGCTGAAGGAATCTATGAAGGAATGCTTGATTATTACCTGTCCCTCAGCATCATCATGTAGTTAGTACTCTATGCTTCATATTTCTTGATTTAGTACCCTGTACTATCTTGGCAACTTTTATGTCAATCTACTATTACTCCAAAATAAAAAGTTTATTTAAAAAAAACTTCTCTAAGGCTAAGCTGTAACACTATTTTTCCAGGAAATTTTTCCATTTCCTGATCACAATTAAAAGTTCTTTTCTCTGTCTTCTAGAACATCTTGTTTATGTTCCTGGATCTTTGTAAATACTACTTAATGTTGAGGCTTTTCATCTCTTCACTTTGCTATCTTCACCACATTTTACTATTTGGCAAATGAGGAAAAACTGGACTATATTTAATACGGAAAGCAGGATTTGATTTTTATCTTAATAATAGAAATAGAATAAATATACCGTTTTTGGTATTATATTGGCCTTGGAAAATTAGTAAAATTCTCTAATCCTAAATAGACATTCATGAGGCCAATCTCGGTCAATTTTAAAAGTACAAAAGTCTGAAACATGAAAGGTTTTCAGGCATAAAATTTAATTTAATTTATTTTAATTTTAAAAAGATCCATGGAGAGGCAAACTCACTTTGGGAAGCAGTAGGAATCTGACAAGATAAACTCTTGGAGACCGTCAACATGGGGTTTTCCTCAGTAGATTTGAGCTTAGCTCTCCTCTGGTTGTTATTTTTGTTTTTGGTTTTGTTTTTTTTTTTTTTTTTTGCAGTACGCGGGCCTCTCACTGCTGTGGCCTCTCCCGTTGCGGAGTACAGGCTCCGGACACGCAGGCTCAGCGGCCATGGCTCATGGGCCCAGCCGCTCCGCGGCACATGGGATCTTCCTGGACCGGGGCATGAACCCGTGTCCCCTGCATCGGCAGGCGGACTCTCAACCACTGCGTCACCAGGGAAGCCCATCCTCTAGTTGTTTTAACCAGGCTTGGGCTGTTTTATCTTATCAATTTATCTCTCTATATATGAACAATAATAATTATTATGTAATTAATAAATTGCAATCTGTCTAGAACATTTAAAATCCCAAATCATGTCCAAATCAGAAATTCTCCCACCCTCATCACAGTAGACTTATTGTAACTTGGGGAGCTTGGACCTGGGAGAGAAATATAAACTGATTACCTCCTCTGTGTTCTCACTCCTTTGAGGTTAGGTATTCCAAGGCTGGAAAAGGGAGTACAAAGAGGGAAGGCAAGGTTGTCTTGTGTTGCTTGACACTATGTTTGCAGTGAGGAGATTCCCCTGATATGTTCCTGGTTTGATCTGGTAATATATGATCATGGTTATTCCTGTTGCTAAACCAACTTACATAGCAAATTCCACTCCAAGTGGTGTCTGGCTTAGTAGTTTTTCAGTAATTTCGATAGTTCTCCACATAGAGTGGAAAGAAATGAAGGACTCTTCTATATCCACTTAAGGATCACAGTACTAGGATAAGGTGGAAGTTGCATCCATCTTTTCCCCAAGTATACTCCATTAAATTTCTTTTCAAGCGTGCTATCATAAATTCTTCTCTTGGGTGCATATTTCCGCATGTTTTGTGAGAGACGTATCAATCTCTCCAGAGGAATTCCCACCATTCCAATGCAAACATTAGGATAGGCTGACAGAAATGTCAGTAAACACATACACAGCATTCCCATTATGCAGCAAATCCAAAACATTCTCTCTCTTTACCAGTGGCCTTTCTGCATAGGAAAGAGGTGGAGGTGAAATCATGCACCATCCAATAAGTCTGCCTGTCAGTAAAGTCAAAGTATTTGGCCTCAATTAGAGGTGGCTCTCTTTAGAATTTGGGCCACTTAATACTCCCGTGTCATCAATACTTGGACTTATTCAACAATTCTAAGGAAATAAGAATGGCTTTTTAAATATTCTATTACACTAACATTTGCATGGGGCAAGAATCCTGAACAAAATTATAAAACTAAGTCTTAGGCTGGAGAACTGGGTAAAGAGGATTAGGTAATCAGGGAAGAAGTGATAGGGAAAACAAAATTAAAAGTCTCACTGAAGGTCTTTACAGAACAAATTCCAAACATCATGACAGTACATATTACTGTCATTGTATTACATTATATAACATTACATATTACATCAATGATAGTGAATACAACCATGATTAGGCTATAGATATAACTTTAAAAATCAGTAATATTAATAAGTAATATTAATCAGAAGAGCAGCAAGTGTTTCATTTTTAATATAACAATGTATATACATATATGTATATATGTGCGTGTAAATAATTAGGAATTATGAAATACAGATTTAAAATTCTTGTATAACATATTTAGTGAAATAAAAGGTAGCTTACAATATAGAAGAACAAATAGTTTAAAATGACTGATGCAAGTAAAAGAGAAAAGAATTTTTTTAGAAAATAAAATAAAAATTTGAAATTACAAACCCACTGAACAACTTGAACAGAATCTTAAACAAAGATTAAAGGGAATTAGTAAACTGAAAATGGATATGAAAATTTACACAAAATTCAATACAAATTTTCATGAAGAGCAAAAATTTGAAACAGATTCTAAGAAGCATTGAAAATAGAATAAGATATTTTAAGGAATTTTTATTCAGACTTCTAGAGAATGGAAAAAGATGATATTGAGAAACAGGATAGATATATAAATGAATATACAGAAAGATAAGTATAAATGTACATTTGCAAATAAGGAGATATTGACCATAAATATTTTCTGATAATGAATAATTGCTTCACACCAACATAACCAACCTAGTACCCATGGTTAAATTAGGCATAAATCCTATAGACAACACCCAGAAGAAGGAAGGACCAGGGAGATCTATTACATCACTCTACCATACTGATGTTTCTTAAGGAAAATAGAAGTGCACAGAAGGACAATAACACATTCCAGTTCTCATATGGCGGTGGAGCCCTAGTTAGAAGAATTAGTTTTTTTTCCAGGCAGGAGAAAGAATAGATAATGTGTATATTATTTGGCTTTGTGGCCTTGAGGGTGTAGGGTGTGTGTGTGTGTGTGTGTGTGTGTGTGTGTGTGTGTGTGTGTGTGTCTGTGTCTGTGTGTGTTTGTGTATTCTGCGTCTATAAATTGCTAAAAGCATGGAGCTCTAAAAAAACTGAAAAAATTAACCCCAAAATACTTATGCTTTGATGGCTCAGAAATATCCACTTCTCATTTGAAGATTTTAACCATTTGCAATATTCACATAAAGTCTTTTTTCTTTTCTTTTCTTTTTGTAATTAGTAAGGTAATACTATAAAACTGAGCTGACTCCAAGGGCAAATTGTCCCATTTGCTACTTTCCTTTATCCCAAGTCTAGATCATGGAAACTGCCTCTCAGTGGGGATTTTGTACTAAAGGGCAAACACATGCATATGTATGTCTAATATGATAAAGAAGCAGAAATCATCACAAAACCTGTTGTCATTAGATTAGAGAGATAAAGGAGAATTTCTCCAAACATACCTTTTAAAAGTACATGTTTGGGTTTTTTTTTGTTGTTATTTGATTTTATTGTTGTGGCTTTATTACATACGGGCATGGAGCTAAGAAAATAAAGAGAGAAACCTGATTTGATTTTGCTGTATGTATTGATAAAATGTCCTAATCAGTTTAATCCTCAAAGTTAGCACAGATGTGAAGAAAATGACATTAATACCTAACAAAAAAGACATCTGTTTGAGGAATTCTATCCAGTGCTTTAGAATGTTCAGAGCAGAAAGATTTCCAATTAGTCACAAGTTTCCTGAAGGACATATTTCCCTTCCATTCTATGCCAAAAACTGTGTTTCTGAGTAGTGACACTGTATCCTTAGAAAAAGTTAAGCTCAACCTCCCAAACTAATTATCATCTTTCATCTGAACATTTTTTTCACTAACCCCAGCATCTCAATGACTTAGATTAACAGTAACTTCTGAATTATACAGAAAAATGAAAGAGGAAAAAAGTATCTCACAACACTGAAGATCATAATGCTGTGCACAATACCTGGGGTTAGAAAGTCTAGACTATCAGGTTTTGCATTAGCCAGTTTCCCAGTTTTGCTTTTCTTTCCATTTGGGCACAGAATTTACAGGTGTGAATCCATAAACTGTATTTTTTAAAAGATTTTTTTCTTCTTTCTTCAAGGTATGGGTAAGAGGATAAATATATTGCCTCATATGTAAATAATAATGAAAATTACAGTGAGCTTTTCTCATATCTTCAGTAACTTTTAAAAAAGTTTTCTCAAAGTCATTGAAACTCAAGTAAAATTTTGTTTTTTAATTGCCCAATAAATAAAATAATAATAGTAATAAATACCACAAAAATTTCTTACTTGGTATTTTTAGACAAATTGCATTTTTAGGTATAAATTATTTTTATCTGTACATTGAAATTTTATTTGTATTATTTTCAAATCTGAAAAGTATCAGGAGTATAACACTTTGAAAATGAACAATAAATTTTCAAACACGTCTTAATTACTATGCACATTAATACAATCTTTCTCACTGTATTTTAGCTGCTGTGTAGCTATTGGGTGATCCAGATATTTATGTACATATTAAAGTATAGGCTTTCCAAGTAAGTTTTGCAGCTCAGTATAAAGTCAGTTTTGCAAAAAAATACCCTGGCAACTTGAACACATTTCAATTATAGTTGTGATTAGTTTTTAATTATTAGTGTTATTATTAGTGGTAAATGTTTTGGTATGATAAAATGATTGCTGTGGTATTGACTTTAAAACATATAAAGGAAGGTTTAAGAGGAATGCTTGAAACAAAATTGGCAAAATACTGATAATTGTTATAAGTGGGTATTATTTACATGATTCATTATAGTTTTTCCTTCCCTATGTGTATATTTTAAAATTTCCATAATAAAAAATTAAAACACAAGATAAGCTTATTATTATTACTAAAAATAATCTACAGGAAAATTGAAGTTTTACCACCAAAATATTGTTATTATATTATTTTAATGGTCAGAGATTCTCTATATTATAAAGCATTAGAGGTATTGTTTCATCAGTAATAAATGTCCTCTTTAGTAGCCAGCTAACTCTGAATGAAATTACATATATAAAATGGGAAAAATTAGAGAACATCAATGAAACTAAATCTGATTCTTTGAAAAGACAATTAAATTAAGAAATCAAAATTTACACAACATTGTAAATCAACTATACTTCAATAAAATAAATTTAAAAAATAAAAAGAAATCTGTAGACAGCTAACCAATAAAAATAAATGAGACATAAATTATTAATATCATGAATGAATGAAGTATCATTTTATTCATTCCATGGACATTAAAAGGAAGATAGAATAATATTAGGAAAATCCATATGCCCATAAATTTGATAGTAAAGATGAAAATGGACCAATTCCTTAAAAGCCCTAAACTACCAAATTCATACAAGGAGAATGTATCACTGGAACTAGTATATAATAACTTTTAAGAAATTGAATCAATAATTACTAATTTCCCAAAATGAAGACCTCAGACCCAGATAGTTTCACTAGTGAAATATTCAAGTGGAAAATTAAATATTAAAGCAAGCTATACTTCCAATTATCCACAACCTCATCAAGAAAATAGAAGCAGAGGGAATACTTCCTAGCATTACCATAACACCAAAACCAAATAAAGAAATTTTTTAAAAGGGAAAACTACAATGCAATATTACTCATGAATGTACATGCAAAAGCCCTCAACAATTTTTAGTAAACTTAATCCAACAATATATTAAAAAATTGTACACTATGACAAATGGAATTTATTCCATGTATGCAAGGCTGATTTAACATTAAAAAAATCAGTATAATACACTCTACCAGCACAATAAAGATGGTATAATAATATCAATTGGTAACATAAATAATTTTTAAAATCTGATACCTATTCATGACAAAAATAAACAAACAAAAATAAGAAAACTCCCAGCAAAGTAAGAAGAGATTAAAAACTTCCTGAGGGCTTCCCTGGTGGCACAATGGTAGAGACTCCGCCTGCCGATGCGGGGGACACGGGTTCGTGCCCCGGTCTGGGAAGATCCCACATGCCGCAGAGCGGCTGGGCCCGTGAGCCATGGCCACTGAGCCTGTGCATCTGGAGCCTGTGCTCCACTATGGGAGAGGCCACAACAGTGAGAGGCCTGCGTACTGCAAAAAAAAAAAAAAAAAACTTCCTGAACTTGATAAAATATAAAAAAAAAAAACAACAACTTCCTGAACTTGATAAAATACATCTACAAAAATACAAAAATCTTACAAATAACATCTTTCTTATCAACAAAAATCTAGATGTTTCCACTGTAAGGTCTGGAACAAGATAAAGTGTCCTCTCCCCACTCCTAAACAATGTCATGCTGGAAGTACTAGCTAGTGCAATGAGACAAGAAAAAGAAATACAAATTATACATATTGGAAAGGAAGAAATAAACTATCTTTATTCACAGACAACAGAATTGTCTATCTATGATTTGGCAATCATAACAATTTTTTATCTTTTTTTAAAAATCCTGGCTTCTCACTCCCAGTCTCTTCCCAGTTCTTCATCCCACCAATTCATCTTGACAAGGAATAATCTCTATGTATTTTCTGTGTTCATATAATTAATTGCAAATATATATGTATACATATTTCTATGCATGATCAGAAGATTATTTTTACTCCAGTGTAATTATTACACATGTACATTTCTGAATTTGCTTCCGTCACTCAACAATAACTTCTGCAAATTCTCCTGATACATTTTGAATTTATCATTTTGATTGGATGTTTATTAATCAGTATGTAAAATAATTTCATAAATCTTTCTACTGATAGTCATTCGTTTTGTTTGGAACTTTTTGCCACTGTAAATAGTGAGGCCATAAAACCCTTACGTGGATATTTTTACATTCCTGTGATTGTATTTATAAGGCATAAATTTCCAGGAATGGGTTGTTGGGTTAATGGTATCTATAAATTTACCCTAAAAATATTGTTTATAATTTAAATATACACATATTTAGATTTACACATAAACTATTCTTATTACCTTACTAATAAAAATTTCACTATTATAATTGCCATACCATGGAGATCAGAGTTGCTTTTGAAATATACCAGTTAATTCCATAATAACTTCAGTATTAACTTCAACTTACACAACCTCTTTCTAAACTGCATATTTTAAATTTTCCTTAACGCTCCATATTGTTTCCAAAAGTAGACTGGGTATCACCTATCGCAAATCAGTATTATACTAAATCTTCAAAGAGAAAAAAACAGACTTCCAATGACCCATATTTAATAGTAATTATTCCAAATGCTAAAATGGTTTCATTCATTGAAACCCACATCTATCTTGCTATAATTAAATACAGCTGCTTTGGCTCTCACTTCAATAAGTATTCATTTTTTAAAATATAATGACCCTTTTTATACAGAATACAAGTTATTAGGTCACCTGCCAGCCGTCTTCTCTTAAGCTACCTAATTATCATTCCTTTAAGCTTTATTCATAACTTATATTTCCAAGATTTGGATCATTAATTTTTCTCCCTTATGCATACATTGCATATATTTCTACATCTTTTTTGGCCTTCAAACTTTCTGCAAAAGTTATAATCTAGCTAAGTGTGGAATAAGGTATTTTTGTTTTTCCAAATTTTGCAGTTCTAATACTCATAATAAAAAATTTCTCTATGAACCTGGAGAAGATTAATCATTTTTAGTAAGTACATATCTTAAGTCCATGAATTATTACTATATTCAATGGAATAAGTAGAAACGTTTCTTCCAACTAACCACTGCTATTGTTTCTAGAAATTTCCACAAAAGTAATTAAAGAAAGACACATTAAAAAGAGGGTAGCAGCTTTCTTCCACCCCTCCCTCAACACTGTAGTGCCTCAGAGATAGCTCATGACTCTGTCCTTCTCCTTTTACACACTCTCCTTGGATGTGCATGTTTTTCATTGCTATGACTACCATTGTTATGCTCATGACTTCTTGACAGTTACCACTGGGTGCTTTACAAATATGTCTTCAGCTTCACTCATTTCACCCCACAAAAACACCTAAATGAAAAGAATCACCTCTTCCTTTAGAATGCTTAACAGTCATCATCGGTAAAGCATCTATCAGGTATCCAATCATCCAAGTCTCCAACTTTGGAGTTACCAAGACAGTTCATTTTCCTTCAGTGACTCTTTACCATAACAACTACTCCTTACCTTCTAAATAAGTTGTTAATTTATCTTATGGCCTTAGTATTACTTGACTTTTTTTCTGCCTTTGCATACTAATGGCTAATATCTCTTCTCTACTAATCAAAACCTGCATCATCTATTACTGTGAAATAATCCATTAATCTTGAGATTACTTTTAACCCTTTAAAACTCATCTGCCTTTCACATTTCAGATAGGCTTAGCAAGTCAAATGTTATTTTTAGTTGGTTAAATCCCTTATATGTCTCTTCGTATTTCACCAAAGTGCATCCTGCTTGCAATGGCACACAAGAACTTCAAAAACTGACATCATCGTCCATCATTAGTTGCTTAATAATTTTCAACCCAGTAATACCAAACTGCTTATGGCCTTGTATAAATTTCACTCTTATGATCCCATGTCCTAGTTATTCTAGGTTTCTGTCTTATATATCTCTTTTCCCTATTAATCAATATCTACTGGTGCTACAGTATCCATCACAAAATTACCTCAAGAAGACATCTCTGAGCCCTCTCTACTTATGTGATCCTTCTTATGCTTCTCTAGCATTTAGAATGTGACTTTTTCTTACCGTCTGTCATAATAAATTGCGCTTTTTAAAAATTGATGTTCTTTCCTTAAAGTCCTTGGAGACTGGAGTCTTGTTTAATTTTCTTCTTAACCCCAACACTCGTAATATTGATTCACAGAATAAATTATCAACAAATATTCATCAAAATGAATATTTAAAAATAGTTGCTGAACCCACTTCCTATATGGCTGGGGTCCAATTTTAGTCTTTCCAGGTAAGCTCCTACCACAGACTTACACAACAATATAAATTCACATAAATCTTGGACAATTACAAAAGTAAAACTACTTGAAGATACTAGAGAATGAACAAACGCAGGCACATTCTCAAGGGGAGTCAAAACTTGGAAGAAGAGTAAGGCATTGGGTGAGTGATCACATTTTTTGTATTTATCTTAAGAGAAGGCTATGGTTGGAGGCACAAGTGGTGGCTAAATCTTTGATTTAAAACTCACAGACTTTCTAGCATTAAGAATCAGATAGGCAGAAATTGGTGTAATCTAAACTGTGGAAAGTTAGTTGGGAGCATTCTCAGATAATTCTTCTGCTCCATTCCTTCTTTCCTCCCCTTCTAGAAATCCAGTTACACATAAAGTAGAACTTTTAACTATGTTACATATGTGTCTTATACTCTTTTCTGGATTTTTCATCATTTTTTTCCTTTTCTTTTTCAGTTTGTATATTTTTCAGTTGTCCTCTTACTTTTCCATTTTCTAGTGAACAATTCAGCTGTGTCCAACTTACTGTAAAATTTGTTATTTTGTTTTTAATGTTAGTTGTTTTATATTTCACTCCAAGAAGTCATCAGAAAGATAGTTAAATTAGGGTCAATGCACCTCAATCCAAATGCTTATTTTCAGAATTTGTCAAGTCTCTTTCCTGTTTGCTCTTAACTTAATGAATTAGCCTATCAAAGATTTAATTGAGAGTGTGGAATGTACACCTATACTCTTCCTTCTTGATAGTGCCTAATTCTAATTTTTATCTCCTCAGAAACAAGAATTCTGATAGTTTCATTGAACCATTCAACATTTTAACAGCAGATGCTTTCTGCTTGAACAGCCTAGGAATCTGGAAACACATCAATGGGAAAAGTGTTGCAAAAAGTCAGGCTGATTTCTTACTGAGAATTTAGCCCTTCAAGTCTGGCTGCCTTGGCTTCCCTGAATCCAAAATTTCTCTCTCCAGTCCTGTAAACTGCTGAAATCTCTGATTTTCTCAGATATTCCTCAGGTTTCTGCTAGTAATTTTAGTCTTTCTCCCTATGCCGCATATTAGCAAATATCTTGCTGGAAAAGCAAAGTGCCAGATTCACCACGATGATGTTTTGTTCTCTCTAGGACCTTGGTCCCTCCAATCTCAGCTAATTTTATGGCTCTTTAATGTCTTCAAGCAAACTTTTTTTACCCCATTACACTAATCTTTGGTGGGAATTTGCTCTGCTGCAAATTAGACTATTTTATCTAGAGATGACACTATTTTTCATAAATAGGAAATAAATTACAAACTGAAGTTACATTAATGCATAATAAATCATTTACTTTTATAATTTCCTATTTACTAAAATTATTGCTTATTTTTCTACCCCTTTTTATTATAAAAAAGTGAGCTCTATAACCCTAGGATAATTATTATCTAATTTTATTTCCTGTTTAGCTAATTTATAACATGTATACAATATTTTACTTATACAGAAGTATGTGATATTTTCATTTCTTAAAGTATAAATGGATTAAAAATTAATTGGGTATTAGAAAATAAGCTAATTCTTTTCATTATTTCAAAGTTCTGTCCATTTAATTTTATATGAATAGGATAAAAACACAAATTATTTCATGCTTCCATGCATGTCTTTCTATTAATATTTATATTATATGTATATCAATATTTATAATACTGATACCACACTTTGTTTTTGTAAAAGCTACATATTTTTTCAGAGAGGGAGAGAGTGGAAGATAGAGAACAAATTTTTTTTTTCTATTTACCAGGAACAGTTATGAGTCCTATATATGTATTATTTATTTCACATAATCTTTGCAACACAATATGTTGGGTACTATTATTACTGCCATTTTATAGAGAAGAAAATGAAGATCTAGAAAGTTAAATAATTGTAAATTCCTCAAGATGACACATGTGGCAAAAATTAAATTTTAGTCCACTGTATGACTCTGAACATTTAAAAATCACTATAATATAGCAATCTACAAATCTATAGATTCATGCACATGCATCTATAGAGTTATGAAATAAGGAAGAGATTCATTTAGAATATAATATATGCATAAAACCATCCTTGTTTTAAAAAAATGTGAAGTTTTGCAAAGAACTGTAAAAAAATTGTAATCACAAATGCGGTTTCCTACTGAAAATCTTTACACCATCAAAGTTAAGAAAAATGCCTTCATAGAATTAGCAATGAATTAAAAGAATCTGTATTCGTGTTTTCTGAACATTTTTTCTGTTAATTTGAATATCTTTGTGTGTTTTTATGAAACTGGATGTTTTTAATACCTGAAAATAATCCACTTTTTTAGTATTCTATTTTTTATCTGGGTTATTGAAATAATTCCTGGGAAAGCCTTCACTATAATATCAGAAACAGTACATTAACTATTTAACATCCTTGTCTTACAACCTATTATGTTCAATATTAAAGAAAATAATCTCAAACTAATCAATTAATTTTAAATATAGCATTTTCTTTACATGTTAGCATTATCATTATTAATTAACATCATAAATAAATAATGTTTAAACATGAGCATGTCATTGTTATTTCAAGATTAAGACCCATTTTTCAATCAAGTTGTTTCAAAGACATTTTTAAATCCATCAAACTTCTAATTCTCTTTTCCAAGACCAAAATTGTAAATTATTTACATATGTACTTATTGTATATCTTGGATGATTATGGAAAGAACGATTTTAGAATTTTCTAACATGAAATTTTAATAACAGAAAACCTCAAGAAATATAAGTATTTATCTTTGTCCAGACTGTTTCCAAATTGCCTCTTATACATACATGGCAATGAAAGAAATATATTTATAAAATGATAATTCTATGTTTCATCTTTAACATTGTTATGAGATCTGCTGAGCTTGGAGAGAGTTGAGCTGCCAGGTGTCAGAGTAGCCAACTGTTCCTTTAACAGTTAAAAATGGAAGAGTTAAGTCTTTAATCACTTACTTCGATGGTATAAACAGGAGTCTAAAACTGAAGAAAGCACTGACTCCCCCAGTTCCATTTCCCCCTACGAAACAGAGCACCAATGGAGGGTCAAGTGGGTCAGCACAGGTACAGAGGGGAGGGGTTTCTCATTAATGAAGGAGCCCCAGGCAAAGGCTCTGGCAGTTTTTGTATACTGCGGTGGGGGAGAGGGTGAGAAAAGAGAGCTAGGAGTGAAAAATTACTGGATACTGAGTCACGGTCGGGCAAAATATCTTCAAGGTCCCTTCCCACCCTCGCACCCTTTCTCACACACACAGAGGTAGGCGTAGGCAGAGGAGGCTGAAGCCATCAGCCCAGGGACTCAGATAAGAGATCTAGAAAGGAAAATGCCAAGCGGAGTGCAAATACACAGAGAGCGTGGCCGGCATGAGGGTCTGACTCCTTGACTGCAGCTCAGTTTCAGAGACTGCAGTGCTCTGACTGTGCACCAAATTTGGGAGGGCACCTTTCCTGCAAGCACTGTCAGGTAGAGTCTTCCTAAGTGCGTATGGTCAGGCCTGAAAAGCAGGCTTTAAAACATGTAGGATTTTAACCAGGAGCCAGTCTCCTCAAATAGAGTAAATATCAAGTTTTAAAACATTATTTCCTTTTATGATTAACATCAAAACAGAATACCACTTCCCTCACTTTTTCTCCGTGTTCTTCACCCCATCAGTGAAGGAGGATCCCTCCCTGCCCTAAATAATGTGACATGTCCAAAGGCAGACACCCGACCCTGGAAGGATGAGATTCACAGCAGTGTATTAGTCACACCTGATGACAGTACAGGGGGAGGAGGACTCCGCAGGCCAGGAGCACTGCTCTTGGGAGCAGGGATTGTTGAAGGCAGTCTGTGTTGGAAGGAGAGGGTGAGAAACCCTCAAGACCCATAAGTGATGGTTTATGTGAATAGGTTTTTTTTCTGTTTTTGGTTTTTTGCGGTACGCGGGCCTCTCGCTGTTGTGGCCTCTCCCGTTGCGGAGCACAGGCTCCGGACGCGCAGGCTCAGCGGCCATGGCTCATGGGCCCAGTCGCTTCGCAGCATGTGGGATCTTCCCGGACCAGGGCACGAACCTGTGTCCCCTGCATCGGCAGGCGGACTCTCAACCACTGCGCCACCAGGGAAGCCCTGTTTGAATAGTTTTGTGGGCTGTCAGGGAAGAATGAGAACCAAATGGAAGGCAGCTGCTCCTGCTCGGAGAGGAGCTAGCTGAGTGAGGACGGTTGCCCAGTAGGTCGGGGCACAGACCAGGGAAACGCTTGATCAGACTTTGTGGCCCTGTGCAGTTCGAGGTATCAAGGCAGGACTTTAAATTTTGGGCCTGCTTATATTTCTCAGAATTTAATGCAGTAAATTTCCATTTATATATTCCTTTATTTGAGTTCTACATATATTGATGTATTGTGTTTAATTCATTACAAAATATTTCCTTGTGACTTCTTTTCTTTGAACTGTGAGCTATTTAGAAGTATATTCTTTAATTTTCAAATATTAAGTGGATGGTACAGATATATTTTTGTCATTAATTTGACTGTGTTCCATATAGAAAACATCTATAACTAAATTAACATTTAGTTAATTTTTTAAAATTTTGTTGTGATTCATTTTATATACCAGAATATACTTTATTTTGATGAATGTTCTCATAAAATTGAATAGAATGTGCCAGTGTATTGGTGAGTGGACAGCCTATAGACATATGTTAGGAACATTTTCTGGTAGAGTTGTTAAGGTCTTCTATATATTCACTGGTTTCCTCTTTATTGTTTTATCACTTATGAGAGGGTGGTGGTCACTTATGCAACAGTAATTGTGGATTTCTCTATTTTTCCTTCCAATTCTATTATTTTTTTGGCATCATGTATTATGTATTACTATTATTAAGTCCATGAACACATAGGATTGTTCTATCTTCTTGAAAAGTTGACTCATATGTCATTGTGTAATATTCCTCTTTATTCCTATTATGAAGCATCATTTGTATGTTAATATAGTCACTGCAGTTATTCTTCTTTAGCATTTGAATGGTGTATTATCTTCAATTAAAGTTTTTTCTTGTAGGTTGTGTATATTTGGATCTAACTTTTATATCTAATTTGACAGTATTATAATTTATACCTCTCTGCTCAAATTCTTCATCTCCTCATACATGTTGCCTGGCTTTTATACTACATAATCATAACTATGTTAAGGTAACCATGCCTTAGAATTCCAATGTCGGGATAATCACTGGTTCTGCTTCTGTTAATAGCTTCTCTCAATAAGAGATTACTTTCCCTTGCTATTTTGTGTATGATAAATTTTAATTGGACGACAGACTTTGTGTGTAGGCGAAGAAAAGAAACCAAAGTGAATAGTATTTATGCCTGGAAATGGGCTTGCATTTTCCTAATTTCAAGTCGGTATAGTCCATGTAGTCTGGAGTTGAGTTGGATTTGTTTTATCATTGCTATAGTTATTTTCAGTGCATAACAGACTTCTAATTCTATCAGCAAGGGGCTGATTTCCACCTTATGTTTATTGTCGGGCCTAACATGTTGAAGGATTTTTCTCAGTTTTTCTGTTCCACAGTCAGCACTCTATATAGGTGTCCCCCATATCCAGAAGTAGAACATTCCTATGAAACTTTTCAAAAGTAGAAGCAGAAGCAGAAGGTGAAGAAGCAATTACATTAGGGCACATCTTGTAAAAGAATGCACAAAATAAATCGAGATAAATCACAGATGCTCACAGACACAGTTCAAAGCTATGGCAGCTTGATGCTGAGATGCTGAGTTTAGTTCCCAGGGAAGGACTTGGCTATACCACTCTCACTGCTGCTCAGGGTGCAAGCTGCAAAACAAACTGAAAGCTATTTTCACTTTTCACCTTTTTTTGTATAAGCCAAAATTCTCTTCAGATTCTTTCAGTTGGTGAAAACAGGTACTAATGGAAGTCCTTGTAAAAGCAAAGTGAAATAAAGTGAATTTTCAAAAAGAGGGGCATACCTATACATGCATTGCAGCAAAGGACTGTTCCTCAACACTGCTTGTTATTTGGTGCAAGACTCGCAGGAAAGGCCAAAACGTTCTCTGATTCACTGCTGCTGCCTTAATCTCAAGCATGCTCCATGTTCTTGGGACCCATGCGTAGAATTGTCTCAGCATTGCTTTCCCTCCTCTCCCATGTCAGTCAGTCTCTGCTTTGTAACTCTGGGTGGTCTTGGGCAGAAGGATTTTGCTAAAGCTCTTTCAGTGGTAGCAGATCTCTACTTTGTATCAGTACAAGATTCCAGGCCCAGATGTGTTTTCTGCTTCTTTTTAGGAGTATATGGCTTTTACTTCTCCTCCTCACCTGGTTGGTATTGTACCTTTGTCTGGAATTACTGGCAGAGAGATGTGTTCCTCCCACCTCAGTGGAAGGCTGCTAATTTTTGTTACTGAGTAAAATGATCTTTTGCCACATGCTTTGCATGAAATCCTTAATTTGATGTTTTAAATTAACTTTGGCATATTGTACTTTCTTCTTTGTTTTCCTTATCCTTATATCAGTTATTTTAGTTTTACAACAACTATGGTTACATGATAGTATGATACTAGACATTTATTTTTCTGTGACCCTTTTTGGGCATTTAATAATAATATGTCCTTGAATGATTTCCCTGTCTGGGCAAATAAGTAAATATGCACAATATTCCATTATGATGCGCCACTGTAGTCCACAGCCCAATGTACAATATGTCATTTAATTACTCTCATATTGATAGAGATATATTTTTTCCATTTCTTTTTTATTTTTTCCATTTCTCTTTTATAATACTGAAGGAAGCATTTTTGCACATATGTCTTTGAACAAAAGGGAAAATTGTACTATAGAATACACACTTAGAAATGTAGTATTGGGCTTCCCTGGTGGCGTGGTGGTTGAGAGTCCGCCTGCCGATGCAGGGGACATGGGCTCGTGTCCCGGTCCAGGAAGATCCCAAATGCCGCGGAGCAGCTGGGCCCGTGAGCCATGGCCGCTGAGCCTGCGCGTCCAGAGCCTGTGCTCTGCAACGGGAGAGGCCACAGCAGTGAGAGGCCCGTGTACCGCAAAAAAAAAAAAAAAAAAAGAAAGAAATGTAGTATTGGGTAAAAGGGACAGTGAGCTTTTTTCATGCTGTTCTTTCCATTTCAGTTATAAGATATGTGAACTCAGTATGTTAAATGATCCCACTAAGGGGATTACAAAAAACATTTTTTATCATAAATGTTTGAATATTTACTTTGATAAGCTAAATGAATCTAAGGAAGTCTACTTTTGTCCAAAAGGAAGTAATTTACGTTAATAATTAAAATAATGCTTAGATTTTTTTCATAGCTCTATAAGTTTATTGAATGTGACAAAAAACTAAAATAAATCACTCATTAGTAACTACAATACAATTACAAGCAAAAATGCTTTCCATGATTTTATAGCCCAGAATTAAGAGTAATTTAATATTAAAGATTAAAACTATTTCTATGTGTTTTACATTTAAATATTATAAATATAAATAAATCAATGTGACCCTTTTTATTTCTTCCATAAAATGTAAAGATTGAATAATGTTTCATCATTTTCAGCAATTATTGTCTCTTGCTTACTATCTAGTTCTTTCCTATGATTAATAAATAGGTGTATTCAGGCAAGAGGAGTAAATATTAGATAGTAAGACCATTCTGTATGTCAAGTTTCTCCAAACAGAGCCAATAGGATATATAGAGATTATATAAGAGGAAACCTATTGTAGGAACTGGCTCACATGGTTATGGAGGCCAACAAGTACTGCAATATGCTGTCTTCAAGCTAGAGAATCAGGAAAGCCTGGGTGTAATTCAGTAGTGTCCGAAGACCTGAGAATCCAGAGGCCTATGGTATAAGTCTTGGACTGAGTCCATAGTAAGGGAAGAATGTTAAATAGACTGTTGTTTTGACCCCCATAGCTAAATGGATAATAGAGTTGACATGCTACACACTTGCACTTTCTCATCTTGTATATATCAGAGAAGATTCTCCCAATCAGTGATGGCTGCATGTAGAGATTCTAAAACATGTAGATTGCTCTACAACCTTACTTTCCATCCTCTCCCAGGTAGCCCAGAAGAAATAAGAGATAATCACAGGAGGAGAAAGACAAAACTTTAAAGAATTAATTGCAGCTTTGGTACTGAGAAGCCATTTTTCAGAACAAAGGTGTTACTTTCCTAATGTACCCACCAAGTATACTTCTTTTGAACCAGCTGAATGCATGCCACATGCAGACCTTGTGAGTCTCCAACCTGATATCCACATTTTGTGTTGGGTCACTTTAGATTCTACAGATAACAAAGTGGGCCCGCCAAGCTTTGTTTGTCAAGTAGAAAATGTATTTTCAAGAGAGCAACTGACTTGGCACCATTTTAGATTCACATAAAAAGTGAAAGCTACCCCTTTGGGGGAATCCTTATCTATCACTTCACTGCCTTAAGCAAAACTGCTGCCTCAGTGAGGGCTTCCATTCACAGAAATTTCCCTAAATGCCTGGGCCTGGTTCACTGATTGCTCATCTACGTTGAAATATGATGGTGTGCATTGTACTGCTGTGGAAAACCATCTGTGCAAAATCAGCACCCGCTATGTATAACCAAAAGCCAATATGGTATCTCCAGTCAGTTGGCAGAAGTTAAAAAAGTGCTCATAGCCAAGCCAATACTTTCCTTAATGAACTTTGGGATATTTTTATTATCTTCTGGGCTCTTGCCTAAAGCTTAGTTGTCTCGTATGCCATTCGGGAAACTATAGACTGGCAAATTAAAAACATTTCTCTTTGAAGCTGTAAACTGTAGGAAAAAATCCCTGCTACCAACCAGAAAGTCTGGGTCACAAATGTAAATACCCCTTGTAAGGACATGTTCTCTGATGGGACCATAGAATCAAGCCTCCCTCCAACTAAAGAAATTCCTATTGGAAAAAACCCAATAATCATAAATTACACTTTCATTCTGGGGGTACCATGTGTACCACCAGGACTATACTTTGTGTAGAAGCCTGGGACAAATTTTTCTGCTCCCAAGACCATAGGAGATTGTACATTATTGTGGTCATAAAACACCTTAATATTTTTAAGGACCTGCTATCAGTAGTCCTAAGACTCCTCCACAAATTTTTTCAACATGAGGTGACCCTTAGCTACTTGAGGAAACTCCCTGGAGTGATAACTGACTCATAATTTATGCAAATTCTGTGGGAGTTTATTGCTATAATAGAATCATCCAACTAGAAAAAGTGGTAAGAATTTTTCCCTGACGTTAGCTTACATTACCAATGATACCACCTTGGCCTTGGAAGGCATTCCACTCAGCCTAATTCACTAGTCAGAGTGGTTATGGATCACAGACTTATCCTATACTTCCCCCTTGCAGGTCAAGGCAGAGTCAGTGCAATCAATAATAAATTCTGATGTACCTGGATTATTGCCTTGGGGCAAATGGAAGGTCAAAACACATATAAGAAAGTCTTCCAGTTTTCCAAGGTAGACTCAATGATTCATGTAATTGTTTTTTTTTTTTTTTTTCCGTCTGGTTGAGCATGGAATCCTAGAGGGCACGGTAGAGGAAAATACTGTTTGTTGGTGATATTGGCTGAATGTGTACCCCCCAAATTCATATATATTGAAATACTATGTTCAGTGTGATGGTATTAGGAAGTGAGCTATCATGAATGAGATTAATGCCCTTATAAAAAAGGCCTGAGAGAGAGCTCCCTAGCTCTTCCTCCCTGTGAGGATACAATGAGAAGTCTGAAACCTAGAAGAGGGCCCTCACCTGACTATGCTGGAACCCTGGTCTTAGACTTCCAGCCTCCAGAACTGTAAGAAATAAGTTTCTGTTGCTTATAAGTCACCTAGGCTGTGGTATTTTGTTCTAGCAACCAAGACAGGCTAAGACAAGTGGTTCTTGGAGTCCTATTGATAGAAGCCCAAGTTAAATCCTATATGAGACAAGTTGAAAGGATTTGATTCCAGCTTCTGTTGGTCAGATTAATTAGAGTAGTCAACAGAGTAGCTTACTAATGTGAAAATTTTCCAGGGGGCAAGACAGCATATGACTCTGTGAGTTACTGGGAGGAAGTCCACCATGAACTTCCTGTGCTCATATAGGTTTTGCTGTATACATTGGGATCAGAAGGCCCTGACTGCTTTGTAACCTGGACCATTTTTCAAGATCCTTTATGCAGATTAGGTTTCAGAGAGATAAAGTAATGCCTCTACGCAGAGAACAGTCTTGCTTCCTGCATGTCATAACATCAGTGGGTTTCTTATGCTCAGAGTCAGTCTCCTATGCTACAGCCCAGTACATGTACCCGCTATGGTTGGCCCTCCATGTTGCCCTGTGGGACTTAGAATTTAGGGATCCAGAGCAACTACACTGAGCTGATATGGTTACTTTTTTCTTGATCCAGGAATCTGGCATCTTTTTTCAGCATCAACATAACTGTGACTGGGTTACATATTAGAATTTAAATAGGGCAAAATCAATTCCCTTGCACACAGGAGTTACCAGTTTGAAAATCATCAATCTCTTCTCTTACAGTATCTACATATTTCTGTGCATTCATGTACAATAAATAATTTATAAAATTTAAACTTAAACCAATTATATAGGTAGGTTTTTAGGATAAAATGAGAGGAAATTAAATATATGATATAGATTATGTTTATTATAGTTCAGTGTTTAAAAAAGAAGTTTCAAAATTTTAATTCTCCCAGAAAGAAGAAAAGTACTAGTGATTATGAGATCTTATGACAGATTCTGTCTCAGCAGTTCACCTTCTATCATTTTAAATTCTACACATACACATTTTTTTACAAAGTGAAGACTGAATTTCTCATTGTTTGTTGCCTTATTAAATGTATTAATTTGTCAGAAGAGAAAAAAGATATGATGAAAGTAAAATGACTTTAAATACCATTGCCCAGATAATACTTGTGGATAAAAATTAACAAACATACATAAATGAATCCCCTTTCTTCAAAGCAGAGTAAAATTATTTTACTCTTTTCAAAACAATACACCTAAATATGACGTTTTATAGCACTTACCATGTGTTATACTAAAACATCTTCCTCATTATATATTTTATATATCACTTTATTCCTTTTATCCTTTGTATTGTTTATCTATTACGTTTAAACTAAATCTCTAACAATGTCAGCCACTATCAAATTACATCTGACTCAAAACATACGTTAATTAACTTTGATTTGTATCAACATGTTGCTTCTCAAGGTGCAAAATAACAGTGCAAAACTGTACAGATAGCAATGAACAGATCTAAAAAGAAGTTAAGAAAATGATTTCATTTGCAATCAATTAAAAATAATAAAATATTTAGGACAAAACAAGTGCAAATCTTAAACTCTGAAAACTACATAATGTGATTAAAAAGAAATTAAAGAAGATTTAAATAAATGGGAAGGCATCCATGTTCATGGATCTGAATACTTAATGTTGTTAAGATAGTAATACTCCCCAAATTAATTTACAGATTCAGTGCACTCCCTATCAGAATCCCCGCTAGTTTCATTGTAGAAATTGGCAAGCTGATTCTAAAATTAATACTGAAATTCAATGGATACAAAATAGCCAGAACAATCTTGACAAAGAAGAATAGAATTCTTGAATCACACTCCTGCTTTCAAAACTTACTGCAAGCAACAGTAAGAAAGACAGTCTGGTACGGGCATAGGATAGACATATAAATCAATGAAATAGAACTGAGGGTATAGAAATAAAGACATGTATCTATGGTCAATAGATTATTTGCAAGGGGGACAAGACATTCAGTAGGAAAAGAATAATATTTTCAAGAAATGGTGCTGAGACAATTAGATATCCACATGCGAAAGAATGAAGTGTGCAGGTTAGAGGGTATATATGTGAACTTAGTCTTTCTACTCAGTTTTTCTGTAAACCTAAAGCAGCTCTAAAATTAGTCTGTGAATTTTATGAAATGGGCCAAAGATCTGAATAGACATTTCTCACTAAAAGATATACAAATATATCTTTATATATACATATAAAGATGCTCAACGTCATTAGTCAACAGGGAAACACAAATTCAAACCACAGTGATACCACTAGGCATCCACTAGGATGTCTAGAATCAAAAAGTCAGATAATGTCAAGTGTTAGAAGTAGATAAGTTGGAGCTTTCATACATTCCTGGCGTATGTAATGTAAAATATCACAACCACTTTGTAAAACAGTCCAGTAGTTCTTCAAACAATTAAACAGTTACCATATTTCCAAGCAATTCCCCTTCTAGATATCTCCACATAAAACCTTGTAAACAAATGTTTATAGTAGCATTATCCATAATAGCCAAAGCTGGAAACACTCCAAAATACATGTGAACTAACAAATAGATAAACAAAATGTGGTATATCCAAATAATGGAATATCATTTAGCCATACAAAATTAAGGAAGTACTTATACATGATACAATATGGATTAACCTTGAGAACATTACAGTAAGTCCCCTACATAGGAACTAGTTCCATTCCAAGAGTGCGTTCGTAAGTCCAGTTTGTTCGTTAAGTCCAACAAAGTTAGCCTAGGTACCCAACTAGCACAATCAGCTATATAGTACTATACTGTAATAGGTTTATAATACTTTTCACACAGTAATACATAAAAACAATCAAACACAAAAAATAAAGAAAACATTTTTAATCTTACAGTATAGTACCTTGAGAATTACAGTAGTACAGTACAATAGCTGGCATACAGGGTCTGACATCCAGTGAACAGGCAAGAAGAGTTACTGACTGGAAGAGGGGAAGGAAGTGGGAGGTGGTAGAGCTGAAGGATCATCAGCAATAGGAGACGGAGGGCAAGCTGTAAGTTCACTCACGGCTGACGTGGATGGAACGCACGTTCACATCCTTGAAAGTTCGCAACTTGAAAGCTCGTATGTAGGGGACTTACTGTATGCTATGAAAAAAGCTAGCTTCAAAAGACCACATATGTGATTCCATTCATAGGAAAGGAGTATTGAGGGGGAGATAACTAAATTGGGAAAGGTATCCTTTTGGGGTGATAAAAATATTCCATAATTGATTGTGATGATGGCTGCACAACTCTGTGAATATAACTTTTAAAACTGAACTGTAAACTTTAAATGGATGAATTGTATGGTATGTCAATTATAGTTCAGTAAAGGTTTACAAATATACAGGGTAAAAATATACAGGGAAACAAAGTAACTTATGATAACATAATGGTTAATATCATGGACTCCAGAGCATGATGATCTCTGTTCATAAGTCAGCTGTGCTATTTACTAAATCTAATCTTTCTGTGTCTGAGTTTGGAAAAATCAAGGCAGCATTAATTCTTTTCTTAAGAGACTTATTTGTGTGTGGTGTGTGTGTGTGTGTGTGTGTGTGTGTGTTTGTGTGTGTATGTGTGTGTGTGTGAAATAATCCATGCAAAACACTTAAGACAATGTGTGCCACATAGTAAATTGCATAAATATTTGCTTTAATGTTGTTACTAGTTATTCAACAGAGGAGTTTCTGAGTTTTAGGAACTGAATTGCTTTTTTTTAATTGGAGTATAATTACTTTACAACGTCGTATTAGTTCCTTTTTGATAGGCCCTCTTTTGAGAAGGTAAGAGGTGATATTAGTAAATATCAAGCAAATTTTTTCCATTATGAAAAAACAACAATGTGTGTTGAGCAGGGATTTTGAAAAGTACCAGGGAAATTTGGAATGATTTTTTTTTCATTTTAATTGCCTCAGTTGCCCATCTTTGTTGTAAAGATATCCAATAGGCAAGGTATTTCTCCTGCCTTCTCTAATTATTTTTGGGAATAATCTGTTTAATGTAATTTGCTAGCTTGCATCAGTTTAAACTCACCAGGTGGGACAGCTTCCTTTTTAGACTATTTAGCTGTAATATGTAAATCTGCTCTCCTTTGTCAGGACAAATATATAGCACATTGGTACAACCAATAAAACAATTTCAAAGAGTGTAAAGGTCGATCATAAGAAACCTAATAAAACAGAACGAAAAAAATCCACGTTGACCTCCTCTCTGGTCCCAACCGGATATCTCAGTAAGCACCACTTTAATTCATCATGCTGTCACCAGGTAACAATGAAACCCCAACCCGTTTCTATATTCTGTTCAACCTTGGTATCTATGAATGCAATTATTGCTTAGAAAAATATACATCATACCTGATATTATTGTCTTTGAATTGCCAAATTATTTATGATTAAACTATGAAAGCTATATTCAGACAGTCATAGTGATCAGGCACAAACCTCCAAAGAAGGGAATTTAGAAGTGAAGCAGAGATTTAATTCTTCAATTACTCTTTTATGCCTCTCTGTTACATCACATAATGAAAAAGTGACAAATCAATATTTGACTGTCTCTTACTATAAACAAAGAAAATATCATTTAAAATTATGCTGGCTAACTCTTCCTCCTCACAAAAGACTGATATTGTTTTTTTTAAACATATGTTTCAAAAAAAGCAAAAAAAAATTTGTTTTTATTTATTTTTCTTGCAACTACGTAGTGATTAGAAATGCTCTATGAATTATGATGGTACAAAAGTTAAGACATGTTAACCAATTAAAAAATATTTTTACATCTCAGTAAGCAATATTTTGGAGAGGAATACAAATTTCTAAAACAGTAGTCCTCTGTCTTTTTTTTTTTGTGGTTGATAGGAGAGAATTTTTAGAACCTATAGCAATCTGATTAAAATTGTGGACTCATTCACCTAAAAAAAATGATCATATACATGTAACCCTCAACTGTGGTATGGAGCAATATCTGCTACCCCAGGAAGTTATCAAGTCAGTCTTTGTCTGCTGCCTCTACTTTTACTCCCTAGCAAAACTACATGGTAAACAAAGTATTGCAGAGAAAGAAATAGTGGAGAGCTGTTCTTTGATAGACAATTTTAAAGTAGAAGGTGGGCCCTCATATTTCAATTAAAAATGGTAGTAACTGTTATTAGTAGCAAGCTAAATTGCTAATATATCATCCTGTATTTAAATGTCTTAATTTTAAAATTTTATAATATACATTAATATTTCTAAGACTTTATTTTCTAAATAATGTGTGGATTAAACTTCATGATATATTCAAAATAATTGCAACACCTATCTAGTCCATTGCTCAAGGTAATATTTTCAAGAGGTAGTGGTGTAGCGGGAAAATAGAGATGCACATAGAATATGAATTGGTTTGAATCATTTCAACCATTTATTATCCAAGTAAACAAAGGAGAATCCCTTCTTCTAGAAGCCAGGCTTCATGTCTAGAATGGATGTCATTTGCTTCTGTTGTACATATTGTGAAGCATGGAGACAGAGAGTGAACTGGGACATTGGATCATGAATTTCTGAATCTTGTTTTGTTGCCAAAATTTCTCTACCCTCCTCTTATGTGGACTACAAAGTAAACGTATACAAAGAGGGGACTTTACTATTATTGAACTTTCCTTTTGTTTCTTTTCCCCATCTCTGTACCCAATTTCAGTGGACTTCTCCAAAGGTAGAGACAAACTTGAACAAGGAAATTCATTCCAGGGCTTATGTCATTGGATGGGGCAACTTCTGGGTGGAATCAGGCTCTTCTCATGCAAATAGCATGGACAAATAAGAGAGAAAATTCTCAAGGAGACAAAACTGCAAGTGTGAATAAAAAAAGAGAAACTCTGCCTGTATTATGGTCTAATAAATATCCTTAATATTCGGTAACATTATTTGTTCATATATTTGGAGAAAAAATCAAGGAAAGAGAGTACTAAAATTCCCCCTGGCGGCAAATAAGTATACTTTATCTCATTAATAATAATAAACTATTAATAATTAACTAGAGAGAGTTAACTAGATTTATCAAGCCCTTCAGGAACAAAGACCTACAGTTTCAGAAACCTCTATCCAGGCCTTTGTACTAATTTGTCAACAGTGATAACAACATGTTGGCTCATGAAGACTTATATGCATGTCTCTTCTTTGTTATAACCAGAAGCTTCTTAAATTGAACATAAGGCATTAATTAATTTCACCTTAAGACCTCATATTTCAGTAGAGAAGTCAGTCAAAAAGTTATTTCTGATTGGGATTGATATATATACATTAATATGTATAAAATAGATAACTAGTAAGAACCTGCTGTATAGCACAGGGAACTCCACTTCGCTGTACAGTAGAAAGTAACACAACATTTTAAAACTATACTCCAACAGACCTGAAGTTCTGTTTCCTCAGCTCCTGGGGGGACACTGGAGACCAGGAAGTGGCTTCAGAACTAGATATATTTTTTTAAGCCATTGAGAGAGAGAGAGAGAGAGAGAGAGAGATTCTTAGAAACCTAACACCAAAAAAAGAAAAAAGCCTCCAGCACCGGAATCCAATAAATACTCATTTATTGACTGATCTACATCAACCATTCTCACCTGTGGGTAGGAGACGAACAGTGATATGAAGCTTTCTTGCATTTATCTGGTCTTTCTTCCATGGAGACCTAATAGTGCTGTTGCCAAGTGAACATTCCATTGACTATTTCTAAAGCCTTTATCAAGATTACTGAAAAGCTCTTTCTTCTGCCTCAAAATTCTGTTCATTAATTGTTGAAAAATATTACGCTGTATCCCTAGACAGTTCATGTCTGTCATGCTCTTTCTCTTGGTCCCCTAGAGAGGTTCTGAAATGCATCAGAAAGTATAGTAATTCAGTTAAAGTTACCTCAGGGCCACACTAATCACAAAAAAGAAGTCATCTGCCTCCCATTTCTCAACTCTAATGGTTTAGTTACCTTATGCAACCAACATCATGGTTATATAATAAGCATCAGTTAAAACATAGCTGACATTAACTCCACACCTGTTAAAAATGGACTTATATATGTCATTATCAAGCTAATATCTTTAACTGAGGAAATATATAGAACTCCAGGACAATTTATCTGTTCTCCCTTTTTTTCCTACAAGAAAATTAAAGGTTAAAAAAATTTTTAAATATATGTCTAGCTTCATTTTTTCCCATTCTGCTTGTTTCAAGCAAGATAGTTAATGTTAGATTGGATTATGGGTGCCTTCTTCAGCTTCAGCTTGAACCATCTTCTAACATAATTGATATTGGTGTAGCTACCTAAGGTTTTACCATTTACAAAATATTGCTTGGCAGGCTTTTTGCATTTATTTATTTATTCATTATCTGGAGAGAAGTGCTGAGTTCCAGTTTTCCTTTTAAAACGGGCACTTCATAATGTTACCACAGGGTCAGTAATGCTAATATAACAGGTCTAGATTCTTCTTCCACTTTAGATACAGAGAACAGTGTCATCCATCCCAAGATTTTCTTTCCAAAGCTATACAGGATTACAAAATGAACAACTAAATACTGAGATTACTTGTATTTAATTTTCACTACCTCCTTTTTTTATTGTGATTAAAATTTTAACAAGTAGACTTATTCTCTTAACACATCAAAAGGCATAGATGATTCCTATAGTTAAAACCAATATAGCAGATGTATAAAACCTGCCCCTAATTTCACTTATAACCATGATAATATTATTACACCCCTTGACTTTTGAGAACCTAACTATGAAAGCAGTGATCTTAATGTTCACTCTATGTAGGTATGCCAGCTCCATTATGAAACCACATTAACACTGATAATCTTAATCTAGTACATATATATTTAGATTTACTTTTTTTCAAATCTCTTTCAATCATCTTATCAACATGGAAATATACAGGTTAATCAACTCTCTAACATAACTACATAGAAAATCTATACACTATGGACGTGGAGTTCTTAGAGATTCTCAAAACCTCTGTTGTACTTTATTTACAAAGCATTTAAATTTCATCACTTTTGTTCTGGGAAAAACACAGAAAGTCACATTAATTTTCTCTCTAGTCTTGATTTTTTTTTCACCTTGCTCTAGAACAGACTGTCTCCTCTCTTTGCATTGATCCTCCCAATACAAGACCCACACACTCCATTGTCTTTCTTCAAGATTTTCAACTGCACTGAGAATTATCTTCAGAAAAGAGCTTTGGTATATTTACTTTATATTTCTACTCCACTACCTCATGTGTGTACTTTACTTCTCCACTAACTTTAATTTCTTTGTGAAAAGAGACTTTATTTTTCTTTTAATGCCTCAATGTATTGCCATGCTGAACATCAGAGTGATGGCATTAAGTGAGGGATTCCTTCTAATATTCCCTTAAAATTATGTGTACATCCACTCGAAATCATGCTGATGTGCAGTTATTCATTCCTCAAAATTTCCTTATGCGACTTTTACTTATGCAATACTGTTGGGATCGATCTGGTCTCTCTTTATCAAAGTTTTAAAAATAAAAAGTTTAAAACAATTATGGGTATTTCTTTGATACGTGATAGACTGCATGAGAGTTTTAGGATAAATCCTCACATGGATACTGATTTATAAGTATTAAAAATAATGAAAAAAATTGTATCTATAATTTTGCTAATAAATCCATATAAATTAGGGATAGGTATGTGTTTTGACATAAATAACAAATGTTCACTAATAATAATCAATGGTGCTTAATGCATTCTTTTAATATTTTGGAAATTTATTTCAATATTCAAATATATCAGCTTTCACGCTTATATTTTTAAAAGTAATTAAAATTCTAAAGAAAACATTAAATATAGACATTTAAAATATTTGAGTATTTAAGTTCTCATTTTTCAGAAAGATATGTTATAATTACAAGAAGTTTACAAGAATTATCTTCCTATTAAACAACTCCTAGAAAATACATGTTCCATTAAAGCAAAGATTACGAGATACCCTCCAAATATGTGCTACCACTTTAATAATGTAGAAGTTTATTTTAGAAAGAAACTCATGAAGAAGAGACTTCATTTCCATTTCCCTGTTTTGTTTTGTCTTCCTGTAACAAATACATCCATCATAAGCATTTATATAATTGCCTAGATTTTAGCATCCTCCTTAATAAACACATCTCGATGAGTAAATACTAAGAAAGGCACACCTTTGCCTGGAATGGCATTACCTATTTGTCTCTAAAATTTCATTGTTATGTTTTTCTTTATCCACTTTTAAAATGTTGACTGTCTTCTGATTGATGTGTGTTGCATTTGGTTTCAAATTGAGTTTGTTTACTTTTTAATCAGGTTCTTGAATCTGTAGCTATAGACTGATGCAAAGTTGTTTGGTTACTCGTTCTCTTGTGTTCCTTCCTGCAGTTACATAGTGCATATGACAGCCTATTCTCATGGACATTTTCTTGTACTTTTAAACAAACTATCAGTTGATAATTGATACTCTTTTTTTTAAAGACATTTTTGTTTCTGATTTATTCATGCTAGATAAAGAATCAAATAATAAATTTGAAGCTAAGGTGTAAAGATTAATATAATAATTTTAAAAAAAGATAGCTCACAAAATAAAGTTAGGAGGAAATCACTAGGAATAAACCACTCCTAATTAAGGGTAAACATCAAAATAATAAGTGGATTCCTTTGTGATAGCACTGGTTGCTGGATTTTTAATTGAGCTGAAATTGGAAGGGGATTCTGAAATGTGGAAATGTTGAGAAATTTTCTCTGTCTTCTCTATGTCTTTATTCCTCAATCCTTTGGCTTTCACAGCAATTAGCTTTATCTTTTTACCAACTACTAAATACATTAACACATTAAGAAATATCCACATCTGTATCTTATTTTGTGCTATATTGCAAAGCTAAAAGGTCTTAGCTACTTAAAAGGTTGATCATGGAACCAAAAAAATTCTTCTGTTTCACAAAACAGAAATTAAAAAAATAAGTTGACAAATAAAGTTTAGCCCAAATGACCATAAACAGTAACAGGCTTTGTGGAAAAAAAAATGTTAAATTCAAAATCCAAAATCCAAAACTGTTGTGGAAAAGTCTGAAGTCCATACTTATTTATATAATAAGGAGGTTTTTTGTATCAAAGTTCTTAATTGCCAGAAATAAAAGCTCACTCTGACTATCTTAAGCAGAAATAGAATTTATTGGAACACTCAAAATAAGTTAGAGAATCAGCTTGTGAACCGGGCAGAAACCATGGAAAGGAGGATTGATAAAGAAACAGGAAGCAGAAAGAACCTGGCCAACATTACACCACCCTAACTTGAGGACATCATTAATAATACTTGTGCAAATGAAAACCTCAGCATCCCTTTCCTTTTGCCTCACTTGCTCTGGGAGAGCATTGCCTGGCTCTGGCTAGGTCATGTTTCTGTCCTCTGGATAAGACAATAAAGTTATTTCCAGATCTCCTTGGCCTCTGTGATGGCAAATAGAAAGCATACACTGAAACAACACAGACCAATGATGCTAGAGCAAAATTAAAAATTATATGTTTAGAAAGTGTCTATAAATTATTTTCTTACTGATGATTTTATTGTAGAATGTTTACATATAAATAAAGTCTTTGAAAATTCCTTGGGCAGTAATAACTCTTAAATGCCCTTTGATTCAGACTGTGGAGGTGAGTATTGTTTATCCCAGTTAAACATGCACTGGGTCACAAAGTAGATCCTAGAAGCCGTACCCTGAAGGAAGAATGTAGTCAATATTGGATATAGTGACTACAACATGACTGATTATCACTTCATTCTCACTTCCAGAACAGCAAATAAAGAGCTCCTTTTCTGTGATTCTGATAGTTCAACCTTCATCTCACCTCATTTCCAGAAACCAAATTTCTTATTTAAAGTATATCATGTCAGAATGAATAACTGAAACAATGAATGAATAACTGAATGAATAAAAAATTGAATAAAAAGACTCTAAAGAATACTATGCCAGCTGGTCTTAATTGTCTCTGTTTTTTTTTTTTTTTCTTCATCATCTCATGTTTATTAACTTTGGAGCAGTTTAACAATACTTATGCATTTGTAAACTTTAGAGGTAATGTCATTCAAAAAAGCTTTTGATACTTCTTCCTTTTAGAGAAAGTTATCTTTTTATAATTTGTTTTCCTTTTATAATTTTCTTTAAGAAGTTTAATTCCCTAAAGATATCTGTAGATTAAAGGTAGAATTCGCTAGATATTTTTTTTGTGTGTGTAGCGAGGAATTAATATCCCCCATGAAAAACTGGTTATATAATTAACGCCAGAACTCAGAAATCCATATTCACAGTTTGCTCTATGAAGCTTCTCACAGGAACAAAGAGAAATAAAAAGTAATCTATTTCTTTGAAGCTAAATGAAAAGTCCCTTCAAGCTGGTGACTTTCAACGAAATATAGCTGGATTTAGTAATATACAATGTGTTGTACAAATAGATAAGATGACTCATCATGTTCTTAACAGAAATTATGTCTTGTTTTTTCAGCATCTTTATTGCAGTATAATTGCTTTATAATGTTGTGTTAGCTTCTGCTGTATAACAAAGTGAATAGCTATATGTATACATATATCCCCATATCCCCTCTCTCTTGCGTCTCCCTCCCACCCTCCCTATCCCACCCCCTACGTGGTCAACAAAGCGCCGAGATGATCTCCCTGTGCTATGCAGCCGCTTCCCGCTAGCTATCTATTTTATATTTGTTAGTGTATATATGTCAGTGCTACTCTTCTGCTTCGTCCCAGCTTACTCTTCCCCCTCCCCTTGTCCTCAAGTCCATTCTCTACCACTGCGTATTTATTCCTTTCCTGCCCCTAGGTTCATCAGAACAATTTGTTTTATATTCCATATAAATGTGTTAGCATACAGTATTTGTTTTCCTCTTTTTGACTTATTTCACTCTGTATGACAGACTCTAGGTCCAACCAGCTCACTACAAATAACTCAACTTCATTTCTTTCTATGGCTGAGTAATATTCCATTGTATATATGTGCCACATCTTCTTTATCCATTCATCTGTCGATGGACACTTAGGTTGCTTCCATGTCCTGGCTATTGTAAATAGTGCTGCAATAAACATTGTGGTACATGACTTTTTTGATTTATGTTTTTCTCAGGGTATATTTCCAGTAGTGGGATTGCTAAGTCATATGGTAGTTCTATTTTTAGTTTTTTAACAAACCTCCATACTGTTCTCCATAGTGGCTGTATCAATTTACATTTCCACCAACAGTGAAAGAGGTTCCCTTCTCTCCATACCATCTCCAGCATTTATTGTTTGTAGATTTTGTTGATGATGGCCATACTGACCGGTGTACGGTGATACCTTATTGTAGTTTTGATTTGCATTTCTCTATGATTATTGATGTTGAACATCCTTTCATGTGTTTGTTGGCAATCTGTATATCTTCTTTGGAGAAATGTCTATTTAGATCTTCTGCCCATTTTTGGATTGGGTTGTTTGCTTTTTGGTATTGAGCTGCATGAGCTGCTTGTATATTTTGCAGATTAATCTTTTGTCAGTTGCTTCATTTCCAAATGTTTCCTCCCATTCCGAGGGTTGTCTCTTTGTCTTGTTTATGGCTTCCTTTGCTGTGCAATAGCTTTTACGTTTCATTAGGTCCCATTTGTTTATTTTTGTTTTTATTTCCATTTCTCTAGGAGGTGGGTCAAAAAGGATCTTGCTGTGATTTATGTCACGGAGTGTTCTGCCTATGTTTTCCTGTAAGAGTTTTATAGTGTCTGGCCTTACATTGAGGTCTTTAATCCATTTTGAGTTTATTTTTGTGTATAGTGTTAGGGAGTGTTCTAATTTCATTCTTTTACATGTAGCTGTCCAGTTTTCCCAGCACCGCTTATTGAAGAGGCGGTCTTTTCTACATTGTATATTCTTGCCTCCTTTATCAAAGATAAGGTGACCATATGTGTGTGGATTTATCTCTGGGCTTTCTATCTTGTTCCATTGATCTATATTTCTGTTTTCCTACCAGTATCATACTGCCTTGATTACTGTGGCTTTGTAGTATAGTCTGAAGTTCAGGAGCCTGGTTCCTCCAGCTCCGTTTTTCTTTCTCAAGACTACGTTGGCTCTTCAGGGTCTTTTGTGTTTCCATACAAATTGCGAAAATTTTTGTTCTAGTTCTGAGAAAAATGCCATTGGTAGTTTGATAGGAATTACATTGAATCAGTAGATTGCTTTGGGTAGTATAGGCATTTTCACAATATTGCTTCTAATCCAAGAAAATGGTATATCTCTCCATGTGTTCGTATCATCTTTAATTTCTTTCATAGTGTCTTATAGTTTTCTTCATACAGGTCTTTTGTCTCCTTAGGTAGGTTTATTCCTAGGTATTTTATTCTTTTTGTTGCAATAGTAAATGGGAGTGTTTCCTTAATTTCTATTTCAGGTTTTTCATCGTTAGTGTATAGGAATACAAGAGATTTCAGTGCATTAATTTTGAATCCTGCTACTCTACCAAATTCATTGATTAGCTCTAGTAGTTTTCTGATAGTATCTTTAAGCTTCTCTATGTATAGTATCATGTCATCTGCAAACAGTGACAGTTTTACTTCTTTTCCGATTTGGATTCATTTTATTTCTTTTTCTTCTCTGACTCCTGTGGCTAAAACTTCCAAAGCTCTCTTGAATAATAGTGGTGAGAGTGGGCAACCTTGTCTTGTTCCTGATCTTAGAGGAAATGGTTTCGGTATTTCACCATTAAGAATGATGTTGGCTGTGGGTTTGTCGTATATGGCCTTTATTATGTTGAGGTAGTTTCCCTCCATGCCTACTTTCTGGAGAGTTTTTACCATAAATGGATGTTGAATTTTGTCAAAAGCTTTTTCTGCATCTATTGAGATGATCATATGATTTTTATCCTTCAATATGTTAATGTAGTTTTTCACATTACTTGATTCACGTATATTGAAAACTCTTTGCATTCCTGGCATAAACCCCACTTGATCATAGTGTTTAATATGCTGTTGGATTCTGTTTGCTAGTATTTTGTTGAGGATTTCTCATTTATGTTCATCAGTGATATTGGCCTGTAGTTTTCTTTTTTGTGTGTGACATCTTTGTCTGGTTTTGGTATTGGGGAGATAATGGCCTCGTAGAATGAGTTTGGGAGAGTTCCTCCCTCTACTATATTTTGGAAGAGTTTGAGAAGGATACGTGTTAGCTCTGCTCTAATTGTTTGATAGAATTCGCCTGTGAAGCCATCTGGTCCTGGGCTTTTGTTTGTTGGAAGATTTTAAATCACAGTTTCAGTTTCAGTGCTTGTGATTCATCAGTTCATATTTTCTGTTTCTTCCTGGTTCAGTCTCAGAACATTGTGCTTTTCTAAGAATTTGTCCACTTTTTCCAGGTTTTCCATTTTATTGGCATATAGTTGCTTGTAGTAATCTCTCATGACCCTTTGTATTTCTGCAGTGTCAGTTGTTACTTCTCCTTTTTCGTTTCTAATGCTGTTGATTTGAGTCTTCTCCCTTTTTTTCTTGATGAGTCTGGCTAATGATTTATCTATTTTGTTTATCTTCTCAAAGAACCAGCTTTTAGTTTTACTGATCTTTGCTATTGTTTCCTTCATTTCTTTTTCATTTATATATGATCTGATGTTTATGATTTCTTTCCTTCTGCTAACTTTGGGTTTTTTTTATTCTTATTTCTCTATTTGCTTTAGGTGCAAGGTTAGGTTGTTTATTTGAGATGTTTGTTGTTTCTTGAGGTAGGATTGTATTGCTATAAACATCCCCCTTAGAACTGCTTTTGCTGCATCCCATAGGTTTTGGGTCATCGTGTTTTCATTGTCATTTGTTTCTAGGTATTTTTTGATTTCTTTTGATTTCTTCAGTGATCTCTTGGTTTTTTAATAATGTATTGTTTAGCCTCCATGTGTTTCTATTTTTTACAGATTTTTTTCCTGTAATTGATATCTAGTCTCATAGTGTTGTGGTTAGAAAAGATACTTGATACAACTTCATTTTTTTTAATTTACCAGGGCTTGATTTGTGGCCCATGATATGGTCTATCCTGGAGAATGTTCCATGAGGGCTTGAGAAGAAAGTGTATTCTGTTGTTTTTGGATGGAATGTCTTATAAATATCAATTAAGTCCATCTTGTTTAATGTGTTATTTAAAGCTTCTGTTTCCTTATTTATTTTCATTTTTGATGATCTATCCATTTGTGAAAGTGAGGTGTTAAAGTCCCCTAATATTATTGTGTTACTGTTGATTTCCCCTTTTATGGCTGTTAGCATTTGCCTTATTTATTAAGGTGCTCCTATGTTAGGTGCATAAATATTTACAATTGTTATATCTTCTTCTTGGATTGATCCCTTGATCGTTCTGTAGTGACCTTCTTTCTCTCTGGTAATAGTCTTTATTTTAAAGTCTGTTTTGTCTGGTATGAGAATTGCTACTCCAGCTTTCTTTTGATATCCATTTGCATGGAGTATCTTTTTCCATCCCCTCACTTTCAGTCTAGGTCTGAAGTGGGTCTCCTGTAGACAGCATATATATGGGTCTTGTTTTTGTATGCATTCAGCCAGTCTGTGTCTTTTGGTTGGAGCATTTAATCCATTTACATTTAACATAATTATCAATATGTATGTTCCCATTACCGTTCCTTAATGTTTTGGGTTTGTTATTGTAGGTCTTTTCCTTCTCTTTTGTTTCCTGCCTAGAGAAGTTCCTTTAGCATTTGTTGTAAAGCTGGGTTGGTGGTGCTGAACTCTCTCAGCTTTTGCTTGTCTGTAAAGGTTTTAATTTCTCCATTGAATCTGAATGAGTTCCTTGCTGGGTAGAGTAGTCTTGGTTGTAGGTTTTTCCCTTTCATCACTTTAAATATGTCCTACCACTCTCTTCTGGCTTTCAGAGATTCTGCTGAAAGATCAGCTGTTAACCTTATGGGAATTCCCTTGTATGTTATTTGTTGCTTTTCCCTTGCTGCTTTTAATATTTTTTCTTTGTATTTAATTTTTGATAGTTTAATTAATATGTATCTTGGCATGTTTCTCCTTGGATGTATCCTATATGGGACTCTCTGTGCTTTCTGGACTTGATTGACTATTTCCTTTCCCATATTAGGAAGTTTTCAACTATTATCTCCTCAAGTATTTTCTCAGACCCTTTCTTTTTCTCTTCTTCTTCTAAGACCCCTATAATTTGAATGTTGGTGCGTTTAATGTTGTCCCAGAGGTCTCTGAGACTGTCCTCAAATTTTTTCCTTCTTTTTTCTTTATTCTGCTCTTCAGTAGTTATTTCCACTATTTTATCTTCCAGGTCACTTATCCATTCTTCTGTCTCAGTTATTCTGCTATTGATTCCTTCTAGAGAATTTTTAATTTCATTTATTATGTTGTTCATTATTGTTAGTTTGCTCTTTAGTTCTTCTAGGTCCTTGTTAAACGTTTCTTGTATTTTCTCCATTCTATCTCCAAGATTTTGGATCATCTTTACTATCATTACTCTGAATTCTTTTTCAGGTAGACTGCCTATTTCCTCTTTATTTGTTTGGTGTGCTGGGTTTTTACCTTGCAACTTCATCTGCTGCATATTTCTCTGTCTTCTCATTTTGTTTAACTTACTATGTTTGGGGTCTCCTTTTCACAGGCTGCAGATTCATTATTCTCGTTGTTTTTGGTGTCTGTCCACAGTGGGTGAGGTTGATTCAGTGGGCTGTGTAGGCTTCCTGGTAGAGGGGTCTGGTGCTTGTGATCTGGTAGGTGGGGCTGGATCTTATCTTTCTGGTGGGCAGGGCCATGTCCAGTGGTGTGTTTTAGGGTGTCTGTGAACTTAGTATGATTTTAGGCAGCCTCTCTGCTAATGGGTGGGGTTGTGTTCCTGTCTTGCTAGTTTATTGGCCTGGGGCATCCAGCACTGGAGTGTTGCTGGCTGTTGGGTGGAGCTGGGTCTTTTCGTTGAGATAGAGATCTCTGGGAGAGCTAGCTGATTGATATTTCATGGGGCCAGGAGGTCTCTGGTGGTCCAATGTCCTGTTCTGGCTCTCCCACCTCAGAGGCTCAGGCCTGACACCAGGCCAGAACATCAAGACCCTGCCAGTTACATGGCTTAGAAGAAAAGGGAGAAAAAAAGAAAGTAATAATAATAATAAATTTAAAACAGAAAAAAAATTATTAAAATAAATTTTTTTATAAGTTGAGCAACCAAACCAATAAACAAATCCACCAGTTATAACTAGCGCTAAACACTAAAGTAAGATAGATATAAAAATCAGAAACAAATCAGTTGCAGACAGCAAACCCCAAGTCTACAGTTGCTCCCAAAGTCCACTGCCACAATTTTGGGATGATTCATTGTCTATTCAGGTATTCCACAGATGCAGGTACATCAAGTTGATTTTGGGGATTCAGTCTGCTGCTCCTGAGGTTGCACGGAGAAATTTCCCTTTCTCTTTGTTTGCACAGCTCCTGTGGTTTGGCTTTGGTTTTGGCCTGCCCTCTGCATGTAGGCCACTCTCAGGAGCCTCTTCCCCACCCATACAGGAGGGGGTTAAAGCAGTGGCTGATTAGGGCTCTCTTGCTCACTCAGCGTAGGGGGGAAGGGAGGGGTGTGGTAGTCAGAATTGGAATGCGGGGGGAGCCTGCAGTGGCAGAGGCTGGCATGACATTGCAACAGCCTGAGGCACGCCATGTGTTCTCCCAGGGAACTTGTCCATGGATCATGGGACCCTGGCAGTGGCGTGCTGCACAAGCTTCTGGGAGGGTGTGGATAGTTACCTGTGCTTGCACACAGGATTCTTGGTGGCAGCAGCACCAGCATTAGCAGTTTATGCCTGTCTCTGGGGTCTGAGCTGATAGCCATGACTTGCACCCATCTCTGGAGCTCGCTTAGGTGGTGCTCTGCCTTCTGTGGGCACACCGGGAAGGAATCCCCTCTCGTTGCTCACCCAAAACAAATATTCTTGCCTCTCCAGCAGTTCCAGACGTTTTCTCTAACTCCCTCCACGCTGGTTGTGGTGCACTAGCCCCCTTCACGCTGTCTTCATGCAAGCAACCTCAGTCCTCTCCCTGGGGTCTGACCTCTGAAGCCCAAGCCTCAGCTGCCAGCAGCCATCCACCCTGGCAGGTGAGCAGACAAGCATTTCAGGCTGGTGAGTGCTGGTGGCACTGATCCTCTGTGTGGGAATCTCTCTGCTTTCTCCTCTGCACCCCTGTTGCTGTGCTGTCCTCCGTGACTCCAAAGCTTTCCCCCACCCCCTGTCTCCACCAGTGATGGGGCTTCCTAGTGTGTAGAAACTTGTACTCCTTCACAGCTCCCTCCCAGAGGTGTGGGTTCTGTCCCTATTCTTTTGTCTCTTTTTTTTCTTTTGCCCTACCCTGGTACGTGGGAGTTTCTTGCCTTTTGGGAAGTCTGAGGTTTTCCGCCAGTGTTCAGTAGGTGTTCTGTAGGAGTGGTTCCACATGCAGATGTATTTTTGATGTATTTGTGGAGAGGAAGATGATCTCCATGTCTTACTCCTCTGCCATCTTGAAGGTCCAGCTTAATTGTCTCTTTAGAGCTGGAGAATATTAGATATTGTTTCTTTACCAAATTTTCAAAGATTCTTTCATCTAAGGGGCCTAACTTATTGTGGTTCTCAAATAATTGTTTCCCACTCATCTACCTGTATAAACACTTACTGAATGACAGTGTCCAGTATCCATTTTATTTCATTAATGTAAAGGAAATATATCATTTTGGAAAATTAAAATATATGCGATAACAGAATTGAACTGGTGGAAATTTTAATCAGAGTTACTCTTTTACTTATTTAATTTCCCTCTACTCTGTGAAGTAAAAACTCTGATTTAGAAACTAACATTGAAGAATACATATAAAACAAGCTCTTTACATTATCCAGACCCTGCTCTTAGTACTTTCATTTATCTTTCCTATGACCTATGTCAAATCACTTAACCTTGGGCTTCCCTGGTGGCGCAGTGGTAGAGAGTCCGCCTGCCGATGCAGGGGACACAGGTTCATGCCCCGGTCCGGGAAGATCCCACATGCCGCGGAACGGCCGGGCCCATGAGCCATGGCCGCTGAGCCTGCGTGTCCGGAGCCTGTGCTCTGCAACGGGAGAGGCCACAACAGTGAGAGGCCCGCGTACTGCAAAAAAAAAAAAAAAAAAAAATCACTTAACCTTGAAATACTGGAAGTTTGCTGTAATATGTTTTCCTAACCAATCTCTTGAGCACACTGTGTAGTACTGATAAATGCTATTTGAGACAGAAATGCAGTAACATTATTGCAAAGAGCACTGAAAGAAAATCAGAAGCTTTGCTTCCACATAGGAGTTTACATTTGTGAGAGAAATGAAGAAAAAGTGTGAAATAACTAAAACCACAGTCTTTACAACTGTAAGGGCATTGGTAAAATAAAATGGTAAAAATTCCACAATAAGATGTATAGAACTTTAAAATGTAAAAATTTAGTAAATATAAAATTATATGGTTAAACAACCATTGTCAGTATTTTTACCAGTTTTTCTGTCAAAATGCAGTTTTGCTCTATAATCACTATGTAAGTTCTCATCATTAGGCAGTTAATAAATAAGAATCCCAGAATATGTTAAAATATATTACTGTATTGTTTTCCAAATGACCTGTATAAGTTTACAATTCCATTTTATCTATTGGCCTTTATGCTAAAGCTATTTGGTTTTGTGTGTGTGTATGATTGACCTAGGGATTACAATAATCATCCTTGATTTTTCACAGTTTACTTAGAATTAATAGTGTACAATATTATATGAAAACCTAGTAACTCTATAGGTCCATTAAGTAAGCCTCATGCTGTACTTCCTGCTATAATTATCTTAATGTAATATACCTACATATATAAGAAACCCCACAAGAAAATTATTATAATTTTTTTAATATTTCTTTTTACTTTAAAGTAATGTTGAGAAAAATCATTGTCTTTTATATTCATCCAGACAGTTTCCATTTGTGATGATCTCCATTTCTTCTGCAGACCTGAGATCTTCCTAGTAATCTGGTAGCAACTCTCTAAACTTTGGTTTATCTAGGAATGTGTATTTTACCTTATATTTGAAGGGTATTTTTGTTGGATATAGACTTCTGGGGTTGACAGTTCTTTCTCTCTCCACTTGGAAGTGGTTGGTCCAATATCTTCTTGCTTCACTAATTTCTGACAAAAATTTATTGGTGATTTAAACATATTTCCCTCTATGTGTTATTATATTTTTCTCCCTGTGTTTTCAATATTTCTCTTTATCTTTGTGTTAGTTAAAAATTGTTTTATTTTTTGTGCCAGCTCATAGTTTACATTTAATCATACTGCTTTGAGTTTGGTGAACTTGAGTCTGAAAATTTATAGCCTTCACCAAATTTTGGATGTTTTGGTCATTATTTTCTCAAATGTTTTTCCTGTTCTATTCTTTCTTTCCTCTTGTCTGAGACTTTGATATACATATATGAGACCTTTATACATTTTTCCCAAACATTAACGAGACACTGCTTATTGTCATTTCAAAAATGGTTTTCTCTTTCTCTTCTTCAGAAGAGTTCACTTATATTCAAGTTCACTGGCTCTGTTCTGTTATCACCATTCTGAATAAATCTATTTAGTGAATTGTTTTTATCCCATACCTTTTTTTTTTTTTTTTTTTTTTTTTTTTGTGGTACGTGGGCCTCTCACTGTCATAGCCCCTCCCGTTGCAGAGCACAGGCTCCGGATGCGCAGGCTCAGTGGCCATGGCTCACGGGCCCAGCTGCTCCGCGGCATGTGGGATCCTCCCGGACCGGGGCACGAACCCATGTCCCCTGCAATGGCAGGTGGACTCTCAACCACTGCGCCACCAGGGAAGCCCCCCATATCTATGTTTTAAGTTTGGGAATTTTCATTTGTTTCTTTTTTATAGTTTACCTGCAGACTTTTTCTGTCTTTTCTATCACTGAAAGCATGTTTGTTTGTTTTTTTTATGTTATTTAATATAGTAGTGAGAGCTATCTTAAAATTCATGTTTGCTAATTTTAACATCTGGTCATCTTGGGGTCATTCCCTGTTAATTGTTTTTCTCTTGATAACCTGTAATATTTTTCCTTTTATGTTATATTGAGTAGTTTTGGTTTTATCCTGGATATTGCAAAAGTTATATTGTGGACACTCTAGATTCAGCAATATTCTGAAAGTTATTGATTCAGTTACTAAGCAGACAATCAACAGGGTTGAAATCAAGCTGCCAACTCTGTCTCTTGGGTGGCAATGCAAACTTCTGTTCAGATCTTTTAAGTATAGCTAGATGGATGCAAGCGTATGTGATCACGGTAGAGCCCAAGGATTCAGGCAAAACTTGCACACAGAATTTAGGATTCCCACTGACTTGGAGGACTTTCCACTAATGTTTCAGAGGCTGTAGTTGCCTTGAATTCTGATCTTTGGTTCCTCAGCCAAGAAAGACAGAAGGATTGCGTGTGGTGTGTGTGTGTGAGTTTAAGCCATCCCCCATGTTAGCACCTTGGACCTACCTTAAGGTAAAAATCATGAAAATAAAGATATTCAAACCAAATCAAGCTTGTACCAAATGTCGCCATCAAAGTCTGCCTATTTTTGTTTATTTTTTAGTGCATTCAGAATATTATTTATTTGTATTTTGTCCAGAGTTTGTAGTTGCATTCTGCAGGCAAGTTGGGTTTGGTAGAATCTGATAATGTTATTTGTATTAATCTCTGTATTAATCTGTATTAACGTTCCCTGTTAAAATGCACTTTTAAACCATTGACAACTCTTTGAATCATGTGGGGTTTATTTAGAAACTTTATAATTTTGGTCGGTAAAAATGCTGTCTAATGTCTACTTTTTAGTTAATTCAGTTACAAATATTTCTATGTATTTACTTACTGGCTTAATGTACTCTTCTGAACACTCTTCTTATTCTTTGGTATTGATTTGTTGTTCTTGTTTTTTAAAAAAAAATTTTTCAAAAGCTTTTGAATGACTTCCCTTTATTATAAGATATGTGTATAAATATATATATTTATTATAAGATATATATGTATACACACACACTTTTTCTTTAAGAGTAATTTAACTTATTTATACATAGCTTTATACTGTGTATTTTAAATATTATAGTCTTAAATACAATTTACTATTTAACCTGTAATGTCCTCTTTTTCATTTTGTTTAATTTTCAGAAGTAAATTTAGTTTTTAATTATTTACTCTTCCAGATAAAACTCACAATTAGTTATTTTCAAATCCCAAAACAAATTCCATTGTAATAATGATTGAAATATTCTGCAAATATAAAATTAACTTGAAAGAATTGGCAACCTTATTGCTAAGTGCTTTTAATTAGAGAGATGTATATTTCTTTAGTTATTTAACTCGTCTTCTGCTTGGATTTACATTTTTAAATTTTATGAGAAACGTTTCTTATGGAAGTCATATATTACGGTGAATAGGATTTCTTTTCAATACTGTTTTGAAAGTAGTTATTACTATTTTGTAAGAAGTTTAATAAATTTTATGTTAAAACATTTTAATTTATTGTTGTAAAATGTTTCTTGATACCCACTTTATATCTGGCATAGTAAATACTTATGAAATATTTTGTTTCTAGTCTATGTCTCTCAGTTAACCATAGTAGAAATAAATCTAGTATCCTGTTCGTGTACCTGTTTTTAGAAGTAATAAATAGTGGGTAACAGAAATAACTGTCTAGGAGGGATACTTGATCTAATCTAATACTCTTCAGGGAATATAAATTAAGTCATAGAAACTGATCAGTCACTTGTGATGGCCCCTGAAGCAGAAAGGTCATGGCATGGTTTTTGAAGGGTGGAATGACCTATTCTGGGGGGTGGAGGAGGGGAAGAACCAGGACACAGAAGTAGATTCAAGTCTAAGCAGATTTCTCTTCCTATAATTTAGGAATACTCACTAAACTTAATCTCTCAGACCCTCTGGCACCCACATAATAAATTTCTCTTACTCTCGACTATTTAAATAGGTCTTTTTTCTTTCAAATAATTCTGTCTGGTTAAAAACTGGTTTGACAAAAAACATATTTATTTTATATAATGGTTTAAGAATGTGCTATACTGGGAAATAATCTGAATATTTTCATCTGGAGGTATAAAGAGCTTACAAATTGCATTATGTATTTTTCCAGTTTTATTGAGAAATAATTGACATATATCACTGTTTAAGGCATGAACCATGATGGTCTGATTTACATATATTGTGAAATGATTACCACAGTAGGTTCAGCAAGCATCCATCTTATCATATAGATACAATAAAAAGTAAGAAAGAATAAAAGGAAAACAAATTTTTCCTTGTGATGAGAGCTCTTACGATTTATTCTTTTAACAACTTTCCTATATATTATACAGCAGTATTAGGTATTAGTTACAATGTAGTATTAGTATTAGTTATCATGTTGCACATTACATCCAAAGTACTTATTTATCTTACAACTGGAAGTTTGTACCTTTTGACCACCTTCGTACAATTCCCCCACCCCCACCCTCTGCCTCTGATAACCACAAGTCTGATGTCTTTTTCTATGATTCTCTTTCTATATATATGTAGATAGATAGATAGATAGATAGATAGACAGACAGACCACAACTTCTTTATCCATTCATAGATTGATAGACACTTAGGCTGTTTCCATTTCTTGGCTATTGTGAATAAAGCTGCTATGAACATGGATGTGCAGCTATATTATTGAGTTAGGATTTTTGTTTCTTTTGGATATATTCCCAGAAATGGAATTGCTGAATCATATGGTAGTTCTATTTTTAATTTTTTGAAGATCCTTCATACTGTTTTCTATAGTGGCTGTATCAATTTACAAAAATTGCACTTTGTTTGGCATTGAAAATCAATATAAAAAAATGGATAACTTAGTACATAATTTAGAGAAAAGTAGTTATTTAAATATCCTACACAGATTTATAAAAGCTAGGCAAAGCTAGTAAGATATATTAAAGACATAAAATAAATTATTTCCTTTAGAATTGGAAGAATTACAAGTATTACAAAATAAAGAAAATCACAATGAAAAAACAATAGCTTTGACAATGTAAAAGAGTAAATTGTCATTCTTTGCTGTATTTTATTGAATGGTTATTTTCCTAAGCATCAAATAGAGCAATGAAGGAGATGGACGCAGATCCTGATTTCTTGAGATCTACTGTTTAGAAAGGAGATGGATATGAGAAAATATTTCTAATGTTATGAGTCCTTAGAAAGGAGAAACAGAGGCTTCCATGGAGACATATAGTATATGGAACATAATATGGGAAAGGCTTCCCTGAAGAAATGACACTTTAGATACTTTAGGATAAATACACAAAATTGGTATACAGGAAAATATTTAACTTACATTTGTTTTCCTGTTGTCCTTTATCAATATGTGTTTTTAATGTTTTGCAATCCACACTACGCAATAGTGCAATAAAACACATAAACAATATATAGTTAAATATACATACATTTGAAAGGTGTTTGCTTGGATCAGTTATTTATTGCCACAAAAATGCCACATAATTTTTTTGTTGTTGTTGTTGTAAAAACACAGTGTCTTCATGGCGTACAGCAATTAACATTTAGTTTGTTTTGAGTCTTTGGGACACATGGGTGGTTTTGCTGATCTGAGCTGGATTCAGCAAAGCTCACTCTGTGTCTGTGGTTACCTGAAGGTCAACTAGGCAGCTCAGCTGATCTTAGCTGGTTTCTCTGTCTGTATTTCTTTTTTTTTTTTTTGCTGTACGCGGGCCTCTCACTGTTGTGGCCTCTCCCGTTGTGGAGCACAGGCTCCGGGCGCACAGGCTCAGCGGCCATGGCTCACGGGCCCAGCCGCTCCGTGGCATGTGGGATCTTCCCGGACCGGGGCACAAACCCGTGTCCCCTGCATCGGCAGGCAGACTCTCAACCACTGTGCCACCAGGGAAGCCCTCTCTGTCTGTATTTCTGAGTATTGAGCTGGAAGCCAGGGCTGACATGGCCCAGTCTATGTCTTATGCTCTCTAGTAGCCTAACTTCAGCATCTCCCATAGTGAAGGCAAAAGACAAAAAGAGAGGAGCATTTTGCAAGGCCTCTTGATGGGAGGCTAAATTCAGCATTGGCACAACATTGCTTCTAGTTACACTGGCCAAAGTGAGTTACAAGGACAACCTATAATTCAGTACTAAGGAAATAGACTCTACCTGTTGATTTAACAAGTTGCAAAGTCATACTGTAGAATGGAAGCAGTTTTGGTAATCACTTTATCATAACGCTCACAATGTTTGTTTTTCTGACATAATAGAAATTTATCTAAAATTTAATTTGGAGACTGTCAGGTGGAAGCAACTATAGGGAGGATTGTGGTTATATGTAGAGGAGAAAACATGTTCATTTCTGTAGATGTAAGAGACATTAAAGAGACAGTGGAGAATAAAATATCTATTTTCTGGAACTACAAAAAGACTTATAAGAAAAATTTAAAAAGCAAAGAGAAAACTGAAAAAGAGAAAATGTCTGCAAAAACAGTGAAAAAAAATTACCACTAAGCCTAACATGTAAAATTTTAATATCAAGTATTCATGAAAATTCAGAAACACCATTTAAAAATTGAGCAGAAGAAGCAAAAAAAAAAACCCAGAAAATAAATAACAAATATGAAAAGTTATAAAAATTCTCAAAAACATTTTAGCAATATCACAGTGCTTCAGCAAAATATTAGATGTTTCAATTTACACAAACTTCCTGATATGGAACTTTGAAAATCAATTGTTAATTGCCATAAAAAATCATACATTTGACTCAATAATCACCTGTCTTGTTATCCATCCCCAAAATAGATGTTCAATAGAATAATTGTAAAGTAGGGAGAGGAATGAAGAAAGAGAGAAAAGGGTGAATATTCAGCTCATGGTATGGGGATTCTTGCCAATTTTGCATCATCTCTACCTAATTTAGCTTTGCTAAGACTTCTCAAGACATCAGAAATCTGTTTTCATATTGGGTTTCACCTTTATCCTATGAATAGTGAGAGGCTGCATATGGTGATCATATTTGTAATCATCTAGGAAATGTATCTACATATTTTTTTGTCATGATTGTTCCGTCAGTTGTTTTTAGGTGAACACTCAGGGAAAAGTTTTGTTTAAGAAAAAAACTAATACAAACCACTTCTTATTCATATAGTTTTACCTAATTCAACTTAATTAACAATGAAAATCATAAACAGATATTTACATAGGAAATATCAGTAGAAATAAAGGCTTACATATCTATACAATAAGGAAATTCATGTTTTTAATGACCAATATAAGTAATCAAAGACCAAAATCTGATTCTATCACCAAGGTTTAACCATGACTTGTATTGTTTCCTTCCATGTTGCCATCAGTGTTGACATGCACCATCCTTACTGAAGGAGTGTGACAAAAACTAGTCTGAGTTGTGTAGGGAGGAGAATTGTATCAATCTCCCCTAGACCTTTGTATGAGGTATTGTGAAAAAAACTATTTTCAAACACTGTGGCTCTTGATAGAAATGGTGAACATAAAGAAGCCTTACCTCCACCAGGCCCCTATGAACCATCTGGCATCAAAAACATTCTGCCCTTTAACTCTGAAGATCCAGCAGGAGCATAATCAGCATCTGAAATTGTTAGGGCTAAACTCTGAATACATCATCGCCAGAGTATATTTCATGGAAATTGTATATAGTTTTAAAACATTGAAAAAGAGAGCAGTGCTTGCTTTTCTTCCAGCTGTGCTAAGCGAAAGAGTGATTTCTTCATCCTCATTTCCATAACCAAATTTGTAGAAGCTTAGTTTCACCGCTTAAAACTCTTTCCTGCGTACTTTGAGATTTTGAATCTAAATATTAATTATACTGAAAAAAGGTGGCTTCTGGTAGACTAATTTTCACTTTTCCAATTACTTGCATTCTCTTCTCTTCTAGTCTTCTTTCCCCAGAATTAAGGAATTTCATCTGATTTCAGGGTCTTTCCCCCACATTGAAGTGGATCACACCTCCATAGAGAATTAGTGTGCAGCCAATATGTCACCTCAGTGTTTGCAATTCCAGCAGTGCAGCCACAGCCTTTGAAATCAAAAGCTGTTACTAGGGCTTCCCTGGTGGCGCAGTGGTTGAGAGTCCACCTGCCGATGCAGGGGACATGGGTTCGTGCCCCGGTCCGGGAGGATCCCACATGCCGCGGAGCGACTGGGTCCATGAGCCATGGCCGCTGAGCCTGTGCGTCCGGAGCCTGTGCTCCACAATGGGAGAGGCCACAACAGTGAGAGTCCGCATACCGCAAAAAAAAAAAAAAAAAAAAAAAAGTTGTTACTAAAAGGCAGGAATTGCCATCAACCCTGTGACCAGTCATCAGCTTTGACTTTCACTCCTACAGCTTATTTGATACTATGAGATTTGTCACAATTTCCTTTTTCTACCTCATGTAACATCTCACAACCTTTTTTTGCCATCTGTAGGGTAAGAGTTAATAACAGAGATTTCCTTTAATTTGCAATCTTCTGTCATTATGTCTTTAAAAAAGTATTTGAATTTTGAACAATTTGCTTTATCTCTTGTTTTTAACACTGATTAAGGCCCCCATTTTATTTTTATTTTTATTCTCCTTTTGAACACTTCTGTCAGATTCTGAGGAGGAAAAGAGGGAGTTAAAGCTTGCTCTTTCTTATATTGCCATTCTTGACCTGAAACAAGACTGACAGATATTTCTCCAGCAAAGATGGGTTAAATCCAAATCAGCAGAGAATTGCAGTATGGGGTCTACAACCACGTTGAGCCATATGCAAGTCCCTGCAAGTCAAGGGAAAGAGCACTCTTTTCTAGAGAGGAAAAGGAAGTTGGGAGGGCTGTAGTAAACAAAGAGTCCATGGCTTTTCATTGGTTGAGTCCCTGCCAGGAAAAGAGTGGAGTCTTTCTTCTTCCTATTGGGCTCTGCTATCATGAGGGGGCCATGAGAGCTCCCCCTTTTGGTCTCCCAATTCTATTTAATTAAAGTTTCTCTTTATTAATTTTTTATACTCTTTTGCTTGCAATCTTCCAAACTCATAAGTTTACTCATAAATGCCTAAATAAAAGCTATAGATCACTTTTAACTTTGGACTATTGAAGATTTGCTTGAGACAATTATTCTTCTAATTATGAAGCTTAAGATAATTTTCTTTGGAAGACCTAAAGCTAACTCTGGGGGAGGGGGGAGGGAAATCACGCTAAGTGAGTTCCTGAAGTAAACATAATTCTTATGGTAATTAGGTTCTATTGTTGTTGTTTGTATAAATAAATAAATACTATGATCACTATGTTGGCTGGCCTTCCTCACCATGTGTTTGGGTGAACCAAGTGTGGAGTGGTTTCCCTGACCTCCTCCATCCCAAGAGAGTAGGAACCAAGGTTTTGATGGAGAAGCCAAGGAAGCTGCCAGCTGGTTACTACAATGAATTTACAAGTTCCATAGGCACAATTATCAGTGCTTAACGGGAAGAAGAAAAACTAGACATGCAATTCTCTGCCTTTCAGCAGGAATCACTATATCACTTCTGTCTGGCAGTAGAGGTCTCATGAGCCAGCCCCTCTCAGTAATTCTGTGGGGCCCTCAGGAAGGGCTGAGTGCTGGGCTGTGGAGGTGGTGAGGGTGGAACAACATCACTGGGGGAGAGGGGGAGAGAAGGTGGTAGGAGCTCGGCTAGGGGTGGAGGTGGGTTGTTCATGTGCTTCCCTGCCTAAGGAAGATGGGATATTGAGTGCCAGAATTAATTTCTGTTCACTGGGGGAGGCCAGCAGACCCAGGAGATTGATGAGCCACCCAAGTTGACTTGGGCAACAGTACCTTCCCAGGGGTCTGGACATCAGGCAGAACAAGACATGGGTCTTACTTCCTCCACAGGCTCAGCGAGGCCTGGGTTGGGATGCGGGAACTGGCTACCTGCTCTGTGATGCTGTAGTGGGAGGGCCACAAAGGGAAGGTGCTCCAGACAGTGCAAACCATAGAAGAATGTAGATGGTAATATCCAGGGAATGAGCTATAGTCCTGAGAGGGCTGAAACAACAGGAGGGGATGAGGCCAAAGAAGGCAGCAAGGGCAGGCTTGCTGTGGAGGCAAGGGTTTGGCCTTCTGGATCACCAGGTGATGGGGAGTTATGGCTGGGTTATGAACTAGAGAGAGTCGGATAGGTGGGGTTAAACTAGGGTCTGAAGATGTGTTTAAGGGATGACTATTCAGATGGAAAATGGAGACCAGCAAAGGGCAGAGTGGTGGTCTAAGAAGGGGCAGCTCTGCGTCAGTCACCAGGTATTCTGGGCAAAGTGAGAACAGAAAGGTCTGAGTTACTAGTGAGCCAACCAACCACAGACCACAGAGAGGAAGGATACAGAGTAACTTTTATTAGACTCCCAGACTGAGGATTTCAAATTTAACATCCTTTTGGATACACACCAAGTTACCATTTTCATGTTTTACTGCCACTTTGTTTAATAAAATTGGAAAGTGTTGACCAAACAGCTGTTATATCTTACACCGCACCTTTAATAATGATTGCTCATTGATACTTGGATTTACCTATATGTTACATTTATTTGATATTTCAGTAATCTTATTTCTATTTTAGCATATAAGCCTTTGCTTTGTAGGGCTCTGATTTACATAAGTTTTATTTACCACAGTTTATTTAAATAATACCAATTTCCAAATAGTTCAAATTAAATTACTTGGATATATCAACCGTGAATAATTGGATAAAGTACAAACTTGCTGCTAGCTCCTCTTTCCATACATCACTACATAAATGACAGATGCACATCATGATCAGTGACCAATGTCATCAGTTCCTTCAGAGTCTGTCAGGAATTGGTCTCTGCATCTGTAATTCAGTTCCCATAAAAGCAGAAAAGCATGCAGTTGCATTGCTACCTTGTCTCCCATGTATAAACAGAAGTGAAATTTTACAAAAATATATAAACAAAAGAAGGAAAGACGAAGTTACAGAAAAGAAACGAAAAGTGGTAACAGTGGAAGTAAAAACGAATGTGATTAGGATGACTGATCATGGAACTGTCGATGCTGCCCTCTTCGGGAGACTTAAGATATGCAGCGAGAGGAATATAGTGAAGGTAATTTACCAGCATAACTGAAGAAGGTGGTTGTGATAAATTGGCAGTCTGGGATTAACATATATACTCTACGTAAGATAGGTAACCAACAAGGACCTACTGTATAGCACAGGGAACCATACTCAATATTTTGTAATAATCTATAAGGGAAAAGAATCTGAAAAAAGAATATATATATAAAGATAGATATATAGATAGATAGATATATCTACACACATATATATATATAACTGAATCACTTTGCTGTACAACGGAAACTAACACAACATTGTAAATCAACTATACTTCAATAAAATATTTTTTAAAAAGAAATATCCCAGAGTAAGTAATATTGGAAAATAAATTTCATGTTAATAGAACTATCGGAGGTGCTTAACAACATTGAAAGTACAGAGGATAAAATATGGAAAGTTGACCCAAACTTAGAAGGAAAATGACAATTCTCCAAGGCATAGAAAAATTATTTATTATCACCAGTTATAAAAGGAGCTGGAGAAGCAAGCAGTATTCAAAGTACTTTTCATGAGTTTTCTTTCCAAAGAATGTAAAACACTTTGATTGTTAACGTTTTAAATGTTTTAATACAGTGTATAATAACTAAATATTAGTTTTACTAATTTTTCATTCACCTACAAATATATAACCAACAAAAAGAGAGTTTTTAATATTTTGACAAAAGTTTTTAAAGGTCATGGAACCATCATAATTTTTCCCATTGAATTTTAAGATAGCTTTGCTTGGTTTTAGCTCATACCATCAATTTTACAATCCCAAGTGAGGACTGTCTGTGTGTTAAATGACATGAGAGAAACTACTCATCTATTCAATTCAATTAACTCAGAAACACAGTAATAAAATAAATAAGAACAAAAAACACCACTTCATTTATATTTATTATTTATCATAATGCTCACAGTTTTGTTTTGTTTTTTCAGTCTCCAGATTGTTCGCTTCTTCTTCCTTAGAAGAGCAGACCCACTTCTCCTGATTTCTGTTTGTATTATATCAGAATACCGAGAAGGCTCAGGACATGCCATATTTTTTTTTCATTTAATACCCAGAATATTTCCCCCACTTCACCATAATAGCAATAATAGCTTCACTTTCTCTGTGGCCTTTCTGAATTGACCTTCCTACCAGTCAAATGATTTGCTACTCTGTTCTCCTTCTATAGGAATGATTTTCTATCTCTATTATAGCATGTTGTTTAATAAAGTCAGATATTAAGTCATGTTCTGAGCGCCTTAGGCACTTGTTCCTCTTCTCACTCATCTGCATTCCCCTAGTACATAGCACAGTGGTGATTCTAATAATGCCTAATGTCTAAAAATCCAGTATATTATGTTTTTCTTAATTAAAATATTTTAATTTGGGCTATTTTTACACTGCAAAAAACCCCACATCTTTTAAACTTTTGTGGAGCATAATTGCATTGTATTTTTATTGATATGTAACTTTCTGTTGCTGCTACTTTTATAGGTCCTTTTTCATATTGTTAATGACAGAAAAAGGAGAGGCCTGTACATGCATCTACATTCTTTGGGAAAATGTCAGGAAAGCCAGATTGAGGCTATTGACTAATTTAAGAGACACATGTATGAATAAGCGAATTAGTAAATTTATACCTGTGTAAAATCTACTGATTTCATAATTGCTTAAGATTTCACATATATAGTATGCTGGACAATAATTGGTATATGATTTAAATTTACTGTGTCATTTGAATACATCGTTTGCACATTTGTATACAAGAAATTCTAAATTATCACTGGAAGAGTTAACAACTCCTTGCTCATAAAATATCTTTCCCCAAAATACATTTGTATCTTCTATTAAATGGTCACAAGCAATTTATGACAAAATTAACATGTGCACTTAAGTATCAAATGTGGTTATGAGTTTCTGAGAATATGCCAGATTGATAATATTTACAGGTAAAACAAAAGAAATATTTTTTAAACATTAAGGTAAGAAGAAATCAAATATTTTACTGATTAAGTGAAATTCTGCAGTGAATGAACACTCCCTAAAATGTGAAGGACATTTCAAAAGAAAGTATATAGGGCATTAAGCTTAAAGTTGAAAATGACAGTATTCAATTTTCTAAACTGACTCAAGTAAATTATATTAAGATTATGAATTACTTTATTGTTCCCTGAGATTATAAATATATTGCAAATGTCACTCTTGATGCCAAGACCTGTATTCCATTTAGATATTTATTGAGAAGAGTATGGAGTGTTAGACAATATAATATGTCAAAATAGTTGAGATAATGATAGAATTTTACCAAAATATACTTACATCAATTTTCTGTGACTTCTGTAACAAATTACCCCAAGATAGTGCTTAAATCAACAGAAATTTATTATCTTATAATTCCAGAAGCCAAAAGTAAAAAAAATAGTTTGACTGGATCAAAATTAAGGTGTTTTCTGCAGTGCTATGCTACTTCTGCAAGCTCTAGGGAGAATTCATTTTTTGCCTTTTCCAGCTGCTGGCATTCCTTGGCTTGTGGTCACATTACAACAATCTCTCCCTTCATGGATACATCACTTTATCTTCTTCTGTCTATAATCTCCCTCTGTGTTTCTCTTTTAAGGACATTGTGATTACATTTAGTGCCCAAGTAATGAAGAGAGACATCAGATAGCCTGGGGATTCATGGACTTTTGAATCACCCTTGAAGTTGTTCAATCATGAGCAACAACGCGTATTTTGTGAGGCAAATTGTGTGTTTCTGTGTGTGTGCAGGTGCATGTGTGCATGTGAGTGGCATGTGTGTTTTCATGAAGAAACAGGAGAGGACTTTCAGACTTACCAGAGTTTAATCAAATTGCCTTTTTCATGTAACTGTTTTGATGAATTGTAGGACTAAACACTATCAACTTCTGTAAACATTTGATCTTATGATGTCACCATCATTATGTCTGGTCTTAGAGTGTTAAGGACAAGAAAAGTACATATTGTTTTTTGAACTCTATTTTCATTTAATGGATTCTCTTTCACATTGTTTTTTTTTTTTCTTCTCAATGTTCAGCTTTATCGGAGGATAGATGGCTTATAGAAACAATATTTTAAAAAAATTTATTGAGGTATAGTTGATTTACAGTATTATATTAGTTTCAGATGTACAGCATAGTTATTCAAAAATTTTATAGATTACACTCCATTTAATGTTATTATAAAATATTGGCTATATTCCCTATGCTGGATAATAACTCCTTGTAGCTTATTTGTTTTATCATAGTAGTTTGTACCTCTTAATTCCCTACCCCGTCTTATCCCCCGCTCCCACCACTGGTAATCACTAGTTTGCTCTCTATGTCTGTGAGTCTCTTTCTGTTTTGTTATATTTATATTCATTTGTTTTATTTTTTAGATTCCATGTATGAGTGATAACATACAGTATTTGTCTTTCTCTGTCTGGCTTATTTCACAAAGCATAATATATTTTTCCAAAGAAGACATACAGATGGCCAGGAGTCACATGAAAAAATGCTCAACATCACTAATCATCAGAAAAGCAAATCAAAACTACAATGATATATCATCTCACACTTGTCAGAATGGCTGTCATCAAAAAGACCACAAATAACAAATTTTAGTGAGGATGTAGAGAAAAGGGAATAGCTGTACACTGTTGGTGGGAACATAAATTGGGGCAGCCACTGTGGAAAACAGTATGGAGGTTCCTCAAAAAACTAAAAATATAGCTACCATATGATCCAGAAGTTTCACTCCTGGGAATATATCTAAAAAAGAACAAAAACAAAAGCACAAATTGGAAAAGATACCCACACCCCACTATTTATAGCAGCATTATTTACAATACCCAAGATATGAAAGTGTTCAACAGATGAATCGATAAAGATGTGGTATGGGGACTTCCTGCGGTCCAGTGGTTAAGACTTCGCCTTCCAATGCAGGGGGTGCGGGTTCGATGCCTGGTCAGGGAGCTAAGATCCCACATGCCTCACAGCCAAAAAACCAAAACATAAAAGAGGAGCAGTATTGTAACAAATTCAATAAAGACTTTAAAAATGATCCAAATCAAAAAACACAAAAAAAAAGAACTTAAAAATAAAATGATGTAATATGTATATATACAATGAAATACTACTCAGCAATAAAATAGAAGGAAATTTTGCCATTGGCAACAGCATGGACAGATCTTTCACATTGTTGTTGTTGTTTTTTTTTCGGTACGCGGGCCTCTCACTGCTGTGGCCTCTCCCGTTGTGGAGCACAGGCTCCGCATGCGCAGGCTCAGCGGCCATGGCTCACGGGCCCAGCCGCTCCGCGGCATGTGGGATCCTCCCGGACCGGGGCACGAACCTGCGTCCGCTGCATCGGCAGGCGGACCCTCAACCACTGCACCGCCAGGGAAGCCCTTTCACATTGTTTTAAAGTCATTTATTCACTGAAAAAATTTTCCTTGACGTGAATTTTTAATCAAATATTTAACCAATTTGATATTTTCAAACATCATCTTCTATCACATCTTGTAACATCATGATAATAAGAATTTGTATGATCTACATATTTAACAAATTCCCATAATCAATTCTGAGTAATATCTCTTATCAATATCTCATCTTTTTATTTGTTTTAATTCATTATTATTTTATATATTTTTTTGTTTTTATTATTTTAATGTCTTATTATGAATGAGTGTAAAGTAGGGAGTGTTTCATAGTTTTTAAAACTTAAGCATCATTTCTCAGTTGTATTTCAAGGAATACTTCTCTATATGGTAATACTTTTTATGAGAAAACTATTACCAAATAATTGTTGTATAATCCATCCTGCCTTTAATATCCCAAACCATGTTGCATGCTGTAGACTCTGGCAGATCTTGCAGCAATTTTAATAAAATCTATTTGCTGAACTTTTTAGAACATGATGAAGAGTATTACCTTAAATATTTCTCTTCTTTTTCATATTCCTGTTCTCCTTTCTCCCCTTCTTCTCTTCCTATATAACATACAATCTCTTAGGACAATCTTTTATATTCTCCAGTTTGGGGAGTGCCCAATTAGAGAACAGCTTTCTCCTATTAATATGTTTTATATTCCATTTCTTAAAAGCTCTTCACTAAATGATTCTTCCTAACACTGGTATTTGTATGGTATCACTGTACCAGACAAAAGCACATGAGATAATCTTATTCTAAAAGCATGTGTTTTCCCAATTTTGTCATTGAGGCTATAAAGTAAATTGAAATTGTGAGTCATTTACTCTGGAATGTCTTTTATATGTCTAAATCATTATAATTATTAAGAAATAAATGATTTCCCAAACTGAAAAATTGTAAAATATTGTCACCAATAAAAAACTAGAGATGATATGATTCACAGCTTTCATTTAACACTGGGAAAATAGACCCAGAGAATTTAATTATATTACCTAAAGTCATCCTAAGACTCCAAATTTTCTAGCTCTGAAATTGAGTGTGTTGTTCTTCCCCAGATGATGCTATTGAACTATTGATGTATTGTATGCTCACATTTTTGACAATGATGACAACTCGATCACTATTGTTTATATATAATTTAAAAATTACTCTTTGATTTTTTTTTATTTTTAAAATCCATCCAGAGATTGGTAGACTGAATTATTCCAATTTTAGAAAATTACAAAGTGAACATAACATTGACCTTTCTATACCTAGAATATTCACCTACAAATTTCAACTTGGAACCACTAGCTTTAAGTTCCAAATTGCCAAGGTAAATTACATGTTCAAATTAGAAGATACTTTAAGGGGGGGCATATGAACTATATTACAGTTGAAGGTTATAGCAGAAATCTATTTGCCTGCACACACAAAGAAAAGAAACTTATAGTGGAAAATGTCCTTTCTTTAATTATTATTAAAATTTAAGAAGACGTTTTTTCAAAAAATAGCTAGCCTAATATATGTATCTTATACCTAATTTGTGAAGTTGTACATAATAAGATGGAAAATATCAGTCTCTTCTAAGAAATTCTTCTATTCAACCATAAATATAAATAAATTTAATCCACTTAAAGTAACCTTATGATATTTTGGTTTCATATTTTATATTAAAAATAGGAATTTTATACTATTAAAAATAGGCACACTTATAAGATTCGTTTTTAACCTTACATTCTGTGTTATAGTTTTTCATAGCCTTTTTTAGAAGTCAAAATTTTTCTATTTTTAAATAATATGTAATTCAAGTCCATATCTATTGGTACACAAGTTGCAATAAAATAAATTTTAAAACATGAGGATAAATTGACTTTGAGGGAAGTAATCAAATAGTAATATATTTTTCTCTTATAAATCACTGGGAGTTTCACATTTACAGGAAAAAAAAAATCTAAAATGTCATAGACATGTATTTACCTCCAGGCACCCAATGTAACAAAATAAATCTATTTCCATTTGTTCTGTGACAGGAGAAAAGTAGTCAACCAACCACAGTGAACATGTTTTGGAAGAATTTGATTTGTGGGCTCTTTCAGATTGATAATGAATATGAGGTTTTATTCAAATCCATCTCAAGTTTACTTGGAAAACAATACCAGAAACATCTATGTTGTGATTGGAATGCAAAATTATGTGTTGTCACTTAGATTTGTAATAGCCTAATACTTGTTTTACGGATGCATAAAAGACTTAAATGTCATGTTCCTTTTTTTAAAAAAAAGATTTATAAGTTATTAAATTACTACACTGTGAATGGTTTACAATAGTAATTTGATTAAGCTGGAGAACAGATAAAACATGTTAATATGAGGTTGATGTTTGACATAATTTATTTTAGCCTGAATTATTTTCGTTCTACCTATCACCATAATACACATTTCTTATCTTCCCAAATGAGTCAAGAATCATGAGGTCACTGCTTATGAAAACACTGTATATAAATCATTTTAATTACTTGTGAATAAATTTATTACTAGGGAACACAAAGTATCATATTTGAAAATTTATAGAATGTGAACAGTTGAAATTGTCATTAAAGAAACCTCTTTGGGCTTCCCTGGTAGTGCAGTGGTTGAGAGTCCGCCTGCCGATGCAGGGGACACGGGTTTGTGCCCCGGTCCGGGAAGATCCTACATGCCGCGGAGCGGCTGGGCCCGTGAGCCATGGCCGCTGAGCCTGCGCGTCCGGAGCCTGTGCTCCGCAACGGGAGAGGCCACAACAGTGAGAGGCCCGCATAGCGCAACAAAAAAAAGAAACCTCTTTACATATATCACACACAAATTTACATTAGAGCAACCTGTTATAATCTTTCTAATGTATATAAGACAATGTTTTATGTTGTGTGATTATCTTATTATATTTGATATTTTATGTTCAATATGAACTCTAAAAAAAGAATGCTATTTTATTTCATTTTTCAAGCTATGAATAATTTTACAATTATTATTGATTAATAACTATATTGTGTGAGAGTATATGAGAGAGGGAGGAGTGGAGAAAAAAGAGCCAGTGTAAGATTTTATTAGTATTCAATAGCGCTCTGAATGTTCTTATTTCATTTTATGCGAAGTCTGAAAAGTCAGAAACATTTCATGAGTTGAGGTCATTTAATTAAAAATGATCTTTATAAGCTAGCAAGAAACTATTCCAACTATCACTCTGCCCTTTTTCTTCATTTTGGTTACTGACAAGGGTCCAAAGAAAAGGAGCTATGTGGTGGGCAAGGGTGAATTACATACTAAGACACATGCCCCTAAGAATTAAATCATTATTAATAGTTCTACAAATCAAAATAATTCTGAAAATGGTACAATCAAACATTATCAGTTGTTATGGAATACCTCATTTCAAACCTTCAGAGAAATTGGCAATAGGGTATAGGAATGGGTTCCTATGAGAAGGAGATTTCTTATGCAATATCACTGTGAATAATTCTCACCCCAAAAAGCAAATGTAACAGTAATGCTGAGTAGTGTTTGCTTTTAAGTGTTGATTTGACATAAGAAATAGAATTTATTAAATTACTAGCCAAAAAAGTAGAATTAAAGAAAAATGCAAATAACACCTGTCAAAAGGTACAAAACAAGCAAACAAAATTAAGTATTCATTTGCAGGAACACAAAAGTAAACTTTAGCATGAGTGTTTCCAAATTTTAAATGTAAACTAGACATAAAATATAAATAATCTCCCACATATAATTAACAGTATGTATGAATTTTGTACTCTAAAACAATAAAAACAATTATTTTCAAGCAGATAGAAAATGTATCCAAAAGTTACCAAACATTAAGCTGTTATGGAAATATCTGTAAGTTTTAAAAAATAAAATATTTAATGCCACATTCTGATAAAAGAAGGCATTAAAAGCAGAAATGAAAAACAAAATTTTGCATAAAATAGACCCAATTACTTGGAAACTGTGAATAGATATATTTCTTAATTATTTTAGTATAAGATGAAATCAGAACTTCTTTGCTATCAATTTTGAGACAGACATTAAGATGAAGAATATACAATGGAGCTGTGAGGCTTAAAACTAGGTTATGAAAAGGAAGATGACATTTTAGTTAACAGTTTTGCTGCTGACCATTTTGGAGGTACTGGTACTGGACTAACTGTAACACAGTAAAAAACTATAAAAATGGAACAAATATTTGAGTCAAATCTTTTCAAGTGTAGGAAAACACCTATCCATGATACTTGATAGAAAAGAGACAAGTAAGGGATGTGTTACCTTCAGTCTGGCCTTCAATATTTATGCACTTTCAGACTGCGGCTGAAGAATGTGAAACAGGCAGAGAGAATTTGTCTTTCTGAGCTGAGGATACAAACACTAGAGCTCAGTTTTCAGAAGCAGCTGAAATTTGCAGAGAATATTATTGGAAGATAGTAAGCTATCCCAAAGTTTGAACCCAGAAGTCTTCCATGGGGCTTTTCTGTATGTCTTTGGCCAAGAGTTAGTCTGGGCAGGTGAAGAATGAGAATTTTAAAGTCCTGAAGGGTGTAACCACTGTGCAGTTTAAGGCAAAATGGAGGTAGTAGTTATGCACTCCTTGGACATGTTAGAGTTCTGTCTACCTTGAGTGGAAGCACATTACTGAGTACCTCAGGCACTCATTTGTCACTCCAGAAATTCTGTGTTTTCATAGTTAGAGTCATGCTCTAAAGTCAGAAAATATCCTAATACTAAGGGAAAAATCAGAACAGACCCAATCTAATCACTAGGGTCAAGTGAGAAGATACTATCTGCTCTCATCATGCTGGGCACACTAATCATCCTCTATTCAGTTCAACACAGATTAAACCATCTCCATAGAAACAAGCAGGAAGATATTTTGGAAGGAAGACATAATGTAATCAACACAGTAAATTGTGGATACTATACCATGACCTGTATTTCAGCTGAGGGCACATTTCTTGGTCTTCTTTTCCAAAAACTTCTAATCAGAAAATTTTTTAAAATTATTTAAGAACTTATGATGTTTGGCCTTATTTAAGCCTTGAAACAGTTCGGTTCATAGATTTGAATCTAACAGTAGGCTGCAAAACTTAATATAATTGAAACAGTTGAATACATTTTGATTTCTGCCTTTTTTCTAATATTACAATAAGTTATTCAGGTTTGTTTATTTAATCAGTCATGCATTATTCTGAATTATGGATGAGTTCTAAAGCATTAAATTAAAATAAGAAACCTAACCTTGTAAGCAGAACTTGGAAATTACTACAATCAAGGTATTTTGGAGTGAGGAATATTAAAAACCTGGAGATATAATCAGGGATTACACATAAGCTATTGGATATTGGAAATTGAAGTCGTTAAAATTCTGCTGCCAGTCAGAGACTAAAATTTGGATTCACTACTCTCCATCATTAAATGTTCCTGTAGAAAAGATATCATACATGAAACCTCCACAGTATAAAAATGATTATAAAAACACTGAACCAGAAAATTAAAATGATTTGTTTATTTAAATTGATAATGTAAAAAATAAGTCCAGAATTTTGATAAGTGTAGTATTTTGAAACTAATTTAAAAGTATTCCTAGTTTGTTTAAGTTATGATTTTACTTACATATTTCAAAATGTACAATTCAAATTAATGATTAAATCTTTATCTTTAAGAGAGTAAAGTCTAATCTAAATGATAAAACAAGAAAAATGTAAATCTTTTTACAGAAAAAGGATGAAGTTATATTTTGTTTGTCGAATAGATTCCATTATTTGTATAATCATGAGGTTGCAAGAGAAAAAGTAAATGATATATCTGCAACACACACACACACACACACACACACACAATTTCCTTCTTCTCACTATCCCCTTTATCTCCTAAGAGGTTATATATTGTTTATGTATCTTGCTTTGATTAATAGACTCTTTAGTAATTGGCTGGCTTTTTTCATCATAGAGTTATTTATTTTATTTATTTATTTTTTAAGGGTATCCTGTGAATAAATTTTTTTAACATCTTTATCGGAGTATAATTGCTTTACAATGTTGTGTTAGTTTTTGCTGTATAAGAAAGTGAGTCAGCTATACGTATGCATATATCCCCATATCCCCTCCCTCTTGCGTCTCCCTCCCACCCTCCCTATCCCACCCCTCTAGGTGGTCACAAAGCACCGAGCTGATCTCCCTGTGCTATGCAGCTGCTTCCCACTAGCTATCTATTTTACATTTGGTAGTGTATATATGTCCATGCCACTCTCTCACTTCATCCCAGCTTACCCTTCCCCCTCCCTGTGTCCTAGAGTCCATTCTCTACGTCTGCGTCTTTATTCCTGTCCTGCCCCTGGGTTCTTCAGAACCTTTTTTTTTAGATTCCATATGTATGTGTTAGCATATGGTATTTGTTTTCTCTTTCTGACTTACTTCACTCTGTATGACACACTGTAGGTCCATCTACCTCACGACAAATAACTCAATTTCATTTCCTTTTATGGCTGAGTAATATTCCATTGTATATATGTGCCACATCTTTATCCATTCATCTGTCGATGGACACTTAGGTTGCTTCCATGTCCTGGCTATTGTAAATATTGCTGCAATGAAGATTGTGGTACATGACTTTTTTTTTGCGGTACGCGGGCCTCTCACTGTTGTGGCCTCTCCCGTTGCGGAGCACAGGCTCCAGACACGCAGGCTCTTCGGCCATGGCTCACGGGCCTAGCTGCTCCGCGGCATGTGGGATCTTCCCGGACCGGAGCACGAACCCGTGTCCGCCTGCTGATTGCCACCAGGGAAGCCCACATGACTCTTTTTGAATTATGGTTTTCTCAGGGCATGTGCCCAGTAGTGGGATTGCTGGGTCGTATGGTAGTTCTATTTTTAGTTTTTTAAGGAACCTCCATACTGTTCTCCATAGTGTTTGTATCAATTTACATTCCTACCTACAGTGCAGGAGGGTTGCCTTTTCTCCAAACCCTCTCCAGCATTTATGTTTGTAGATTTTTTTGATGATGGCCATTCTGACTGGTGTGAGGTGATACCTCATTGTAGTTTTGATTTGCATTTCTCTAATGATTAGTGATGTTGAGCATCCTTTCATGTGTTTGTTGGCAATCTTTATATCTTCTTTGGAGAAATGTCTATTTAGGTCTTCTGCCTATTTTTGGATTGGGTTATTTGTTTTTTTGATATTGAGCTGCATGAGCTGCTTGTAAATTTTGGAGATTAATCCTTTGTCAGTTGTTTTGTTTGCAAATATTTTCTCCCATTCTGAGGGTTGTCTTTTTTGTCTTGTTTATGGTTTCCTTTTCTGTGCAAAAGCTTTTAAGTTTCATTAGGTCCCATTTGTTTATTTTTGTTTTTATTTCCATTTCTCTAGGAGGTGGGTCAAAAAGGATCTTGCTGTGATTTATGTCATAGAGTGTTCTGTCTATGTTTTCCTCTAAGAGTTTTATAGTGTCTGGCCTTACATTTAGGTCTTTAATCCATTCGTAGAGTTACTTTTTATTTACCACACTTTTTATCTACCTCACTCATAATGGTCTTCATTGACTTAAATCCCTGAAAGTACCCAGGCTTCCCGTGTTGCTTCATGATGGTGAAACTGATACAACTGGTCTCAGGCAGTAAATCAGACATGTACTTGATGGCTACTTAACGATCACCTAGGAAGATTCCAGTGTTTATTAAATGTCTAGTAATAAAAAGTATCTGTGGTTATATTCCAGTAAATATTTATGGAAACTGAAATTTGAATTTCGTATAATTTTCACTTTGCACAAAAAATCAATCTTCTTTTGACTTTTATATCCATTTCAAAAATGTAAAAATCATTTTTTAGCTCAGAGATTGTTCAGACAGGCAGCAGGCTGGATATGGCAGCTATGTTTTGGCAGTCCCTTGTACAAACAGGCTCCAGTCTTACATTTGGAGCATCAGGAAATGATTTTGAATTTAAAAAATACTAAACTAAGACAGGTGCGAGGGAATTACACTTTCTAGCTCAGAATAGGGACTTAAAAATTAACTATTAACTCTAAGAGGTAGGGGAAACAGGAAATAGTTGTTCTAGAATCAGGGATCAGCTATTTAAAATCTACAACAAAAGTGGCTATGAAGTTTTAGAGAGACCAAAATACATTTAGTGAAACTGACTTGAAGACAACTGAAATGTGGAACCTTAAAGTGTGTGATACTGGAAGACTCATTTTACAGCTTTCACCTGAGGTCTCTTCCTTTGCAAAGATGTGTAATAATATTCATTTTCCAGCTTTGTTGATATAGCTGAGTGAGATAATTGATACAGAACTGCTACATAGGTGGAAATTCACATACCTTAATTGTTATTCTTTATATATTAGCTTTTTTAGTACTTTGCCTACTACAATATCTTATTTTGACTTTATAAAATTGAATTAAGTGTTTACATTGATAATCAATGTTCTTAAATCAATATGGTTAAAATCTAAATGGACCGTTTTATTAAATTGACCAGTTTAATTTCACTGTAAAGGTTATCTTATAATGTTTACAAATTGGTGACAGAGATAATATTGTAATGGCTTAGGTAAGCTGAAATAAAACATTGTGTTATTTTGTTTTGTTCTGTTTTAATTTTGGTCAGTAAGGACAGACAGAGATAAAATATTGTGCTTTTATTGCACTAACCTTTAAAAAATTATAAATTAATTTAATTTTTTTATTAATTTGCTCAGAAAATATTAACCAGGGGTGCAATCACATGTGGCAGTTATCTTTATAACTTTAAGAGATAGAAAGATAGGAACTACTTTCTCCTTAAGAACAAATCCAAAGTATAATTAACCATCTCAGCAAGAAAGGCACAGTTCTTCACTGCTCTTCAAATAATACTGAAAGGATTATTTATTCCCCCTTAAAATAGATGGCCAACTGAACTCACATCACCTCCTCCCCTTTCCTGCTGTGTGTATTTAGTCCTGAGCACACAGCCCACTGAGCCATCAGCTATTATTATAGTGCTATTTTCCTCATTTTTTTTTTTTTTTTTTTTTTTTTTTTTTGCGGTACGCGGGCCTCTCACTGTTGTGGCCTCTCCCGTCGCGGAGCACAGGCTCCGGACGCGCAGGCTCAGCGGCCATGGCTCACGGGCCTAGCCGCTCCGCAGCATGTGGGATCTCTTCGGACCGGGGCACGAACCTGTGTCACCTGCATCGGCAGGCGGCCTCTCAACCACTGCGCCACCAGGGAAACCCTATTTTCCTCTTTAATGTTACTTTTGACCTCTACATTGGTAATACGATTCAGGGTGCTTTGATTAAGGTCAATTTATCATATAGACCATGAACTTATGTGAAAAATCTGTCCCATCAGTATAAGGATATAGGTAAGAAGTGCTTTAACAAAAGTTTCACTTTCTAAATGAGATTTACTTCATTAGATTCGAGGCAGTGTAGCTAATGGATGAAGTTAGGAGATATTGCCCTATGCATTGTGATTGACATCAAAATTGTCTAACATTCCCTCTTGGCGCTATTCTATTGATGTATGTGTGGTCTTTGGAATGTCATGGAAGGTAGCTCCCGGTTACTCATTTGTGAAATGGCAGCACAAAGATCCATAGACCTCAAAGAAATTCAACATTAATAATTATCAAATTTTTGTAAAATGTTAAGTAACACAATTTATCCCTGAGATTAGTGTTCCATAACTTCCAGCAATATACAAATGATCCCTGTGATAGTAAATCATTACTAAAAATAAGTGGTGGAGTTGAGTCAGAGAACTAGATTTTAAGTTTTGGCAGACTTATTTTCCCTTATGAAGGAAGAATAAGAATTATTAAATAAAAGTCATTGGGAAGCAAATCAAAGTCTATAAAATTTTGAAACTTAAGCAACATAATCAGCAACTCAACAAATATTGATTGCATGCTAATTACAAAGTTCTCTGCTAGCTCAGAAAAAAGAATATTTTTCATACTAAAGTAAGTGATCTATAATTATCAAATTATTTTTAGTATCACAAATAGTCGAAGTTAGCATTCATATGATTGTGTTAAAGCCATATGAAATAAATACTGTGATGTTTGTTTTAGTTCACATCTGTTGTTAATGTTGATGAAGCTTTTAAAAAAGTAACATTTTTGGGCTTCCCTGGTGGCGCAGTGATTGAGAGTCCGCCTGCCGATGCAGGGGACATGGGTTCGTGCCCCGGTCCGGGAAGATCCCACATGCCGCGGAGCGGCTGGGCCTGTGAGCCATGGCCGCTGAGCCTGCGCGTCCGGAGCCTGTGCTCCGCAACGGGAGAGGCCACAGCAGTGAGAGGCCCGCGTACCAAAAAAAAAAAAAAAAAGTAACATTTTTAATATTATCCTTTTCAATGGTAGAAAATATCCTCAGCAGTAAAGGAGAATATATTTTTTTACATACCTTTAAAATATTGGGAAATTTGGAATATAATGCAAGGGAAAATTCACACAGCAAGAAATCTATTGAAATCTATTGGAAGAAATAATTAGAATGAAGGGGTAGAAAAAAAGAAAAGGGAGGTAAATTCATTGACTGAGTATATGCCAAGCACTGATATGTATTACCTCACTTAATACATACCACTACTGAATATAATTTAACAACAAGAAATTGATCTAATAGCATTAATTATGAAACCTAAGATCACTCAGCAGACAATTTTAAGAAAATAGATGTCAATATAAAACTAGATAACTCAAAGCCAATATATATAAATGTTAATATACCACAGTACCTTCTCTAAGAAGTGGAAATTCTTTATCTTCCTATCTTCCTATATTTTCTATGTGGTGAATGATTTTACTACTATTTGCTAAATTTTTTTTAAAATGTAGTTTCCATAACCTAAAAGAACTTTGATGAAAGTCTTGGAATGTATTGAGTTTTGTTTTAACTCTCAAGTGAGTATAAAAAATCCTAATAGAGAAGAATTAACAAAGGAGTTAGTGGAGAAATTCTGAGTGGGAAAAATGTGTTGAAATAAGATCAACAATTCATTTGAGGAAATTAAATATATAGGAGAATGTGAAATTCCCACATCCAAGATGACATAAAGAAAATGGAGGTGACCACTTATGAAATGTTAGACAAAAAGAATGATTAGTTTTGGAGACATGGGCCAAGAAGAGAGGTTCAGATGAGTTGCTGTAGTAAACTAATGCATGTAAGTACTTTCACTGAATTGTAGACAGTGGATAATCACTGGATAGCAGTTACAAGTAAGACATTGCTGCCCTAAAAAACTGATAAACAGAAACCTCAATTAAGTAGAGTTGGGGGACAAGAAGGAGGAACTCTCACACCCTGAGACATAGCTGAACCCACAGAAAGACAAAAAGACTCCTCTCCTGGCAAGGACTGAGCCAATGAAAAGCCATGGACTCTTTGTTAACTAGAGCCCTATAAAAGCATTCTCCTTCCCTTGCCTTACAGGGACTTGCACGTGGCTTGCCATGGTTGCAGACCCCAAACTGCAATTGATCCTGAATGAAGTCCATCTTTGCTGAAGAAATATTTGGCAGTCTATTTGTTTCAGGTCAATATATGATTATATTGACAGCATTTTGAGAGTGTAAGAAAGAGATGTCAAATATACCCTTGTCTCTTTCATCACCTATGAGTAAGAGGTGTGAAGGTGAAAAAAGGTAAATGAAATAAAGCCTGGGGTTATTCGTGCTGTACAAACAATATTTCCATAACTTAACTTCAAAAGCTTCCTGGGAACAAAAGCAGGATTCCATTGTCACCTCAGTAGGAAGAATAATTGAGCTAAGAGCCAGGTCTCTGCTTTTGGAGGAATGCAGTTGAACTCTGTCGTGAAATCATCAGCGGGTAATGACTCCTATCACTCAGGTCAGGAGGCATTTATAAATGGTTTCAGAGTTCTAACTGGTCCTCATGCCACCACTCTTAAGCCTCTCCAGATCTTCTACAGGGCTGCTAGGGAAATAACTACTCACCTCATGAACATCTTTTAAAATCTCCTTACTTGTTTCAAAAATAGAACACAAAATTCTTACATTAGCATAACATGAACCCCCCCTCCCAAATTATCATCTGCATTCTGCTTACCTACTCAATCTAAAATTTCATTTATTTATCTTTCATATCTTAAATTTTGATATCCACAAAACTATATGCAACTTTTTCAGCATTCCGTGCCATTGTCTCTCTTCTCTGTTCCAGCCATTCTAAACTGATTCCAGATACTTAGCTATACTAAGAATCAGTTTGTAATATTTCTTATGTTGTTTCTCTTTCTGAAATACTTTCTTCTACTACCTTCCTTCAAGTCCGTCTATTTTACAGGTTAAATGTTGGTAGATTCTTTCATAGAAAAAAATATATATCACTGGCCATTATCTTTAAGTTCACTTTCAATTTAAATCAACCCAATTTAACTGATAGCATACACTAGTCATTCACACACTTCTCTAGCCTCCAAGGATTTGTATTTGAAAGCTGTAATTTCTACTCCTAAACACCTAATATTTAATTAGCTGAAACCTAATTAAATAAATAGTTAAACCCTCTATAGGGTTTAATATACATCTTATAGTATGACTATGCGAATAGGTAGGTAACATCTAAGCTGATGTGTGAAGAAGAAGCAATAGTCAAACAGATGAAAGAAGAGAAGGCACTGGGGAGAGGGGTCACAGAGGGATGAACATGGAAAAGGTATGGTGAGAGATGATACTTGAGGGGAGCAGGGGCAGAACTGCATGAGCTGTTAGGCCATATTAATGAGTTTCTACTTAACCTGGAGGATAATGTGGAACCTAGGGAAAGTTGTTAAGCAGAGCAATACATGTGATCAGATGTATAATCTTTAAGTGCTCATCATGAATAATTGAATAGAATTATTCAGAGAGGCTCATGAAGAGACCAGTTTAAAGGTCTGTAGTGATCTAAGGGTAGAAAATGGTGGTCTGTATAGTCAGCCCTTTGTATCCAAGGGTTCTGCATGGGGAGATTCAACCAACTGCTGATCAAAAATATTTTTTTCTTAAATTTCAGCAAGTTCCAAAGACCAAAACTTGGAATTTCTGTGCACAGACAACTATTTACATAGCATTTACATTATATTTGTATACTTACATAGCATTTACAATGTATTGGGTACTATAAGTAATCTAGAGATGATTTAAAGCATATAGGAGGATGCGTGTAAGTTATTTGCAAATACTGCGCCATTGTATTTATTTTTGTTTTTTTTTTCTAATTTATTGAAGTGTAGTTGACTTACAATATTATATTAGTTTCAGGTGTACAGCATAGTGATTTGATATTTTTATAGATTACACACTATATAAAGTTATTATAAAATATTGACAGTATTTTCTGTGTTATACATTACATCCCTGCAATTTATTTATTTTGTAACTGGTAGTTTGTACCTCTTAATCCCCTTCACCTATTTCACCCCTCCTGCCACCTCTTTCCCCTCTGGTAACCACTAGTTTGTTTTCTGTATCTGTGAGTCTGTTTCTGTTTTGTTGTATCTGTTGGTTTGTTTTGTTTTTTAGATTTCACATATAAGTCAAAACATACAGTATTTGTCTTTCTCTGTCTGATTTATTTCACTAAGCATAATACCCTCCAGTTTCACCCATGTTGTTGAAAATGGCAAGATTTCATCTTTTTATGACTGAATAATATACAATGGAATATTATATACCACAACCTATTTTATCCATTCATCTATTTAATAGGGATACCATGGCATTTTATATAAGGGACCTGAGCATCTGTGGATTTTGTTATTCACAGGGGGTTCTGGAACCAATCCCCATGGATACCAAGGGATAACTGTACTACACTGTGAGATAAAGATAGAGAACAGTTTACAGGTTTTGGTGGTAAAATCAGTTATCCCTAATGATTAATTATATGTGAGAAATGAGAAAATAAAACTATGCTTGTGGATTAAGCAAGCATTAAGACAGTCGAAGAAAACAAGTGCTTTTATATGGTGTAGGGACAAGTTCAGGAATATGATATACGCAGTAAGCTTTTAATAAGCTACAGTGTAATACTGATAGTTATATCTAATTTTTCCTCAACAAAAAATAGGTGAAAAACTTAACCAGAAGTATTGAGGAAAATGTCCATGTCCTGAAAAAGTTTAGATAATTTTTTTGCTTATGCCAAGTACACTTTTTCCCTGGTTTCTTGGTCAGTCTCTTTACCAAATGTTAAATATAGAACATTAATAAATTCTTTTCATATATTTAATACTGTTTTTTTAATATTTCAGAAATAAGGAAGGGGCTTTTTTCTGTAAAATATTCTCTGAAATGACTGTCAAAAAGTGGTGCACTGATATCTGCTTGGCTGTGAATCTCTTTATCTGTACAGACATATCTGAGGTCTTACAAATATACTAAAACAAACAAAAGCATTAAGATCAGGCAGGTTAGAAATTTCCAAATTTAAAAACGTTGCCAGTGTTAAACCTCATGAGGAAAACAACTTGCTTTTATCATTGCTAAAGAAGAAAAGGCCTTTCTTTACCACACTTAATACATATAAATTTATTTTATAAAATAAGTGAATCAGTACACCTTATGACAGCTTGTCACCATTAAAGGCCGATTTCTATAGTGTTCCACATTTGCCTAATATTAAAGTTCAGCAGAACTATTAAATATAAATAATGATAGCAATGATTTCAATAATAATAATGAAGAAGGAGGAGAAGGATGAGAAGGAACCTTATTTTTAATAAGGCAGGATCATTTTATCCAAAGTTATATTTGTATCACATTTACAAAAAAGAATATCTTGGTGTACATTATGTTCTCTTAACTCATTAGGGTAGGAGAGAGTCATATTTCCAAGGAGACTGGGAATGTTGGAAAAAGACGTTAAAATTTAGAATATTTATAAACAATACTGCAACTTACTTTTTCCAGTTTTCCTCTTAGATATTTTATGAAGCAATAAAAAATAATAAAGACATATTAACTCTCATCTATTCCTTGAATTCTTTTTATTTTTTAAAAAACACCCTTATTCTTAACCAATGAGACATGCAATGCTCCTTGGATCACAATTTCTAATGAAGTTACCTTTCAAGGCTTTAGCCGGATTTTTAAATTTAAATTCTAATGTAGATGCTGCTGGGGTTCTCACCTTGGTTCTGATCCCAAGTCTTTTTTTTTTTTTTTTCTTCAAATCAGCAGAGGCAGGGATGACAGGAAGCGGATTAAGATGAGAAGTGAATCCCCCTTGTGCCTCTCCATCATTCCTTCCCCTTCTTCCCCCTGTGCCCATCACAGCAGTGGATGAACAGAGCTGGAAAATGGAGCACAGGGTAAAGGTATGTAGTCCATTCTAACAGCAGAGTCTCCCTGGATTCTGGGTTGATTGTGTCAGATATTTAGAAAGCAGCAGAGGAATTCTTGATAACTACCAACATCCACATATAAGGTATAATAAGAAACAATCATATTTATTATCTTTATAAAGATAACTAAAAATGTAACAATCAAGAAGCTGTGTTGAGAGACATACTGTTTTTGCCAAGAAATCCTCTCACTTTCAGAAATTTTTTATATAAACTGTATCACACACATAAAAGATTATACTTAGAATATATTTACAATATAAAAAGTTATATTAAAATACTGATGACCACACCACCCAGCTTGAACATTTTAACATAAATAGTATTTTGGAAATCTCACCAGAGCTGTGATTTTTGTGTTAACCATCCCTTTGACTTCTTTACAGTTTAAACATACATCTGTTGTGTGTGTGTGTGTGTGTGTGTATATATATATATATATATATATATATATATATAATTTGCTTGGTTTGAACTTTATACAATTCACATAAAACTGTGTGCTCTTTTCAGTACGTTTCATTAAATTGGCCCACTATTACATATTTATGACCTATCTGAATTGATGTATATAGTTGTGGTACATTTATTTTCAGTAATGTCTTTTATTATTTTATAAAGATATACATAATTTATTTGTCTTTTGTACTATTGATGGACAATTTTTAAAAAGATATTCAAAATAGTTAACAATAAATATTGCATAAAAACGGAATAGTGGAAACAAAATCATAACCACTCTGAACATTGTCAGTTTAAAAAAAGAAACAGCCATATCAGTGCATCTCAGCCAAATTCAAACCATTAGGGGAGCTTCCTTTTCTTCCCTACCAAATAAAAATTTGATATAAGTATATCTGAACATGTACCTTGGTGCAAATGCATTAACTTTTTTCTTAAAAAAAAAACACACTTAGAAGAATTGGCAAATTGTTGAATATATACATGTTTATTTTTATTAAATGATGCCAAATTGCTCATGATGTACCAATTTAATGTCATTAGCAGTTGTGTGTGAGTTCCCATTAATCCACAAACACTTGAATGCTTCTTGAGTTTTCCAGTCTGGTGGACGTAAGGAAAAAAAATCTTTTAAATTCCTGCCTCATCAAGTCTGGTGGAGTAAACTGTGCATAACCCAGACATATGGAGATAAAGCTGGATCTGATAATATAGTAGGACTGGTGAAAGGGTAGGTTGTGTCCCTCATAGAAAAAAAGAGAGCACCTGAATATCCGAAAGGCTAGTGAAGCAAAATGTAGCAGGAATTTCTAATTGTTCCCACATTCCATTTACCCCCTGATTTTTAGGTGCCAAATTTTATGTGCATGTGTTAACCTGCAGCTAAAAATAAAATTCTCAGTCCTCTAATAGTTCAGTAAAGCCAAGTAACTACCTTTGGGCAATGGAATGTAAATGATAATGATGTGGATTATTTCCAAGTCATCTCCTTGCAGATGAATCCACTTCTCTAGACTCTACGTTTTCCTTTTATATTGTCTGGGAAATGGTGATAATTGGAGCCAATTAGGGAGTTTGGTTTTGAGGATGGCAGGACCAACACCGAACCCTCAAAGCTAAAAATCTCATTCAGGGATTTTACATGAGTGGATATAATCTCATATTTAAGCTACTTTATTTGTGATCTATTTGTCACAGAAACTTAGCCTGTACCTTCCTAATGCACTTGAAAAAATAAATATTTTCTACTCTGCATGTCTGAACTTTCAAATTAAATAAAATCTATCGTGAAACAAATCTATCTATCCAAATATCTACATATATGCTAAAAAAGAAATGTAGGTGATGCCCATGTTATATAAATGTATCTAACAAGAAAAAGTAAGAATCACTACCCATGTGACAGGTCATTTCCAGGTATGCACTCTAGCTAGAAATAAAGAAATATAATGGGGCTTCCCTGGTGGCGCAGTAGTTAAGAATCCGCCTGCCAATGCAGGGGACACGGGTTCGAGTTGCTGCGGAGCAACTAAGTCTGTGCACCGCAACTACTGAGCCTGCGTTCTAGAGCCCACGAGCCACAACTACTGAAACCCGCATGACTAGAGCCCATGCTCCACAGCAAAAGAAGCCAATGCAATGAGAAGCCCGCACCTGGCAACAAAGAGTAGTCCCCACTCGCCGCAACCAGAGAAAAACCCGTGCAGCAGTGAAGATCCAACACAGCCAAAAATAAATTAAATAAAATAAATTAATTTTTAAAAAAATTCCTAATCTTAAAAAAAAAGAAATATAATGAAGCAAAGCTCAATACAATATTTTTTTCCTTTTGGCTATATTTCAGTAAAATATTTTAAGATTATATCTCTAGTCAGATCACCTGAGTTTCCTTCATTTACTAACACTTTTCTTTACCCATAAATTACAATTCCAGTTTATATCGAGAGATTTTCTAATCAAAATGCTGTAATTTTTAATTCATGAAAACTTGGTTAAATGATGAATTACTAAGTATCTCCTGGTGAAACAGTGTTTAACTCTTACTTGAAATAGTGAAAGAACACATCAGTGAGTTTTCTTTAAATTGGCATGAAATTTTAGTTGCCATGGACAAGATAATTCCTTAAAATGCAGTATGTTGCAAATGCAGTAAACATTAACATTTAAAATATAAAGTTCTATTCTGTAACATCCTTCTTACAAACATTCATGGTTAGGAATAAATAAATATAATTTATTAACATTTTAATATTAAATCAATCAACAAGTTTTAATATCCAGGTCCCAGAGATTTGTGAAGTGTTTACTTGTAGCAGAATATTGACCTGCAAGTTTCTACTTCCCTCAAATAGAAAATAATATAGCTGTATTTGTTAGTGTTAGATGTGGAGGAAGCATTGGATTTCAGTCCTCAGTTTACAGGGATGTAATTGGAATTGTTTGGAGGTTGTAAAGGTATAGTATCCTTCCACATAATGGTGGTGGCAGAAGTAGGTCTAGAAGCCATGTATGTGGGTTTCAAATAAGAATACTATTCTTTGACTAAATCCGTATTCCTTATTTATCTACCTTTATATATGCTCTTTGTAATGTGTGTTTTTTCAGTGACCTATTCCTTTCTTTATTATTTGAAATATAAGTGCTAATGATGCTGACTGTTAAGTATGATATTGAAGCTTTTAGTAATTTTCATAGCATGTGAGAGAGCTCCCAGCTTTTGGAGATGAGATCTGTAAATGTATTTAAATGTTAGGTAAAATAGCTGGCCCTGCTTTCCAGTAGGCAAACATTCAAAGCAAAAATTCAAGTTTAGTTATGGTACATTTATGCATTTCAATAATAGCACTTCACTGTGATTTTTCAATGTACTCAAATTTAATTTTTACATACTATGGTTACAAATCATGATAGAACAATTGATTAATTTTTATTATTTACATATTGCCACTGACACATTTTAAAACTAGGATTTCAGTCACCTTGCGGGGGGATAGACTCAAAGAAAATAAACTAAACTTCTTTTCATCTTTTGACTAAAATTTGTGTTCAGAAGAACAATCCAACAATTTCTCTGAACATGCAGGTCAGGTCTAATACATATTTTTTATTAACTGTGGTCTCCTGGGGTTTGTACGCATCATACATGAAGTGAATGGACCAGCTATTACTATCACCTCAGCCACAAAGAAATAAAAACTGGTGAATATTTTTTTCTTTTTTTTCTTTCCTTTATAGGCATCTTTCATTTCACTTTTCTTGCTTAGTGGTTCATGTGGTACTGTTTGAAAAGCAATTCAAAAATAAACCTAAAAGTGTAAGAATTCAAAAGGGTCAGAATTTTACTCTTCCGGTACACTAGTGAATTAATATTAGAATAAGAAAATAAAATGTTTTGTTCACATTTAGAAGTATAATATAAATATTGTGTTTATGTAGACTTTTCAGATAACAACTTTTTTCCGTGACCATTATCAGGAAATGTGGTTTATTGCAAATGGAGCCAGAGAAACATCCTTAATTTGGAAGATATCCCAAAAAGCTATAAAATTAAAGGCTCAAAGGTCTGTGTCAGATGCAAGGAGGGAAGAAGGCAAGGACAGGTGTGAAGTTTATAGATGGGGGAGAGATGGGAAGAGTGTCTTACTGGGCAAACAATTGCTCTAACTCTTGCAAATAGGCTAGTTTTGTGAATATATACTTTTGGAAAAACTGTGTAATAAGTTCAATACTTGGAACGTTGGAACTTGGAACGTTATCTACAATTACTTGTCTATCAGTAAGCAGGATAAGGAATATCAGCATTCTGGAAGAATATTTTTATAGAGTGATTGAAAAGTTATTTTTCTTCATGAGTCCATTTTTATATAATAGAGAACATTCATATTTGCAATATTGTCCTAAATCAACCTAATGTTACATATGCTCTGAGTAATTGATGTTTTATTCATAGTAAGGGTATTTTTATTCATGATAATTTTAAAAGCTGTACTTGACTCAGAAGAACTGAAAGCACTCTTGGGCATTCGGTCAACCTCCCCTGATAACGGGAAAGATAGGGTCTTAAAGACCATGACAAGAAACTCCTTATATATTCTCATATTGATTCCGTACGTTAAATGTCACTAAGGCTCAGCATAGCTGTGCATGGTAGGATAGTGTATTTTTTAATTAATAACATTTATTTTATTAAACAGTGTAGGTTCACAGCAAAATGGAGCAGAAAGTACAGAGCTCCCATAGACTTCCTGCCCCTCCCCCCAACAACATACCCCACTGTCGACATGCCACATCACAGTGGTACATTTGTTACAAATGAACTGAGATTGAAAAATCATTGTCACCCAAAGTCCACTGTTTACGTTAAGGTTCGCTCTTGGTGTTGTACATTCTGTGTTTTGACAAATGTGTAATGACTTGTATCCACCATTGTAGTCTCAGATAGAATGGTTTCACTGACCTGAAAATGCTTGGTACTCTGCCTATTTATTTTTCTTTGGGCCTAAACCCTGGCAACCACTGATGATTTTACTTTCTCCAGAGTTTTGCCTTTTTCAGAATTTCATAAAGTTTGAATTGTGGAGAATGTAATATGTTCCGATTAGCTTCTTTCACTTAGTAATATAATATGTATTTGAGTTTCCTCCATGTCTTTTCATGGTTTAATAGCTAATTTAATTTTAACTCTGAATAATATTCCTATGTCTGGATGTACCAAAATTTATTTATTCATTCACCTACTATAGCACATTTTGGTGCTTCTACGATTTGCAATTATAAATAAAGGTGCTATAAACATGAATGTGCAGGCTTTTGTGTAGACATAAGTTTTCAAAGGAATGCAATTGCTGGATCATACGGTAAGCGTATGTATAATTTTGTAATAAACTGCCAGTTGTCTTCCAAAGAAGCTTCACCATTTTGCATTCCCACCAGCAATGCATGAAGAGTCCTTGTTGATCTTCATCCTTGCCAGCGTTTGGTTGTCAGTGTCCCAGATTTTGGCCATTCTTATAGATGTGTAGTAGTATCTCACTGTTGTTTTAATTTGTAATTCCCTAATGACATATGAAGTTGGACATCTTTTCATATGCTTAGTTGCTATATACATGATATATATTTGGTGAGGTATCTGTTCAGATCTTTACCTATTTTTAAATTTTTGTTTTATTTTGTTTTCTTATGGTTGAGTTTCTTGAGTTTGGGTTCTTTGTATATTTTGGATAACAGTCCTTTATCAGATTAGTCCTTTGCAAATCCCAGCCTGTGGCTTGTTTTCTTATTTTCTTGACATTGTGTTTTGCAGAGCAGAGCATTTTGCTTTAAATGAAATCTAGGTTATCAATTATTTCTTTCATGGATTGTGTCTTGTTGATGTAGCTAAAAGTAATTACCATACTTGAGGTCAATTAGATTATCTCCTATGTTATTTTCTAGGAATTTTATAGATTTGTATTTTACATTTAGGTCTGTGATCCATTTTGAGTTATTTTGTAAATTCTGTGTCTAGATTCATTGTTTTGTCTGTGGATGTCCAGTTGTTTAGGACCATTTGTTGAAAAGACTATTTTTGTCCCATTGTACTGCCTTTGTTCCTTTGTCCAAGATCAGTTGGCTCTATTTATGTGAGCCTTTAGCAATGTGGTGACAAGGTGTGGGGAGATGGGAAGCATAATATAGTCCTGTGATTAGTCTCAGTCTTCTGGCAATCCTGTGCCCCTGGACTGTGATCTTCAGCAGTGCATTTCAGGTTTTTTCCCCACTTAGGTGGGACAGGATGGCTAAAGGAAGCTGGAGTTGGGTGCTTCCCTTCCTGTGGGTAGGTTAAACTCTGATAAAATATTTTCTCCTGAGGGCACGTAATGCTCTGGAGTATATCAAAATGGTTATTTTTTTTTCCCTCCCTTTGCCTGAAGCCAGAGGTTTTTTTCAGCTTTGATATTCACTGTGAGGATCAGGTCAGGCTTTTGGAGGTAAAACTCACATAAGCATGGAGGCCCCCCATAGCTAGGTCCTGTGGCTTTTATTTCTCAGGCTGGTCCACACCAAACCTCCAGTAATTTGTCAATTACAGTTTAGGTTTTCCTACCCCTGCACTGGTTCCCATGAGGGTTTCTGCTAATGGGTTTCTGCTCTGGTAAATTATGATTCTCTGTAATCACCTCTGTCTCCAATTTTAAGGGCAGTGGTTTGCCCTGTGTCTTCATTTCTCTGCCAGATCTAAGACTAGTGGTTGATTTTTCAGTTTCTACAGCTTTTTACTTGTTGGTAGGATGAAGTAGCAACTTCTAAGCTCTTTATGTTCCGAATTGAAAACCTGGTTTACTTTCTTCAAAAAAGATTTATTTTTTATTTTTATATTTTTATTGAAGTGTAGTTGATTTACAATGTCCTGTTAGTTTCTAGTGTACAGCAAAGTGATTCGGTTATATATATGTATATAGTTATATTTATATAATATTTTCATATTCTTTTCCATTATAGTTTATTACAAGATATTGAATATATTGAATATAGTTTCCTGTGCTATACAGTAGGACCTTGTTGTTTATGTATTTTATATATAGTAGTGTTTATCTGCTAATCCCATACTCTTAATTTATCCCACCCCACCCTTTCCCCTTTGGTAACCATAAGTTTGTTTTCTATATCTGTGAGTCTGTTTCTGTTTTGTAAATAAGTTAATTTGTATCCTATTTTAGATTCCACATGTAAGTAAGTAATCTCATATGATATTTGTCTTTCTCTGTCTGACTTACTTCATTTAGTATGATAATCTCTGGGTCCATCCATGTTGCTGCAAATTACATTATTTCATTCCTTTTCGTGGCTGAATAGTATTCCACTGTATATATAGATATACAATGGATATATATATAGCCATATATATTGATCTGTTTGGATTATCTGTTTCTTCTTGATTCAGTTTTGGAGGGCTGTATGTTTCTAGAAACTTGTCCAGTTCTTCTAGATTGTCCAATTTGTTAACATATAATTGTTCGTATCAACAGCATTTTCTTAATGCTTTTTGTATTTCTGCAGTATCAGTTTATATTGCACTGAAGTTACATTACAAAATCTCCCTTCTCTGCCTACACTCTCAAGTACCAGCTATGAATTCACATAGCAAAACATATGACAGGGCTATTGTTATTTGTATATCCTTTCCAGCCTTTAAAAATAATTTTAGGGTGTTATAATTTCAATATTATTATAGTACTTAATCCATAGTAATAAATGTTATCCTTTATACTACATTTTGAGAAGTATTATGTACTCTGTGAAGTTTTACTCAGTATATGATTGTTTATCATTGTGAGAATATTTAATTCTTTCACTCCAGTAGTTGCAGATGATATATTTTGATGCAATTTTTGTCAGTGTCTTGTATTCATTCTATTTTTTTGTTCCTTGTTTTTTGTTTTTGTTTTTTGTTGTTGTTCCCATTGTATTCTTTCTGTGGCTATATGCCTACTTCTGTTTACTTTTGTCCCTATAAATTTGGAATGCATGTACTCATTTTAAAAATATTTATTTGCAAATATTTTTTAGTAGGTATATACAAAGGACTTCTTTTCAGTTGAAAAACTACAGAGTAGCAGACAATGAGGTGGAGGGAGTTAGAAGATTAGGTTATTTTGAGCATGGTTTGAAAGTTCCCTGAAAAGGAAAGAAAGCATCATCCCACTGGGTGTCTAATGAGTTTTCTCTGGGGGTGTGTGTGTGTGGGGATTGTTGTCCATCTATGACAAGTTTGTGGTCGGCCCTTCTAAAGGGTTTAATATGCAAATTCTTGTCCTGCCACCTGGAGAAGTTGGCCCTGTTGTGTCAAGCAAGGACTGCCAGCATACCGTCATTTTTTTTTTTTTAAATATCTTAAATATCTTTACATCACCAAAAATAGCCATGAACTTTAGCAGCTAAAATATACTGGTAGTATCCCTGGTGAAATGATTCTCATCACTCTTGCATTTCCCTTCTGCTGCCCTCTAAAATTGACACATTTGTGAAGAGGGAGATCTGAATGGCTCTCTGCTACTAATTTTTTAATATATGGGTCAGTCTTCAATGTCTTATTTCATAACTAGCAGAACTTTATAAAAATTCATAGTGTGTTACTTGCTTTCAGTATTAGTGAAAAGATTTTTTTGTTTGTGCATCTATTTGGTAAATTAAAAGCTTAACTTGATTCTAACAAAAATATCAATAAAGTTCCCATTGTAAGAATGAATAGATAAATCTAGCCAAGAAAGTATTGAAAAATAATTATTTTATTATTTATATGTGAGTTTGCCCTACAAAGCTCTGTAACATTATTTACAGAATTATTTGAACAACTACATTTTAGTGTCTGTCATTGATCCTGTTTCACAACTCTATATCATAAATGCTGGGATTTTATTTACCTGTAAACAGAACCAGTACTGTATTTATTTTCTTCATAGAACTATTTGCTATAATTTCTGTGACATCGAATATATTAGGGTTTCTTTTTGTAGCTTTTTCCCCATGAGTCATGGCTTAGATTACCTGAGAATTATTGGCTCTAGTCTTTACAAACTAATATTTTGTTTGATAAACCACAGGATACTTCATTAAGAATGGTTTAAGCAGGTAGGAAAAAAATTCCCTTAAACATCAAGATACATGGAATTAGGCAGTCCAGTGCAACAACATAAAGGACCCTGGATCTGTTTATTCCCATGTTCCGTTTATCTTAACATTTTCTTTCATCTTCATGATTTAAAAATGGCTGCTAATCCTCAGGGAATCTCATGTAAGTTCCAGGCAAGAAGAAGAGTGAGAAAGCAGGGGGAAGAGTCAGGTGTAGTTAAGGTCATGTGCCATGACTGTGCATCCTTTAAGACTCTTTTTTGAATTTTTACTTGTGTATGAAGAGCTAAGTATCACTTGCCCCTGCTGCCCCAATGATAAAAAAAAACCTCAATCTACAAAATCATAATTTCCATGACTTCTCCTGGTGTTGATTATGTTTTATGTACTTATTAACAACAGTAAGTTTTATTTATTAAATGAATGAATGGATGAATGAATGAATAATCCAGTGGTGGAAGTGTAGGAGGTTGTTACAATAAGTAAGAATTTCATTGGTAGAATAGACAGGTACCTTGGTGCAAGTGTCTTATTATTTCAAAAATACTGTCCAGGTTAACTGTGCCTTCATTTTCAAAAGGTAGATTTAGTGTGAACACATGGTGAGTTTCTCACAGTGTGTTTCTCACAGTGAGTTTCTCATATAGAGGTATTAAAGTATGTGAATCAACCAGTCATATATCAAAATTTTTGACGAAATAGAAGTAGTAGGATTATCTTTGCTCTTGAATCAAATTGTACTTTTCTAGATTGATAACTTGTGGCAAAGTAAAATACAACCTGAGGTGAGAGAGGTAGTATCAGCTACTAAACAAATGTTCTGGGATTCCTTTTTTAAAATCACTTGTTAATTGATAGCCTTTGGTAAGTTGTTTACATACTCTGAAGTTTAGTTTTCTCATCTAAACTAAAAAAATGACAGGCTGTTGAAGGATTAATAAATGTATTCATTCATTTGAAATATTATTGAGCATCATCTATATGCCATTTCATGTTAAAATATCAGAAAGATATCAGTGAAATACCTAGAATACCGGCAATGAACAAATAATAGTCTTCAAGTAACACAACTTCATCTGACTTCATTTATTTTAAAAAAAACATTATTTTCAATTTGAAGTTGTATATTCATTTTTTAAAAATCTATATACCTGTACTTCTTGAAATTTTATGAGATTGATACCAGATTAAATCATGATACCATATCAATATGGTATTGATACCATAAAAGATTGATATCAATCTTTTGCTGCCTATATGTATATTCAGTAATATGTCATACAATATTTAGCTTACATGTTTAAAAAAGAAAAATATAGAATGCATAATGTAAGTAAAATAAAAGGCATTCAGTTCCTGTAATGCACTGCAGAGTCCAAATATAATTTCCTTATTGACATCATGATAAATTTAGCTTAGAGAGTTCAAATAAACATTTGTTGCCTCCACTCACAAATGTGTTCAACCATTCATGCTTAAAAATGCCTATCATATTTTTAAGTGAAAATAATTTATAACCCAATTATAGCATGTCTTTTAGTCTGCTTGAATGTGATACTGAGAGAAAAGTTTATTAATAAATTATAGTTTGTGGGAAAATTGAAATGTGATAAGAAAAAATTTAATAATAAGGGCATTTAGTTTGATTATGACCAAATAATTTCACTTAAATTCTTGTAATCCACAAACCTCTAATGGCATAAACTTAATGTTTCTCATTTGTATATTCACAACAGCAAAGAGACATAAAATGTGCCAAAGGTATATCAACACTGCCTGGGGAGGGGGAAGAAGTTGGAGGAGTGGTAACTGCTGGGTTAAGTGGGAAGAAAGCTGCTACCATAGAGTAAGATGTGACCCAAAGAGGAGTCATTCTTTCCAGCACATTGAGAGGCTGAGGTCACTGCAATGCTGGGTGGGCAGAGGTCAGAAGTTAGACGTGGGACTGAAAAGCAGTCATTACTTTCAAGTATTCCTAGAGAGGAGTTAGCTCCACCTTTGACCCCATTCTCCATGCAAAATCTCTTCAGACAGGAAGATATAGAAATAAAAATTTGCTTCTCTGAAGACACTGCAAGGCCCTGAGCAAATTTTCCAATACTTTCCAATTTTATGTATTCTTAAATACACTTATGTTTAGGTATGTTTCCAAACTAAAACCCCACTCCTACATGATGAATCTAAAGTAAAGCCTGTCAGTTCCAAAGCCCCACTGATAGTCCCAGAACACTGAAATACCTTTTTATTGTTGTTGTTGGTAAATCTTTTAAAATTAATTGAAAACTATAATAACTAAATTTATAACATGATAGATATTTCAATAGGGTAAAAGAAAAATTGACCCCTCCAAAAAGGTAATATAATTCTGTGAACAAAAGATGCTTAAATATGCATGAATAACATATCTGCATTTGTACATAATGTAACTCTACTGGTATTTCAGAGAGAATCAAGAATATAGTACAATCATGAAAGAACATCTACTTAATATAAAAGTAACAAATGAAAAAAACTATTAAAAGTACTGAACATTTAAAATAATAATATTATTAATTAATTAATTAGCCTGATATAAGGACAAGAACAAGCAGGAATAGCAGAGATACATAAAATGCTGAAGTAAAAAATAAGAAAAACTGAGGGGGGAAAGGAAACACAGGGAAAGAAAATCGCTATAATTTTCGGGCATATGTTTCCACTTCGATAGAGTTTATCATGTACAAGCAATGGAAAGATAGTAAGACCCAGACCTAGACAAATCATCATGAAAATTCAGAGCACTAAGGATAAAAGAAAATTTTAGCTCTCTAAAGAGCACAAGAGTTAAATTGGTTCTTGAGCAACACAAGATAATGTAATAATATATATTCACTTCAATTTCCTGAGGAAAAAAAATTTAATTTAATGTTGAATTCTATATTAAGGCCAACACTTAATCAAATCTGTTGGTAAATTATTTTTAAATGTGTTTAAATTTTAAATTCATTATCTTAGGATATTGTATGAGGATCATTTAACTATATATGTAATGTTATTCATACATATTATATATATATTGTATTAGAATATCTTACACATTTTATAATGTAATATTTAACATTATATATCTATTATTTTTAGAATTACTTACATATAAATATTTTAAATATATATCTACCTATTTACATATGTATACATATATATAATATATATGTATGTATTTTATATAATATATATACATAAAGTCCCACGTGGACATGAACAGAAAAATACTGACAGTTAAATCCAGAAGAGTGGATTCAACTCAGGAGACTAGGAAAGGAGGCTCTAATGTGAATTACACAACACCCTTGGAGAAGACTCAGTAGAGGTTTGAGCAGATTTATGCAGGGTATCAGAGAGATTACAACTGAAGAAAAACAAAATTATAGGATTTGATATGATAAGGTCTTTTATATTTTTGAAAAATTTAATGAGAACATGAAAGTTATGATTCATAGACTTTGAAATTTTATATCTGTTTACATTGTCATCTGTAGCCCTAATTTTTTGGAATTTAGTATTATTTCTGATTTAACATTTTCTAAATTTTTCCAAAACATTTCCTAAGTGCCTTTTTGAGATTAATCATTTCAATTGATCATCTTTTCAAGAGATGTCATAAAAATAAATGTGAGAAAGAAGAATTTGTATTAGGAATAATTAGAAGTGATAAATATGAAAATCCTAATTTTCTCATCATCTTGTAGAGGAGACTTAACCAATACAGTCAAAAATAATTATTCAATCTTCTTAATCATTTCACAATTTTTAAGACTATTTAAAATTTATCTCCTTTTGTAGTGAAAAAATTAACTATTTTTTCTCTATTTCTTTTTTTTTCCTATGAAATTGAAGTTACATTTAATACCATCTATTAATATCACTTGTATGGAAGAATTCTGGTTCCTCTGCAGTCATATGAAACCTTGATGCATATGGAAACTTGATGCATATGAAACCTTGATTACTCCTGATAATTACAACTAAAAATTCAAGATCCAATAATATAAGCATCTAACTGAGGAAACAAACATTTGGGCTCCTACAACAAAATACCACAGACTGGGCAGCTGACAAATAGGAATTTATTTCTCACAGTTGTACAGGCTGGAAGTCCAAGACTGGGGTGCCACCATGGTCAGGTGACAGCCCTCTTCTGGGTTGCAGATTGTAGATTTCTTGCTGTGTGTGTCCTCACGTGGTTGAAATGGGCTAGTAAGTTCTTTGTGGCTCTGTCTATAAAGGCACTACTCCCATTTATGAGGGCTACACCCTCATAACCTAAGCACTTTTCAATGGCCCCAGCTCCTGATAACATCTTATCAGATGTTAGAATTTCAACATATGAATTTTTTTTTTTTTTTTTTTGCGGTACACGGGCCTCTCACTGTTGTGGCCTCTCCCGTTGCGGAGCACAGGCTCTGGACGCGCAGACTCAGCGGCCATGGATCATGGTCCCAGCCGCTCTGCGGCATGTGGGATCTTCCCGGACTGGGGCACGAACCCGCGTCCCCTGCATTGGCAGGCGGACTCTCAACCACTGCGCCACCAGGGAAGCCCAACATATGAATTTTGAGGAGACAAACATTCAGACCATAGCAGGCAGATTGTGGAAAGGAGGCAAAACTTGCAGGGTTGGTGTGCTTGGTAGCAAATATCTTAGCTTTGTTGTTTTGTTTTGTTCTGTTTTGGTTTAGATTAGTTTAGTTTAGTTTTTCTTTTTGTAGCTTTGCTCAGAGGCTGAGTGATAATCATGGGTGTAATCCAAAGTTAACTCCTAAGAAGTGGAAAAAGGAGAGCATAGTAAAACCAAAGTAGAAGGAATGAAATCAGCAAGATTGAAAAACAGGTAGATAATATTCAGAAGTAACAAAACCTAAAGCTAATTCATGAAAAGATCAACAAAATTGACAGCTTGACTGATTCTGGGAAAAAAGAAAAGACACAAGTCATCAAATCAGGAATTGATAAGTAAAATCAACACATACACTCCTGTCATTTATGGAAAATAAGAATATGATGAATAATATTCTGCCATGAAATTCTTGAAAAAATGATTATGATCTAAAGTTAATAATGTTTATTTTTGATTATGAAGTTTTGTGTAATTTTTTGCTATTTTAATTTTGTTTTATATATTGTTTTACTTTCATAGTTTTTGTTTAGTGTGTATTTCTCAAGTATGACATTTAATTACCATTTTAACAAGGTCTTAGTAAACAGAGATAAAGGGATGGTAGAATGTATTCCTTAAACAAATCAAGGATCATATAATACAAAAACACAGGTAACCCTGAATTACTTAGATGTTCTTTTATTCTTTTTAGAATTTATTTATTTATTTTTTAATTGGAATATAATTGCTTTATAATGTTGAGTTAGTTTCTGCTGTACAACCAAGTGAATCAGCTATATGTGTACATATATACCCCCCTTTTGGACTCCCCTTCCACCTCCTCCCCCATCCCACACATCTAGGTCATCACAGAACACCGAGCTGAGCTCCCTGTGCTACACTGCAGATATAATGTTAATCTTGTGTTGACAGCACCAAGCATGCTGTCTGTTGCAGGCATGCACATAAGTAATGGACATACATTTATTTTTACAGTACATTAATGCTCTTTACTCATAAAATATTAAAATACAAGATGAAAGATTTAAACTAACACTGCTTAGTTATTTTTATGGGCTTGGTATTACATATGGTTCATATTATGCAATGTGATTTAATCCTCAGAATCAATATATGTTTGCACTTTTGGGTTAATTCCTGGATGTCTAATTGTAGAACAAAATGCAGCAAATTCTGGCTCTCACAACATTTACATTTTATGGATAAACTGGTAGGATAGTTCTCATTACTCCCATTTTACCCACTAGGAAACTGTATTTCACAATTGGTTTGGACACTTTTGTAACCAGACATCAGCAGAAGTATGTTTCCTTTTGAGATTCAAATGAAATTTCCTGCAATCTTATGCCATGTTTGGTAAGAAAAAGGCAGGCTTAAGTGTTTTAAAATTCACATCTGTCTATGATCCTCTGCTTCTGCTGCATTGGTCAATGAACTGCTCACAATCAGCCTTTGATTTCTGTATAGATTCCAGATCATAATGAGCTCAAATAACACTGATATGGTCATGGTCGTCAGCCCTTTTCTGTAATTTTCATAAAAGAGCAAATAAAGCAAGAGTTACAACAATAACAACAAAAGTCAAAGAAATGCAAGTAACCAGAACTGAATAATAAAAACAATTACAGTTAAGTAAAATTAAGCTGTTTTTTACAATGTGAGCTCTTACCTCTTCTCTACTTTCATTACTCTTGTGCTTTCTTCAGCCTTTGCATTCAAGGACATGTGCAAGACATTTTAGTATTTGCTGTATCCTGCCAAACCATTCCCCCAGGGCCTCTACCTGAATCCGAGGCAGTTATTTTCATAGACAGCTTTGCATCAGTGCAAACTCTACTTGCATTAAATCAAATATCTTGTAAGTGGTGAAACCAATATTCACATGCCTCGAAAGAGTATAGACTTTTCACTGCATTTGCTGCTTCAAATATATGAATAATAGCAATAAGTCTTGAATAGAACATAGGGGGATTACCTTTTTAGAGCATAGCTATAAGGCAAAAATAGTGTAGCATTTAAGCATTCAACCTATGAAAATAGCTAAAATTCATAGTGATTACTATGGGCTAGGCAATACGATAAAAGATGTTCTCATTGTTTCCTGACCTTCTTAAAATATCCTTAAGAAAAAATACATATTGTTATCCTCAAGTACCAATAGATAGAGGATTGGCACACAGTGACATATCTGGTAAATTGTGGTAGCATAATCTCAACCAAGTATGCATGATTCTAGAATTTATTGTATTAACTATTATCCTACACTATTGGCACATTATGTAAAATGTACAACGGCATTGCAGATTTTACAGAGGCAGATAACAGGGTGCTGAGACATCAAATAACTTTCCCATGGTGACAAAACTGGTAACGATGAGATTTGTAAATATAACCTTTTCCTGTGACTCCAAACCCTTGCTCATTGCACCACACCATGCTACTGTTTAAATCAATGCCATTTCAGCTTTTAGCAACCAGGGTTCATCACATCTACAAGTGCTAATTAGATTTAGTCAGCCTCTTTTCTCTGGACGAGTCCATTGTAGTGTGAAGCAGAAAACCCCAGTGATCTGTAAATGACATTAACTTAAGCTAATAATGTAGCCCAAGTATGCTATTTTTAAATTTGTCTTCTTTTAACTGTAAAATATGAACTATCAAATATTATTAAGTTTGAAAATAATGATCTTTCAATGTCACACAATGGCATTATCTGATGAATGTAATTTTACAATAAAGGAAATCCTTTCTTAAATTTAAGGAAACTTTTTCACACTTTAACCTAATATTCCGTTTCCTCTTGTTCTGTTTTTCATTTCTTTATAATACATTTGGTCTTTCAACAAGCTTATTTTCTGAAGACAGCATATTAATGTGCTGGGGTTTAATACCATTAGTAATAGATTTCTGATTTCAAGTTGTTTCTTAGATTTCATTTTCTTACCATAAAATAGTAAAGTTTGTTGTCTTAAATGTTACATTATTGATCATTTCACTGACATTGTATCAATCCAGTGTAGGTGCCAGACCCAGTGCTGTAAGCAATGAATTTACCTTTTTTCTTTTTTACATATTACAGTATATCTTACAGTTTATTTTTAATATATAATTGAGTATTAATTTATCAAATGATTTATCTTATGAAGTGAATTATTTTAATAACCTTTTATCATTCTTAATAAAATAAGTGACTAAAACCTTAAAATTACTAAGATCTTAGTAATTTTTCATTATACATTTTTCATCAAAGTAGAAAAATATATTAAAGATCATAAGCCATTTCCATAACTTTATATTATTTTAAACTAAACTGTTTAGAGTACATATTACGTATCAGTATGCATTTGTTAATCCATACCCAAATCCATGCTAAGACTATCATATTTTTTATGAAAGCCATATATCCAAAAATATGTTTCATTCAATATGAGAGCCTTCCCCCAAAGAGAACAAATTCTTCTTTAGCTCCCCAAAAAACAATATCAGGATACTTTTAAAATTATTGACACTCAATGTGTTCTTCTAAATTACTTAAGTCATGGAAATGTTTTACAATAGATATGACCATTATAAAGCCTTAAATCTAAGACATGACTTTTTTTTCCCACAATTTTATAAAATTGAGATACATCTTAAAATAGTTGTTTACAATTAATGTAATTTATTTTCATTTTCTTCAAAAGCTATTATTGCAATTTCGTTCTCAAAATGAATGAGTCATAAAATAAAGATAGAATGCTACCCATTTATCTCATATTAATTTGAGAAGCAAATATATAAGAGAAAATTTAAAGAAGTTACATATGAGATCCTCATTATTATGAAGTATTTTTAGCAATAAACAAATAAAACAAACTGAATATAAGCATCTTTTTGAGTTGCTTTAAATTTATGGTGGTCTTCCAAGAAAAATTATACATTTATCTTTCTGAATCTCACATTGCCTATATTGAAAATAGGTTACAGTCATTGCCCCATTACATACAGTTACAAGGTACTTTAAGATAAACTATCATTTCAGAATAAAAGTAAACATAAAAATGGGGAAAATATGACTCAAAAAGAGTATCTTCTCTAATTTTAAGCAACTCAAATAAATAGATTTAAAAAAAGAGGAAGGTTTGTCAAATGTTAATTTGGAGGATTTGAAGCTGTCAGACCTGGGATAATGAGTAAGCCCTTATTCAAATTCATGTTCTCTCCCAAGAGGTGAATTATCAGGAGGTTGTAATTCATGTGTTACAAAAGTACACTTATTATGAACTGGCTCCTTTACATGAAAGTTCATTTGTGTAAAATGTGTGAGGTAAGAGAGGGGAACAATAAAATGTATTTAAGATGTGCATTTGCAGACCATAGTTCGTTCACTGTGTGTCCAAACATATACATAAGTCTTGAGAGTGACAAGAGCTTCATGTTGTATTCTACTGATAGAGTGGCCAGCCTGATTCAAGCCTGTGTAACCCTGAAAATAATACTTTTATAGGAAAATCATTTGCCCTCACAGCCTGGCTGTGAAAAAGTTAGAGAAAAGACATCATTTACTGTATGTCTTCCTACTGCTATAGTTCCATCTTCACTTGCCAGGAAGATGAATAATTCAACAAATAATTTATAAAAATCAATATTTATCATACTATTTATTAGACAACATGAATCAACATCATTCTAGCCTAATCTGTACAACAGAATAAATTAAGAAAGAGCAATCTGGAGGCTGATGATAGCCACCCAATAAAAAATCACAATCCCTAATTTCTTTTCCACACCTGAACCAGTTTTCAGACCTGAAACCCAGTAACTGGATGATATTCTGGGTTCCCGGATTGAAGGGGCATGCAATTTGTAGAAACTGTATACAGTAAACATTTCCCAATTCCCTCTTCCCAAGAAGTCTATCACCAGTACTAGGGTAATGACACACTGAGGACAGGAGGATACTCGCAATTTTAAGGACTGATGGACACTAACTTGTGTCGTGATAATGATCAGGCATTATCATGGCCTTGTTATGTAGAGTTATACGGAGATCAGGGAATAAATTTAGTCCTGGCCATATCTGACTCACAATGTATCCACTGTCACAAAGGCACGCCAAGAGTTTCTCCAGTCTCCTTGTATATGCTTGTACTTGAAATGAACAAGTAATGGAAATTTGTCTCACTCCCACACTGACAGTTTACCTCGTGAGATAAGGGCTATTGTACTGTAAAAAGTCAAATGGAAGCCTCTGAAATTGTCCCCACCCATGGCTAAATAGTTGATAAAAAATAATATTGTATGCTGGGGGTATGGCAAAGACTAGTGCCACTCTTGAAAACCTACAGGATACAACAAACAGTACAGGTGTTGTTGTATCATATTCCATTTGATGAACAACTCTGGCTGTTACTTAAAGATGACAGTAAACTCCTACAAATTCAACCACATGGCAGCCCTGATTGCAGCCGTTGTGCCATTAATACCTATTCTTAAACAGTTCACATGGTATGAGTTATATGGTGGGCATCAATTTATTTTATGAATGTATTTTTTTCATTTCTGTGTGCACTGAGGCCCAGAAGTGGTCTGCATTCATTTGGAACATGTATCAATGTACATTTACAGTATTGCCCCAGGACTGATGTTAATTTTCTTGCTCCTTTGTTTGTTTGTTTGTTTGTTTTTGTGGTACGCGGGCCTCTCACTGTTGTGGCCTCTCCTGTTGCGGAGCACAGGCTCCGGATGCGCAGCTCAGCGGCCATGGCTCACGGGCCCAGCCGCTCCGCGGCATGTGGGATCTTCCCAGACTGGGGCACGAACCAGTGTCCCCTGCATCGGCAGGCAGACTCTCAACCACTGCGCCACCAGGGAAGCCCTCTTGCCCCTTTTCATAATATAATTCTAAGGTGTCTGAGCATTTCTGCAGGAGTCAGATTTGTTCGCTAAATGAAGATAGTATCACTTTGAGCCAGTACATTGGTAACATCATGTTACTTGGACCACATAAGCAAGAAATGGCCAAGCTATATTCTTAAATTATCCCAGATTTAGCCAATGGAAGCCTCTTCAATTTGGTTCTTTCATCAGGCCCACATTAATTTTGGAGCACTTCTTTATTTCTAGCACAGCAAAATGTTTTAGACTCATCTTGTACTTCCCTTCCAAGCCCTGCAGTTATTTTTACAAATGGCCTACATCCTTTGGGTGGAGAACAATATTTTTATAAAAATATCGGAGATATGTGTGCTTATTGCTACTGGGACATCACTGTTTCTAGATCCTTTCAACAGACAGAGCAAATAAATTGTGTGCTTGTGTGTGTTTAATCATGAGATTAAACTGATTTTCCCAATACCAACCAATTAGAGGATTCTTGCTAAGCTTCCCACTGTATATTTTATTTAAGTTTTCCACAGTGAGAAATCTTTCTCCCAACATAATACATTTAAACATATATTCAAACCCTCAGTATATACAAAACAGGTTTAGGATTTCTATACCCATACCTTTTAAGTACACATTTGCACTTGAGGGGAAGGTTTGTTTGTAGCTATTTTTATGCTTTTAGATTAAATGTATGTAGTCAAAAGATTCTCTGCCTTTGTATTTATCAATTATATAGAGTCCTGAATTGCCCATTTATTTTATTTTTCCAGCTTTACTGAGATATAACTGAGAAGTAGCCCCACTTGTTTATTTTTGCTTGTTTCCTTTACTATCTGTGTCAAATCCAAAAAACATCATTGCCAAGGCCAATGTCAAGGAGCTTACTCCCTATATTTTCATTATAGGAGTTTTATGGTTTCAGGTCTCATGTTCAAGTCTTTAATCCAATTTGAGTTGCTTTTTTATCTTACTCCTTTTGAAATGGCACGTGGAAAAATTTATATTCAGGTAGACACCAATATCCTAGGACCAACCACAAATGTTTGACACTGTGATGTTAATATAGTAGTATATGCAGTTTTAAGCCTATAATTTCATCTTAATTTGGTCTTACTACTGTAGCCTATCATTATGTAGTGAATCAACATATCCTTAATAATTCTTTGCCTCTTAAAATTCCATGTTTCTGATTTTAACATTTTGCACCAGTTTTCTTTTGCTTTATGGTTTGTATGTCTGTTTCTCTTTATTACTTTTATCCTTTTTATTTCTTTTTTTCAATTTTGTCACCTGAAGAAATTCTAAAATAGGATAATCCAATGTTTTTATGGGTATGATGTCAAAACCACAAGCAACAAAATCAAAAACTGACAAGTGAGACTACATCAAACTATTGATAAAAAGCTTCTGCACAGCAAAAGGAACCATCAACAAAATGAAAAGGCAAGCTAGACAATGGAAAAAACATTTGCAAATCATATATCTGGAAAGGATCTAATATCCAAAGTATATTAAGAACTCATACAATCATAAACACAATAGAAAATAAAAACAATCCTATTAAAATGATAGTAAGTAAATTTAAGGAGATATAAACAAATCCACAATCATAGTAGGAGATTTCAAATTTTTTATTTTTCACAAATAGAGCATTTGTGAAGTGCATCAGTTCTCTATTCTCTCAAAATTACATAAGGAACTCAAAAGGGAGCCTTCAACCTATATTTTTACCTTTTTTTTTTTTTTTTTTTTTTTTTTGCGGTGTGTGAGCCTCTCACTGTTGTGGCCTCTCCCGTTGCAGAGCACAGGCTCCGGATGCGCAGGCTCAGCGACCATGGCTCACGGGCCCAGCCGCTCCGCGGCATGTGGGATCTTCCCAGACCGGGGCACGAACCTGTGTCCCCTGCATCGGCAGGCAGACTCTCAACCACTGCACCACCAGGGAAGCCCTATTTTTCCAATTTTATTGGTCCCAATGGATTTAATTTCTCCCTAAGAAATTTGTTTTACAATTATTTTGTTAGTAGAGGTTTTTGATGGGGTAATATTTTGGTCTCTGATTTTTTTTTTTTTCTTAACTTGGATATTACAGCTCAGTAGACAAATGTAAGTTGATTGTCATAAGAAAATTGATAAACATGGATAAACATAAATAAGCATTGATTATAAATGATAAATAATGATGGTTTAAAAATAAATAGCAGTTAATTATTACGTGAAAAATAATCATATGGGTGAGGAGCATTAGTATAACATCTGCTACGAACTTTGAACAATATGTGGTATTACTTGAGCAATTTATAAATTTATTGTAGACTTCTGTGTGTTCTGGTCTATATTAATAATTGTGATAATTCTGCAGCCAGAATTCTAATTGTTTTCCCTTTACACATAATCACTGATTCTTTTTGAGTCTCTCTCTATTCGGTGTATTAGAGTATCAATTATGTGCCTAAGATTAGATTAGTTTTGATTTATTCCACTCTCACCTCAATATTTTTCGGTTTTAGGACTTATATCTCTCTTCATTTCTCATGAATTTTTAAGACAATATCCCTTCAAATGTGGAATCTTGAATTCCCTTTGTATTCTTCTTAAGATTCCCTATTTTAATTCTTCTAAATTATCTGTTCTGTTACATGTAGATTGCACATGTATGTTATGTCGTCTTTGTCTCATAATTTCTCTGATATTTTCCATTGCCCAACATTTTTGTGATGCATTCCCAGAAATTTCCTCAGACATTTCTGCCAGTTTATTGATTCTGTGTTGAACCAAATCTAATTAGATATATAATCAATCTATAAAAATTTTAATCACATTAAAATGTTTAATTTCTAGTACAGTCATGTTGCCCTTTTTTCAAATCTATCTATGCTTGTTTCATGGTGTCATATGCTTTTATTTTTTCCCTCATTCATTACTTCATTGTTTTAATTCCTTAAAACACATTTATTGTATATTCCTTTTTTGAGTTTTTAATCTTAAATTCTAAGAGTATTAATCATATCAGTGTGGTCCAAAGTCTATTCCTCATAATAGCTTATCATTCCCTTTGGTGATGTTACTTTTAATTGTAAGTCCAAGTTCAGGAGAAACCTTATTTTTCCATATTCTGGGTTGTGGATATATTCCCAAAGTAAAATTTGGACATTCCTGAGCACTTTCAGTTTCCTGAGCACTTTCACTGTTATATGTGTACATATATATTTTAAAACATATAAATATATATGTGTGTGTGTGTGTGTATATATATATATCTATATATATAGCAATACATTATCTGTTTGGAGATCTTTACCCATCTAGCTAAGTAAATGTATTTACATTATCCCATGATTAATGTAGGCTTGGATTTGTTTTTTAATTTTTATTGGAGTATAATTGATTTACAATGTTGTGTTAGTTTCAGGTGTACAGCAAAGTGAATGTCATATATACCCGTATATCCACTCTTTTAGATTATTTTCCAAGATAGGCCATTATGGAATATTGAGTAAGGTTTCCTATGCTATTCAGTAGGTCCTTATTAGTTATCTATTTTATGTAGTGTATATACATCAATTCCAATCTTCCAGTTTACACCCCCCCCCCTTATTCCCTGGTAACCATAAGTTTATTTTCTACATCTGTAACTCTATTTCTGTTTTGTAGATAAGTTCATTTATAGATTTGAACTCTAATTCTTCAAAGGACTGTTTTTTCCTACTTAAATATCAGGACATGTGTAAGTCTCTGTACCACAAATCCAGTATGGTAGGAATAATTTGTTTATTTCTTTGTTCTAATGCAGTAGTTCTCAACAGTAAGAATCTCTCTACCTCCCAAACCCCACTCGCATAGACATTTGACAATACCTGGAGACATTTTTGGTTGTCTCCAAAAATGGGGGTGAGATTGCACTACTGACAACTAGCAGATAGAGGCCAGGGATACAGCTAAACATCCCACCATATAAAGGATAGCTCCCCTACAACAATTATCCTGCCAAAATATAAACAGTGCTAAAGTTAGGAAATTAATAAAATTAACCTCTATTGCAATTAAAATCTAAACTTTATTTTACTGAATAGTCAGAAGCAAAATATCCTTTTTACCCTTCTAGGTTTTTCTGTTTCTTCATCAATTTTAAATTCTGAAACTTAGTTGAGAATATACTGCCTATACTGTGTATACTGTAAGGGAAAACTCATAGTCCCTTTTTCTCAAAAGCTAATGAAATATTTTTTCTCCTCTAGTGAATTTCTTCTAAGTTTAATTGATTTTTTTAATTCCCTAAAATTAGATTAGGAAAATGTTAATTTTTCTAAATTACGTTAAGAATTGGTACCTTTTCTACATTACATTACAATTCAATATTTTGCATAGTACTGGCCTGAAAGACCAATCAATCTTCTAATTATCATGAATGGACTTGCTAGTTCTGGAATATGCAAACATTTGAAAACCTTGAGAATCTAACCACTACATGTAGGCCAGTTTCTAATATATTTAGATTTCACGTTTCTTTTAGAAATATAGATTATAAAAATAATATAATTCAAAAAATTAAGTTCTATATCTTAGCTTATGTTACTATACACAATAACCTTAAATTTTTGCTTCAGTAACATCCTGTTTGATTATTATTTTTATTCGTTACTTATAGATTTGTAGTAGCTCTAATTTTTATTCTATCATTTATCTTCTTTTTAAATTAATATAATGATGATTCTTTCTATAGATGGCACCTGTCAGTGTTTTTCAAAATGAGGTCAACTCCTCTCAGTAACTTTACAATATATCACTATGATTCGGGTTCCTCCATTATATTCAAATGTAGAGAACAAGATGACTTTGTAACCTTGATTCCCTGGGAACACTGCCAAAAATCAGATTTTGTGGTACACTAATGTAATGGAGAAAGACTCACTCTTGAATTGCACTTATGTTCTATTGGATTAAAAGAAACCTCACTATAACCTTGACTAGTCATTAAGTATAAAGCCCTGATTAAGGCAAAATTAAATGGTACACATAATATTTCAGACATTATGATAAACAGTAACATTATAACAAATATTATAACTATAATATTAGGTGATAAACAGATATTATAAGAAGTTCAATATTAATTCATATACACATACACCAAATCTGTATTAAGTTCTTACTGTACGCTGTGTCCTCTTCTAGTTACACCTCTAGGAAAATCAGCAAGAGCAAAAACGGGTGAGGTCACTCCCTCGTGGAATTTTTTCTTTATTTGGGAAAGGCATACAATAGACCATTACTTAAATAAACACAAAAATATCAAGTGTTGGCAAGTACTTTGATGAAAGATAGATACTGCATTACAGTGAGTTTTGCATGAAGCATACTCAGAAGAGGTGATGTTATGGGCTGAATTGTGTTCTCCAAAAAGATATGTTGAAGCTCTAACCCCTGCATCATGTGGTCTTTTTGAAAAGAGGGTCTTTGAAGATGTAAACAAGCTAAGATGAGATCATTAGAGTCTTAATCCAATATGACTAATATCCTTATAACAAAAGGAAAATTTACCCAGCGACAAAGAGGGAGAATGCCATGTGGAGACAGAGGCCATTATAGTGATGCATCTACAAAGTGCAGAATAGATTCTCCTGTCCATCACCAGAAGCTGGAAGAGAGGCAGGGGATAGAGTCTTTCTCATAGCCCTCAAAAGGAACCAATTCTTGCCAGCACCTTGATTTTGAACTTCTGGAATCCAGAACTGTGAAACAATAAATTGCTGTTATTTTAAGCCACCCAGTTTGTGGTACTTTATTACAGTAGCTTACAGGGAACTAATACACTTGATATCTAAGTTGAGACCTGAATTATGGCATAAATCAACTGTATGGAGAATTAGGGAAGATAATTTGGAGTAGAAGTGTTACATATTGGAAAGACGTAAGTGCAAACAAGTCCTCTTATGCATAAGAAGCAGAAAGAAGGTGTGTACGGCTGTAACATAAAAATATAAAGCAGAGAGTTTGTTGTAGGAAGTGATATGGAATAAATAGGAGGAAAACAAATCATGTTTTCCAATTAAGGAGTTCAGATTTTATTATAAGTAAATGAAAAAGTTATTTGAAGATTTTAATAATAATTAAATATAATCAGAAAGGAAATTTGTATTTCAAAAAGAAATTCTCCATTCTGTAGAATGGATAGTGGGTAGAGGGGGTGGACAAGATGGAAACATGCAGAGCAGTTAGGGATACAGTCCAATGATCCAGGGGCTTTAACTGTAAATTTGGGTGATTTTTGTTAGGCTGATAATTGCTGAATATGGAGAAGAGTAAAAGATTTGTGGTATGTTGGTAGAATCACTGGTGGAGAGTATGTGTGGAATGAAAAGATAAAGAATCAAAGCTAACTCGTAGGTTGTTGGCTTGAGATCCTGTGTTGTCGATATCATTTCCTGATATCAGGGAAATCAGAAGGGAACAGTTAGTTACAGGTAGCACAAATTCAATCATGACATTCCAGTTCCATTAGTTATACATTTTAAAATGTTAAATTTACTGTTTAGATACATGGGTTTTGAATTCAGAAGAGATGTTGGGTCTGAAGATATGCATTTTGGAGTAATCAACATAAAGTGGGGGACTTCCCTGGTGGCACAGTGGTTAAGAATACACCTGCCAATGCAGGGGACACGGGTTTGATCCCTGGTCCAGGAAGATCCCACATGCCGTGGAGCAACCAAGCCTGTGCACCACAACTACTGAGCCTGCGCTCTAGAGCCCACGAGACACAACTACTGAGCCTGCGTGTCACAGCTGCTGAAGCCCATGCGCCTAGAGCCCATGCTCCACAACAAGAGAAACCACTGCAATGAGAAGCCTGCACACTGCAACGAAGAGTAGCCCCCGTGCGCCACAACTAGAGAAAGCCTGCACACAGCAACGAAGACCCAACGCAGCCAAAAATAAATAAATTAAATAAATTTAAAAAAACAAAAAACAAAACTAAAGTTGGTATTTAAGGCTGCAAACCTGGATATAAGATAACCTTCATTAGGGGGATATATTCCCATGAATTACCCCAGAGGCTGCAATTTTTCAAGACTGGGTAGGATATAGAACACACAAGGATATTGATAAAGAATCAACAAAGTAGAAGTGGAAGAAAATTCCAGAATTGATGCAGAAATGTGGAACAGAAAATGCAAACGAGGTCACAGGAAAGGATTACTCTAGAGACAAAGTTCTAGCATGAAAGATTGGGTAGGAGTTAGCTACTGAAATGAATTAAAGACAATTTCAGGCAGAAGGATAAGCATGTCCAAATTCCTGAGGGGAAAGGAGTACATAATACATAAGAATAAGGACAAGGATATAATCAGGCAGCAGATCAATTTTGCTTAGTAAAATTCATATTATGCATATTGGATTTCATCCTAGGGGGCATGGGATGACTTCAAATTGTTTAGGTCAGGAGACTATACCACATTAAAATATCATTTCATGTGTGGAGTAAAGAATAGCTTTGAGGGCATTAGTAAGCCCCTACCATGCGTCATTTATGTTTCTTTGGTCATTAGCTTAATAATAAACACCTCAACTATGAACCACAATGAAAATCACCATATGGTTCAGTTACCTGGAGCAGTCTTGGTTTATTACCCTGTGTTTTGACATGGTTATTAAATGTAAACCTTTTCATCCTCAAAAAGTTCCGGGTCAGTGATAATGCTACTATGTATTCAACAATTGCTGGGGAGGGACAGGTCTTAATTTACAGCATTAGCTGATTTTCATGGTGAAAATACTACTATCATGGTGACCAATTTCAAGCTGTTTTTAACAATCAGCTCATCCAAGCCAATAAAAGCCAGTTCCAGAGCAACACTGGTTCTGTTTCCGATAACTTACTATTTATTATTAGTAGTCTTTCACTTTCAAATTAGTGTCAGTTTTGATTATAAATCAGTTACCTTGCCTAAAATGGAAGGGTGTTATTGGAAATAATCAGTATTAATATATTAAGTGAATGTTAACTTGTGTCATGCTTTGTAAATGGAATCAAATTATATTACACAAAGAAATGAAGTATGGGATAAAGCATTCAATGTAAATGATCCTCCTAGAATAAAAAATTTAATTTATTAGCTCAATTTTATAGTTGGTATATAGTTCTTTATTAGATAATGACTTATGTAGATCCCATCATAATCATAAATGTTATTTTTGAAGACATTTTCTACTTATATTAAAGCATTTATATATAATCTTTACAAACATCCCCTAAAGTTTACTTTGGAATATTTTAAAACAAATATAAAATCTTTGTTTATAAATTTTTGTTGACAAATCAAATGGCTTATATTATTTGATAAAATTACTAATGAACTGCTTAGTAAACCTTGAAACAATAGAAATGTCTCCTGTCAGATTATTATAATAGGAGTTTTAGTTAGAGGCCAGCAATTCCTTTAAGTACTAGGGAACTGAAAAAATATGATAAATGATTTATAATTAGAATTATTAAGAAAAATAATTCAACATGTATGAAATAGGCTGCAACAACATCACCAAGTAACATTAGATAATTGACCTAAGTGAATAAGTTATCTTTCATATAATACAATTCCTTATGTGTCAGGTACCCCTTTGGTCTGATATACATTTTGAAAACATATTTTTATGAATTTTCAATGTTAAAAAATGTAAAATGTCAGTAGTACTGGCTAACCAGGCGCAATTCATAAAACTCTGTTTTAATCATGATATTTGTCAAATAAAAATGGAAATTAGGACTAATTTAGAAAAAAACATGATAATGGTTTTCAAAATTCTAAAGCAATTCATACGTAGGTATAATAGCAAATTGTGTTAGAGATGTTTATTTGAAAATCTTTTCTGAGAAAAATCAGAAAAAAGCCTAAAACTTCTGTTGTGCATGTAGCACCCATCATTTTCTGCAGTTCATCCAGGATCTGAGTTATAAATGGTTCTTGCAAATGTCAGCCCGGATTTTCCATATTAAGGAGAATGTTCAAGGGTATCCTATGGGGGAAGGAGAGTTTGGTTTTAGTGAGTCAATCTCTCTTTCTGTTTGGTGTACTCTAGCTTCTCTGTTCTGAGTCTTAATGGTTATTGCTGGAAATGGTCTCACCTGGCACATTTCACCGAGATGGATCACTATTTTCTCACAGAAAAAGTTTTGTAACTGACAAATTATATAACTCATTGCAACATTTTCCTCATCTCAAAACCACAATCTGGATACAGTCTCTGTGTTGTTGTTGTTGTTTCATATAATTTTGTCTTGATTTAAGTAAATATAAGATGCAACAAAATTGTCACAGAGAAAAATGCCTATTTACACATCTAGAGAAAATACCCATACACCATTAAGTAGCACATTAAAAGATAGTCAAAAAATTCATGACTTCACTAATGTTAACAACATTGTTTCATTGTTAAAAACTTCCTCATTATAAAAAAAAATAGGTGTTGTATATCTATAGTGTATCATCTTGAGTTGTTTTCTAAAAAAGATGGCAATATGACTCAATACTTACAATCAAGGAGTTTATAATCTTATAGGGAACAAGACTTTAAAAAAGAATGTTAAAAGCCCATTTGGAAATAATGTCTTCCATATAGAAAGTAGTTCAGAAGAGTTGCCCCGTGTAGTGTAAACTCTGACAGTTGGTTTCTCCTTTTTTGTAATTCAAGTGCCTGACTTAAGCTTTGATTGCCAAGACATCTACTTCAAAGAAGGGTGGCTATCCCAAGTAAACACATTGCCAGCCACAGGAATAGATACAGAGCCAGACTGCCCCCTACCCTCGTGCTCCTTGGATAACTGATCCTTAGGGCTGCTACTTACTTCTTTTATTTTCCTCTTCTCTCCTTTAAATTCCCTCTATTATGTTTTAAATTCACCAAATAAAGAATCAGTCCTAGAAACCCTACACCCCATCCTTGACCCCCATAAAAGCAGAACCCCAGGCCCTCACTACCCACCCTCAACACTTGAGCTTGCTGTGTTGCCCCAGGTGTGTCATGTAATTTCCAGGACTTATAAATAGTAAACCTTCCCCCCACACCCAAAGTTTCCTGATGGTTCATAGTAAGAACCACATGGGCTGGTCCAGCCACATCATTCGTTATAGATAGGCTGAGACAGACACACAGCAACCCCTAATTTAAGGAGGAAAAAAAGAAAAAGTAAAAGTAGTTTATGTCTCCAAAAAAGTAATTGAGGTTACATCTTTCCAACTATTGTAAAGTGTATACTTTGAGTAATGGAATCATTTGCATTTTTTAAATTCTCTATTCTTTGTTGATGAAACAGACTCAGTCTGGGAGTGTTTCATTGGGAGAATTCTCTTAGCAGTAGTAAAAAAAAAAAAAAAAAAGACATTTGCCTTCCTTCACCTGCCACCCTTCTCTCCCTGTTTCCTGCCTACAAAACCCCAATTCCACCCATTTCCTGCCTTTACTAAGGCAGATTTACAGCAACTCCACATATAGTTACCACTAGTTAAAGAGACCCCCCTTTCATATATCTCAAATTATCAATATTTCCTCACAGGTACCAGTTAAATTGAGCCATTGCTAACACTCAAAAAAATCCTAACCTCATAGCACATATTAGTTCTAGATAACTAATTGCTGTGCAACTCTCATACTGTGTATTTTGAGAATCAGGTGTTACTTCTTTTTATCTTTCCATCTTTTATTTGGAGAGCTCTGAAATCTGCAGACATTGGCTTGCTTTTTTGGTGAAGCAGCAACCTTTATCATACTAAATGCTCCTTCCATTTACAGAAACAAATGAACAACTGATATGCCATCTAATTCTTCTTCATAATTTTATTTCAAATGATATGTTTTAACATTTTATTAAAATATAATTTTATTATATAAGGATATATGCTATAGAAACATTCAAACCATTTATATGGATTCTATGGAAAGGAGGTGCAATAAATTCAGGTGATCATCTCAATAAATTTCTCCTCAATATTATGTATAATCTTATATAAGACCCATGTAAGTTTTTTGTCTAGGGTGGTTTTTGAAAATCTAACTATTCTAATGGCATTATGTTTCAAAGCATGTTTCAATGGTGAAGATTTGACAAATATCACTATTGCCATTATTCATTCAGCCAGACTCTAACTGATCATAACCTAATATGAAAGGAGAATTTTTTCTAGACAACAAAGACATAGAGGATGGAAGTAAGATATATAAGTAGCTCTGATATCATCAGCCAGGTTTTAGCTTGCCAGTTATTCAACTGAATTGCTATACGTGCTTGTGCAATGAATAAAACCTACTATTTGGCGTGTTCCTTTCTTTACAGGCTGAAGAAATATCTTATCAGTAAAGTACAAGAATTTTAGTCCATAGATTTTATGACATCTTTACAAGTATCAGGAACATTTTTTTTCCAATTTATTATTTCCCATTCATTAGCTGTATCCAGCTGTGTTTTGAGTTGGCAAGAAAGTGAACCCCGGACTATTAAAATGTTATACATTGCTTTTATCCACACAAGATTAAAGCCATTGTTGATGTTTTATTTCTCTTGTTCCCAAATTGCTGTTGTTAAACATGTGTGCTGTTCTTTGCTTCAAAGTTTTGCGTATTCTCAAACGGAAAGACTTATTCTTGAGATTATTGATCAGCAGTTCAATTCATTCAGTGTTTAGTACAAGTCAGGGATGAGAGACATAGTAAAAACAGATAAACTGACTAAGAGAAAAACAAGAAGGGAAGGAAGGAGAGAGAGAGAGAAGAGATACAGAAGTGTTCAACTGTAGTGGTTAAGAAATAGGTCACCAGATTCAGAAGGAATTAGCTTAGAATTTTTACCATGGAATTTTTAGATTTTGATATGGGTCAACTCTGATTTTTTTTACCAACTTGGTATAATTCATTTTCCTACTTAACAGATCATTTTTGTATGTGATAATCAAATACATTAATCCATGTGAAGCACTAATCACAGTACCAGTCACAGAGCACATTGTTGATAAAGTTAGCTATTATTATAGCTAATAGCTACATGACTACAGAATACAAAATGGATGCAATAATGGTATGCATCTAATGTGTAAAATTGTTACTGTTCCCTAGATTTAAATAAATAAGAATAAAATACGTGTGGATGGAGATTAATCAAAAATTTCTAGTTTAATGCAATATATGCCTAAGGGAGTTCTTGATATGTACTAGGCATGCTACTAGGCAGGTAGTCAGCAGTACACATAGATGGATTACTATTTAGTTTGGAAGAGAGAGAGAATTACAATTGATATATGCTAAAGTACTGTGATCAAGGTGTGAAAAAGATACCATGGAAGCACATAGGAAGAATGACTATGCTTAATATTGGCATTAGGACGTGATTTCTCTGAGAAGATCCCTGAAGACTGAAAGAGTTGTTTGTACACACTTCTGTAGGGATGTAGGGAGTATTAGAGCAAAGAGAAGCCAAAGGATTCCAAATAGCATGATCACATTTGCAAAGACCTAGATAGGTGTCAGAACATAGTATTTTAACCACTACAAGGAATTCATCACTAGATTCAGGGTAGAATAAAAAGGTGAGAACCAGAAAAAGTATTTTGTTTCCAATAAAATATTTCTGGTAAATCATCTGTATATTTCCATGAAAGTTATTTTCTATGGCATAAAATGCCTGCTTAATTTTCCACATTGCATCACTTTAGAACACTCCATTTTACTGGACTATATCTAGATTTTCTGATGATTCTTAATGCAGTATATTATACAGTAAATAGTTTATTACTTCCCAAATGTCTTGCCAATGGGTATTTATTTGAAATGAAATTATATTTTGGAAACCACAACATATCATCCTTTAGACAGGATGAAATTTAGTAAAGTGTAACTTAAATAACCAGCTTATTGTTATCATGAATATTGTTTGCAAGCTTTTGATTGAAATTATGTTATTTAAACCATATTTTTTCTTGGATGACTTATCCTACCCAGAGTTAGAATAAGGCTTATTTATGTAATTATAATTAACTGCACTCTGAATTGCAGATAGATCCCAATAGAAAAATCTGTCCTATATCCACTTTCTAGCTGATGTGCAGCTGCATCTGTGGTGATGGTGTTGCTGTCTCCCATTTTCACCCAAGTGCACACATAATTGAAAAACAAGATTTTAGTGTTTTATGGTACTGTATTAGGGGTAGCTCATCTTTAATATGTAGCCTTTCTACATTGCAGTAAGCATATGTTGATCAATATCCTTTAATAGAATAGTTACCCTGTGACAAAAAATACTGATTTCACAAAGAAAAATAACACAACTCTGAAAGAGAACCTTTTTTTTGGAGTCTAATAGAGTCTTATTTTGATTTTATTTTTCCAACGAGGAGATTTCTGCAACAAATTTTTTCAGAAGCCACAAATTATGCACTGGTTAATGAATATTTCTCAGCATGTGTGCTAGGTATTATGAGACAATGACTAACATTATGAATAAAATAATCAATCATGCATGACTGAAAGCAACAACTACTAATCAACTTAAGCATTAAAAAGTCATCCTAATCTAAGGTAAATTTAATGGAATAAAATCCAATACTTGTTTTTTCTGACAGATTAAAAGGAAAGGAAATGACCAATGCTATGAATTAGGGACATGTTTCTTACTGAAGGTGTAACAAACCAGGAAATATATGTGCATGTACATTTAGTTACTTATAAAATAAACATATATGCACTTTCCTTTCTAAGAAATCTAAACTTTTCCATGTTTCCTCCACCATTTGAATCACAAATGAACAGACAGATCACATCACCCTTAAGCACAACTTTAAAATATATCAATACATAGAGCCAGAAAGAAATCGATGAAACATGTTTCAGCTTTTTTCCTGTTCCAATCTTCTGAGCCTCTGATTTCCATATTTATTTTTATCTTGTTTTACTCTATGTTTCTTTCCAAACTACTTCAAATAGATTTATCTTCTACTTGGGGCTAAAATATTAAAATATAGTGTTACATGTTTGAAGCTTTAATAAAAGTATCAATTTAAAAAATACTTATTTTGCAGTTAAAATAACTTACTTTTACAAAGACCTGAGCACATTAAAGCAACATTTACATTATTATATTATAATGTTATTACATTATTTCTTCATAATCTTCAAAATACATAGAGTAATAACCTAAATGTGCATGGTGTATATTAGAGAATGTATACCTAAAATCAATAAAACATCTGGGTTATAATTACTTCTTGATACATATTAGTGTCCATTGTTGTTATTATTTGTCAAATAATAATAGGAAGAAAACTAAAAATGTGAGTTTAAGAATGTGAAATTTAAATTCAAAGGAGAAAATAAAAGAAAAAAATGAAGTTTAGAAGATACACTTTAAAAATAAACTACAGGGCTTCCCTGGTGGCGCAGTGGTTGAGAGTCCGCCTGCTGATGCAGGGGACACGGGTTCTTGCCCCAGTCTGGGAAGATCCCACATGCCGCGGAGTGGCTAGGCCCATGAGCCATGGCCGCTGAGCCTGCGCGTCTGGAGCCTGTGCTCCGCAACGGGAGAAGCCACAACAGTGAGAGGCCCGCGTACCAGAAAAAAAATAAAAATAAAAAATAAATAAATAAATTACATCGTAAACACCAAAGCCACATTTTTAACTAAAGAATTAATGTTAATTATGTAAATTATAAAGACTATATAATGGCTTAAATAAAATAAACAGAATAATTATGGCTAGGGAAAATATTGTGATAAGGTTTTTCTTGATTGTAAAAAAGATTTTAGAAAATTTGTCTTTGAACTTGAATTTTAATCTGTATCTTAAGAGCATACTCAGAGATACCATACAGGAAAATGATATTCTGGAAATGCAAAAAAATAGAAAAAGAAACATGAGATAAGCCCCACACTTACCCCATCTCTCTACTTAGGGACAGTTTCCCAAATTTGACTCAGGGAGGTGAAGCCTAAAGAGAGCATGGTGGTACTGCTGGGCAGAGAAGGCAGAGAGCAGATTTCAAGGACAGTATTACTGGTGGAACTTGTAGGACAGTGCATCAGAAGGAGGGAGCTGTGTGTGGTGGGATTCCTGAAGGATCATTGACCAAGGGCTGCTGTCTTTATGCTCAGGGAGAAACTTCACAAAGCCAAACAGGACATATCTTCTACAGAATACAGTGGCCACATAGGGCCGGAGACTTTGGCATTCTGATTCATCTGAGAGGAGACACCTCAATAATACTGAAGTATTCTTTTGAGACTACAGGCAGATCACACCTTAAAACCATGGACCACATCACATGGTAAAATCTTCTCTAAACCCTCCTAAACAAAGACTAAATTTAAATTCCAAAATTGTCCAGAAAAGCTGCTGTACAGTTACTGCTTGTTAGGGAAAAATAAACAAACAAAAAACAAAAACACTTTAAAGAAAGAAAACATAATTCAAATCCAGGTATTAGAAATAGAGAAGAGTTTTAAGGAACTATTATAAATATATTTAAGGACATAGTAGAACAGATGGTCTTAAGAAGTGAAGATGAGGACTCACAGGAGAAAAATCAAAGTGGTAAAAGAGCCAAATGGAAAATCTGTAAGTGAAAAATACAATTTTTTTTTTTTTTTTTGCGGTACGCAGGCCCACAGGCTCTGGACGCGCAGGCCCAGCGGCCACGGCTCACGGGCCCAGCCGCTCCGCAGCACGCAGGATCCTCCCGGACCGGGGCACGAACCCGCGCGCCCTGCATCAGCAGGCAGACTCTCAACCACTGCGCCACTAGGGAAGCCCAAAAATACAATATTTTAAATGAAAATTTTATTGGATGTGTCTAGAAGATTAGTCACTGAAGAAGAAAAGATCAGTGAACATGAAGAATTTAGCAACAGAAATTATCCATACAGAGAGAAAAACAAGATTTGAAATAAAAAATGGTAGTTTTGGTGAGTTATGAGACAATATCAGGGATTATAAGAAAGTCTCTAGTACGATAGTAGTTATGTATCTGGGATCATAGAAAGAAGGGAGAGAATAGGGTTTAAAAATTGAAGAAGCAGGGCTTCCCTGGTGGTGCAGTGGTTGAGGGTCCGCCTGCCGGTGCAGGGGACACGGGTTCATGCCCCGGTCCGGGAAAGATCCCACATGCCGCGGAGTGGCTGGGCCCTTGAGCCATGGCCGCTGAGCCTGTGCATCCAGAGCCTGTGCTCTGCAATGGGAGAGGCCACAGCAGTGAGAGGCCCGCGTACCGCAAAAAAAAAAGAAAGAAAAAAAATTGAAGAAGCAGTGTTTTCAAATTTTCCAAATGTGTTGAAAATGAAAATGTAATTATGCAACCTTTAGACTAAACGCTAAACTATATAAAGATAATTATAGCAAAAAAAAAATGGAAGAAGCAAGTTGAGTATTAAAAAATAGGTTAACTTTTTCCACCAACACAGAAGTAGAATTGGTGCATCATACAGTAGTTCTATTTTTAATTTTTTTGAGGAACTTTCAAAGTTTTCCATAGTGGATGTTCCAGTTTACATTCCTACCAACAGTGTACAAGAGTTTCCTTTCTCCACCAGCACTTGTTGTCTCTTGTCTTTTTGATAATAGGTGTGAAGTGGTATGTCACTGTGGTTTTGATTTGTATTTCCCTCATAATTAGTAATGTTGAGCACCTTTTCATGTACTTGGTGGCCATTCATATGTCTTCTTTGGAAAAATGTCTATTCAAGGGCTTCGTCCATTTGGTTTTTTGCTGTTGAATTTAGGAGTTTCTTATGTATTTTGAATATTAACCTCTTATCAGATATATGGCTTGATTTTTTTTTTCTCCCATTCTGTAGGTTGCCTTTTCATTCTGTTGATTATTTCCTTTGCTGTGCAGAAGGTTTTTAGTTTGATATAGTCCCACTTTTGTATTTTTGCTTTTCTTGCATATGCTTTTGCTTTCATGTCCAAGAAATCATTGACAAGACTAATATCAAGAGCTTTTCACCTATGTTTTCTTCTAGGAATTCTATAGTTTCAGGACTTGCATTTACATATCCTTTTTCTGAGTTGATTTTTGTGTATGATGTAAGATAAGTGTCCAATTTCATTCTTTTGCAAGGGGACCTTCAGCTTTCTCAGCACTGTTTGTTGAAAGACTATCATTTCTCCATTGTGTATTCTTGGCACCCTTGTTGAAGTTCAGTTGACTGTATATGTGTGGGTTTGTTTCTGGGATCCTTATTCTGTTCCATTGGTCTATCTGTCTTTATTGGTGTGCCATACTGTTTTGATTACTATATCTTTGGAATATATTTTGAAATCAGACAGTGTGATGCCTGCAGCTTTGTTCTTCCTTCTTGAGATTACTTTGGCTATTTGAGGTCTTTTGTTGTTCTATATGAATTTTAGGATTTTTTTTCTATTTCTGTAGAAAGTGCCATAGGGATTTTTATAGCAATAACACATATTCCCCCCTGCTCAACACATCTTAAAAATTAAGTTAAGCCAAAAAGAAAAATAGAGAAAATTGGAGAGTTTTTTTTAAAGCATATAAAACAATTTGAAAACAAATAGAAAAATGGTGGATGTAAACACAAACATACCAATAATTACATAAAATATAAGTGAACTTCATGATCCAATAAAAGGAAGTAATTATCGTGTACTGGATAAAAAAGAGAATATAACTATATGCTATCTACAAGAAACACAGTGTGTGTGTGTGTGTATACACATACACATATATATACATATATATGTGTATGTGTATATATATATATATATATATATATATTCACAGATAGGTTAAAAGTAAAAGAGTAGAAAACTGTACCTTAAAATTTTAATCAAAAGAAAGCCTTCATGGCGCTTTTTAATTAAAAAACAAAAAGATTTTACCACAAGATAGAGCGATATTTCATAATGGTAAATGGGCCAGTTGAACAGGAAGAGACAACAATAATAAATGCATATGTGCCCCGTAAGAGAGCCTCAATATACATAAAGCAAACTCAGGCAGAACTAAAGAGAGAAAGATACAAATCCACAATCATTGTTAAGGATTTTATCATTTATCTCTGGGAAATTGAAATAAAACCTATAGGCAAAAAACCAGAAAGGATATGATCTGAATAACTCTACCCATTGCTATGACTTAATTTGCATGTACAGACCACTACACCTAAAACTGCTATTATAAAGTTTGTATTTAAATTGAACATGAACTAATTACCAAGATAGTTCATATGTTGGACCACAATATAAATATCAATGCAATTGAAAATATTGAAATTTACAGAGTACTTTGTCTTACTACAATAAAATTAAATCAGAAATCACCAATGTAAAATGTTTATGTGTACAATAAATGTACAATCAATATATATGTAATTTCTTTCCCTTTGAAACTGCATTCCAGAATCCAGAAATCTGGAATGTTTTATTCTTTGGTAAATACATATACATATATATATATATATATAATATATGTATATCCTTTCTACTTATTAAAGACGACATACGTCAGGTAGAAAGAAGAAGCCTATTTTTGATATAATAAAATATGGGTTTTTCTACACGTTTTTGATTTTTCAAAATTATTATATAGAGTTCAAGCATTAAATAGGCTTAAATACTTAAGATGTTGGTTTTCAGAGAATGAACTCTGGACCAGTAGGAGCACATCACCTGGGGACTCATTAGAAATGCAAATTCTTGGTACACATACTAAAAATATTGAATCAGAGACTCAGGAATTGGGGCCTAGCAAATTGTGTTTTGTCAAGCTCTCCAAATGATTGTTTTACACACGTAAGTTTAAGAACCTTGGCTTTAAGGCATTTTAGTTTTTCCCTGTCAGAGATGCATACTCAATGTTGTCATGAATGGTAAAAGGTGATATTGATGCATTACTCTTTTCTGAACAATTCTTAAAAATGCAGATGAATGAAAAGACAGATTTATGGAAGTATACTTATCTCCAAATTCATCAAGTTGTATACATTAAACATATACAGTTTCTTGTATGTCAATCACATCTCAATAAAGTAGTTAAAAAAAAAAAGCCAACCAACAAACAAACCAGAATAATTACTATTGAAACAGTCTCACCACGTTTCCAGCTTAGCAGTCTCCAGTAACTGAAGTGCAATAGCCATTAACTTCTCAGAAAAATCCTCCCCAAAATTGTGTTGTTTGGAAATCAAAAATATAACTTGAAAAATACTTCAAGTCTGTGTCTTCATGGAACTATTTGATCATTTGTTTAAAATTTAAAAAGCAAATAATTCAGCTAAAATATTAATTTCTCAAATGGTGCCTTTGATTGTTGTTTGAACTTTTTTGAACATTTGATTCAACTGACTCGTTAATCCAAACCAGTTGTATAGAAGTATTTTGGGATAACATAGCCACTATAATATAAAGAATGCCAACATTTTCAAATGCCCTCATTAAAATTCTAAGTTCATTCAGTTATTTTTTTCTTTTGGTCTCATGAATTTATGAAGTTTAATTCAAACTCTGAATTTCTAAAGTCCAAACATCCATACTAATTAAAATTCAGTCACAACAGACAAGCTTAATTGGGACCAAAAAGCTCCAGAGAAAATTACAGTAGATTATTTCAAGTCTGAGTATTTCAAGGACTTCTTTGTTATGCCAGGATTCAGTTATTAAGATTTCTCTTGTCCTTTCACGATTTCCTCACAATGAATTTTACTTTCTAGGCAGTTTCATAAATGAGAAACTGTAATACCACTTATAGTTCTGAGAATAACTTAGTAATGATGAGCAAAATGCTTTGATTTATTTTGTGTTTTGTAGATGATAAGATGGAAATAAAAGAAAACAGTATGTTACTTATAAACATAGAGGCAGGATCATCTTACATGTATAGGAATATTAGAGGCAAAAAGGTTTTTGACGGTTTCATTCTGTCAGCACAAACACTCATTTAAGCATTTTTTACAATATTCAGAATTAACTAAATTGTAAATTGGCAATCAGGAAAGACAAAAATCAAAATGATAGATTTTAAATAATGTTTGTAAGTAGCTAATTTTGCTTCAAGTTAGGTGTATGAATATCTGAACCCTATAAAATAATGATACATATTTATATGTCAGTGTCTTAGGATAGGTAGGCCGTAATAATAAATACCCCAAAATGTCAAGGCCCAAGCACAATGGAAGTTTATTCCTCACTCATACAATCTGATGTAGCTGTCTTCATTGCTCCTTCACATAGTGAGTCAGAAGTCCACGTCCTTTAAATCATTTGTCTCTCTCATCCTCAAGGGGCTTGTTATTGCAAGAATCCAGCTGGAATAAAAAGAGAGACAGTCTGGAGAGGAAAACACTTGCTAAGCTTCGTCTGGAAATAGAACCCATCACTTATCTCATGCAACACTGTCTACAAGGTAGTCATATGGTTCTATCTAAATACAAGGGAGGTTGGGAAATGTAGAATTGCTGTAGGCTGAAGAAGAGAAAATGAATTTTGGGTGAACTGGTAACAGCTTTTGTTGCACTCAGTTACAAGTAATTTAGTATAAATGTAATGCTTCTCATAGAGCTTAACTCATAGAAGCAAACTGAAATGAGACTGTCATTGTTTAAATTTTACCCACAGCAGAACTTGCTGGATGGTCTAAGTGATGATAAATAGAGGATAAACTAAAATTTTACAAAATTCATCAAAATCATAAACCTGAAACATAGAATTGTCTGTGTGTTTGTGTATATGCTCATATGTGATGTCTACAATACTTAGCTATGGTAGATAAGGAAAAATTCTGGTTTTGTGTGTTTATGTGAATATAACTCAGATATTATCTTCAATAAGATGTGGTTATCTGCTTCCATTTCTTCACTTATCACTCGAGAATAGTAACAGTGTATTTGAAAAAGCATGAGATTCAAACATTCCAAATATGAAATCTTGGTTAAGCTGTTTGCTAAATTTATGGCTTACTAATTGTGTGACTTTGGGCAAGTTTGTTAATCCCTTTCAGATTTAGTCTCCACATTTTTAAAAGTGCAAACTTTCTACTTTGAAGATTTTGAGGATCACATGAGATAATGCATGACAACTATCTGACTCAGAAAAGACAAGCTATAAATAGTAACTGCTATTTTTATGCCTCTTCTATCTCCAGTCCTGATCTCTCTCTTGAACTTCTGGCCCATTTTTCCAACAGATTACTAAATATTTCTCTTCTTTATTTCCCTACTTCATTTTCCCACAGACTAAAAGCATTGCTCCCTACTAATTGTCACCCAGATAAGTAGATTCTACCACTGAAATATATCTAGAATGTACCTCCACCTCCATCATAATTTCACTACTAGAGACTCATTATATCTCATGTATAATGTCTGAGTAGCAAAATAGACAGTGTCTGTCCTCATTCTGCTGTTCCAATGTGCTTTCCCTAAAAAAAAAAATTATATATATATTTTTTTTTTCTAAGCTTTCCAAGGCACCTTGCAGCTTAAGTGAATTCTAAATCCTTTACCGTGATTTTCAAGACTCTAAGAGAAATTCACCCTATCAGAAGTTTTTCAACTTCACTTTTTGTCATTCCTTTTGCCTGACCCATGCATATTACCTTAAACGATAGCTACACATTTGCTGCCAACAGCCATTGTTATCATTAGTCTATGCATCTGTTCATCCTGGAACATCTGCTTAAAATATATTTCCGTACTTTTTCTGCTTTGCCATGTTGTCTACTCTAAGGCTCCTTTAAGACTCAGTTGAAATTTAAATTCAGCAACTTAATTTCCCAGGACACCTCATGCCTTGCCAGAAAAGGCCAAAATTAGCCCCAAATTGAGGATAAATTTCAAGTTAGGGACACATTATTTGTTTTTCTCTCTTCCAGCTATTACTTTCCATTGCTGTAAAAGATCATTTTGCTGGAAATTATGCTTTGGCTTAGGATGTAGGCATATCTCTGAAGCTGCTAAATGAGAGAAACTCTCAGGTTGGAGTCCATATTTAGAATTATGAATCAACCAGGTTTGGGGTTTTGGTTATTATACTATTAAACTTTTAGCATCAAATAGACCTGGGAATGGGTCAGTCGTGGATTTGAAGAGAGTAAGATGATTGCAGTAATACAGCTAATGGTGGAAATTTCTGGGTCTCCTGTATTGCAGAGACACTTTAAAAATCCACATAAATAACAAAAAAAGATGGAGAGGATGAAAAAACATAGATTATGCTGAGTATTATCAACTTGACTCTCAGACATATCCTGCAACTTTATATCAGTTAGCTATTTCTGCATAACAAATCACCCCAAAATTTAGGAACTTAAGGCAACTTTCATTTACTATTTCTCACAAGACTATATCTGGGTCAGGCAAAGCTAATCTTGCCTGGCCTTGCTGTATAATTGGGGTCAGCTGACAGATTGGCTGAGTGTTGGCTTGTCTCAGATGCCCTTGGCTGGGATTATTCAACTTGTATCTATGTAGTCTCATTCTTCAGAGGACTAACTTGGGCTTGTATTCATGGTATCGCAAGATTCTCAGAAAGAAATAAGAAACATGCCTATAGTTAACACTATTGTATTGTACCTTAAACATTCCTTAGGCAGGTAGATCTCATGTTAAGTGTTCTTACCACAATTAAAAACAACAACAACACAACAACAACTACAACAAAAAAAAAAACCCACACATCATTTGCATCATATTCTATTGGTCAAAGCAAATCACAAGATCAGCCCAGATTCAAGGATTGGAGTACTGGATTCAGCATCTTGAAGGGAAGAGCTGCAAAGTTATCTGGTTAAGAGAATGGATACAGGAAGCACTGAGGGTTTGAGGATATTATTCAACAATCAATTTCCTTCAGACTGTGCCAGTCTTTCCTGCCAGTCTGTGTCTGAGACATTCACCCTTATAAACTGCATCAAAGCATTCTCTTATCTTTTATGTTCTTATTGGGTTTGACAAATGAACAGTACCAATAGCAGATTAGAGACTGCATCAAAGCATGTTGGACTGCAAGTTATACATAACTGAATCTCTTTCTGTAAGGCAAAAGATCCTGCCTGGTGGGTTTTATGATACGTTTCTAGTCATGATTCATAAAAGGTATATTACCCTTGATTAATCAAAATTGTACTTTAAAGAGCTAATGCTTAGCAATTAATTTTTCAGATATTTTAATTCATAATTCAGTTGTAAATAATCTATAACTTTGAACAGTCTTCAGGATTGCCATCTGTTATTCATTATCATTAAACTTAGGCAGACAAAATATCTGTAAAATATTTTAATTGAAATTATACAGTTGTGGGGACTTTTTAAATTAAAAATGACCCTTGTGATTCAAAGTGTGTCTATACTTATTTTATATGATAATAAAATTATTTTCAAATTAAACAAATAATTAAAATAATGTAGACTGAGCATTGATTTTATCTAATTATAATTTGTGAAAAAAAGTTTCTTGAAATCATTATATTCAATACTTTGTGTTTCCTTGGATTAAGACACCAACGTAATTGTGAATGCTTGAATCTTTAAGTATTTCAGTTAAACTAGAATATTGTATATCATGGATATTATAGAATATATTTAACTATATTATTATAGTTTGGCCAATGAGAAAACAGTGATATTTATTTTTAATGTGTATCTGATAAAATAAATTATAGTATATACATACCCCAAAGTTTATAGAAATGTTTATTTAGAAAAAATTCTAATTACACAAATATTTCTCAAATTTGCTTTATTCAACCTCTGTCTATATATCTACATATATAATCTCATTATACTCATTATAAACACATGTATTTATGTGTGTATGTTTGGTGACCCATTATAAGTTACTACCATTAAGACTATACCCCTAAGTACTTCAGCATGTATCCTCTAAGAATAAAAGATATTCTTCTACATAATTTCAATAGCATTATCACAACTAAGAGTAAGAAGAGTCCCATAATGCTATTGAATATTCAGTTCATATGTAAATTTCTCTCAATAGTTTCCAAACTCTCTTTTAAAGAATTTTTTTTGGCAGATTCAATCAAATCTCAGACCCTTCCTCTGATTGTTTTATATATATATATATATATATATATATATATATATATATATTTGAGTCTCTTTTTATCTAGAATTGTCCCTCAAGTGTGATTGATTGATTGATTGATTGTTTTGATGTATACTTTTGGAAGAAGTCAGTAAGTTGTCTGTTTGATTACTCCCACATTCTGAATTTGTCTCACTGTTTTCTTTCTTTAACTTGTTCCACTGTCCAATGTATTTCCTCTGGGATTTATGACTAATTGTTTGTTTTTTTCAAGTTGAACATGATTGGCAAGAATATTTCATAGGTGATAACGTATACTCTATATTGCATCACATGAGTAGCATTTTGCCAAGTTTGATCATTTGGTTAAAGTAGAGCCCACCAGATTTTTGCATTTTAGAGACGCTTTTTTTTTTCTGATGACTGAAGTAGTCCATGCAATTATCATGTTACCCAATGTACTTTCATCCAATGATTACTTTTCTAGTCAATTATTACACTTGGGGTTGCAAAGTGTTTTCTAAAAATTCTAAGATGGCACTTCATTTATCAGTTATATTCTTCTGTAAAGGAAAGATTTTCTTACCATTGTGTCTTTCTATTTATGTATTTGTTTACTTAGTATCAGTATGGGACCAAGATTTTAAAATTATAATCAATTAGTACTATTTTGATGTTTAAATGATCAACTTTGATCTAATATCAAATGAACAGTTAAATATAATAATTGTTATTCATCAATCCTTTTCTAAAATTTCTTATATTGACTTTCATTGTATGAGCTTATTCTCTAATAGATATCTAAGGAAGGAATCATGAGTATGGTTTTCCTTGTTTTTTTGCATGTTTATTGCTATTTTTTTTCTTGAAAATGTTGATTCTGTTGGCTTTCTTTGTATGTTTCTATTAATAAGTACAAGGGAAATTTTATTTTATTATTTTAATTTAATTTAATTATTTTACTTTATTTTTATAACTTCTTGGTCTTCTTGCCTGGACTGGGGAACTAAGAATTCTTCTATCAATACTTGAGACACAGGTTTTTTTTTTTAAGTTTTACCACTCAAATCAATTTTTCAAGCCTAAGATCTATCCTATTGATACTTAGAGTCTCATATTCTTTTTTCAATCAGAAAATTTCATTTTAATATTAAATATTAATTGTTTTCCACTGTTTAGTTGTTGCTCTTAAGGGTCTACAATTTATATGTATATATCGACTCATATCTGCATCCACATCTATGTATTTATGCATTTTTATATATTTATATATATATATATATATGTTTCTTTGATCCACTTTATTTTTCCTTATTATTTTGTCTTGGCTTTTTTTTCATTCTTCTCTTCTATATTTATTAATTTATTTGCAGTTTTTGTCTATTCTTCTGTTGGTACCCTGTAACATTTCTGAGATGTTTTGCTCTTCAGTTGTTTTTCCTTTGTTCAGTTTGCTCTTACATCACGTATTTCTTTTGCTTGTACATTACAATCATGAGTTTTTTAATACATAATTTGTTGTGTTTCTTTCACTTCTCTAATTTCTTGTTTAACTTTAACCAGTTAAGAGCAAACTTAACCAATTAAGTGCACAATTTACCCAGCTTTGTCAGATCTGCTTTTTCACAGCAGGGAGTTATAAATTTTTTCATACCTAATATTATTGATTAGCATGTTTTTATTCTTATAGTAACACTGTATGGCTATAAATTATTTTTCTTGCTTATAATAAATTTTGTAGATTTTTTGGTACTAGCAATAATAAGTTGGATGGGGTGGAGAAGGAGTTTGGATGGCTTATTTATCTTCTTTAAGAGTTTTCTATTCTTGTGTCACAATGAAGTTCAGGTCTTAATAAATGGTAGCTTCCTGTGTGTGTGGTGAGGGGGGGAGTTGGTCACTATGCTTTCTGCTTCTGATTCAGTGATGCCTTCTTGTTTTATAGGTTTATGAACTTGAACAGTGTGCTTGTTTCTCTCCTTTCACCACAAAGCCTTCTTTTTCCTCCTATTTCCTAGATGTACACTTCCCAACACTACTTCCTCTGGAATTGTTCACTTTTAATGCCCTTTCTTTTTGATGGACCAGATCTGACTCATTCTCAGGATTCTTTACCCAGAGCAAGAAACTGTCTCCAGGAAAGTAGTATTTATATTCCACCACTGTTAGGGTTCCTCTACATGCCTTTCTCTTTTGGCAATATTTTCTAATCTACTACTCCTCAAAAATGAACTCCATTTCTGCGTCTGCTGTCTTCAAATGTTTGTTTCCCCAGTTACATGTAAATCAAATTTTGCAGTATTCTCTGTTTATTGACTGTCGTGTAGGATGTGTGAAGAATTTTTGATCTAAGGTTGTTAACGTTATGCGTATACCAAAGAGTTGTTAATATTATGCATACACCAAGGAGTCTCAAGACAATGTATCTTAAATAGTTGAAAGTCAATGAAATTAGAATATATGAACCTCTCAGAGGGCAGACAGCAGAAGCAAGAAGAACTACAATCCTGCAGCATGTGGAACAAAAACCACATTCACAGAAAGATAGACAAGATGAAAAGGCAGAGGACTATGTAACAGATGAAGGAACAAGATAAAACCCCAGAAAAACTACTAAGTGAAATGGAGATAGGCAACCTTCCAGAAAAAGAATTCAGAATAATGATAGTGAAGATGATCCAGGACCGCGGAAAAAGAATGGTGGCAAAGATTGAGAAGATGCAAGAAATGTTTAACAAAGACCTAGAAGAATTAAAGAGCAAACAAACAGAGATGAACAATACAATAACTGAAATGAAAACTACACCAGAAGAAGTCAATAGCAGAATAACTGAGGCAGAAGAATGGATAAGTGACCTGGAAGACAGAATGGTGGAATTCACTGCTGCAGAACAGAATAAAGAAAAAAGAATGAAAAGAAATTAAGACAGCCTAAGAGACCTCTGGGACAACATTAAATGCAACAACATTTACATTATAGGGGTCCCAGAAGGAGAAGAGAGAGAGAAAGGGCCAGAGAAAATGTTTGAAGAGATAATAGTCGAAAACTTCCCTAAAATGGGAAAAGAAATAGTCACCCAAGTCCAGGAAGCACAGAGAGTCCCATACAGGATAAACCCAAGGAGAAACACACCAAGACACATAGTAATCAAAATGGCAAAAATTAAAGACAAAGAAAAATTATTGAAAGCAGAAAGGGAGAAATGACAAATAACATACACAGGAACTCCCATAAGGTTAACAGCTGATTTCTCAGGAGAAACTCTACAAGCCAGAAGGGAGTGGCATGATATACTTAGAGTGATGAAAGGGAAGAAACTACAACCAAGATTACTCTACCCGGCAAGGATCTCATTCAGATTCGATGGAGAAATTAAAACCTTTACAGACAAGCAAAAGCTGAGAGAATTCAGCACCACCAAACCAGCTCTACAACAACTGCTAAAGGAACTTCTCTAAGGGGGAAACACAAGAGAAGAAAAGGACCTACAAAAACAAACCCAAAACAATTAAGAAAATGGTCATAGGAACATACATATCGATAATTACCTTATATGTGAATGGATTAAATGCTCCAACCAAAAGACACAGGCTTGCTGAATACAAAGACAAGACCCATCTATACGCTGTCTACAAGAGACCCACTTCAGACCTAGGGACACATACAGGCTGAAACTGAGGGGATGGAAAAAGATATTCCATGCAAATGGAAATCAAAAGAAAGCTGGAGTAGCAATACTCATATCAGATAAAATAAACTTTAAAACAAAGAATGTTATAAGAGACAAGGAAGGACACTACATAATGATCAAGGGATCAATCCAAGAAGAAGATATAACAATTATAAATATATATGCACCCAACATAGGAGCACCACAATACATAAGGCAACTGCTAACAGCTATAAAAGAAGAAATCGGCAGTAACACAATAATAGTTGGGGACTTTAACACCTCAATTACACCAATGAACAGATCATCCAAAATGAAAATAAATAAGGAAACAGAAGCTTTAAATGACACAATAGATGAGATAGATTTAATTGATATTTATAGGCTACTCCATCCAAAAACAGCAGATTACACTTTCTTCTCAAGTGTGCATGGAACATTCTCCAAGATAGATCACATCTTGGGTCACAAATCAAGCCTCAGTACATTTAAGAATATTGGAATCATATCAAGCATCTTTTCTGACCATAATGCTATGAGATTAGAATTGAATTACAGGGGAAAAAACGTAAAAAACACAAACACATGGAGGCTAAACAATACATTACTAAATAACCAAGAGATCACTGAAGAAATCAAAGAGGAAATCAAAAAATACCTAGAGACAAATGACAATGAAAACATGACAATCCAAAACCTATGGGATGCAGCAAAATCAGTTCTAAGAGAGAAGTTTATAGCTATACAAGCCTACCTCAAGAAACAAGAAAAATCTCAAAAAAAGCAATCTAACCTTACACCTAAAGGAACTAGAGAAAGAAGAACAAACAAAACCCAAAGTTAGCAGACGGAAAGAAATCATAAACATCAGAGCAGAAATAAATGAAATAGAAAAAAGAAAACAATAGCAAAGATCAGTAAAACTAAAAGCTGGTTCTTTGAGAAGATAAACAAAATTGATAAACCATTAGCCAGACTCATCAAGAAAAAGAGGGAGCGGACTCAAATCAATAAAGTTAGAAATAAGTTACTTTTTGTTACAATTAAAGTTACAACAGGCACAGCAGAAATACAAAGCATCCTAAGAGACTACTACAAGCAACTCTATGCCAAAAAAAATGGACAACCTAGAAGAAACAGACAAATTCTTAGAAAGGTAGAAACTTCCAAGACTGAACCAGGAAGAAATAGAAAATACGAGCACACCAATCACAAGTAGTGAAATTGAAATTGTGATTAAAAATCTTCCAACAAATGAAAGTCCAGGACCAGATGGCTTCACAGGTGAATTCTATCAAGCATTTAGAGAAGAGCTGACACCCATCCTTCTCAAACTCTTCCAAAAAATTGCGGAGGAAGGAACACTCCCCAACTCATTCTATGAGGCCACCATCACCCTGATACCAAAACCAGACAAAGATATTTAAAAAAAAAGAAAATTACAGACCAATGTCACTGATAAATATAGATGCAAAAGTCCTCAACAAAATACTAGCAAACAGAATACAACAGCACATTAAAAGGATCATACACCATGATCAAGTGGGATTTATCCCAGGGATGCAAGGATTCTTCCATATACACAAATCAATCAATGTGATACACCATATTAACAAACTGAAGAATAAAAACCATAAGATCATCTCAATAGATGCAGAAAAAGCTTTTGACAAAGTTCAACACCATTTATGATAAAAACTCTCCAGAAGGTGGAAATAGAGGGAACCTACCTCAACATAATAAAGGCTATATGTGATAAACCCACAGCAAACATCATTCTCAATGGAGAAAAACTGAAAGCATTTCCTCTAAGATCAGGAACAAGAAAGGATGTCCACTCTTGCCACTGTTATTCAACATAGTTTTGGAAGTCCTAGCCATGGCAATCAGAGAAGAAAAAGAAATAAAAGGAATACAAATTGGAGAAGAAGAAGTAAAACTGTCACTGTTTGCAAATGACTTGATACTATATATAAAGAATCCTAAAGACGCCACCAGAAAACTACTAGAGCTAATCAATGAATTTGGTAAAGTTGCAGGATACAAAATTAATGCACAGAAATCTCTTGCATTCCTATACACTAATGATGAAAAATCTGAAAGAGAAATTAAGGAAACACTCCCATTTACCACTGCAACAAAAGGAATAAAATACCTAGGAATAAACCTACCTAGGGAGACAAAAGACCCGTATGCAGAAAACTGTAAGACACTGATGAAAGAAATTAAAGATGATACCAACAGATGGAGAGGTATACCATGTTCTTCATTGGAAGAATCAACATTGTTAAAATGACTATACTACCCAAAGCAATCTATGGATTCAATGTAATCCCTATCAAATTACCAGTGACATTTTCTATGGAACTAGAACTAAAAATCTTAAAATTTGTATGGAGACACAAAAGACCCTGAATAGCCAAAGCAGTCTTGAGGGAAAAATACGGAGCTGGAGGAATCAGACTCCCTGACTTCAGACTATACTAGCAAGCTACAGTAATCAAGACAATATGGTACTGACATAAAAACAGAAACATAGATCAATGGAACAAGATAGAAAGCCCAGGGATAAGCCCATGGACCTATGGTCAACTATTATATGACAAAGGAGGCAAGGATATACCATGGAGAAAAGACAGGCTGTTCAATAAGTGGTGCTGGGAAAACTGTACAGCTACATGTAAAAGAATGAAATTAGAACACTCCCTAACACCATACCCAAAACTAAACTCAAAATGGATTAAAGACCTAAATGTAAGGCCAGACACTATAAAACTCTTACAGGAAAACATAGGCAAAACACTCTATGACATAAATCACAGCAAGATCCTTTTTGATCCACCTCCTAGAGAAATGGAAATAAAAACAAAAATAAACAAATGGAACCTAATGAAACTGCAAATCTTTTGCACAGCAAAGGAAACCATAAACAAGACGAAAAGACAACCCTCAGAATGGGAGAAAATATTTGCAAACGAGTCAAGGGACAAAGGATTAATCTCCAAAATATATAAACAGCTCATGCAGCTCAATATGAAAAAAACAAAAAACCCAATCCAAAACTGGGCAGAAGACCTAAACAGACATTTCTCCAAAGAAGACATACAGATGGCCAAGAAGTACATGAAAAGCTGCTCAACATCACTAATTATTAGAGAAATGCAAATTAAAACTACAATGGGGTATCACCTCACACCAGTTAGAGTGGGCATCATCAGAAAATCTGCAAACAACAAATGCTGGAGAGGGTGTGGAGGGAAGGGAACCCTCTTTTACTGTTGGTGGGAATGTAAATTGATACAACCACTATGGAGACCAGTATGGAGGTTCCTTAAAAAACTAAAAATAGAATTACCATATGATCCAGCAATCCCACTACTGGGCATATACCCAGAGAAAACCATAATTCAAAAAGACACATGCACCCCAATGTTCATTGCAGCACTATTTACAATAGCCAGGTCATGGAAGCAACCTAAATGCCCATCTACAGACAAATGGATAGAGAAGCTGTGGTACATATATACAATGGAATATTACTCAGCCGTAAAAGGAAACGATATTGGGTCATTTGCAGAGACGTGGATGGACCTAGAGACTGTCATACAGAGTGAAGTAAGTCAGAAAGAGAAAAACAAATATCATATATTAACGCATATATGTGAAACCTAGAAAAATGGTACAGATGAACCGGTTTGCAGTGCAGAAATAGAGACACAGATGTAGAGAACAAATGTATGGACACAAAGTGGGAAAAGCTGCAGGGGGGTGGGGATGGTGGTGTGATGAATTGGGCGATTGGGATTGACATGTATACACTGATGTGTATAAAATGGATGACTAATAAGAACCTGCTGTATAAAATATATATATATATGAACCTCTCCTAATATTTTTAATAAATTAATCCATGTAATAAAGAACACCTCAATGAAGAGTAGGAAGAAATAAAAAGTGTTATATTTCTCCTGGGAGTAAAGATAAGAACTTAGATTTTTATAAAGAAAGTTTTAGTAGTTATTCAGGGAAGCAAAGATTTCATGTGAGGTTAGTCAATCTGAGAGCAATGAAGAAAAACGTAATGCCTCATCTTTCATGATTCATTTATTTACTCAATACTAAAGGAAACTACTATTTTGCCTTTTTAAGGTATATACTTTTTTTAATTAGAGGAAACATAGCAAAGGTTGTCATTTATTGATTTTCAGTTACTATAAGCCATAAATTTAGTCAATTGGAAGTTAACAGTTCTAACTTGTGTTATACACTTGCCTCCTGAGTCAGAAGGGTAACACATACTATACATATATAAGAGGAAGTCATGATTATCCTTCTTTTTTTCTCCTTGTATTCTTTTCTCCTTTTTCCTCCACATTCTTTATTTTTCATATTACATATGCATGTCTCCTGTTGACAACACAAAAATGAATTATTTTGGAAAAAGGAAAGATGATTTTACATCATATGGGACTGCTGTTAAAGGCGTTCTCATAAACTTTGTTTTTGTACTTATCCTGTCTGAAAGAAAAAAAAAGAGGTCAGTTAATATAAAGAGACCTGGAAAATATAAGCTATTGAGCATGACTGTTGTCTGCATATACCAATTATGTGCTTGACTCACACTTCAAGGAGCATATAAGGAACATCATTTGAGGAAGCTTGCTCTTTAGGAGTTTTATACTGAAAGATTCAGCAGGATCTACAGTAATATAGCATCTCTCTTTCCATGCTTGACTTAAAGCAAGAAATTGAGAAAAACTGGGGAATTATTTATTGAAACTTTATATTTCAAACAATAGTCTGAAATTTATTTTACTAGGTTTCAGAGTTGCTTTTATTTCATAACAGTGTGCTTTGGACAGTCATTGCAGGAGAGATTTATTTGTTTATATTTTTCATTTGTCAGACTATATTTAACAAACATTGACTGAGTGAAAAATCACTGTACCAGGGACCAAGAGTGTGTGCATATATTAGTGGGAATGATGAGAGAGATCTAACTAAGTTGGGGAAACCAAAATATCTTTTCCTTTTAACAGGGAAAAAAAGACAAATAAAACAGAATGCAAGGTTACTAGGATGGGCAGTTTGCCAATGTTTGAGTAGATTGGATAATTTCTGCATCAACATTCCATTAGTTTTATGGAAAATTGTTATTTAAAAAATGTTTTTCTAAGCAGTGAGCATGATTATACAATTAATTATAGTGGCATTAAAAACTTCAATTCTTCCAAAGAAATATTAATTAAAGCCCTAATCCCATGAAATTTCCATCTCACAGAATTAGAGAAACAAAACAAACAACAACAGCAAAACAAGACTGAATAAAGGCAATGCTTTGTCCAAACAGAGTTATGAAACTATAAACTATTTTCCACATGGTTTAGTGATGCATGTGCAAATTTGAAAAGCCTCCAAAAATTTTGCTATGGGTTCTAAAAATATATATTTTTATTATTTAAGTCAGTTATAATGCTCTTGGTTATATGGATATCAGCACCTGTCAAGAGACAATATATAAAAATATAGAAAATCTACAAGTATAAAAATGTAATTTTGATGTCCAAGAAAATGGAAATATTTCACTAATTTAAGGTACACTCAGTATTATATGATGCAGACATTTTTAAATGGTTTTAAATACCAATCCTGTCATAGGAAATACATAAATTGACAGGAAAATATGGGAACTACACCAAACGCTAACATTGAAAATTTTATGAGGCTTGTTTGTAAAATTTCTGCACTTTCTGTATTTCAGAAGTGTGGTTATATTACATATGAGATTAAAATGTTGTTATTTTTTTAACTCTGGGAACAGAACCTTGGATACTTTCAACAGTAGCTGCCACATTGCGCCACGGTGCAGTTTTGTTGTGAACATAACATTTCCTTGTGAACATGTTTTTCTTGTGAACATCCTTGGGGGTACATGGTGCAGCCATATATTTTTCTTGTGAACCTCCCATGTGTGGTTCTTTTGCAGGTTAGTCTGGACATTACTGGCCATTTTCAATTGCATCCTTATTTCTATAACTGCTTTAAACATGGCAATTATATATTCATACGAGGTAATTTCAATGTCAGAATTTCTTGGGAGTATGATTCAGCTTTTTATTTTTTCACTCTTAGTAACTTTTTCTGCAGTTGTTTTACAGTGTGTGTGTGTGTGTGTGTGTGTGTGTGTGTGTGTGTGTGTTTTGACCTCATGTTTAAGTTATCTGAATATATAAAGTACTGAGGGGCCTGGGCTGAGGAGCTCTTTCTTCAAAAGTTTTGCTTTACTTCTGCAAGACACACTTGTTATCAATGCAGAATAACATTTTGCATTAATAATTGTTTTGCTGCTAGAAAATATCAGGGGAGTCTTGTTTTCCTATTCTTTCTTCCTTCCTTCTTCTATCCTATCCTTCTTTCCTTTCTTAACTTTCTTTCTATTTTAAAAATATTCTTTCATTATGAAAATATTTAGTTGCTTTTTCTGCCTGTAGCTGATTTTTTTTTCTGACCCATGCTTTCCATAAAGTTATGTCTTTAGCTTGAGGACCTATTTCCAAGTGCACACCTTGAGCAAGTCCACACTTTGCCTCCTGAATCCTGACTGGCCTTTCACAAATATGGCTCTATGTTCTTGGTGTCACCATATGCCCTTGACGTACCATGGGTTTTAGTGCAAGCTTTTATCACTGTGGAATTATGTTTACTCCTCCTCTCTTAGCACCGGAATTTATCTTATGTATCCATGAACACAAATTGATTTTATTTATGTTCATTATACTTCCCATGAAAAACTTTATTTTCAGTGAAGGTTTTATGAATTTCTAATTTTCCATTTTGTACTAAGAGTCGTCCACAAGTTTCACCTTATACATAACTTCTGTATTGCTTGAATTTCTTAAAGAAATATATATTTCTTTTGTATTCTGAAAAAGTAATATCTGCTAAATACTAATCATAGAATAAAATGCAAGTTTTCTAATGTGGCATATATAGACTTTTTTCTTATTATTTATTTCAACTATTTTTTAATGGAAATTTAAGATTGACGGCAAAATTGAGGGGAAGGTACAGAGATTTCCTTTATACCTTTTGCCCTCCCAGATCAGTTAGGCTCTGATAATACCCCAGTACATTAGGCTCTGGTTAACTAGTTTCCCTACTCAGGGCAGGCCTAGTTAAGAAGAACAGAGTACTCTGCAGTAGGTCACAGTGGTTCCTTTTCTCTTCCCCCTACCGGAAACACGATGAGACTTTTATATTTACTGTGGGAGTCTGGCTAACCTCCTGGAGGTAAATCTCACAATACTGTGGGAGTCCCCCTAAGACTGGGGGACCCTGCAGTTTTAACTCTCAGAGTTGACCTCACCGAGCATCCAGCAGTTTGTCAAATACAGTTCCCGTTTTCCTCCTGGGCACTGGTTCCCACAGAAGTTTTCATTCATGAGTCTCTGCTGCAGTAAAATGTGACTCCCTATATTTTCACCTGTCTGTCTCTTGGATCTTGGGGTCAGTGGTTTGTCTTGTTTCCTCCTATATAAGACTTTTCAAAGTATGGCCTATGACTCATTATCCCTTCTTATCTCCCTCACTCTGAATTCTCCCCTTTCTCCTTTCATTATAAATGTCAGCAAGATTAGACTGTAACTTTTTTTTTTTTAATGCCTGGAGTGCTCAGAATTGAGCTGAAAAATAACTTCTTCGTGATACCTTTTATGAACTGTTAAGACACTAAGGCAACGTGTTCTGACTTCTATGGGGAAAAATTTGTTTTTTATTTCTTTGATTACTTTTGAAAGAACACAAGAACTCTTATTATTTATTATATTATGCATTTACCTAGTTATTAACATACAGTGTCTTCTTATCTATATCTTTGTATATTTGAGGAGTTAGACTTATGGAATGATCACAGACACCAAAACAGAAGAATCAGAAGAGTTGAATGAGCGTCAACCAAAGATGATCTTGTTAGTGCAATCACATACTACAGTTAACTCGGAGACGTACTAGAGTCATGCATAAGGGAGAAAATAACAAATAGTAATTTTTTGTTATTTTTTTCATAGTTAATCCCTAGATATTTTTAGAGAAAAAAAAATTGGCTTAATACCAAATACTAAAAGGAATGTATTGTAAGCAAAGAAAAATGAACAGTGCTGCTCATCACCAAGTGCTACAAGGATTAAGCCATTAGCTATTGCACTTGCTGAAGGAAACACACATTGAGAGGAATTCACAATGAGGCACTCTGTGCTTTGGGTAAACAGGCCCTATAGAGAGTTAGATGCATATCTTAGGAAGAATTTTAATGAACCCAGATTTCTGCATCTTCCCGTACATAGAAAAGCCCTGAAATCATTAGCTTGAGATATCTGTTCTGTGTGAATAGCAGTGATTTTTTTACCAAGACGTATGCTTGACTGCATGTATTCCCCAGCCAAAAATATCATAAATAAACTGGCTCCTCCCCTGCCTCTTCAGACTGGTTTCCTCAGAGCTACTAAGAGACTGTCTCCTGGGGTTTTCATCCTCAGTAAGACCCTAAATAAAACAAACTCACAACACTTGTGTGCTTTTCTTCAAGTCAGTAATACCATATGGGTCCTTTTCTCGGGGTCATTGCATCTGATAATGTACAATATCTTCAGCTTTAAAGCTGAAGATATTTTTTTTTTAATGTGTAACAACTAAAAAAAAAACTTCCTCTGTCAGACCATGATAGGTTTGGATTTATTTTGTAAGAGTTTGAAAACTTTCTCTAGTAAAAGTGTAGGCTCTTGGTAATCAAACTTAAAATATGAAGAAGAAAGCTTAAAACCTACAACGGTGAATTTTTAGCACGTTCTACTGACTACCAAATATAATTTTGAAAATGGAGCTTTTGGCAGGAACTTGAAAGCAGCTGGTACAACATCATGCCCCCTGGCAAATGAGACACATGGTTTCTAGTCCAAACATAAAGATGGAAAAGCTGTCATTCTATCTTTTGAATTAAATAAATTTCTTATATTTCACTTCAGATAGCCAAATATATGATAGAGTTTGTCTATAGAAGTAGCTTATGCTGGGGACAAATTTTATTACACCAATTAGTTTTAAATTTATACAGATGGCTAACATAAATTACCTGTCCCCAGAGTTTTTTTACCATGAACCATGGGAAATATTTTGGGTTAAGAAAATTATATTATCATTTGTCAGTTGATATTATCAATTAACTTTTCAGTCATACAAGATAATTATTATGAATCCTAATTTTCTATATGGTGTGTGTATACATATATGTATTTGAGTAAGTCATATATCCATTTTAAAAATAGACTACAGAGTAACTGAAGGAGTTATACTGGTACATTGAGTTATTTGTTAGTATCTCTGTAATTCTAAATAAATGTTGTCCTACTTAAGAACACCAACCTGAGAAATATGTCAAGATATTTAATTGCTAAGAGAAGCTGTGTCTGGTAAGTGGTTTTATTACTCTTGTATTGAGTTGCCTAAAGTAACAAAACATCTGTGTATCCCCTTAAGTGTTATGCATTTTGTGAATTAAATTTTACCCTAGAAATTTTTATGTATTCTGTTGTTCTCTGAGTTTCATCTTCTCTTATTCTTTGGTTTTATTGTTGCCGCTGAGGGTTTTTTTCCTTTTATTGACTTATTCTTATTTACTAACTTCAGATTGAAGACTTTTTTTTCTTCTCCTTGATCAAAAAACCCCTCAAAATCCACAAGTTACTCTTCTAATTGAAGAAGACCTCAAATCAAGTTTAAGAAAACTGAAGGAATATTAAAACAGTTTTCACTGAACTGATTTACTTTAACGAAAGGGTGTTACTTCTTTCATAAAAAGGTGTGTGTCCCTCTTGCCCTTTTTTCTCATGATAGAAATTGCAAGATCTGCAGTGAGTCTTTCCTCACCCCAAACAGAATGTTGTTAGTCATCCAGTTGTGAAACCGTGATACAGGTCCAAATGTATAACAATAAATAAATAGCAAACATTTAATGCTTTATGCTGCAACATGAAAGCTTTAAATAGAGTCTCAGTGGTGTCTAATATTGGGAGATAACAGATGTGTTGAGTATACAGCCTTCTGGCAGGTAGGAATGGTTGATGAAGAGCAATTGAATGAAGATTAAAACATGTTCCTCAGTGAATTCTTTTTTTAAAAAAGTTAAATATCCTGTGTTTTCCTTTTTCTTTCCGTCATTACCAGCACAGGTGAATTTTTGTATGTTAGCAGCATTTACATTAATTTAATGTTTCTCAGTTGGGACAGAGATAAGCCATTTAGCCAGTACTTTCACAGGCATATGAGTGTCTTCAAGTTTGGAGACTGCATGGTTAAAACTATCACTAGTACATAGCTGCTTACTTTATTTCTGTCAGTGTTCTTTTTATTAAGAAAATATGTTGAATTATTCAACATCTAAAAAATCAAAAGCAATTTGCTTCATGATTTGAACTAACTATCAGTTGAATTTTTCTAAGTCAGTAAATCACTGAAAATAATTTTGCCACCTAGAATAATTTAGGAGCAGTAAAAATTATCAACAGCAACAAAAAACTTAATTCCTATTGTTGACACTATTTTATAGTCAAAGGGGCAATGAAAACTTTATCTTACAAATTCATAGTTTCAAGGAGAAAAATGATTTTTGCTAGGATCAAGTGTGGAAGGATATGCATAGTATTTAACACTGAATTTTAAAAATTTGGCCACTCTCATCTGGATAGTATACCTAATTATTATTTTTTATTACTACGTTTTAACTGGTAATCATAAAATATATTACCTTTTAAGTGGTAATTTTTAAATTACTTATAATATTTCTGCAAAAACCTATTAATACCAGTTGAGCAAAGAATTCCCAAATATAAGTTAACTTAGGAAACTATTTTGGGCTTCATCTAAGAATTCATGAACATTTCCTTAATTGCTGGAAGGATTCTCAATATGATCAAGGTCAAAGTACTTAATAAAGCTTAAAATTCCTTTGCAGTTGACTGTTACAAGCACTTCAATATAGGAGTTAATACATTTGCAATGTTCTAATACTTTTTTAATAAATAAAACTAAAACTTATGTCAGTTATGAAGTGACTGCTTATTGGCAACTAGTATCCTTGGTTAGATAGCTCCAAAACATTTTAAGTAAATAGCTATACTGCTGTCTTCCTGCTTTACAAAGTCACTACATCCAAATTAATGTAATATTGGTTATAGCTTTATTTTTATATTATTTAAAAAAATCTTCACAAGAAAGTGCTTTTGCTTCTTTTCACTTTATTCAAAATTCTTATTAATTGATAATTAATGCTTGATACATTCTTAACTCATATCTTGTACTAAAGAGAAAGAACAAAATTTTTTTTCTGGCCAGTGACATTAAGGTTTTATATGAATAAATTATATTGTGTGTCTCATATTTCCAGATACCTAGCCTTTAAATTTCATTATTCAGACATTTTAACAATCACTTTCATTCCCAAGTTGTTTGCCAATTCAGTTTTTACTTTTATTTATTGTAAAAATGCTTTGGAAATTAATATTTTTATGAATATCTTACAAAATATTTTATTTAAAAGGTACGGCATGGCTCATGCCAATTAAACCTCTTTGAACCTAATCATTCTGAGGTTATTCAGTATTTCAAGTAACTCAAAGGTAATTGCTTAATGAACTTCCTTATTATCTTCAAAGGCTTAAAAACCAATAAAGCTTTAAAACATGTAATCTGCTCTGAGCAAGACTGCATCTAATTTTCCTTAAAATTACATTTTTTAATAGTTCAAGGTAGCAAAATACATTTCTTGATGGCAGGCTTCAGTAGGTATTCCAAAGAATCCTAAAAATCTGGACATTTATAACGATCCTTTATTTATGAGTTGCTGACTATATTCTTTGGTTAACATTCCATTAATTGAATCTATGTTTTGTAGTGGTTTTAGAGTTTAGTAATACTACATTGTATGTGTCATTGATCTCCCTCATAAATATTAAAGCAAATGAACTCTTTATAGTTTGTTAACATAAATAATGTATCTCTGGAGTCTGGAAATGTACTGGAAATTTCTTGCATTTTAACTAAGGCACTTCTAAACTTTAATAGTCAGATACATGATAGAAGGAAAAATTTCTGATTAAATGTCTTAGCCCAATGAATAACTTAACCATTAGTGAACTTAATAAGTTTGGTAAATGAAAAAATAATGTGTCTTTTAATTCATACATTTCTATTTTTATTAAATCAGTTTAAATTTTTATCAGTGTATGCAATTTTAAGACCAGGTTTGGAAATAGGATATAACAGAAGTTAATGGAATCTAGACCACTTCCATTGTATATATATATATGTGATGCAGTAATATATGGCTAATGAACATTCAGAAAGTTTAGTTCTGTGAATTTTCAGAAACTCAGAAGTATTCTTTAATAGCGTAGCAGTCCATTAAATTAACCTTGAAAAGATAACAGGGTGCTAACAGTAAGTGCTCCTTGGCAATGTGTACAATGATTCTTCCAATTTGAGTTATATAGACCAAAGGTCATAATGTCAAACAGGTTTTCCTTTATAAATTTCTAGGTGAGAGGTAGTGTTGTGATGTATGTAACCCAATCACTCCTTGGACACAGTGTCCCACTAAAGGAACTTTGAATCCTAGCTCTGTGTGGCCTTCAGTAAACAATGTAAATGTTCCAGATTTATCATCTGGAATATGGGACACATATAATATCTCCTTGAATCTTCTTAGGATTAAATTTAAAAATCTTGTACTTACTATCTAGTACGTTATAAACACTCAATACTTTATAGCTATTTTTACTCTTTATTTCTACTTCTGAGGACTCCTCAACTATAGAGTGAGTGCATCATCAAACATTATCAGGTATTTCCACTGTTAAACTGGGATAGGACTTCCAGGAAGGACAGTTCTACTCCCCATCTCTAAAGATAAATAATCAGTAACCAATGAGAATAAAAAAGGAACATCCAAAGACAGAGGTGTTTCAAAATTCATTCTGAGCATAATAGAATGAATCAGAGTAAAACGAAGACACCTGGAGCCCATGCAGTAATAACTTAATAAAAATAAAATGCATATTTACTTCTAATCCCAAGCATGATGATAGGTTTTATTGCCCTCAGATGCTATGCTTAAAATAGTTTTTTGTTTCTTTTTTTTTGCTTTCCATGCATTTTATAGCCTGTTTTTTGTTTGTTTGTTTTAAGGATCTTAATGTGACTTAATCCAGCAACAGATGTACTACATATAGTCTACCCTGGGAAAGCTTCTTTACTTCAGGCATACAAACCAGGGAAAGTGACTTAAATTAAGATTCTTCTAAAGTCAAAGTTATATGTATGGTAGGTAAATTGGTGTTTGTTGCTTCATTGTCCTGTGCTGACTGATTTTTTTTTCTTTTTTTAATTAATTTTTATTGGAGTATAGTTGATTTACAATGTTGTGTTGCTTTCTGCTGTACAGCAAAGTGAATCAGTTATGCATATACATATATCCACTCTTTTTTAGATTCTTTTCCCCTATAGGTCATTACAGAGTATTGAGTAGAGTTCCATTTGCTATACAATAGGTCCTTATTAGTTATCTATTTTATATATAGTTGTGTGTATATGTCATACTGAGTGAAGTAAGTCAAAGACAAATATCATATGATATCGATTATATGTGGAATCCAAAAGAAGTGGTATAAATGAACTTATTTATAAAACAGGAATAGAGTCACAGATGTAGGAAAAAACCTTATGGCTGATGGATTTCTAATATCTCTACTATAGGAAGATAATACAAAAAAAGTTGCACTCTTTGTGGTAGCATAACTTTATTCTAGTAGTGAAAATATTCACATTCTGGAACAATATTACTAGATTTACTAGATTAGAAACAAACCATAATTATCAGGCATGAGATATCGATGAGCAAGGTAAGATTATGTACAAAATTTTCAGAAAGAAGAAAGCATAAAATCTAAATACTTGAATTAGCACTTTCCAAAAACTTTTTTCCTTATGCTAACTTTTCAAATCTTCTTTCAAAGCTTCTGCTCCATGTCAACATAGCTACCCTGTATTCATTTGCTCTTCTTTACTCTTCAACCATTTGTACACTTTACTTTTCAACCACAGATTTATCTCTCTCTCTCTCTCTTTCTTATTCTTTCTCTTTCTATATATATATATATATATATATATATATATATATATATATATACACATATATCTGTATATCTCAGATGAAGTTACTTAGGTCTAAGATAGAAAGAGGTTAAGGACTTGAGTTTTTAAATTTAAGCAATCCAATTTTGATTCAGAGAGCGATAAAGGCTTAAAATATTTGAGTTTTTTTAAAAAGGCATCTTAAATAAATACTCTGTTGTAACCAGTCACCCTTCTAATTTGCTAATCCAGAAAACCATTGTAACCTCCCCTTTAAAGTCATTCTTTTTTTTTCATATTTACTTAATTACCATTTACAAAGCATGTAACATTCTTTATAAGCCTGATTCGCATTAGGTAGAGATGAAGTGGTTATAACTTCACAGTAAAAGTACTGATAATTACAGTATTCAGCCTGGATACATGGGTATTCATGCATAGCTGGTGAATAATTGTGGACAATTCAAGAGTTTGTAGAATTTATAAAGACTTACTAATGCAAAAAAAAAGTTCAGGAAATACGAAAAGCCCAAGCTATTTCAATGATGCTATCTGCATAATCTTTCAAATTCGTATCATTTCTGAATGAGCATCACAACTTTGAGGATGTATGCTGCCTGCTTTGGTTTATCCTCCTTCAGACAGAGACTGTACATCAAAGCAAGAGAAGAATTGATAATCATTCACATTCAGTGTGAATGTTCAGTCAGTAAAGTGCTTTAGCAAATGATACATAAGAAAAAAGATTGGATTTTTATATAAAATGAGCAGTGAAATCATTAACGACAGCAGTGTTAAACAATTCATGAATATTTATGACTCTTCTCTATGTAGTTTGAGTAATAGTCTTTGAGAGCCCTCATTATTTAAATGCTTTGTGGAGGGTGAGGTTATTTTAAAGTCAGTAATTTTTTCTCAAATATATATATAAGCTCTCAGGCTGGAAACTACATAGTTTGTTACAAATATAAAAACTTTTCTGGCAATACTCAAGTCAGTGAAACATCTCTTACATTTCTGGTATATTCCAAGCACTGTTGTAGGTCAGGGTGGGGATGGGAGTAATAGGAAGCCGTATGGAATCTAAAATAAAGGGCAGTATAACTCCTACAGAGAGAAATGTAAATCATGTTGGGGGAAAAAAAAAAAAAAAAGATGTTCCAACAAAAATTAACCAGGAAAAAAATTAAAAACTCTAAATAAGCAAAGCAATATGTAAAATATGTGAAGTTAAGATTGTATTCATAAAGTATTAAAAACACTTATATTATTTTGGGGTACTATTATTCTAAGAAAACTGTAAACTCTGTTAAAGGATAGGTAAATTGTTGCCTGTAACAATGGAATAAGTACTGCCATAGAAGAGGCAGACCTTGATTTCTTATAATTAAGGTGTTAATTGCCTCTATCATGACTTTCCATAACCTAGCCAGATATGTCAGGAAATTTTAAATGTCAAACCTTAACTGCCTGATTAAACAAATAGTTAAAAAAAGCAGAATCATGAAATACTGCAACATGAAAATTGGCTCTATATTAGTAGAATGGACCACAAAATTATGCTTTCTTTCTTCAAAAGTGAAATAACTAGAGTCTCCAAATGCCTATGATTTAACATTTCTGGTATTATAAAAAACACTATGAAATACAATTTCTGTAAATATTTACTTATCTTTCTATCTAACAGAATGTGATGTTTTAAGAAAAGTCTGCATACTGTCTTATTTGAATCTCTGGTAGCTATAACTTTGTAAATTGTGGTGATCTATTACTTTGTCAATTTATTATTGTGTCAACTACATTGTTCAGAATTTTTTTACTACATGGCTTCAGGTTAGTGTTGGCTACAAGACAAATTTCTGTGAGACTTTAAAGGCAGAAATGAAGTAGCAGCTATATGTTTATACTCTGAAGATTGAAGGAGAGTGCCAGTTATTTTGGCAGTTTGACATGTTGTCACTAATGTGTTGGGTCATCTTGTTGGCCTGGGGCATCATCTGGACCTGCAGTTTCTCCAGCTCCCACCCCATCTTTGCCTTCATCTTCCATTCTCATGGGCCAGGATAAAGAATGGCATATGCTCCTCTATGAGCTCCCAACTGAATAGGACCTAAGCACTGTGATAAATCCCCTATTCTGTTGCACTTAGGGTGGTTTTGTTTCTCTCTGAATAAAACTTTACTGTTAGAAAAATAGGTATAGTAACAGATTCCAGAGGAAAAGAACCTTAATGGAGGGATCTTTGAATTGGTTACAGGTTATGTAGAAGTGATTCTCTGATCTGATTATTTTTAAAGATGTTGAAGATGCTGTTTCCAGTGATAATATGGCCATTGGTAGTCTATTGCATGAAGCAGTAAAGGAGTTACTTAAATGATCACTATAGACACCTGTATCATATATCTATGGGAGACAACACCTTGAAGGATCAATAAGTTGCTATTATAGAATAGTTTCATGAAAATAAGGAGTTTAATGTTTTGTTTTGATTTTTGATATTTGCTAAGTTCACTGGGTGTCATAGGCAAAATTCTAAGATGGTCCTCAAGATTCCTGTCCCCTGGTCTTTATGCTTTGTATAATCCTCTCCCACTGCATGCATGCAGAAGTTGTGAATGTTATAGGATATCCTTACCATGAATAGTTTATTAAGCAGTTGGCCTTTAAATAATCAAACAGAGATGATAAGGGGTATGCTTGGCCTAATTTAGTGAGTCCCTAAAACAAAGTGAAACATGAAACAACAGGCAGCTTGCCTGCTGGCCTTGAAGGAGCAGCTTAAATGTTGTGGAATCATAGTGTGGGGAATTCCAGTAGCTGAGAACAGCCCCTGGTGGATAACCAACCAGAAAGCAGGGAGGTCAGTCCTACAACCACGGGAAAGTTGGTTTTGCCGCAAGTCCAGATAAGCTTCGAATAGGACCCTGAGCCTCAGATGAGAATGCAGACCTAACTGAGACCTTAATTTCAGCCTGGTGAGACCCTGAGCAAAAGTTCCAGTTAATCTATGCCCAGATTCATGATCCAGAGAAATTTTGATATAATAAATATGTGTTGCTGTAAGCCACTAATTTTGTAGCAACTTGTTGGGAAACAATAGAAAATTAATAGAGATTCTATTACCTAAAAGTGGGGTGTTGCTGTAACAAATACCTAAAAATGTGAGAGTGACTTTGGAATCAGGCACTGGGCAGAGGCTAGAAGAAGTTTGAGGAGTGTGAAATAGAAAGCCTGGAGTTCCTAGAACAGACTGCTAGTAGAAATATGGACTTGCAGGATGCTGCTGGGGGTGACTCAAAGGAAGTAAGGAAGATGTAAACTGAAGGATGAAGCATCCCTGTTATGTAGGGGCAAAAAGTCAATGTTTAGAAAGGAATAGGACACTAAACATTGTGATGGGCATATACTTTCAGATTGCGATTAGCTAAGGACCTTGAATTCATAAAATTTTGCTAAGTCTCCTTTGCCAGTAGAAGCACTATTTTCTTCTTGTCTGAAGAGGTAGTCTACTTTTGTCTGAAACAACTTTAGTCACCTCCCCTGTGGTACTATTTTTCCAAGGGATTTCTGATTCTCCTCAAAGCCTAAATCCCAAAACTCATTCTTCTAGATCTATAACTAAAATTTCAAGAAGGCCAGAGAATAAGGTACAAAGTATGACTCATGAGAAGGTCTAATGCACACCAAAGGATTACCAAGATTTTTCAAATTTCTATAGCTAGAAACTTGAGAAACATGTACTGGGATTAATTCTAAAGGTGTTAGATCAGATTTCAGAAATACAGTGTTAGATCAGATTGAATTTATACTCCTTAAAAAGATATTCGACATTCAGTATTCATATCAACATTCAATAGATAAAAGCATTCAATGGCTTAGCTCAACAGACTGAGAGTGCCTCTAATATTTTGCTTGGTTGATTGATTTGGACCCAAATATGCACACACTAAATGAGAGGGAAATGCCAGAACTTTTTAGTATGCTTTAGATTAAGGTGTCAAAGCTGAAGGAGATTGGAATCCTTAAATGGATTTATCACATATAACTTTCTGTGTCCCACAGAGGTTATAAAAGATAGTCCTTTTCCAGTCTAGAAAATGCATTCATGAGTGGAGCCTTTTCATGCTTGAATAGTTCTGTCATGGCTATTTTTTTTTATTTTTTTGGTACGCGGGCCTCTCACTGTTATGGCCTCTCCCGTTGCGGAGCACAGGCTCTGGACACGCAGGCTCAGTGGCCATGGCTCATGGGCCCAGCCGCTCTGCGGCATGTGGGATCTTCCCAGACCGGGACATGAACCCGTGACCCCTGCATCGGCAGGCAGACTCCCAACCACTGCGCCACCAGGGAAGCCCTGTCATGGCTATTTTTTAAAGCCAGAAATGATAGTGGAAACTGATGCCACTGAACTGAGTTTCCAAATGTAATGAAGATAATCAGATCTGATTGTAACTCTTAATTGTCAAAGGCAGTGTATGTATTTTTACCATGATGGGTTGACAGAACCAACACAGAAATCAGGTTAGACCTAACCTGCAGAAATTTTTGGCAGTGGCTAGTTGAACATTATATTTCTAAACTGAAATATATGTATAGCCTACTAAACTTGTATAAGTAACTAAACTCTAAGTTTGGTTAACAAACCTATTTCAATCACCATAATAGAAAATCACAACCTGTAAATGAATTTTCAGACTTTAGCAAGTTTACAGAACTCTAGTCTCTTGATTAAAGTGGAGGCCAGGTCCCCTTAAGGAAGGATCCTTCCATAAACCCCAAAAATGAATACCTAAAATTTCTCTCTGTCTTTGCTCAAGTACCCTGTGGCCATTTACAGGGTTGACTATGCATTGGCAAAGAGGAAATAATCAAACTTTTAAGGGATAACTGGACTGTGTCTCCAAAATTACCTTAATCCTGGAGACCTGAAACGCCTTTGTGGTCCACTAGCTGGATTTGAGGCTTATGAAGATCAAGTGAGCAATGGAGTTTTGGTTTGTTCTCATTTCACAAGGGGCCTAGTGAATCCCTGAACACAACCTGTGGTTATTTCCCATAATTTGGAGTAGTCAAACGTAGCAGCTGGCAGAATTTGCACATTGATTAACTGGGCTCTTTTAATAAGAAAGGTCAAGTGAAAGCCACTAGAACTGGTTCTATCTAGCAAAAGAATAATTCAAGGTCAATCATGAGGGCATTGCAGAAATAAGTGACAATCTAAAAGACTTGAAAAGTGCAAGAATGTTGATTCACGCTACATTCTCATTCAAGTTGCCTGTTTGGGTCATACACAATCCAGATGGATCTTGGAGAATAATAATGGATTATCATCATCTCAATCATATATTGACTCCAATTGCAGCTGCTGCTACAGATGAAGTTTCCTAGCTGGAATAAATTAACATATCCCTCAGCCAGCACCTGGTCTGCAGCTATTGATCTGGAAAATGCTTTTCTCTATATTTGGTTGTAAAGAACATCAAAAGCATTTTTCTTTCAGCTGAATGTACCAGTAATATATCTTCACTGCCTTACCTCATAACTATATAACTCTCTAATCCTACACCATAGTCTACTCTGGAGCAACCTTGATCACCTCTCCATTCCACCAGAGTGGTCTGTTATATTGATTTGTTACATCGAGGATGTGCTAATTGGACCTGATTATTAGGAAGTAGCAACTATTTTAGACATCTAGTGAAAAGATATACATGGCAAAAGATGGAAAATAAATCCCCTCAAAATTCATTGGTCTGGAGAATACTGAAAGGTCACTTACAAGTTGAAAGACAACTTGCTTCCTTGAGCCTCTCCAACCACCGAGAAAGAGACACAATACTGAGAGGACCTCTTTGGAATTTGGAAGTGCTATTTGTGGACTGATTAACCCCTCAAAACTAACATTTTTGAGTAGGTCCCATAATAGGAAAATGCCTTGCAACAGGTCCAGGATGTAATACATGGACCATATAACCTGGCAGATTAGATGGTGTTTAAATAATCACGGCCAAATGGTATTACATTGCCTTCTCTCTCTCAACTCACATGTATGGACTTTTGGGCAATTTCATATGAGTAGCAGCTGATGACAAAAATTTGGGGTTCAGTTTTAGGTGTCTTTTCTAATAATATACTGGCACTATTTGAAAGTACACAGAGGCAGCACTATATAGGGGTTACTCTGGGGTCACCATAAAGGAAAATGACACTAGATGTTTGTTACCTTTATAAAGGAATATCTAAAACTTCAAATGGTATACCTGGTTGTTGATTTTCTGTAGAAAGAGAGATGGCCAGAGGCATAGATCTTCATTGATCATGAGCAGTGGTTAATTTGGCTTAATGGCCATATATTTGGAAGGAACAAAAGGGAGAAATTGATACAAGCGAGCCTGGATAAGAGGTGCATGGAAAAAAATTTCTGAAGGGGCATTGGATGTGAAGATATGTTTGCCCCATGTGAAAGCTCACCAAAGTGCAAGGAAAATAACAACAATCAAGTGAACAAGTCGAGCCATTCTAAGGATATCAGTAAACTCGTCTCTCTAGCTATACCATTCCTTGCCCATTGGGCTCATGAGCTAAGTGTTCATAAAAGCAGTGATGACAATGCAGGGGATTAACAACCTTGACTGACTCAACAAGGAGGTTGTGGGTATAGGTACAAATACTCTACCACCTGCCCAAAGCAGAGACAACGCTAAGCCCCCCAAGTGGCACTGTAATCTGGGTTTACCAGTCAATTACTTGGTAAATTAAATGCTTAATTAAATAAGATGTCTCTAATCATGGAAAGGGTAGCATTTTATTCTCACTGGAATGCAGCTTATACCACATGTGAGTTTGTTTTTCTTTTGCAGAATGCTTCTGCCAAAACCACCATTCACAAACTTACAAAATGCCTTATTTACCATCATAGTATTCCATGCCTCATTGCTTCTGACCAAGAAACTCATTCAGAGTAAATGAAGTATAAGAAAGGACTCATGTTCATCAAATTATTGGCCTTTCCATGTACCCCATTACCTGAAACTGCTGTCTTGAATGAGGTATGACCTTTAGACGATTCACAGATGCCATGTATTGGGCAATAACAACTCTACAAAAAAGAGGATAATGTTTTTTATTTTAAAAATTTAGAAATAAAAACACCTAGATTAAGAATTTTCTGGGAATTCCCTGGCGGCCCAGTGGTCAGGACTCTGTGCTTTCACTGCTGAGGGTGCTGGTTTGATCCCTGGTTGGGGAACTAAGATCCCGAAAGCCGTGTCAAAAGCTTAAAAATGAAGGTGTGATTAAAAAAGAGAATTTTCTATAAGCCACACAGTTAACTATAAGATGGTATATTAGTTAGGGATCTCCAGAGAAACAGAAACATTATAAACATTAATATACATACACACACACACACACACACACACACACACACACACATATATAAGAGATTTATTACAAGGAATTGGTTTGTGTGATTATGGAGATTGAGAAGTTCCACAATTTGCTGTCTGCAAGTTGGAAACCCAGGAAAGCTGGAGTTTTAATTTAAGTCCAAAACAGAAGGACTGAGGACCAGAAGAACCAAAGGTGCAAGTTCCAGGCTGAGTCTGAAGGCCTGAGAACAAAGGGCGCTGAGGGTGTAAGTCCCAGTCCAAAGTCAAAGGAAGACTGATGTTCTAACTCATTCAGTCAGGCAGAGACAGTGAATTCCCCCTTCCTCCACCTGTTTGTTTTATTCAGGCCTTGGATGGATTGGATGATGCCCACCCATATTAAGGAAGGCAGTCTCTTTACACAGTCTACCAATTAAATGCTAATCACCAGAAACATCCCGACAGACACACCTAGAAATAGGGTTTAATCAACTATCTGGGCACCTCATTAGCTGGCCAAGTTGACCCATAAAATTAACCATCACAGATAGGTAAAGAACTCAGTAATATTGGTATCCAAAGCACATTCTGTTTTCCATCTACTATACCCCTTCTCTTATAACCAGGATTATAATTACATTATTTACTAGGTATCTGTGCACTTCTATAAGAAAACTTATGGGACTTCTTGTTAATTACACCCTCTTTCCAACTTCTTGTTAATTACACCCTCTTTCCAAGTCTATTATTCTTTTTTCCCTTTCCACTGGAACAGAATTTAAAACACTTATGAGAACATCTGTTTTAAACAAGGATTCATTTCAGCATTTTCTCCTTATCCTCCTGGAAACCTTACAAAACCAAAAGAATATTCTTTTAATTTTGAAGAATTCAAAAGTTCCATTTTTAGAGAATTTTGGAGATAAATATAATCCCCAAACTCAAAAATACATATCAAGACTGCCAAAAGCAGCTGAGGCTGAGCAGAAGTTATCTGAATAAAAGTGAAGACAAGAAGCAAGTGAATGATGAGAGAGCTGTCCCTGACATCACTCAAAAAACTACAGGCCAAAAAAATCTATAGCTGAAATGCTCATTTTGAAGTCAAAAGCACAAGGGAGAAAGTAACCAGTTTGATTCAAAGAAGCAAAGGACATATAGCGACATAAAGAATTATAAAGATGGGCCATATTTTCAGGAACCAGCCTGTCTCTGTAGCAGCAGACAGTTTCCTAATCTTTAGGTGAACACAGTTGCCTAGCTAAAGATGAGCCTTCCTTTAGTCTCACTGCATGGCCACATGAAAACGTGGTGACTAATAAGATGTAAGCTGAACTTCCTGAACACTTTCAAAGATGACTCAAAGGTTCCATTTGCTCCCACCCTCTCTCCCTAACCCCTGCTTGCAATTCAGATGTTATGCCAGAGTGGTAGAGCAGATAGGAAGAGCTTCAGAAGAGATAAATAAGCTTCTGTCTTGTTTAAGCCAGTATTATTTTGGATTTTCTTTGAATGGCAGCTAAAACTAATCAAAATAATTCTTCACAAATACACATGGGTTCAAATTGATGGTATTTCCAAGATGACATTAAAAAGTAACAATTCTAACCATTTATTGCTTAAACAGGAAAAGTTTTTTTTTTACTTATTTAATTTTTATTTATTTATTTATTTTTTGCGGTACGCGGGCCTCTCACTGTTGCAGCCTCTCCCGTTGCGGAGCACAGGCTCCGGACGCGCAGGCTCAGCGGCCATGGCTCACAGGCCCAGCCGCTCTGCGGCATGTGGGATCCTCCCCGACCGGGGCACAAACCCGCGTCCCCTGCATCGGCAGGCGGACTCTCAACCACTGCGCCACCAGGGAAGCCCAGGAAAAGTTTTTTAAAAAGAATAACACCAAAATTGTATCTGTTAAAGGGTTGTCATTGTCTCATACAGTCCCACCCTCTTCTTGAAATTGCAACACAACCTCTAGATTTCACAAAAAGAGAAATCCAAAATGTGGTATCTTCATAAAGAAATGGCACACAGATCTATGTGTTTTACCCAATGGCTTCAATAATTTCTTTGTCTGGGTCAGTATTGGAATGCTGTCTGAGATAATGACTATAGGTCATCTCTCCATTTGTAAGTTCAATCAAATGAAACACTTGTTTTTTGAATAACTAACAAAGAAGAAATTAACAGTGAAATCCAGTATTTGCTGGATATGAGGGTTGTTGACAACTAAGAATAAATAGAGTAAATAATTAAAGTGAAGTAGGCTTATATAACAGAATGTTATGCATACCTGCATAACTCTTAAAACATATTGTTGAGCAACAAAAGTTAAGAATACAAGGAAACTTACAGAAAAATGTCACTTGTGTAAATTGTAAACAGATACATTCATGAAACAATATCGTACAATTTCACATAAGCATACACAAACACGTCTATTGCATGCATTAGAGTCGAATCCTCTGGTATGGTGTGCCTGAGGAAGACAGTGGTGGGGAAGGGCTAAGGAAGAAGGCTAAAAGGAGAGAGACCTTGTTTAGGTTTTTAGTTTCCATCTGCTATGAGCCAAAAAGTATGTTAATTTTTACTTTGAATTATAGAATTAGAAAAAAAATATATATATATAAAGGTGTTTTTATTTGTTATCTTGTAGAGACATCTGTTCAGTATCATCTAGAACTGAGAAACAGGGTCATTTTCTCTGGTTACAATGTTGAGTTTATTTATCTGTGCATTTTAAAAGGCAGATTCCCACTCTGTGTGTGTATGTGTGTGTGTGTGTGTGTGTGCCCCTTTGCATAAAAGAGAACACACTAAAGGTTTTAAACAACATCTAAGCCTTAGTTTCAGAGACATCTATTAAAATTTCTTTACATTGCTGGAATATTTTTCCTTTTCTATGATCTCAAATCATTCTTAAATTCTAGTTTTTGTTCCAAATTATATATCATATTTTAATCCCTCATCCTCAAATATGGATCATGCCCCTCTCCTATGTAGTATAGCTCCCTGTGACTATCACTATTATTAACATTATCATAACCAGACTCTAATTTTCTTTCCTCAGGAAAACTTAAGTAGTCTTAGAGAAGCAAGAAAATTCTTTCAGTGGTCCCTAATAAAGTTATCTGAAGAATACAAAAAGGTGAGTCCACCATCTTCCTTAAATGGTTTGAATAGTAGAGGAAGCAAGCCACAAATTTAATGTAAAATACATGTTTGATTAGGTCTTTGATCACACTCTCAAATGTCATTTCCCTAAACTCTTTCCTTTGACCTTTGGTAAGGAGAGTATATGTAATATTTCACTAACAATATCAAATAGATATACTTCAGCAATAATTAAATACAGAGAAGGTATAAATATGCTTTAACTCTTCCTCAGATTTAATTTTATAGAATGGATAACTAGCTCATACAATCACTAGCACACTTATTCTTTATCTCCAAAGCATTTTAAATAATTTTACAGTGTGGGTACAGGACAAACATCAGTCATTTGACAGGAAAATAATTATCGTGGTTGTATAACTTCTTACATTATTTCAGAATGTAATTTCATTACATTCTGATGTAGCAAAATGACTCATTAAAATTTGAATTTGTAATTGTTTTCCATATTTATTAGACATTTTCCTCATGTCTTTGAATCCAAAGGAAGAACCAGGCCTTTTAAGTAAATCCTTGCCTAAAAAGTTTTTTGAAGACAGGTAGAGGAAGCTACTGGAAACAAGCCTCATTTATGTGGTAGTGTGAAAGCCCACGCTTATTTATGAGACTTCGCTAAGTGTCCCATTGGGGAAGTGCCTTTTATTTTGAAAATCATTTCACTGTTAATAAATTCACTCAGAACAACTCATTATGCTTGCCAAGTTGCACAGTATCACAAGACATGTTCCTGTTAAGTATTTACAAAATTTTTAGCAAAGTGTACTGCATGTGATGGTTTCAAGAACCTATGAATATTTTTGAGGTTTTAGCTCAGTTCAGTTTTAATTTTAATGTGTTTTTTTAAAAATCTCAAGCTTTGATTCAGCCAATTAGCAGTGATTCTGAGGGGTAGCTGAATTGAATGCCAGTTTGTATGTATTCATATTTCAGATACTGAACATCGTTTCATGGTTTTTCAATGTACACAAACTGTACATTAGATTGATTCAGTTATATTTCCAAATTAGGATTCAAAATGTGCTGAAATTGAGAAAATGTCATGATTTATAAAGCATTGACATTCAACCTTCATAAACATTTTAAAATCAAAACTCACAAGAGATGCCTTTCCAAAAGACATAATAAGTCCAAAGTCTAGAAAAAAATCAGAGTATACTGTACTTTGTTCACAGTGGAATTGGTGTGGTAAAACTTCTGCAGGCAAATAGAAAAGAAATTAAAATTAAACTAAACTGTAAGTCTGAGCTGACCAATTACAATTCAGGAGGAAGACTCAGAAGCTTTTAAAGCCATTATATTCTATATAAGTAGTAAATTTTATGAATACTATACTTCAAAAATGTAATATTTGGTAAACAAGTAAATTTTATAATATAATGACCTAGCTACTTGGTAAATTGTCTTTCAGCCATTTAAATTTTATTACAGATTTTCACCAGATTTTTGTCCACCCACCATTTTGGTATTCCCTCTGAGTAGGTGGTATATCCTAGGAGGGAATATACCTTCTTGTTACTGAAGGAGGCTGGACACTGGGAAGTTTTCTGTTCTCTCAAGAAGAGCCCAAAAGCTGCAAAGTCATCTTTGGCTTTCAAGGGAGCAATATCATGGGTAGAGAGAAATAGAAGACTTCTCTGAAGCATTGGCAGGTTGTAAAAACCCCAGGATCTCCATAGGAATGTGAAAAAGTGTTATGACAAAAAAGAAAGAGTGAGAGAGGAGAGAGAGAGAGAGAGAGACAGAGAGAGGAGGGAAGGAAGGAAGGAAGGAAGGAATGAAGGAAAGGAAGGAAGGAAGGAAGGAAGGGAGGAAGGAAGGGGAGGAAAACTGATGACTGAAACCAGATTAATAGGGATTTGAAATTAGCTTTACATTTTTTCAAACTCTGTAGACCAAAATGTCATTTCTTCTACTTGCTGGTTTGTATATTTTACAACTTGTTTTCACAGATAATAGGAACATAAAATGGCAGGAATTCTAAATGATAGCCCACCAATACTTGGTTAAAGTAGTCTAAATAAAAGGAGACCCTCAATAGAAAGAAATATTTCACCTTATTACTCACAACTATAGTTTGGTTAGTTTGAGTTTAATTTTATAAGAATATTTCTAATTTATCTCACTATGTATTATGATGGGAGGTAAAAATTCTGATATTTATAGGCTAAAAGTTCTTTAATAAGACTGTAAACATTATCATCTATTAAAGATTATGAAAGGCTTGCTTGTTTTAATATTTTAATTTCTAGAGTTAATAACCTTTAACTGTGGGAACATGGTAAGGCAGTTTAATGGATAATGATTAGCAGTAATTAGTAGCTTTGTTGAATATAAGAACCTTGGAGGGTAGATACTGAGAGTAGATGACAGGGGAGGGAGACAAACAATAAAAGGACCAAGGCCTGGTCATGAGGTATGATTATAACACTTGTCATATAGCAGTTCCTTCATACTTCAATAATGCCTTGAACCCCCTATGAATGTTATGACCTAAACCAGGCTGTAAGTATTGGCAGAGTTCCAGCACAATCTTCTGGTCAAGAAGATTTGCTAGCATTCTATTTATTTTCAAGTATATCTATTCTAAGGGATACTGTACAGGCCTTTGGGATCAGGAGTGTAAAAACTGAAGAAACAGGCATTGTTTCCATTTTTTCTTTGTTTGCAGCAATAAATTTCCTGAGACTGACTGTTGAATGCTGTTCGGCCATAATCATGGTGAACAGCTTTTCCATCACCTTAAATTTCTGATCGACTCAGAGTCTTTCTAGAGAAAATATATACCTAGCACATAGAGGATACCATATACCATCTCTCTAACTTTTCTGATATCAGCTAAAGATTAAACTCCATGAAAACAGGGCCACAGCCATTTTTCTTGATGTTATGTCTCATTTTCTTACCTGCTTTCTGACAAGGAGCTCAGAAGGTGCTCAATATTTATTAAGATTAGTTCAACCAACAAATGTATACTTACCACCTACTATGGGTGAGGATTTCTTACAGTCTTACTGAGTATTTTGACGTGATTTTGTATTTTTGCCTTCATGATAGGTAAGCAATGGAATTTCAATGTTCTGGACCTCCAGTAACAAGTGTTTCTTTACTAGATGCAGTGTCTTTACTAGATGGTACCTCTGTTTATCTTGGGGAAGAGAGGGCTGTTTCTTCTGCTTGAGAATAGTTGTTTCCTTATAACCTATGAATTCCTTCTATTTTTCACCATCAAGATTCCAAGGGGTGCCTCTTTTGTTCCAGCTCACCGCCATCTCCCTAGAATGGGCACCTTCCTAAGACTGTCATCTCTGTTTCCACACAGTTTTTCCATTTCCTTTCAGTTGCCTGGAGGTTAGTGCTATAATCCAAAAAACTTCAGTTCTGTTCCAGTATTTCCCTGTTTAGGAGGGGATATTGAGATGATTAGCAAAGTCAGCATAAAATTTTGGAAAAGTAACATGGCAATAATGCATAGTAAACAGAGTATTATCAAAATATTAATAAAATTTGTTGCTAAATTTTTTAAAGGAAAGGGTTAAAAAGAAATTTTCAAATGCATTTGCTAGTCTCACATAACCATGGATAACTAAAAAGTAGCATTGAGTATTTATTTATAGCCTTAATGGATGTAGAAATACCTTAAATACACATATATATTACTACAAGTTTCACGTCTGTATGAGAAATTACCCATAAGTTTGTGGTCTCTACAGGATGCTGCTAAGATGGTTAGTTAGTGTTACAAGTTAAAAGGAGAAACTTAAAACATGGTAAAATGGTACAAGGAATAGCTAGCATCATAATATATAATTTCTAGCAATGAGAAATAAAAACACGAATTCCTAAAGACTAGTAAGGCTGCACATGAAATATTGCATTTAATTTGAAATATTTAATTATCTGTTAAGTATAAGAAACTGAAGACAGTTTAGAAATAATGTCCAACAAAGATAATGAATAAATAATATAAAAAGAAGGTAAATTCATTTCAAATATAAAATTTGACTAGTGACTTTTCAAAGTAATAACTTAAAATTGTGTCTTAATTTCCAAATAAAAATTAACACTGAAACTCTGAATAACTAAAGATTACATTTATGGGATGAGGGGTAATTAAATAAATTAAATGAAAATAATTAATGAAATATTGAGGGATATGTAAGAAAAAGCCTAAACATATAAAATGGTCTTCATTAGCATTTTTGTTTAAAAATATTTATATTTGTGACAGTGTATTTGTGAATATTGCACAGAAAAATATTGTTTAGGAGATACTTTCTCAGATGTAAACTAAATGGCCAATTATTAGCTAGAATATGATAAGCAACTTCAATTAATTGCAACAGTGTAACTGAGGATTCTTCTCAACTTTATAAGCTCCAACAATACCAACATTCCTCCCTGTGACATTTACAAAACATCACGAACATAAGGGACTGTGGAAGGGTAAACAAAGAAATATAACACTTGATGGACTTTTTGAGGCCATATATAAGTCTATAATAATAAATTTTGTTAATAATAGAAATACTTGAATGAGAAAATACTCAAGTCATAGGCACAAATCAATGTATTTCAAGTAAGTTTTGACACTTGCAATTTTTTCAGTAAGTTTGATTAGAAACAGTGTTAACTATTAAAATGCTCTCCCATGAATATTTGTTTTAAAAGCAGTATCTTCATTTGACAGATGAGGCAATTACATGTTTCTCATGTAAGGTTTATCAATTTTACCTATTTAACAAAACTAAAAAAAGGGCTTTTTCATTTTATACTTAATATTATTTAAAATACTCAATTTATAATAATAAAATAATCCATTTTATAATCCAGAATGAGTTTATGCACATTGAAATTAAGTTTTTTAAATGTTGCAAATTTTATTTAGACTATGAAAGCAAAAGATAACATAGATCAAAGTAACTTTTATCAAAATATGGTTTGCTGAGACAGCTTTTCTACATCATTTGTTGTCAGCCAAGGCAATTTGTATCCCTTGCAGGGTTCAATTGGCAGGATCTGGAGACATTTTTAGTTGTCACAAATTGGGGAGGTGAACTGGGTAAACTGTTTTAATCTAGTGTGTGGAGACCAGAGACACTACTAATCATCCTACAATGCATGAACAGACCCCTTCAACAAAGAGTTATCCAGCCCAAAATGTCAATAGGCCTAGAACTGGGAAACACCGCTTCTAAGCAGTTTTGAGATTACTGGTTATTTAGAAAATGTAAATTAGGAAATCGGCTGCTTTATTTTCTTTCCAAGCAGTAAAAAATCCAGGTGTGATAACCAAAACTTCCCTGAATAGATTTTGTCTTCTTTGCCTCTTTAATCATCAATCATATTTTAGCACTTGTTGAACACATAACATTTAAAAATTAAGTAAAACTTAAAAGGTCATATTCATAGAACATAATTTAAATTGAATCCAACTTTTAAAAATTTGTCTTGTTCCCAATATGCAGAATTACACACTCAGATACACAGATTAAGAAAAGAATACTATATAACATTTGTATCACCCCTTAAAATTTGCTGTGTTATTCCAAGTGGCCTCCTCATGAATCCTGAATCCAATAGGTTGGTTGTGTCTAACAATAATCTCTCCTCTTGAGCTTCAGAAATGTTCAAAATGTTTGTCAGTTTTCAGAGACATTCTTAGAATACTGCACATCCTGGAGTAAATATGCAGTCAATTCTATTGATTAGGCCATAAACAGCATGAGAAAATTAATGAGTGCCTAGTTCACCAGTATATCCAAATACCTCACATAATAGTCAACACATATACAGTCTTAATAAATATTTATTAAATAAATGAATGAATGAAGGAAATGAAAACCTTCTTGATTCATTTTCATGTCTGTATAGTATCTCTGCTTTTCTTAGAGAAGCCAGAAGATATAAAAGCCTTATATTTTGTATATTTTGGAAAGCAAATATTATTTTAGGTATAACATAGTTGAATTAATTGACCAAATGTATCAAAATGACTTTAATTCTTGTGTCACACAATGTAAAAATATAGTAACAAGATTAATGAGCTGGAAAGTAGATTTATGGTGGAATAGCCTGTGATGATAATGAGAGGTGGAAGGAAAACCTGTTAAAGTCTTGTGATGTAAGCTGCTGAAATGAAGTTCTTTGAACATTTCTTTTACCTTTGAAAAAACATTTAAATTTCTCAAAGTCCATTTGTGCCTAGTTGGCGGGGGAGGAGACAGTTTTTAAATTTTGCATTTGTTAACTGAATGGAAATAGGTTCAAATGGGATTTAAAAGAACTATAAATCAAAGAGCTTTTGTTTTCATTTCTGTAATATCTTGTAATCTTAACCATACTACTGTAGTAAGCAATATTGCATATTTAATTTTACTTAGAAATGAGATCAAGAGAACATACAAAAAATAAATTTAGCATCTAAGTAAATAGAAGAAATAATTCAATCAATAATAGAAACAAAAATATAAATTTCATTTTACTTTGAAATGCCATTTTCATGTTCTCTCAGCAATTTGGAGTTATAATAAGGAAATACTGAAAATACGTAGACAGGGAATTTATTCTTGTTTCAATTAGTTACAGGACTGATGACCTTGGATTTAGATATGAATTTATTGCTTAATAGTATGCTGAAATACTTAATAGTATGCTGAAATAGTATGATGTTTTCTCCTTCATATTACACTATGTTTATGCAAAACAAACATTTAATTTATGTGAGTGACCTTTGAAAACCACAGATATAAAATTTTCAATGTCTATTTCTCTGTTGTATATAAGAATGTAAAGATTCATTTTCAGTACACTCTCAGAAGAATGCACCACAAGTTTGTTGAAATTTCCTTTACATTATATGGTTCTATAATTCCACATTTTTTTCATTAACAGTGGTAAATTAGGACAGAAGAACTGTACTCTGTGCAACATCTACTTTATAAATGTAATTTTCAACCAGCCTAACTGCACAATAGTTATTTCATATCATGCAGTAAGACTTTGAAATTATCCGTTATCCCATTTAACATTATAGTATATTTCCTTCCTGACTTACATTAAGTATAGGATGAAAATTATTTTATCAGATGGTACGTTTTGGAAACAAAAAACCCAGAGATAGATTAATATCTCTGTGCAAGGAATAAATACCCAGAAATTTAAGAATAGTAGATAGCTAAGAATCAAGGCATAAATAGATTGTTAAGTGGAAGCTGGAGTAGAGATTTATTACTGTAAATGGTTTTCCTAATCACATGCAATAAAGTTTAAAGTGTGACTGTCCCAGCCTTCTATTCAGTCTATCCTTACCTACCCACAAGAAGATAAAATATCTATAAGCATCTAGGAAGCCAAAATGTCCCTACCCACAATTATAAATTATTTTGTATGTTAAAATATGTATTGACTCATGATAAAGTCCTCGCCTTCATCAAGTTGCTAGGTTCATCAAGTGGCAGAATAAAAAAGCAAACGTACTAGCTAGCTCCTTTTGGGTTGAAACCAGTTTCTATCCCCAAGTCCCTATAAGAAAAACCAGTGAACAGTTTTACTGAAATTTGTTTTTGTTTGTTTGTTTTCTAATTTTCATCTGATTTGTCACAATGAAGGTAGAGTTGGCAGTGGATTGAGTTGGGGGTAATGATGTACACATGAAAATAACATAATATTATATGTTAATTATTCTTCCAAAAAATACACGTAGTTTTCACTTACCAAGTCAGGTGCTGGAAAATATTTTAAAGATTGAATTTTTCTCCGAATTATGAATGTCACTGAAACCTGAGAAATGTTTTAGTTTTTCAATTCCATTCTTTAAAAGGACAAGTCCCTTTCTGATCTGAAATGTCTGACATTCATTTTTTTTAGTGAATAATTCAGTGTACTCATTAAAATGCAATTCAGATCCCATCATTTCTCTGCTCAAGCTTTCCAATGCTTTCCATCTCCATCCACAGATATTCCAATGTCTTTTATATAGAATATAAGATCTGTAGTGTCTCACAATTTCTCCGACCTCATTTCACATTGCTCTGCCCCTTTCTCAATGGGCTGCAAATAAACGCGGTCAAAGTCCTGTTGGGGTTTTCACTTGTTCTTCTTGTCTGGAACACTCTCCTTCCAAATATCCCCATGGATACTATAAAGGAATACTTGAAAACGTGAATGACTATATGTACTATACGTATGACAAGTTAATATGCATTTTATTTTTCAAATATATTTCGGACTTAGGGAAGCCTTCTTTTTGAAAACTATTTTAATTGCAAGTGATTCATCGAAAGGTTTATCACCTTTTCTAAAAGAAAGTAAACATTTTAAACATCTTAATATAACTTGATATCTTAGAAAGATACCCATTAGCATGTATTTTGAATAAATGCTCAAAAATGTGTAGAGGTAATTTAAAAGAATGTTTTAACAATTCTAAGGAACTGTGGTTACATTTCCTACAGTCAGACAATGTATAACTTTTGGGAGGGAGATGCAAGAGGGAGGGGATATGGGGATATATGTATACATATAGCTGATTCACTTTGTTATACAGCAGAAACTAACACAACATTGAAAAGAAATTATACTCCAATAAAGATGTCAAAAAATAAAACAAAAATCTAAAGGAAAATTCCAAGGTAAGCATCAACAGTATTTACTGATTTTTAGAAGAGTTGTTCTTTGAAATTACCCCAGGATACCGCTTATTTCATTGACTACTTCTCAGGCAAGTCATATTTACCATACTTTAAAATGCATGTTACTTCCAACCTACCAAGCTAATGTAAAAAGGCAACATTTTTCTTAGAGGAAAAAAGTTATATTTTCCTGCAATTACATCTTTTTTTATAACTCATTTATTAATAATTTGAAAAATAGTAGGTAATTCAATTAAACATCCAACAATGTTTTTCAACAAATAAATTGAAAAAATATATCTTTTGGTCATTCAAGTATATCAGAAATATAAAAATAGCTGGATAAATGACTAGGAGTTTTTATTTTTGTGGATTTACAAGGCTTTACAGACTATTCTTCACAGAAATGAACTGTACAAGCAAATAGTTGGTTAGTCTTAAATTTCTTTCTCATTAAGTGCCAGAAACTGGATATATTCATTGTTATACCAAAAGAAAGACTGCAATATCTCAAAAGTAATTTTGACTAGCAACAATCACATAATTCCTACTACATAGAGAAAAAGTTGATACAATGTGCAATTTTTTTTACAATGTGCAAATTTGAAAGTGGGTTATTTCTTATGTACAGCCTATGACAGGTGGCTGAGATAGAAAACATAAGTAATAAGCAGTACTTTGGGGGAATTTTGTATATGAAACATGCCACCATTTGTCAATATTTAAAAAAAAATAATTTGATCAATTCTTTTGTCTAGTTTCCTGCTGTGAAAATTACAGCATAGGCTAGATTATTTCTAATTTCCATGTATGTGTTTTATAGATATCATTATGCTAGAAAACAATTGAGTGGTATAGAAGTGAATTTTCAGTAAATATATGTTGAGTCAAAGCATAACTTTGGGGTTCTTAAATCTTTTTATTTTGGAAATGATTTTGCATTTCAGAATTACTATGTCTTCTGCTTACATTCTGCTGTATCAATAGGCCACAACTGCAAGGAACTTCCACTGAACTCAGGGAAAAAGTAGCAAAGCCTGGTAGTAAACAGACCTGGGTCTGAATGTCAAATCTGCTGTTTCAATAATAGAAAATTAGGCAGATTGATTAACTTCTAAGTGCTTCATTTTGCATCATTAAGAAGAGAATGGATAACACCTGCCTGACAGGCTTGTTGTAGTTTATGTATAGTGCCTGGCACATAGTACATGAATATTAGAGGAAAACTACACATATTTTAAATTTTAAGTATAGCTAATATACAATATTATGTTAGTTTCAGGTGTATGACATAGTGATTTGACATTTAAATACATTACAAAATGATCACAGTGATAAGTCTGGTAACTGTATGTCACCATACACAATTACTACTGTGTTATTGGCTATATTCGTTTTGCTCTGTATTACATCTCCATGACTTATTAAGTTTGTAACTCTTAATCCCCTTCACCTGTTTCACCCAGTTCTTCACACCTCTCCCCACTGGAAACCACATGTTTGTTCTCTGTATCTATGAGACATTTTTTGTCTTGTTTGTTTGCTTGTTTTATTTTTTAGATTCCACGTAAAAGTGAAATCATATAGTATTTGTCTTTGTCTGACTTAGTTCACTTAGCATAATACCATCTAGATCCATCCAGGTTTTCACAAATGGCATGATTTCATTCTTTTTTTTTATGGCTGATTATACTCAGCCATAAAATATAATATTTCATTGTATATTTATCCATCGATAGGCACTTAGGCTGCTTCCATATCTTGGCTGTTGTAAATCGTGCTGCAGTGAACATAGGGGTACACACATCTTATCAGATTCATGTTTTTGTTTTCTTCAGGTAAATACCCAGAATTGGAATTGCATGATCATATGGTACTCCAATCATTAATTTTTTGAGGAACCTTCATACTGTTTTCTATAGTGGCTGCACCAATTTACATTCTCAGAAACAGCACACAAGTGTTCCCTTTTCTCCACATCCTTGCCAACACATGTCTTTAGTATCATAGCCATTCTTACAGGTATGAGGTGATATCTCATTGTGGTTTTGATTTGCATTTCCCTGATGAAAGTGATGTTGCATATCTTTTCATGTACCTGTTGGCCATTTGTAGGCTGTCTTTAGAAAAATGTTTATTCAGGTCCTCTGCCCATTTCTTAATGAGATTGTTTGGGGTTTTTTGTTATTAATTTGTATGATTTCTTTATGTATTTTTGATATTAACCCCTTATCAGATATATTATTTCCAAATGTTTTCTTCATTGAGTAAGTTGCTTTTTCATTTTCTTGATGGCTTCCATTACCATGCAAAAGCTTTTTATTTTGATGTAGTCTCCTTTATTTTTGTTTTTGTTGCCCTTGCCTGAGGATACCAGTCTAAAGAAGTATTCATAAGACCAATGTTAAAGAGCATATCACCTATATTTTTTTTAGGAGTTTTATGGTTTCAGGTCTTACCTTTAAGTCTTTAATCCATTTTAGCTTATTTTTGTATATGGTGTAAGAAAGTGGCCCAGTTTTCTTCTTTTGCATGTGGCTGTTCTGTGTTCTCAACATAATTTATTGAAGAGGCTGTCTTTTTATCATTGTGTAGTCTTGCCTTTTTGGTCATAGTTTAGTTGACCATGTAAGCATGGGTTTCTTTCAGGGCTCTCTATTCTGTTCCATTGATCTATATTTCTGTTTTTGTGACAGTACCATGCTATTTTGATTCCTGTAGCTTTGTAGTATAGTTTGAAATCAGAACGTATGATACCCCTAACTTTGTTCTTCTTTCTTAAGATTGATTTGGCTATTGGGGTCTTTTGTAGTTCTATACATATTTTAGGATTATTTGTTCTAGTTCTGTGAGAAATGCCATTGGTATTTTGATAAGGTTTACAATGAATCTGTAGATTGCTTTGGGTAGCATGGACATTTTAGCCATATTGATTCTTCCAACCCATAAGCATCTTATATCTTTTCACTTATTTGTGTCCTCTTCAATTTATTTCCTAAATATCCTGTAGTTTTCAGAGTTCAGGTCTTTCACCTTCTTGGTTAAATTTATTCTTACGTACTTTGTTCTTTCTAGTTTTATTGTAAGTGGAATTGTTTTCTTAATTTCTCTTTGTGATAGATCACTATTAGCATATAGAAATGCAACAGATTTCAGTATATTAATTTTGTATCCTGAAAATTTATTGAATTCATTTATTAGTTCTGATAGTTTTTTGGTGGAGTCTTTAGGGTTTTCTACACTTAGTATCATATCATCTGCAAAGAGTGACAGTTTTATTTATTCCTTTCCAATTTGGATGCTAGGAATATCGGTCCCAGCCAAACTGCGTCTCCGCCCCTCCTACCTGTCTCAATCTGGCTTTTTCTTTTCACTCAGTTGTGGAAAATCTTTTCTGTTAGTTTTCAGGTCATTCTCAGAGATTGCTGCTCTATATGTAGCTGTAAATTTAGTGTGTCCATGGGAGGAAGTGAGCCCAGGATTTTCCTACTCCACTATTTTGTCCTGACTGTCATATATATATTTGTATAAATTGTCATGTTGCGAAGATGAAGAGATAGTAGTTCAGAAACAATACCAAAAATAAAAGAAATAAGAAATGTTAAAGAAATTCAAAGAAATGTGAAAGAAATTCAAAGAAATCTGAAGTTTCATACAGCATATACTTTACTCAACAAAAACCAGCTGATAGCTTTCAAAATTTTAATGTAGGAATTCTAAAAGTTATGACCTTATGATCTCAAACACAATAAATCTAAGAGAGGCAAGTGCTAAAAGACAGTTGTCATAAACAGCAGGTATGGTCACACTAGGGCATTCCAGCTAACTATCAAACTTTGGTCACCCGTTTTACTGCTTCCAGTCTCACTGCTTCCATCTTTGTCCTTCTATATTTCATTCTTAATAAAGCTAGACAGATGTTCTTTTTAAAACAATTAGACATTTTCCTTGACTCCAAACCATCTAGTGGCTTCACACTTTATTCAGAATGAAAGTCAAATATACCTTCATAAGATAGACAGCCCTGCCTGATGTTGTGCAAGACCACTTCTCTGATATGGTAATCCATTAGTCTCCATCTCACTCATTTTATTTCAGGTGCACAGGCCACCTTGTGTTTATGGAAAAATCCAGGGATGTACTGCCACAGTGCCTTTGCCAAACTGTTCCCTCTGCCCCAAACACTCTTCCCTCAGCTACCCAAATAATTTGCTCCCACACTTCAAGTCTCTGCTCAGATGGACCCTTATCAGTTGACTCCCAGTTACCATTTTCTCTTTGACTTGCTTCATTTCTCTTCATTCACATATCACTACCTGATATTCATTCATTCATTCATTTATTCATTCATCCATTCATGTTTATTGTTCTTGCCCCACCCACACTACTGGGTAAACTGTGAAAACAAAGGCTAAATATGTTTTGTATTCTCAGTAATTGATACATAGAGTGCCCCAAAACGTATTTATTAAATGAAAAATGTGTTTTAATTTTTAATTTAGGATTTCCAGTGTGCTTCTTTTTAACTCCTTCATACCTCCAACAACTTATACTATTTCCATGTACAGTTTTAGGGGGTTTTTTTTAGTAACTTTTAAAACTACAATAGATATTAAAACCCCTAAAAGCTTTAAATTCCTCTTTTTAATATTCTACATTTTAAATACAGAAGTTTTTTTTTTAATAATTTAGCTTAATGATTCAACATGAAATTTATGAACAGTTCAGGAGATAGTTCTTTACAGTTAAGATACCTAAAAATTTCATATATATAAACATATATATATATACTCTGACAGTGAATAAGTCTATTCTTCACCTCTTAGAATACCTGAATTCTAACAACTTTGTTTTAAAGTAAATTGTGGTTAGTGCAGTTTCCCAGTGAATCTATTATATAGTTTGAATGTAAGTCTGTTAGACTCCCTATATTTATTTAGTAAATTAAGGTACAGCAATAAACCATCTTTATTGCAGGTAATCAACTTTGATTAATAAATATAACCCCTGTACCAATATTTCTTATGCATCCAAAAATACTAATATATTTAAGTAAAATATCTGATAATAAAAACAAAAATAAATTCTAGGAATTTATATAAAACTTATCACTTCTTTCTTCACTCATTTTACATAACCAGTGCTCTACTAGGTAGCAGGACTCCTCTCTGCACTTAAAGTGATGTGTGAACTTGAGGCATATACAACTAAGGTGAAAATGTTTCCTGCTTTGACCTGCAAAAAATAGTAGTCTCTAGGAGGAGAAAAAAAATTAAAATAAGTAGTTTCAAAATTAGGGTAAGTACCAAAATAGGAAAAAAAAAATGTTTAAAGTGCGACAAGATAAAGCAAGTAATAGCCCAAAGAAATCTGGGAGGTACAGACTAAAGGTAACATTTACCCTCAGCGGGTATGGCAAGTATTCACCACATAGAAACCTTTGCTTTGAAGGGTGTGGAAACAATCCTTGGTAAAGAAAATGCCTAAAGAAGGTCAATAAAATATTCATAGCTTCAATGATATTTCAATACCAAGTTTTAGAGTATTATCAATAAATAAATAATTTAAATGCTCTTTTTTTTTTCCTTTTTCAAACTCCCTATTTTCAAGCCATTTAAACTCAAGAGATACAATAGGGAATAAAAATGGCTTTTCAATATTCACATGCTTATTTTAGAATAATTTGTAAATAACTGTTCAGCTGCACATATATATAAGGCTAATATTTGCCAGATTGGCAAACTCTTCTTTCTTCTTTACAATTTCATTGCTAAAAATTCACCAGTGTTTTTTTATACATGAAATAAACATTTCAGACTTATTTTCATGAGTAAAGAGTTTTTTTTTCACTTGAAACAATTAGGATTTGCTTCTATAGATCACACTGAGTCTGGCAGTAAAGCCAATGCTACAGCTGCACTCACTTCGGTGAATTACTTTTTAACTACCAACAATTCTCTTCATTTGGCTTGTATGACCAGACAAGCATCTGGGAATGTTTTTTTAAGTGGTCTTTCCAAAATAAGATATTTCTTAGCTGTACAAATCTCTTCTTTGTTATTGTTATTTTTAACAGATATAGTTCCATCATTTTTTTCTTTCAATACCACTAAATAAATTTAAGCAGGATTCCACAGCAGCACTCAGTACAGCAAAATCTAAACAAATAAGGTCAGTCAAAGCCTAGTAATTAAATCAGCAAGACTGAGCTCTCCCCCCAGTGGAATTTTAAAGCTGCAACGCCAATTGGCACAACCTGTTTTAGAAAAGTATTTTTGCATCTGCGTTATTTCAGTCATGGAGGTCTGGGTTAGCTTTCAGGGTTGTAACATTTCCACTGCCTTCAACTTCTTCCAGAAAGCTGAGAAATAACTTCCCTGGATAATCCAAGAGGCTGGAAACATCTTTCTTTTTTTGCAACCATGCTGGCCAAACTGAAAAGATAAGAGCTTCAAAAGAGTGCTTTTTCCATCGTAGGGTTTGGAAGAAGAGAGCCAGTCCCACAGAGAGGTTTTAACATCTCAGATACTCTTCTCATAAAAGAGCCTCACACTGTGTCTGTTGGTTACTTCCCAAATCACACTCTGTTATGGAGCTTTGCATTCTCTTCTGTTACAAAAGGAGGGCCATTAAGTTCAGCATCTGTCAGTGCTACTCCCTCTTTCTTTATGTATCTTCAGACTGTAAAACAACACCTTTCTAAAAGAAACCATGCCTTTTTTTTCAATATTCGAAAAATATTATATTTGATAAGTCAAGTCCTAATGCAACATGTAATATTTTCCTCAGTTTAATAGTCAAGAAGGCACAGCATCATTTAATGTTTCAAAATCAGGTAAAATTATTTACCATTCAACAGTGAGTTATTGAATTTTTTTATTTGAATTTTATTTATTTATTTTTTATACTGCAGGTTCTTATTAGTTATCTATTTTATACATATTAGTGTATATATGAGTTATTGAATGTTGATCTTTGGCCTCCAACTACTCTCAACAATAGAAACTCAAAATTGTCTCCATTATTAAAAGTCCCAGAACCTATGGATCCTACGTTCTAGAGGAAAGCAGTAGAAGCCAACAAAAAATAGAAAGAACAGTCTTTGGAGACATGTGTAATCAGAACAAGAGAATTAGGTTTGATTTAAAGCAAGAATATTCCAGAAAAAAACACTAAGAAGTAAGTTTTGTATATTCAAAGAAGCTAAAAGGATGCTAGTATGGCAGAAGCTTAAGGAAATGTATGCCAGGGTAGCTTAAAGCCAGTAAAGAAGGCAAGGGCAGGTCATGATGGGCATTGTAGGCAAGGGCTAAGAATTTGGGGTTTCTTGTAAGGATAATGGAAAGTCATTCAATAGTTGTATATTGGAAAATAAACTATTTTTATTTTAATAAAAATCAATGTGACTACAGAGCAAGGATGGAGTTGGGAAGGTCATATAAATGGTAATATCAGGTAAGAAATGATGGTAGATTGGTTTATATTGGATTGGATTGGATTAGGATAATAGAAATGGATTGAAGAAAAGTGAATGGAAATTTGTTCTTTGCTTTGAAGGTAAATGTTATCAAAATTAGCTGATGATTTGATTAGCTGAATGTAGGATGGTCAGTTGGAATTCTAATTTTGCCTTTAATAGTTATTTGGATGGTAATACAATTTACTAAGACAGAAAACAGATGGGAACAGATTTGAATTAAAGAAGTTCTGTTTTGAACTCATTAATGATGGCTACTGGACTTGAAAGTGAAAATTTTAACTAGTATTAGGAAATTTTTATTTGAATTTACAGATGAGGTGAGACCTGGACATTTAAATTAGGAAGTCATTAATATGTTGATAATATTTAAACTGTAACACTCGATGAGTTCATTTTGCGTAAGTTAGAGAAATTAAGGGGTTACTGAGGCTCAAGACTAAGCCCAAAGAATCCCAAATACAGTTTGATCCAACAGTGCAGGATCCAGCAAAGAAGACTGGGAAGTAACAGCCAATGAGGTAAATGTAAATTCTTGGAAGCAAAGAGTAGGAGCGTTTGATGAAGGAGTAAATGGTACAGAGAGTTAAATGCTGCTGATAAGATGGAGAAAAAATAAATGGCTCTGGCTTTTGCATTTGGCAAACAAAATTAGTTAAATGGTAGGGCAAATTTAAGATTTTTTTCTTTGTTTTATTTTTGTGTTTTGGGGAGAAAATAGAAATAGGGAAAGAAGTACCTAGAGAGAAATGTAGATTTCAACACTTTATTTTTTCATTTTGTTTAACTGAAATTTTATTCCCATTGATTAGTAACTCTCCATGTCTCCCCCTAACCCCACAGCCCCTGGAAACCATCAGAACTCCTTGATTTTATGAATTTGACCATATTAGATACCTCATATAAGTGGGATAATGCAGTATTTGCTTTTCTATGATTGGCAACATGTATAAAGCTTGAGGTCATTACCCTAAGTGATTTCAACACTTTTTATAATGATCCTTGATGATACTATTTAAAATTAAACATAACCTGAAGTTTTCCTTTACAAGACAGCAGCTTCAATAGATATCAAAATCACAATAGGAGTAAGTGTCATAGTAACCATTCGCAAAGTATTACTTAAAGTCCTTAAGTAAATGTGTAGTCATCAGTATGGAAATAATTTTATGTCTTAGTTCCTTCAAAGTAGCTGTACTATATACTTCAGTTCAACAGTATTTATTGAACGTAGGCTCAGTTCAAAGTAGAAAGGTCTGAAGAATATTCAAAATGTTAGAGCTATGATCTATATTCTTCACTGACCTATTTCTATTTATGGTATTGCACTTTAATAAAGTCTCAGATTTAATATTGCAGTTTTTGCTACCCATAAAAGACACCAAAGTTCTAAGCATAAATATTTCCTCCTCCAAAATATCATAGGTTTTGATTCCAATGAACATCTTGCACCCCAACTCCATCTTAATCATTCTCTATCTCCAGTCAGCCTCACCCGTGAAAATATTCTCAAAAGTAATAGCATTTGTCCTGCAATGACCACACTACGGCTTTGTTATTTGTTATACGTTGCATCTAAAAGTAAATAAGAGTTTTCATTCTTATTCTGAAATAAATATCATTTCCTGCCGTGTTAAGTGTTTCTTTGATTATATTTTATTCTCAACACTTCCAGTGCAATGAGCCTGGTGCCTATCAGATGAGGGTATTTCTAGCATTAAATTCAGATGTTTTTTTCCCTTAGTCTCCACTAATTTATCCAAATCATGATACATATTGATTTGTTTCACATTTGATGTATGATTTTTCTTACACAGTTTGTGTTTGTTCCTGATTTGTTTTAACTGATTTTGCTCTTTTATTGTTGGGAGAAGAGTTTCCTTCTTTGCTTAATCCCTATCACCTTCCACTTTTTCTCTGTTCTGACTGTGGCTTGGAACCCTTCATTTTGTTTTCCATTATGGAACGTTTTCTTCATGTTGGGACCATGTATTTTCCCCTTGAAATTTCAAGTTGCTATATGCATGTGTTATTTTTTCATACTGTTTTTTATCTTATCTTACTTTCTTTCAAACTGCCTCTCATACTATGGACTAGATGGCATCTTGACTACCCATCCTGTCTTTACACACACACACACACACACACACACACACACACACACACACACACACACACACACACACACACACACACACACACACACACACACACACACACACACACACACACACACTCTTCTCTCCAGGAACCCTTAATCTTATTGCTCCAGCATGGGCAGAATGCTCATTAGGCTGCTGAAAATCTGTCATCCTGCAAACTCCCACTGCTTCCTATACTGGAGACACTGTTTCCTTTGTCTCATATCTTCCTGTCCTTCATTTCTTCCCTATGTGCATTTCCCTAATGTACATAGTTGTCTATGTACATTAACTCTAATGTATTTTTAAGGATATATTGAAGTTAAACTTCCAAATCCTTTCAAGTGTGAACGTATATATTTATTCAGCCCTATTATTATTATTATTCTTTTGTTTTGTTTTGTTTTGTTTTTTTTGCTGTACGTGGGCCTCTCAGTGTTGTGGCCTCTCCCATTGCGGAGCACAGGCTCCGGAGGCACAGGCTCAGCGGCCATGGCTCACAGGCCCAGCCACTCCGTGGCATGTGGGATCCTCCCGGACCGGGGCACGAACCTGTGTCCCCTGCATCGGCAGGCAGACTCTCATCCACTGCGCCACCAGGGAAGCTCTCAGCCCTAGTATTATTGATGAGAAGTTTAATCATTCAAATTTTACAACTTTGTAGGTTACCCATTTTCTCTATGAAAAACAAATTTAGGCTATGCATATTTCTTGGCTGTTCTGGTATTTCACAATGGTTTTTCTAGATGTAGATCTTTTTATTTATCCTGTTTGACAACTCATACTTCTCCCAATCTGAAAACTTTTGTCCTTTTTAAGATCTTGGAATTTTTTATTATTTTGGGGAATCTTTTTCTTTTTTTGTTGTTGTTTCCTTACTTGCACTTTTTAGAACATGTTTTTTTCAAAATATTGAACTAGTTGACTGTTTATTCATCTTATATTCTTTTTGGTACATAGTGAGCACTAAATACTTTGAATCGATATTTTTATCATTTTGTCCTTTTCTGAGTTATTTCCTTGACATAATATAGCCCTTTTATTGATTTTAATTTTTTTTCTGATGAGCATAGAATATGGCAACTTGATTTTCTAAAATTGATTCAGTCTTCTTCATAAGCTTCTTCTGGATACTTAAGAATAGTTGAGGAAGGGCATAAAAGGTGTAGGACATAAAACAAAAATGTTCAATTTTAAAACAGCCACTTTTAAATACTTATTTTCTTATTTCAGTGGTTAAATTTTATTCTGGACTGATTCTATCTTCCTCTTCCTCTTACCTCACATGTTATGTGGGCACAGAGGTGTGTGGGAAATGGGCTAATGTCTTCTCATACCAGCCAATGCAAGGGTCATGTAGAGCAGCATGAATCCTCTGAGTCCTCACTGTTCTCCATTGTGATGGAGAGAGAATAGGCATGAGTAATCTGTTTCCCTGGTCTGGGGTTTGCCAATGAGGTCTGTCACTGATAACCTCCTGGTTTCTTATCCTGGTATGGCCATGTGTATCTCCCTCCCTGACATTCTCCCTCTCTGGCCTCTGCTTCTCTGACTCTAACCCTTGTACCTCCCTGTAATAATCTTTTTAATTACATGTTGTATAATTCTGTTTATACATTATTAGAGTTGATTAGTTAATATTTTGTTGAGTGAAGTTTTTAAAGCACATAAGACTATCATTTTATTTTTCTCTACCAATCATAGCTCCAGTTACAATATCTCTGTACCTGGAAATAATATTCCTACCTCCCATAAGGAGCCCAAGACCAGGTTCTAGAAAAAGACATAAAAATTATTTTGATTCTACTGTCTACAAAGAGACTATTTGCATCCACACTGTTATATGGAAAACAGTGTAGAAATACTGAAATAGAATAGGCTTAGAAATAGTTTATTCAAATGATAATTCCACATAAGCCTTTATCAAAATAACTTCTTTGATGTACATTTAGTACCAAAAACCACTCTGAAAGTGTAAAGGAAACCATCCATGTGATTAATTTTAAGCTGAGTGTAGTAAGATCCCATGTATTTACTGATTGAGAAAAATACATATTTTATGCTTGATCACTAACAATATATTCTTTTATTTAAAAAAATTCTGAGTTACAGACTAAAAAGCATGATTTGCTAGCAGTTCTTAGAACATTGTATTGTGTGAAGGGAAATATTCTATGACATACCTGTGTGATGTATTGCCAGTTTCATGTCAATTATATAAAAGTAAAACTGTTTACAAGTCAAATGATCCCCTTCCAGTTCAAGCTTTCAAACTGTGAATACCATGGGAGGCTTCTTGGCATATAGACTTCTTCCACCTGTTCTTAGATGAAACATAAATGTGAACCATAGGAGTTGTGATTTTCAGTGCTAAACAGAAAACATTTAGGTGATAACTTTGCATGGGAAAACTACCAGTATGACCAATTAGTTGTTGAATACTTTCAATATTTCCCTTTACCAATCTGAGATTTTGCCTAGATTTCTTGGCCAAAAAAAAACAAACAAGAAATTCAGTTGTTTAATTTACACATTCGAGGTAGACAAACATAATAGAAAAATTGAGTAAATAATATAGGAGATTCAAGTTAAATAAAATGCTATTGGGGGACTTCCCTGGTGGTACAGTGGTTAAGAATCCGCCTGCCAACGCAGGGGACACGGGTTCAATCCCTGGTTCGGGAAGATCCCACATGCCGCAGAGCAACTAAGCCTGTGCACCACAACTACTGAGCCTGCTCTCGAGAGCCCGTGAGCCACAACTGCTGAGCCCACGTGCTGCAACTACTTAAGCTTGCATGCCTACAGCCCATGCTCTGCAACAAAGACAACTAGAGAAAGCCCATGCAGCAACGAAGACCCAACGCAACCAAAAAGATAAATAAATAAAATTAAGAACATTTTTTTAAATGCTATTGGGTTTCATCTTGTTTAGCTTTTAAAATTTAATTTGATTGATTAGAATCTTTGGATTCCAATACATTTTCCTTAATCTACAGAAGCAGGTTTAAAAGGAAATAGCTGAGTAGAACCATGGTAGCCTGAAAGAGTTCATTCATTTATTTCATACATATTATTTATAAGTAAGGATAATATAGGAAGTGGTAAAAATGAGCTGTATGCCACCTTAAATTATTAATGTAAGATCTGTAACATTCAGCACTGAGCGCCTTTTTCTTTTTTTAGTTACACTTTCATTTTATTTATTTATTTATAACATCTTTATTGGAGTATAATTGCTTTACAATGGTGTGTTAGTTTCTGCTTTATAACAAAGTGAATCAGTTATACATATACATATGTCCCCATATCTCTTCCCTCTTGCGTCTCCCTCCCTCCCACCCTCCCTATCCACCCCTCTAGGTGGTCACAAAGCACCAAGCTCTGCGTCTGCTTCCCACTAGCTATCTATTTTACATTTGGTAGTGTATATATGTCCATGCCACTCTCCCACTTTGTCCCAGCTTACCCTTCCCCCTCCCCATATCCTCAAGTCCATTCTCTAGTAGGCCTGTGTCTTGCCCCTGAGCGCCTTTTCTTGAACTGTTCCATTCCCTCCATAAGTTTAATAAAGGAACTGCCTTGTTAATAAAATTGATTCAATTGGATTCAGAACTTGGAAGTAGAGTAATATCAAAAGTAATATTTTTCATTGGAAAAAGAACAAAAGATAAAACTTGGAGTTTTTGGTATCTCTCTTGACTTAGGTATAAAGCAAACCTTAACACAACAAAAGAAACTGATCTAAACAAACAAGAAAAATCTTTAGGAAAAAGTCATGGTAGTATACAAGTCATGGTTTCTGAGACACGCCTCCTTTTCTGCACAGTGTGGTCGTTAAACTTTCCTTGGAGTCTGGGATTTACTGTATTTCCCTTATTTCTTAAGCTACTTTAAGAAGGCTTTCTATTACTTGCAACTAAGAGTACTAACATATTTAAGTTTAATCAAGACCCTCATTTTCCTTTGTTTTAATAGTAAATGGCCCTTAATTTTGAGTTCATTTCAAACTATCAAAATAGTAAATTTGTACTTGGAGTATAAATAACTCACTTTAAATATACCCTTAAAATATTAATATTCTTAATAAGTAAAGATAAATCTTTGGGGACCAAATTGACTAAAAGAACAGTCAATACCAGAGCATTATTTGGCTACAGAGTTATTTAAAACAAAAAAAATAGCTTAATTGTATAAAAACACTTAACTTTTTCAATTTGGATGTTTTAAAGAAACTATGCCCAAATATTTGGTGTTAAAACCTGTGATTAACGGCATTTTACTACTGAGACTCATTCTTAGGATAAACATTTTAATCATTAATTGCAAGATTTTGGCAACATTTGGAAATAAATATTTATTATGGAAGCATTTGGAAATAAAATGAACTGCTTAATCATGTAAGTTTTTTTTTAATGATGATAAAGTAAAAGAAATAGATCCATCTGTTAATTATTACTTATAACGGAGGATGGCATGGGTACTTTCAAAAACCTGTAATTAACTTTCCTGTGTACTTTAGGGTACTTTAGCATGCTCTAAATAATATGATGCTAAGTTGGAGGACCGAAAACATTACCCAACTATCTAAATAACTCCTGGAATAAATTTGTAAATATACTAATAGTTTCTGTGGGTTTTCCATAAGCCCAACAACATTTCCTTATTTTTATGGTAATGTAACATCAAATTTACTTTGTTACCATTTGTTTCCAATTCTCTTCCATATTTTTCATGTAAAGTCAGTTTCACCTGTGGCTCCAGGAATAGAAATATGACCCAGTATTAGATCCTCAGAATAACCATGACCACATGTAAAACAGGTCATGTAACCCAATCAGAAGCTATGAGACACGGTGTCTGCTGTGCTCCTTGGTTGGTGTATATAGAGAGCAGATTCTACCTTTCACGTGAGCTTCTAGTCTGGAGAACTCAATTGGGAACTACTATTGTGTCACTGCATGCTAACAATGCACATGATACCTTATTTGATTAATATATCAGCCTTAACACCAAAGGAGAGGGTACTAGGGACACACTGGAGCATCTAGGACCAGTTTCACTAAACTGTGCATTTTGAGTAGCATAACTTCAAGTTCCCATTCACTTGAAGAAGTTTATATTGGGTTTTCCTTTTGGTTGTATTTTAAAAATAATATATTGGAAAACTGAGACTCCAAAAACAATGTAGAACCTAAGACATAAATTTATGAGGTCATGAGCTAAGTTACCATTTAGGGTATTGGCCTCTTTCACAACTATCCCTCCTTTTTTTTTCCTTTTGTCAGTTCCTTCTTCCAAAGAATTTTACAATATACCCTCCCAAATCATATGCGTATAAAATAGCCTACCTCCTCAACAGTGCAAGTTGTATCTCAGAAGGAAATATGGCTCAACCTGACACAAAGATTTTCAAATTCAGGAAAAACTGAATATAAGACATCTCAGACTATCTTCTGCTTGCAATATAGCTTTAAAAAAACCAAATGAGCAGGAAGTGAAGGAAATGTATAGAAGTGCATGTAGCCTTATAATAAATTTATCTCCCCTTTCTTAATATGTACACTGACCCAGTTTGTTACTTGACACTATACTGTCCTGCCAAATATAGTAAGCAACTTCAACGTAATTTCCATGACTTTTGAGACTATGTTGGAAGCAGAAACCATAGGATGTGGAGGGTCTGTTTGTTATTCTATACATGATGACACATAGCTTCCAAGTTTATTTTCTCTGTTTTCCTGCCTTATTCTCCTTCTCTTTCTTATCTTAGACTCCTTTTCCCTGCTGTGTTTACTCTATAATCTTCCAGCAGCATCAGACGGAGATAGAATAAAAATAAAAATTTTATAGTGTGGTAATTAGAGTAACAGGTAGAAAGATGAGTGAATACATGGCACAGTGCTAAATTCTTGCAGATGTTTCTGACTGAATCCTTGCCAACTGAATTTGAAAGCAATGTATGACTGTTTCAGGATGCCGCAGACAATCAGCTCTCCCTTTCTGCACTTTTAAGTCCAAGCTACTTGCAAGCAACATAATAAAATAACTTACATCTCTCCAGTTTATTGAGCTGAGGATAACATTCTGAAATTGGGTGACTTTTTCAAAACAATCTCATTTTAAAACTTTTCAAAAGCATGATTGTGTTATTACAAGTAAATGTAGCCTTTAAATCATAATTATCTGAGTTTCAAACATCTGTTGATAATTAGCACTCTTATTCATACAACACTATTTTTAGTCCAAAATTGCCCCAGGCATTTTGGATTGTGAGATTATCTAGGGACTTAGATAAAAGTATAGATATTCTTAGACCCATCCTAATACTAATACACCAGAATCTACAATGGAGGGTCTTGTAAACATAATTTTATAAGGCTCCCAAATAATTCTATACTCAAGCAAATTTGTGAAACATTGATTCATTCTTGATATAAATTTACAGTCAAAGCCCTCCTGCTTCTACTCTAACTTCTACCCCTGATTAGTAATTAAAATTACCTTTGTTCTTTGGTGAATCTGTTCCTCAGTCTATTCTAGAGCCTACATCTTCTGTCTGTGTCCTTCATATAAATTCTTGTTCCTAGAATTATACTCCTTTCCCCATATTTTTGTTTCCTTGGTACATAACATGCAGTTATATTGTGAAATTACTTTTTGTTTGAGTAGGCTACATGATGTGAGATAAAATCAATTTTCAGCACTCACATATTGCCATTTATTTAGTTTCTCAGCAACTCACATGCTTTTTCCTCCATGTCAGTTTGGGTGCTGGTTGGGAAACGAGAAATGTATTGTAACTCACTTAAGCAAAAAAGGAACTTATTGGAAGGATATCTAACTGCTCAAAGAATTATCAAAAAGACTAGATAACAACGTTTAGAAAATTGTCAGGAAAAATGAAAGCTAGGCAACGTGACATTTGACAAGTATCATATCACAGAAACTGACTTGTGGATGCTCCCAATTCTCCCACTTCATTGGCTTCCAACATCACCTCTACTCTATTCTCCACACCATTGCTGTGATTAGCCATTTATTTTTAAGCTATTCTTTCAATATTAAAGTTCCAAATAAGAGTATTTAAATAGGCGATTGTAGGTCATGAACCTACAACTTTCTAGGAGCTGAAAAAAGTGAGTCTTTATTCTTCCATAGTGTAAGTGGAAGAATAGTTCAGAATAACATAATAGGAGACTGAGTTAAAATAGATGGTCTGTTCACATGCTCAGTAATAGACCTAAAATGAATGACTATAATAATCCACAACTTGGCTGCTCAACATACACATAAACCCTTCTTCCTGTACATAAACTTCCAAACCAAAAAAATTTCCCCGAAGAAATATAATGCAACAATTCCCTTTTCAATGCAAATTTCATTCATATATAACCGTGCAACCCAAAGGAGGCAGACCTATAAGAAATAAGGATATATTATACAGCACAGAGAAATGTAGCCATTATTTTGTAATAACTTTAAATTGAGTATAAGCATAAAAATATTGAATTACTGTGTTGTACACCTGAAACTAATATATTAATCAACTATACTTCAATTAAAAAAGGGAGGCAGACTCAACAATTCTAAACCCATATGATTATTTCATACAGTTCCAAGTCCAAGATATCTTCAAAATGTTAATTTCTCCTCTAATTATGTTCTATTGCCTAAATATTATCTCACATATGAGTTAAGTTAAACAGGTAACCAGAAGCAATACACATTCTTTATATATATTTGGGGGAAGGAAGTAATATATATATTAGAAAAAGTAAGTCAGTTAATTTAAAGGATAATTCATCATTTCTGCAACGAATCAAGCCACAGATGGAATTCAGGATTTTTCTTCTCCGTCAACTATACCATACTCCCTTTGATTTCAATCTGTAACTCAACTGGTAAGGTGCTAGGCCATTTTTTTGCAATATAAACTGTTATTTCTGAACGATCTGAGCCCATGGTGGTACTGCTTTTATACTATTACAATAGCTTTTCCTTAACATTCACCATTATGTGTAAAAAAACAATGAAGTTCTTCTCTTTCTGACTTACTTAACTCTATATGACAGACTCTAGGTCCATCTACCTCACTACAAATATGTCAATTTCGTTTCTTTTTATGGCTGAGTAATATTCCATTGTATATATGTGCCACATCTTCTTTATCCATTCATCTGATTATGGACACTTAGGTTGCTTCCATGTCCTGGCTATTGTAAATAGAGCTGCAATGAACATTTTGGTACATGAGTCTTTGAATTATGGTTTTCTCAGGGTATATGCCCAGTAGTGGGAATGCTGGGTCGTATGGTAGTTCTATTTGTAGTTTTTTAAGGAACCTCCATACTGTTCTCCATAGTGGCTGTATCAATTTACATTCCCACCAACAGTACAAGAGTGTTCCCTTTTCTCAACACCCTCTCCAGCATTTATTGTTTGTAGATTTTTTGATGATGGCCATTCTGACCAGTGTGAGATGATATCTCATTGTAGTTTTGATTTGCATTTCTCTAATGATTAATGATGTTGAGCATGCTAACACATATATATGGAATCTAAGAAAAAAAAAAGTCATGAAGAACTTAGGGGTAAGATGGGAATAAAGACACAGACCTACTAGAGAATGGACTTGAGGATATGGGGAAGGGGAAGGGGAAGCTGGGACAAAGCGAGAGAGAGGCATGGACATATATACACTACCAAACGTAAGGTAGATAGCTAGTGGGAAGCAGCCGCATAGCACAGGGAGATCCGCTCGGTGGTTTGTGACCACCTAGACGGGTGGGATGGGGAGGGTGGGAGGGAGGGAGACGCAAGAGGGAAGAGATATGGGGACATATGTATATGTATAACTAATTCATTTTGTTATAAAGCAGAAACTGACACACCATTGTAAAGCAATTATACTCCAATAAAGATGTTAAAAAAATAATGAAGTATTCTAAAATAAAATGTGGCTCCATCCAAACTCTGCCATGTTTCCAATCTGTGAAAATCACCCAAACCAACAGCAAAATTCCCATTTTTCCCCAAATGGCATTATAATCCCCAAAAGGCAAGTTGCTGTTACCTCTTCTAATTCAATGGAATCATGGATCCACTAGCAGAAACCTGTCTTTGAGGCACTAAAGTCTCTAAATTGCACAAGATGTCAGTCCTGGAAATAGTAATCCAATATTTTGTGAATGGGTACTTAAGAGTAACTATGGGATTTATCATTACCTACTTCTATGTATTGACTTCTAGACCCATGCAGAATATATTCTACATCTTGCATGTTGTTGTTGACAACTGATACCTGACTGGGAAAACTTAACGATTTCTGTGAACGTTGGCACACTGCTGTCCTTACTTTGATGTATAAAGAATACCTCAGTCAAAAGCCGTGCTCTATAAAATACTAATGTGGTTTGTCATCATTTAATCAGTGTATGGACTTTGGTACTGGCAGAGGCACAAAGGGGGAAAGTATTTTCAAAACCTGAATGAATATCTGTTTGAAAGGACAACTTGCTACTTTCTCTAAGACGAAAGGGATAAATAAAATTGACCTGTTTTAAAGCTACTCTTCGCCTATTATAAAAGCTTAGGGGCTTGAAGCTGCTTACTTCCATTAGCGAGTTTGGGTACTCAGTGGCAGGAATAACTAAAATAGTTGTAATTATGGGAAGTTCATGCCATCAATTTTCTGCATAGCCTACTTCTTGTTTGTGAGGTCTTTGTGAAAGCATCACAGTGGCACTTGAAGGAGGCTCACATATATTTCACTTAAGTAATTCTGTGCAGCTGATTATTAAAATTTCCCCTGGAATAATGGCCTTCTGATAAGAATTCACATGTGACATAAATATTGTCACACTCTGGGCCATTATACAAATATCTCTGCAAGAATACTCATTCTTTTCTAATTTCTCAAACTTGCTTCTTTCATTTCCTTTACTATCCAATAAAATTAACCACACTTGCTATGAATTGCGGAGTATCCTTATCTCATGCCTTATCTATTAGTAGATGACAAGATATACCACTGTAAGGAATATCTCTGGGCAAGCCATCCCTTTTTCCCACAGCCTTCAGAACTACTCCTGAGAGGGCTATACTGTCGTCACAGTCCATTTCTTGTTGTTCTACTGGTATATAAGGTAGAATGGTTGATAAAATGTTATTTTCCACCTCCTTTGCCAGATGATCAAGGAAAATTCCTTATAAGAAAATTGTGAGTTGAGGAAGAGGCACTTACCTGGTAGGAAAAATCATGGTAGGAAGGTTAATGATCTGATCATGCTACTTTTTTGTGCATATCAGAAAATGACATATACACCTCGAGTGCTATTTTAGGATGGTGTGCACCCGAAATTATGTCAATTCAACAAAAGCAATTCATGAAGAATGTTTAGAATCATACGATAATGTGGTAACCATTCAAGGTTTTACCTTTAGTACTCTCTCATGGCCTATTACCAATCTAAAGCTATTTCTGAAAAATGATCATGGTTACATGCAAAAGATGGCATGGTCTTCCTTTGAGACTAAAAAATCTCTACTTTGGTTTCCAAAAGTAGTTTGTTATAACCTCTGTAGAACATTCTGAAATGTCATAAGTGCTTGAGTAGTACTCAGTTTGCTGGGTCAAAGAGGCAAATGACAGACTCACTGAGGTTTCGTAAAGAGTCAACTAGAGAAGCTTATCTTGCTGTCGGTCTCTTTTTTAAGTTTGGCTGTCTTTCAGACCACAAAATGAACAGATTAAACAAACCTCTGTGTCTCCTTTTTAGTGGTAGTGAGAAAAAGGTGTAGCAGTTTATTCCCTGATGTGGAGGAATCATATAACCTTCCTTGAATGGAAGGACTACATATTTTGTGGAGTACATTTTCCCCTCTCTGATGAACATATCACCACGTCATTTAAATTACTTGTTAATTTGAACTCTACAGTCCTATCAGCACGATGTTATTAGTATAGTGAGTCCATGTGTTGACATCCTTTGGAATGAGGAGACACTAAATATCCCGAGTACTAGAAAGTGGTACCAAGTTTCAGATGACCTAACCCTAGGGAAAGAAGTTAAGGTACATTGGTGTACCTACTAGGTTAAAGCAAACAGATTGTGATATGCTGTGTTTACAAGGATAAAGGGAACATGCTGTATCAACAGGGGGATGTAAGTTATTAGGGAATGAATTGATTTGCTCCAGAAAGACCTTCTCTAGAACAGAACAGGCCATGATTATGGGTTAATACACTGTCATCCTCCAAGACTTCTTAGATTTCAGTTCAGACCAAAATGATTTGAGTTAGCTTATAATAGCAATCATCATCCTCATGTATTAAAAGCCTCTAAATTCCTATGATTCTGACAAGGATATGTAATTGCTTTTGATGAACTATTTTGGTAGTGAGAGGGAGCTCCAGAGGGAGTGCTTAAGTTACTATAAAATCCTTTACTCCTCAGAACAAGGAATCAGTGCAATGATAAGGACATTATGACAATTCCTGATGCTTTTATGATTTTACACCTAAAATTTGCTACTATTGCAATTAGATGGGTTCAGGATTTTAATGAGTCAAATATATGTGTTGGCTTCAGGTCAAATTCCATTTATATACCTTTTCTTCTATAAGTCTATATTCTAACCAGTTGACCACTGTGATATTCTGGATATCTAGTAAATGTTAGCTCAGAGCAGACAGAGCAGATTTTCAAGGATCAGATTCTTTTCTGATTCTTGAAATACATTTGTTTTTCTCTTTCCCAGTGCGTAGTTTTCTTGGTAAAATACCATGATAATTTTACATAATCTTGGGAAAAGATTCACAGTATGGTTTTTCTGTTGTTAATTTAAGGTCTTCTCTCAAATATATACTCTATAGCTATATGATATTTATATATGTGATATATACATACATAGTATTTAATAATGTAAAGCAGCAACTTCTGCTTGAAAATAAATACTGTATATGTTAGAATATGTTAGAATGCAACTTTCGGTCAGATGAGGCAGAACCAAAAGAAATTTAAATGATTTACATACGGAGGGTATGCTAGGAAATATTTCATCTTTAGGGAATAGTAAGATGTGACAAATAAGTTGGGTCAAAAAAATGTTGAGAGATTTCTGCTTTCAGTAATGATGGAGTAGATGGTGAGAAATAACTCCTTGCTGAGAACTACTTATTGAACTAAGTAAAAATGCATCAGAGAAGAACAAGACAGTGAGTAAGTATGAAATCAATGTCTGGGAGAGGAGAGAGGACTAAGTGGGTGAAATGGACATTTAGGATCTTTTCTTTTTTAGAAAAGTGTAATGATTTGGAAGTAGCAGCTGTGAGGTTGGGGAGCTGAAGAAAGCTTTCTACAGACTCATGGGCCTAGCTAGAGGAAGAAGTTTAGAGTTCAAGGCCATCTGGAAAAAATCCATAGAATTTGGAATGGGCTTTCAAATAGCTACAATAAAGGAATAAAAGTGAACTGGAAAGAGATGCTTCACTAAAACTGAAATCAGTTTCAGATCATCTCAACTTTATAACATTGCCAGAAGCAAAAATAAATTCTCTCTAGATGAAGATTATATAATCTAGAGCCTCAAATTATCTTAAAAAGGTATAATATAATATGGCAAGCCCTCAAAATTAACCAGGTATATAAGGAACAAAATGTGAATGAAAACCAAGAGAAGCAACTAGCCAAAGGTACTGACCAATAGAGGATACAGATAACGGGGTTCTCAGTCACAGACTTTAAAATAAGCAATGATTATTGTGCTTAAGAAGCTAAAAGACCAAAAGAGAGAGGGAGATAGAGAGTGTGTTGGCAGGGAACCAGAATTTATAATTGAAAAATGTAATTAGAACTAAGACTTATAATAAATGAAATTAAAAACCAGTAAATTCATCGAAGATCAGATTAGATACTGGTGAAAAGGTTATTAAACTAGAAGGTAACTCAAAAAATAAATATGCAGAATAGAAGAGACATATGTTAATAATTGTGAAAGATGTGAGAGTATACCCTGCTTGCAAGTTAGACAAGCATAGGTGCTGCCAGAAAACACAAGATTCTTCACTTGGAAACAATGAACTTTAGTAGAGAGCACAGCACGTAGCATGAGCTTTATGTTCATATCTGGTACGCTCCCCGTGGCTCACAAATTCCATGGGGATGGTGCTGAGGTGGATACAGGTAGATGCTGGATTTGTTTCACAACCAAGGCACATTTTGCTTAGAAAACTCCTACTCTTATAAGGAAGTTGCAAGCAAACCTGTACAACTCTTGCTCTAGAGGAAAGTATTATCTTTATTACCCTGGACAAAAAAACAAATATTCCTTCTCCATAGGGGAAGACACCATCTCTATCTTCCAGTGTTATTTGCTAAGTAAACCTCCTTGCAAATATAGTCTGAATCAAAATCTGCCCCAAGATAAACATGGAGAATTTCCCACAAACAATATATTCCCCTCACTTCTACCTCATCATGTCTTCTGGAAATTTTTCTTTTGCATATTCCACACCATTGTCTACTCTGATTAATCTGAAAGACATGGACTGCTATTCAATAAGGCTCCCATGATTAGGGTTATAAGTAGCAGGATGAGGCCAATCAGTCACACCACCCAGTACTATGTATACAATAATAGTACTATTTATAATAATCCCCATACTGGAACTATAACTGCTCAAATGGTCATCATAGTAGAAAAGATTCACACATAGAATACTCCTGAAATTGATGGTAAAAATTGCAACTACATGAACCAATAGAAAGGAACCTCAGAAAATAATTTGGAATGAAAAAGGCAGATACAAAAGAGTACATATATATCTAATTCAATTTATATAAAGTTAAAAACAGACAAAATTAATACATGCAGTTAGATGTTCAAATAGTTTGGTTAGTCTCTGGGAGGAAGCATCAGAAGGAATGGGGGCTTAGTGCAGTTCTTAATCTGCACAGTGGTTACATAGGGTTGTTATTTCATTAAGCTGTAAATCTAGAATTTGTGCACTTCAATAAAAGGGCCCAAAATAATCACGAAATATATTAACAAAATAAGGAGAGAAAAGAAACAAGCATGACAACTAGTCACTACAGATATTCTATCTTAAGCAATGCAGATAAGGCATTTGATAATAGTCAACATTCATCAGTGATTAAAATGCTTAGAAATTTTATTGTAGAAATTCTGTATTCAAATAAAAAGCATGTACAGAAAATTTACATTAAACATCATAGTTAATCTGAAATGTTGAGCTCATTTTTTCTGAGTCAGAAAATAGAAGATATTATTAATTTTCACTCAATATTTTATTGAAAGTCTTAACCAATAAACAAGACAAATATTAATAGTACAAGAATTGAAAATAAATACAGCTTTATTCACAGATGAAATAATTGTGGATGCACCAAATCAACCGTGTCTGCAAATAAATTATCAAAGTTAAGTAAATTTAGTAATGTGTTTGAATGCAAGCTCAATACACTAAAATCAATATATAATTGCAATATGCAAAATAAATTTTATTTATATAAAATGGAATCAAATATAAAAGAAATACAATATAACAATAAAATTAAAAGATAAATAGCTAAGAATTAATCAAAATATTTGTAAGAAATCTATATCGTTGAGTAAAATTGAAGAGGAGGTTAGCAAATGGAGAGATATACTCTTGAACTGGAGGACTTCAAATGGTTAAAATATACATTTTCCTAAATTGATCTACAATAAATTCAATGTAAACCCAGTGAAAACTGCAGTTTTTTTTTTCTTTTTTGAGTAAATAGACAAGTTGATTCTAAAATGTGTATAAAAATTCAAAGAACCAAAACAATAAAGATATTTAAAGATGAACAAAGAAGGATACTTACTGTACTAGACATAAGTTGTTATAAGATGGCACTAGTGAAGAACTCTGTTTTATTTCCTAAAGTATAGGCAAGGAGACTCATGGATCAAGATGGCAAGTTCAGAAAGAAACCCATTTCATTTAATACAAAGGTAATATTGCAGTGCCGAGGAAAGATTACTTTAAATGGTGCTGGGTCACCTAGATAGCCATATATAATAATATGAAATATATGAAATTGACATCTACCTCATACTATGCATACAAATTATTATTACTTTGCTGTTGTTACTGTATGTCTAAATGTGAAAGATAAGCCAATAAATCTTCCAGATTAGAGAATATCTTCATAAACTTAGAAAAGAAAAAAGTTCTTAACCAAAACGTTACAAGTTGTAAACATTAAGAATAAGATTGCTGTGCTTGCTTCGGCAGCGCATATACTAAAATTGGAACGATACAGAGAAGATTAGCATGGCCCTGTGCAAGGATGACATGCAAATTCGTGAAGCGTTCCATACTTTTACGAAGTAAGAGAGTGGCATGGACATATATACACTACCAAATGTACAATAGATAGCTAGTGGGAAGCAGTCGCATAGCACAGGGAGACCAGCTCAGTGCTTTGTTTCCACCTAGAGGGGTGGGATGGGGAGGGTGGGAGGGAGAAGCAAGTGGAAGGGGATATGGGGATATATGTATATGTATACCTGATTCACTTTGTTATACAGCAGAAACTAACACACCATTGTAGAACAATTATACTCCAGTAAAGATGTTTAAAAAAAAAGATAGCTAATTGATTACATTTGAAAGAAAAACTTCTTTTCATTAAAAGACAGAAATGAATGAAAAAGCAAAGAGGGGAGAAGCTAATTGCCACAAATATAACTGAGGTGCTTCTATTCAGAATAGAGCATGACTTCATACAGATTAATAATAAAATGACAGCAAAATCAATTTAAAAATTTAAGAAGTGCTTCAGAAAAAGAGGGTATAGAAATGGCGAAGGTGGTCAATTTTCAGAAGTGCAAATTGAAAGAGACTCTACCACCAACATCAGCACTGATACCAGCAGCTTCTATATAAAGTAGACTGAGGGCTTGGCTCTCCAAGGAAACATATCCTGGACAGGACTGGCATCAGCAGAACTGTATGCTCCTGCAATGGGATTAGTCTGCAAAGCTCCTAATGTTTCCATTGACAACAACATAATAATTTATCCAAACAAGCCTGAGTAGTTAAAATAAATAAGTAAAAGCTGTCATGGAGTATGAAGAGAATTAAAGGCCATTTGGGAAAGGTACAGAAAAGGTCCAAAACATTCCTAGAGCAACAAGGAAGGAATCTGATTGGAACACCATTTTCTAAACAGTAGGCTATGGCATCATAGGTGGAACCCTGTGAATGTCCTATGTGATTGTTATGGTTACTCTCCTTTATGATCAGCCTCGTGTGGCCGCAACGATATCTTTATATACAGATAGATATCAATCAAGTCATATTGACCATAAATCCAGAGGAAATTAATGAGCTATAATACATTATGAAAACTCTCACTATTGCATTTCCTCCTAAGCTTTGCTTTCTTTTAGCCCACTTACTCTAATTTGAAATGAACCTTCCAGGAAAACTGCACTCTTCAGGATAAGCCAGACTCACATTATGAGACATATTTTGTGCTTACTATGATTGTTTTCCACAAAGGCCTTTGGCTGTTTAATAAAGTAAGTCAAGAAAACCGAATCCCCCGAAGTTTCTTAATCACCTTATTCTATCCTTCAGAAAAGCTAGTTAAGTTTGAAAAAGCATCTGTTTGTTTAAAATCAAAAACATAAACACTGAAGGCATAGCTTTAAAAAAGGAATTATTTTCCCTTTCCAATAAGTGAGCAACAGTTATTTTCCAGGAGTATGTTATTTCATGTTAATTTAAGATGCTACTTTAGTCCATAATAAATGTAAGAATATCATTTTAAGCATATGAGGAAAAATATTTTTAAATGTCAAAGGACAAGAATAGTTTGAAAGTTAAAAAAGTGCCTTGAAAAACAAGATAGGGTGTAATTCCAAAACCTGAAAATAGCACAGGTTTGTCCTGCAACTCATATTCTTTTGCCAATGGAGTAGCACTCTTGTCCTGAATCTGAATTTCTTCTTTTGAATTTCTTCTCCACAACTGTTGGACTTAATTTATTCCTCCCTTAGTCTCCTCCCTACACTTTCTCATTAGATGACAGTTTCCCATCATGGGATTTTTGATTTGTGGTTCATCAACTCCCCCGAACAATGTTCCTATGCAGCTGCTAAGTCACGGGGCTCCAAAGGCAACAAGATAGATGTGAATATTAAATAAGCAGAAAAGAAACCAAGATACAATCAGAATTAAAAATACTTTGGAATCCAGTCTTGCAAGTATAAAAAAGAAACAAATGTTTCTTCATTTGTAATAAAAAACAAATTTAAAACTTCATCATAATAGTGAAAACTTATTTCTGGAAACCAATTTTAGAATTTTCATACATTTTAATCAATAAGACTGCAATAAATGCTGAAATTAAGTTTCTGCCAATCTGAATAAATTAATGTTGAGGGAACTGAATGAATAATTAATTAATATTGAAATAAATTTTCTACCAATTTGAGTAAATCTACAAATCATCATAAAGAATTCCACTCATCCTGCACTAATCTCATAAATATGTCCAACTGGCTGATTTGATTATATTATTTTTGCTCCCATCCTTTCTAATATGTTTGATTTTAATAGAAAATAAATTAAGTGGTGCATTGAAACATATACTTACCAAGTTAGAATGGGGTTGGTTATTTTTCTCCAACTGAGAGATACAGGAATAAATGAAGACCACCAAAATGAGAACAAACAAAGGCTATTTATGCAGAACTCGCCCTCAGAGATAAGGAACCATCTCCCGTCACTTGTGTTTGCTGTAGACTCAAAAGCAGACAGAGGAGAGGGCAAGCTTTATAGTGGAAAATAATAAGGGGCTTCAGGTATGCCCTGATTGGAGACTGTTTTCATGGGGAAGCTGGGCAAGTGAGGTATCCTATGTGAGTGGTTAGAGCGTATTTGATTTTCTGTGGTTGGTTCTAAGTTGGAAGTGAAAGTAAAAAGAGGGGAAAAAATAACTAGGAAAGTGGTTAGTTAATAATAAGTCCTGACCATTTGGGGCCTATAGTTACCGTTCTGCAGGGGTTGTGGTTTGGCTTCCTGGGCTATAGAAAGCGGGAGAGAGTTTTGTGTGTCAGAATTCTATTTTGATATATTGTCCAGCCAGTGTCCATTGGTTTATTCAGTCTCTCATGCTAATATAATGAATCTCAAGTTTTCTTCTATCAGATTTTTTTTTTTTTTTGCGGTACACGGGCCTCTCACTATTGTGGCCTCTCCCGTTGCAGAGCACAGGCTCCGGACACACAGGCTCAGTGGCCATGGCTCACGGGCCCAGAAGCTCCTCCGCGGCACGTGGGATCTTCCCGGACCGGGGCACGAACCCGTGTCCCCTGCATAGGCAGGTGGCCTCTCAACCACTGCGCCACCCAGGGAAGCCCTAGATATTTTAATACTACCAATAAATATGCATTTTTCAAGATACTTAACCCAACTTAGGAGATAAAATTAATTTTCATATATAGAGAGATTGAATTTCCAAATACAGTTGAAAAGTTCATACCAATTTTTATTGATTTTGTACCTAGACTATAAGGAGAAACATACACCCTTTGTTACCAATAGCAGAATGAAAATTTTGGGACAGTGAATAGACAAGTAGTCTTGGCAGATCTTTAGGTGGAAACTTGGTTTCCAGAGAAAAAAAGTGTCTGTGAGAGAGTAGTGTTTTCCCATGACTTATAATATATAATGTAAATAAGTCTTCAGGAATTGCCTTCACTTCCCTCCATGCACAGCGGCATTTTGGTGGCACTTTCCAAATTTAAACATCCCAGGCCAATTTATGTAGAAAGCAGGGAGGATTGTTTGGCCTTAAAACAAATCTAGGACAGACACTGTTAAAACTGTGCAACGCCAACTCAGATGTGGCCATTGAGACTAGCAGACAAGATCGGCCCAGAGGGTGGCTGATCCCAGGGCACAGACGGTGCTACTCAGTGGAGTTTTGTGAAAGACCTTAGCAAGACTCAACTAGTCAATCTCCTATCTGCAGGGGGGAGTGCAGGGAGTACAAAGTTCACACACTGTTTTCTCTTGTTGGCTTGTTTAGTCATTGTTTTTTGTTTGTTTATTTCTGTTTTGTTTTTGTATTTGCCCTCTACTGAGGAAGCTATTGTCTATCCTAATATGTTCAGAGTTTTGGTAGGTGACTTTTTAAAAATGCTTTTCCAGCATCTATTAAACTGGCCATGTGTTTTTCTTCTTTATAAAATCAGTTGGAATGTGTTTCTTCATTTTCTCCTTTTGAAAACTGTATAGGATTGGTGTTCTGGACTTTTGCTTAAGGTAGAGCTTTTAAAAATGAATTCAAAATTTGATAGATATAAGACTAGAAAAATTTTTGTATTTCTTTTATTTTTTTTATACAGCAGGTTCTTATCAGTTATCTATTTTATACATATTAGTGTATATATGTCAATCTCAATCTCCCAATTCATCCCACCACCACCTCCACCCCGCCCTGCTTTCCCCGCTTGGTGTCCATAAGTTTGTTCTCTACATCTGTGTCTCTATGTCTGCCTTGCAAACCAGTTCATCTGCACCATTTTTCTAGATTCCACGTGTGTTAATATATGATATTTGTTTTTCTCTTTCTGACTTACTTCACTCTGTATGACAGTCTCTAGGTCCATCCACATCTCTATAAGTGACACAATTTCATTCCTTTTTATGGCTGAGTAATATTCCATTGTATATACATACCACATCTTCTTTATCCATTCATCTGTCGATGGGCATTTATGTTGTTCCATGACCTGGGTATTGTAAATAGTGCTGCAATGAATATTGGGGTGCCTGTGTCTTTTTGAATTATGGCTTTGTCTGGGTATATGCCCAGCAGTGGGATTGCTAGGTCATGGTAGTTCTATTTTTAGTTTTTTAAGGAACCTCCATACCGTTCTCCATAGTGGCTGTATCAACTTACATTCCCATCAACATTGCAAGAGGGTTCCCTTTTCTCCACACCCTCTCCAGCATTTGTTGTTTGTAGATTTTTCTGAAGATGCCCATTCTGACCAGTGTGAGGTGATACCTCATTGTAGTTTTGATTTGCATTTCTTTAATAATTAGTGATGTTGAGCAGCTTTTCATGTGCCTCTTGGCCATCTGTATGTCTTCTTTGGAGAAATGTCTGTTTAGGTCTTCTGCCCATTTTTTGATTGGGTTGTTTATTTTTTTTAATATTGAGCTGCATGAGCTGTTTATACATTTTGGAGATTAATCCTTTGTCCCTTGACTCGTTTGCAAATATTTTCTCCCATTCTGAGGGTTGTCTTTTCATCTTGTTTATAGTTTCCTTCGCTGTGCAAAAGTTTTTAAGTTTCATTAGGTCCCATTTGTTTTTATTTCCATTTCTCTAGGGGGTGGGTCTAAAAGGATCTTGCTGTGATTTATGTCAGAGTGTTCTGCCTATGTTTTCCTGTAAGAGTTTTATAGTGTCTGGCCTTACATTTAGGTCTTTAATCCATTTTGAGTTTACTTTTCTGTATGGTGTTAGGGAGTATTCTAATTTCATTCATTTACATCTAGCTGTCCAGTTTTCCCAGCACCACTTATTGAAGAGACTGTCTTTTCTCCATTGTATATTCTTCCCTCCTTTGTCATAGATTAGTTGATGGCCATAGGTGCATGGGTTTATCTCTGGGCTTTCTATCCTGTTTCTTTGATCTATATTTCTGGTTTTGTGCCAGTACCATATTGTCTTGATTACTGTAGCTTTGTAGTATAATCTGAAGTCAGGGAGTCTGATTCCTCCAGCTCCGTTCTTTTCCCTCAAGATTGCTTTGATTGTTCAGGGTCTTTTTTGTGGCCATACAAATTTTAACATTTTTTGTTCTAGTTCTGTAAAAAATGCCATTGGTAATTTGATAGGGATTGCACTGAATCTGTAGATTGCTTTGGGTAGTATACTCATTTTCACAGTATTGATTCTTCCTATCCAAGAATTGGAATCTGTTGGTATATCTCTCCATCTGTTTGTGTCATCTTTGATTTCTTTCATCAGTGTCTTATAGTTTTCTGAATACAGGTCTTTTACCTCATTAGGTAGGTTTATTCCTAGGTATTTTATTCTTTACATTGCAATGGTGAATAGGATTGTTTCCTTAAATTCTCTTTCTGATCTTTTGTTGTTACTGTATAGGAATGCAAGAAATTTCTGTGCAGTAATTTTGTATCCTGCAACTTTATCAAATTCATTGATTAGCTCTAATAGTTTTCTGGTGGCATCTTTAGGATTATCTATGTATAGTATCATGTCATTGGCGATAAGTGACATATATATTTCTTATTTTCCAATTTGTATTCCTTTTATTTCTTTTTCTTCTCTGATTACCATGGCTAGAACTTCCAAAACTATTTTGAATAATAGTGGCGAGAGTAGACATCCTTGTCTTGTTCCTGATCTTAGAGGAAATGCTTTCAGTTTTTCACCATTGAGAATGATGTTTGCTGTGGGTTTGTTATATATGGCCTTTATTATGTGGAAGTAGTTTCTCTCTATGCCCACTTTCTGGAGAGTTTTTATAATAAATTGGTGTTGAATTTTGTCAGAAGCTTTTTCTGCATCTATTGAGATGATCATATGGTTTTTATACTTCAGTTTGTTATATGGTGTATCACATTGATTGATTTGAATATATTGAAGAATTGATGCATCTCTGGGATAAATCCCACTTGATCATGATGTATGATCCTTTTAATGTGTTGCTGGATTCTGTTTGCTAGTATTTTGTTGAGGATTGTTGCATCTATATCATCACTGAGATTGGTCTGTAATTTTCTTGTAGTATCTTTGCCTGGCTTTGGTATTGGGGTGATGGTGGCCTCGTAGAATAAGTTTGGGAGTGTTCCTTCCTCTACAATTTTTTGGAAGAGTTTGAGAAGAATGGGTGTTAGCTCTTCTCTGAATGTTTGATAGAATTCACCTGTGAAGCCATCTGGTCCTGGACTTTTGTTTGTTGGAAGATTTTTTCTTTTTTTTTGCAGTACGTGGGCCTCTCACCGCTGTGGCCTCTCCCATTGCAGAGCACAGGCTCCAGACACGCAGGTTCAGCGGCCATGGCTCACGGGCCCAGCCGCTCCGCAGCATGTGGGATCTTCCCAGACCAGGGCACTAACCTGTGTCCCCTGCATCGGCAGGTGGACTCTCATCCACTACGCCACCAGGGAAGCCCTGTTGGAAGATTTTTCATCACAGTTTCAATTTCATTACTTGTGATTGGTCTATTCATACTTTCTACTTCTTCTTGGTTCAGTCTTGGAAGGTTATACCTTTCTAAGAATTTGTTCATTTCTTCCAGGTTGTCCATTTTATTGGCACAGAGTTGCTTGTAGTAGTCTCTTAGGATGCTTTGTATTTTTGTGGTATCCTTTGTAACTTCTCCTTTTTCATTTCTAATTTTTTTTTAAAGAATGTCACCTCTCCCTTTTATTATTTTTTATTATTATTTTTTAATGGTACAGTTACTTTATTTTTTATTTATTTATTTATTTATTTATTTACTTTTGGCTGTGTTGAGTCTTCGTTTCTGTGCGATGGCTTTCTCTAGTTGTGGAAAGCGGGGGCCACTTTTCATTGCAGTGCGTGGGCCTCTCACTATCGCGGCCTCTCTTGTTGCGGAGCACAGGCTCCAGACACGCAGGCTCAGTAATTGTGGCTCACGGGCCTAGTTGCTCCATGGCATGTGGGATCTTCCCAGACCAGGGCTCGAACCCATGTCCCCTGCATTGGCAGGCAGATTCTCAACCACTGCGCCACCAGGGAAGCCCCCTAATTTTATTAATTTGAGTCTTCTCCCTCTTTCTTGATGAGTCTGGCTAAAGGTTTATCAGTGTTGTTTATCTTCTCAAAGAACCAGCTTTGAGAACTTTTATTGATCTTTGCTATTGTTTTCTTTGTTTCTATTTCATTTATTTTTTCTCTGATCTTTATGATTTCTTTCCTTCTACTGAGTTTGGGTTTTGTTTGTTCTTCTTTCTCTAGCTCCTTTAGGTGTAAGGTTAGATTGTTTATTTGAGATTTTTCTTGTTTCTTGAGGTAGGATCATAGTGCTATAATCTTCCCTCTTAGAAGTGCTTTTGCTGCATCCCATAGGTTTTGGATCGTCATATTTTCATCGTCACTTATCTCTAGGCTTTCTCATTTCCTCTTTGATTTCTTCAGTGGTCTCTTGGTTATTTAGTAACGTATTGTTTAGCTTCCATGTGTTTGTGTTTTTGACGGTTTATTCCCTGTAATTGATTTGTAATCTCATAGCGTTTTCGTCAGAAAAGATGCTCGATATGATTTCAATTTTCTTAAATATACCGAGGCTTGATTTGTGACCCAAGATGTGATCTATCCTGGAGAATGTTCCCTGTGCACTTGAGGAGAAACTGTAATCTGCTGTTTTTGGATGGAGTGTCCTATAAATATCAGTTAAAACTATCTGGTCTATTGTGTCATTTAAAGCTTGTGTTTCCATATTAATTTTCTGTTTGTATGATCTGTCTATTGGTGTAAGTGAGGTGTTAAAGTCCCCCATTATTATTGTCTTACTGTTGATTTCCTCTTTTATAGCTGTTAGCATTTGCCTTGTATATTTAGGTGCTCCTATGTTGGGTTCATATATATGTATAATTATTATATCTTCTTCTTGGATTGATCCTTTGACCATTATGTAGTGTCCTTCCTTGTCTATTGTAAAATTCTTTATTTTAATGTCTGTTTTATCTGATATGAGTATTGCTACTCCAGCTTTCTTTTGATCTCCATTTGTGTGGAATATCTTTTTCCATCCCCTCACTTTCAGTCTGTATGTGTCCCTAGGTCTGAAGTGGGTCTCTTGTAGACAGCATATATATGGATCTTGTTTTTTATCCATTCAGCGAGCCTGTGTCTTTTGGTTGGAGCATTTAATCCATTCACATTTAAGGTAATTATTGATATGTATGTTCTTATTACCATTTTCTTAATTGTTTTGGGTTTGTTATTGTAGGTCCTTTTCTTCTCTTGTGTTTCCCACTTAGAGAAGTTCCTTTAGCAGTTGTTGTAGAGCTGGTTTGGTGGTGCTGAATTCTCTTAGCTTTTGTTTGTCTGTAAAGCTTTCGATTTCTCCATCGAATCTCAGTGAGATCCTTGCCATGTAGAGTAATCTTCATTGTAGGTACTTCCCTTGCATTACTTTAAATATATCGTGCCACTCCCTTCTGGCTTGTAGAGTGTTTGCTGAGAAATCAGCCGTTACCCTTATGGGAGTTTCCTTGTATGTTATTTGTCGATTTTCCCTTGTTGCTTTTAATAATTTTTCTTTGTCTTTAATTTTTGTCAATTTGATTACTATGTGCCTTGCCATGTTTCTCCTTGGGTTTATTCTGCCTGGGACATTCTGCACTTCCTGGACTTGGGTGGCTATTTCCTGTCACATATTAGGGAAGTTTTCAACTATAATCTCCTCAAATATTTTCTCGAGTCCTTTCTCCCTCTCTTCTCCTTCTGGGACCCCTATAATGCGACTGTTGGTGCATTTAATGTTGTCCCAGAGGTCTCTTAGGCTGTCTTCATTTCTTTTCATTCTTTTTTCTTTATTCTGTTCCACAGCAGTGAATTCCACCAGTCTGTCTTCCAGGTCACTTATCCATTCTTCTGCCTCAGTTATTCTGCTATTGATTCCTTCTAGTGTATTTTTCATTTCAGTTATTGTGTTGTTCATCTCTGTTTGTTTGTTCTTTAATTCTTCTAGGTCTTTGTTAAACATTTCTTGCATCTTCTCGATCTTTGCTTCAATTCTTTTTCCAAGGTCCTGGATCATCTTCACTCTCATTATTTTGAACTCTTTTTCTGGAAGGTTGGTTATCTCCACTTCATTTAGTTGTTCTTCTGGGGTTTTATCTTGTTCCTTCATCTGTTACATAGTCCTCTGCCTTTTCATCTTGTCTGTCTTTCTGTGTATGTGGTTTTCGTTCCACAGGCTGCAGGATTGTAGTTTTTCTTGTTTCTGCTTTCTGCCCTCCGGTGGATGAAGCTATCTAAGAGGATTGTGCAAGCTTCCTGATGGGAGGAACTGGTGGTGGGTAGAGCTGGGTGTTGCTCTGGTGGGCAGAGCTCAGTAAAAGTTTAATCCACTTGTCTGCTGATGGGTGGGGCTGAGTTCCCTACCTGTTGTTGTTTGGCCTAAAGTGACCCATCACTGGAGACTACAGGCTCTTTGGAGTGTCTAATGGAAGATTCTGGGAGAGCTTGTTGCAAAGAGTACTTCCCAGAACTTCTGCTTACAGTGTCCTTGTCCCCATGGTGAGCCACAGCCAACCCCCACCTCTGAGGAGACCCTCCAACACTAGCAGGTAGGTCTGGTTCAGTTTCCTTTGGGGTCACTGCTCCTTCCCTCTGGGTCCTGAAGCACACACTACTCTGTGTGTGCCCTCCAAGAGTGGAGTCTCTGTTTCCCCCAGTCTTGTAAAAGTCCTGCAATCAAATCCCACTAGCCTTCAAAGTCTGATTCTCTGGGAATTACTCCTCCTTTTGCTGGACCCACAGGTTGGGAAGATTGATGTGGGGCTCAAAACCTTCACTGCAGTGGGTGGACTTCTGTGGTATAATTGTTCTCCAGTTTGTGAGTTACTCACCCAGAAGTTATGGGATTTGATTTTATTGTGATTGCACCCCTCCTACTACCTCATTGTGGCTTCTCCTTTGTCTTTGGATGTGCGGTATCTTTTTCGGTGAGTTCCAATGTCTTGCTGTTGATGATTGTTCAGCAGTTAGTTGTGATTCCAGTGCTCTCGCAAGAGGGAGTGAGCACATGTCTTTCTACTCCGCCATCTTGAACAAATCTCCCCCTAGAAAAATTTTTACGTGGCATCTTAGGTCAGTTCTGATAAGTTGTATTTTTTATAAGATTTGTTCATTTACTGTAAGTTGAATTCATTGCCATAAAGTTTATTGCCATATATATAATGTATTTTAAGCATCATATATATGTAATTGTATGTGATACGAAAACAAGTATGAGAAGAAATCAATAATTCAGATCATTCAAGAAGATAGTGCCTTATCTCTCACTACCTGTGGGAGTGTTGGAGACACTTTGGTTGGCACCTTGCACCAAGCTGAGAAACAATTTCCTGTCGCAGAGATATGAGACATTTATTTTTCCTTTTGGATAAAGCCAATTAACTAACAAAGATAATCACCTTAATTACCAGATGAATCTAGGGTGAACTATACGTGACAAACAGTGCTGTCAAGCCCTCTTAATTGAGAATATGTATAGAATGGTTTGTATGTGCTTGGCTATATAAAGAGGTGGTATTTCATTGTCTTTGCAATGTCTTTGCAATAGTGGATCACCTGGGATGAGCATCACATTTTGGATTAATGTTTATTCAATATTAAAATTGTTTTCTTTATTTTTCTGTCTTTGTGGGGAAGTTTTCTGGAGATTTTGGGAGGAGATGTTCTTTGTATTTCCCCAACAGTTGTATTTTTGTTAGCATTAGTAACATATTATATTTTTGTAACAGTTTGGATTTTTTAAATTCCCTTGAGTTTTATTCTTAGATGCGTGCATTATTTAGAACTGTGTTTCTTAATTTTCAAATATTTGGGCTTATTCATTTTTTCTCCTTCTTTATACATTACTAATTAAATTAAAATTCTAAGTCTTTTTCCAATATATTGAAATGTCAAATGTGTTATAATGGATGAAAAATAGGATTTAAATCAATAATTCTTGACTTAGAAGTACTTAATATGTGTGACTTTGGAGATGTTATTTAATATCTTCTCTAAACCTTAGTTTCTTGTCTATAATATTAAAAAATATAGAGTTTATTGATTTGTTTTAAGATATAAGTGAAAGTGTGTGTGTGTGTGTGTGTCTGGGTGTGTGTCTGGGTGAAAGTAAGAATCAAATTATTAATACCTTTATGTTGTCATAGAAGACACACCAATGCCCCCATGAAAAATTATTATTATTGTTCAAAATTGGCTTGCATCTGTGATGAAATCAATATACTCATATTAGTAATGGTAAAATAAAGGGTGTAGTAAGCAATAGCGATAGCATTATTCCTGAAGGACAGAGATTAATATCACTGTTTATTTTGTTGAGGAGGCAAGTTTCATATCTAATGGGTAATTTCCTTAACCGAAATAACAAATCACAATTTATACCACTGATCAGAGGATTTGGGATTATTCTTATTATTTAAGTACTTTAATGAGGACCAAATGAGTTAATATTTTTAAAGCACTTGGAAAGTGACTGAAAGGATGTGTTATTAAATGAATACATTTAAAAAATGCATATGTACACATATCACAACCAAAGGTTTAAAAGTAAAGGAAGCATTGCTATAACAATAAAGGATAATTTCTATTAGAATTATTTCATGCTTTTCCCTATTGTTTAATGTATTCTACTATCAGTTAGCTCTTACTAAATATAAAGGCAAATTTTTAGAATGCCTTAAATGTATTATTCTTTAATGTTTGCACGAATAATATCTAAAATATGAATTTGTCCATTTATACTCTGACTGCTGTGTAGGATGTCAGTCCAGTTTTGCTCCTTGACTTGTATTTTAATGATTTATCTGTATGCACTAAATGATAGTTCATTCAAATATATGGTGCTTGCTTTTTGTTTATTGTTACTGTAATATCTACATTTGCTTTTGGAAATAACATGCACAGAATTTTGGAAAAAAAAAAAAAAAACCTGCTCCAGAGAATAATTTCTCATTCTAAGAGTTAAAATGTTCTGACCTAGTTCTTACATGTCAGGGAAAAGGCCAGTAAAATGATCAAGTCAATAAATAATTTATTATTTGGGGACATATATGGGATAATTATTTCTAATTTCTGGGCGCATCATTTACTAATGAATCAAAATCATTAAGGTGTTATTGGAATGGTGACAGTTGAAAGATGTTGTAAAGATATTAGAAAACATCAAATTGTTTTTTACCAACAAAACATCCAAGATTATAGTAACAGTGACACCAAACACTAGATTTTTGAAGAAGTTACTCATACTACAAATATTTTTCTTGTTCAAACATGTTTATTGTATCCCGTCTGCAATCTTTAAAAAAAAAAGTTGAAACAACAAATACTATTGTATGTCAGGTAAAAATTTTAAATGAATATTCTCTTTGTTCTTTAAAAATCCCTGTAAGATATATAAAAATCCATATTGTTAAGTTTCCATTTTACTTTTGAATAAGAAATTGACCAAAGTTTGAATACCTACTATATAACAGACATAACTTGGACTCATAGAGGGATAACTTCAAATGTTTGCTACCTCTTTCATCTGTGATTCTCAATTTTTAGTGTTCATAGGAACCATCTGGGGCCCTGGAAAAATTAGATCCATATCCTAGACTCCAATCATAAGTATTTTGATGAAACTCAAATCTGTCTTTTAAATAAGCACCAGCTATTATTCACAACCAAGTTGTCTACTGACCACACTTTGCTTTTCAATCTATGCTTTTGTACATATTTAACTTGCATCATTAGCTTCAGGTATACATTACCTCCTATTATGTTCCACCTTTGAAAAGGCATAAATATAATACCTTTGTTTTTGTTATGTGATTGTTGAGTGTGTCTGGAATACCCACAATTTTTTCTGAATGTCAAACATTTGCTATCAAAACTTCCTTAAAGGTTATTATGTGTATTTTCTACATAAATAAATGGGTTATGCAAGTTCTTAAGCACCCCTTAATTAAACCTGCACCCTAAACTCCAATTATTTTCTCACATCTTGTTTGGATTTGATTAACATCTATTTTCATCCTACAAAGTAATTTCCAGTCTCTGCTAAATTATTGTACTATAAGTAAGAAATAATCATTTAAACTTCAACCTTCTCTTTTCAAAGATTATGACAATCAGGTTTGATGGTATTACCACAGAAATGTCAGCTCAATTATTTTTAGAATAATTTGCTTCATTATAAACAGAAGGCACACAGATATAAAATTCAGTTTCTTGATTCTTAAGTAGCTTCAGTAGCAATCAAATCCAAATTGAAAGAAGCTCACACCTGCTACCTTCATCCTTTGTCACTCTCCTATGGAAAGATTTACTATCACAGGATCTAACCAATTATTAAGTATGAGCATAGAAATGAATTTTAAACATCAACACATATCCAGAAGTTACTGAATTAAAATCACCCTAACGTTTTTTCTAATATTTGGAAAACACAGTACTATATAGGGTTGCTTATGTCGCTATAGTATTGGAGATACAGAGAGGCTATATTGTTTGATCAGGAAAAAGCTTGAGATAGGACTAAGGTGTTCTGACCTAATCACTCCTGTTCCATTAGTTTATTAGTTAATCACATTCACAGAATGTAGACAATTTCTGTAGCAACTCAAAACTCTTCTGAGATGAAAAATATATATATATACCTCCAGATCAGAAACTTCAACCTCTAAGTCCATATGATTATCCAGGTATAGAAATTTTTTGAAGGACATCCAATAAATTATTTCCAGTTTGGGGAGAAAAAAGTAAAATTAGTTTTTTTGTTGTTTTGTTTTGTTTTTTTACTATGTCCCTAAACAAAAGATTTTTTTTTAACTTCTTTAGTGGAGTATAATTGCTTTACAATGGTGTGTTAGTTTCTGCTGTATAACAAAGTGAATCAGCTATACATATAGATACATCCCCATATCTCCTCCCTCTTGCATCTCCCTCCCACCCTCCCTATCACACCCCTCTAGGTGGACACAAATCACCAAGCTGATCTCCCTGTGATACAAGATTAGTTTTGATTACTAGAAAGAATGAGGGTAGGGATTAAGATAATCATATACAGAATAAGTCAGGAGAAAAGAGTTAACAGTTGAGAGCTATGTTTGTCTAAAAATCAGCCCAGAGCATACACTGAGGCTTCTCAGGTTTTATACATCATTAGTTGGACAAGTAATGCTTCACATCTGAATAAACAATATGAAGATACGTTAAAGGGGTAAACCTTGGCGTATCCTTCCAAAAGTATGTTCATACAATTATTAGTTTGTGTGAGGAATCAATTTCTGGGATATTTACATCAAATTAAGACCTGAAAGGTAGGTTTTTTTTTTTAATATTGGAATTTGTTATATAACAGTAAATATTTTTCTTTACCCAAGGGAGGTTACTAGACATGAGATACACTTTGACTTAAAACAAGAAGCACTGTTGCTGTGAACATTGAAAACGTGGTTCTCTTTTTACAAATAATTTAAAACTGTAATTTTTATTTACTGTTTCAAAACTGATGAATACATATTATTTACAAAAATATGTCTTAACAAATGGATGGAACTTGATAGTCAAAGCATTACTAACATTACAATCATTGTGTGATCCATGAATAGATTGATAGGGTTGCTCAGCTTAAAGGGAGGGCTTTTCTCATCATAGATCTGACAAGGAAAATTGCCACCTTGGGCCTCCTTAGGAAAGCATATTGATGTAGTCTTTTCAGATTTCTATTGTGAAGGACTATTTGAACCATCTGATGAATCTTTGTAGTAGAGGATATTTTCTGGACATTGCAAACAATCAGACGTTTAATGAAGGTGATTACTAGGAAAATAAAAAGAAAAGCCAAGATCAGTGATTGGAGAGGACGGTAAACCCAGTTTCTGAGTGGGCTCAAAGCATCTTTAGATGGTACAGTGAAGAAGGCAGTGGAAGTCTGGTAGATTTCCCAGTTTGCAATTTGATGTTTTTGGTGATGTTATAGACTAGACATCATAAAGGTGTTGAGACAATGATAAGAATGACACAACTTTCTTGTGAAACTGTAATGTCAAGGAATATAGAGAAAATGCCTTCCATTCATAGTAAGCACTATATCAAGTGTTAGTTATGTTACTTAGTGAATGATTCAGTATTGTCTTGTTTATATTATATATAAAGAGTAGACAACATAATCACAAAACATATAAAATGATTTATGATATTGAAGAACATTTCTCCCTAAGCTCCCAATTTAAATATAAATTCCATAACAGGATATTCTGACTTCTAAACTTTTTCTACAAGTTTAAATTTCTTAAGTAGTAGAAACATAATTTTACATTTTATAAAGGCTTGCATATAACAAAGGAATTTATAGTCTCCCTTAGACAGGGTAACAGTCTATAAACAGCATAGAGCTGCACACTCTTCTGTACTACCACTGTTGCTTCTCCGTTCTTCCAGGAGTGGGCGTCATCAGAGAAGAAAATTTAGTCCATATAAGCCAGGGCAAAGTGTTAATGATTTTATTCAATCATCATTAACTTAAATGGCATAGTCAATGCTTAGAACACTGACTAAAAACAAAAATATTATGCAGTAAAGTTAAAAAGTGTTGAGAAATTTACTGGAGGCCTGGTAATGGATAATTTTCCTTAAAGTGAATTTCAGAATAAAATATAAACCATTGCTTCCATCTAAAGTAGTTTAGTTACAGATGCAACTAGGTCCTTTTGTAAGATGACTTCACCTCCACGTCTCAGTGCCTGTATTCCAAAAGACATTACATAACCAAGTCCAGGGTAGATTTATGTATTATATAATAATGCTCTGAAATACATCTCAGCTCCCTCAGCTTATTAATGATGTTTATAAGATCAATGGATAAGCCCAAATGAAGAAGGATGAATCAGTGCTTACAGACATCACACATATTTCTCATGAAAGGGCAAGGGACCAGAACATCAAGAAAGGGTAAGACACAGACTGGCTCTACTAGGAAGATACTTGATTCTTTTCAAGGCACTTTGGAATTTTTCCCAACAGCTGACTCTTAACAATTTTCCACCTCTAAACTGACATCAGTAGGGATCCCAAGCCATCAAGCTTAATCCAAACCCCATAACTACCCCAGCAAGCATCGCCAGTCACATGCAATCCATGGGAGGGCCTTAAGGAACATAGGCAGCTAACCTCACTCCTCTCTTTATCCAGAAAAATTAAGAATCATTTTAAAAGCTTTCACGTTAAAAGTGCTGAATTGATCAGCACATGAGGGATGTTTAGGAAGAAATTAATTGATGTATTTCTCTTGCATTTTTCTTTTAGTTGAGAATGTCCCAAGATTTATCTAATGACAAGAATCACAAAGGGTATTTATTTACAATACTACTACTATTATTATTAATAATAATAACTATGAAATAATAAAACAGATATCCGGCCCCTTTCCCTGTTGGTATAATTCATTACGTCTGGGGTTCACCAAGGAATCTTTCTATCGAGACACTTTTGGGAAACACAACTAACAGCTTAAAAGCTGTGCAAAACACCTGAGGATATGGCATATATGGCAAAACAGATATTAAATATAGTTTAGCAGTAGACAAGAGAATATCAGATCATGGTAAAAATGTGAAAGAAATGTAAGAGAAGAAAAATGTATTTGAAAATAATGTAAAATCTTGAAAAAATGCTAAAAGACGTATAATTTATGATTTACAGCCCAAGAAAATTTACGGTATTATAACCACTTACATCACTTAACATTTGAGGATTCTCTTTTTATTTTATTTATTTATTTATTTTTATTGGTGTATAGTTGCTTTACAATGTTGTGTTAGTTTCTGCTGTACAGCAAAGTGAATCAGTTTTACATATACATATATCCACTCTTTTTAAGATTTCCTTCCCATTTAGGTCACCACAGAGCATTGAGTAAAGTTCCCTGTGCTGAGGATTCTCTTTTTAGGTTGTAATGTCTATCCTTCCCATTGCTGATGTAAAGATCTACAACTTATTTCTTTTCTATGTGTTAAATCTGGGAACATCTATTTTACTCAATTAATGCAGTCTACACACATATCTTAGAAACCATATGCACATATAGCAGAGTCACAAATTTTAACTCATACTACAACTTGTATATATAGAAATTGTAACTGTTGCTGAGCTACCTGGAGCTTTTTCAAGAATAATACACAAATTCCAACATACAGGCACAATCTGGTTTAAAGTTCAGTCTTATTCAATCCTTCACGCATGAATTTCTGTTCCTCTTGGATAAAATTATCAGTCTCTCAGCCTTTCATGACTCCTGATTCTTCATTTAAGAATGTACCCATGTGTTTGGAAGAAGCAATGTGGGAAGTTTTTAGGCACATGATTTCTGTCCTCTGGGATGCTGTGTTTTAGCCACCTTAAAGCTACCTGTTCTCCTAGCCCTTCTTGCCCGGAACATTAGCATATGAACGGTCATAGATATAAGAGATTGTTCTCTATGATGCAAGAACACTATGAACTGAGCTCTCCTGTTTTGAACCTTTATTTACTTAAATGGAGAAGAAAACAATCTGAAAGATGAAAAAATGATCTCTCTACAAAGTACCTAGTTCTAAATGCTGATGTCTTGTTCTGTAATCCCGCTTTACATACCAGAAAGTGTTATTATCTTAGACTTACCTTCTATTTCCTGTTGACGCCAATCCTAATTTCCTTGCAGTCATATAAATATCTTTAGCAAATCAGTGTATATATTCTATGCTTAAAAAGGCAAGAAATAAAAGCACATTAGTCATTTTCAAACTATTATCCCCAATAAAAGACATATATATTAATATGTTTTATTTGACAAAGATAAAAAATGTAAGTGATTCATGAAACTTGAGAATCATTCTAGCTCCATCCTCAGGCTGCAGCATTCTTGTGAAGGCTGTTGCTTCCCGTGGAAACAATTACTTAAATAAAACGTCTGTTTCTCATTACAGCCTTTTTGATACTCAAGCTCCAATATGCTTTAGTCTTAGCCAGCTCTTCAGCTGTTGTTTATATCTGTGCTCTCATTCATTACCCTCTCCATTCAGAGATAAAGAACAATTTGGTTGCATTCTTTCTTTGTTACATTCTTACAGTTTTCTTCTCCCATCAATTACTCCACAAAGTCAACACTTGTTCCTTTTTATATTTCCCTTCTTTGTTCCCTGTAAGAACTCAGATAATGTCTTCCCAGGCCTTCACATTCCACTTCTTTCTAGAGTGTATCTACATACCACTCAGTTAATTTTGTGGAGACTTACTTATTACTTTTTGTATGATGAGATGTCTTGGAGAGAAAAGGGAATCGCCAAATTGGACACCTTTTATATAATGTATGGGGAAATAGGCTACTATTACTGTCATCCTTGCTTCAGATTTCTAAAAATCAAGAGCATAGTAAAATGCTGTATTTGAAAAAGTATACTTTGTGATATTTATTCTGAGAGATAACTAGAGAAACTGAAATAGTTTTATATTTAGAATCTCATAGTCTGTTTAGGTGGGTTTTAAATGTTGATATAACCTTGATTTCTCTCCTTTATTTGATAAACATAGTTCTGAATATTTAAAAACTCATAATTTAAAGTAATAAGGAAACAACTATTTACTTATTATTCATCAGTCTTACAAATAGCTGTTTCTATCTTAAATGCCACTGGAATAATTCATATAATTGCAGATGACTTGGAATGCCATGTTGCAGTAACATCATTTCTAGTACAAAATGATCAAATTCTGCACTACAAGTTTAAAAGAACTGTTCATTTCGACTGAACAAAAATAGGTATGATATTTTCAGTTTTATTTATGAAAAATAACAATGTTATTACAAAATTTTAGAGCAATAAAACAAATTTAAATGTGCTATAACGATTGTCATCTATTGTTTCTTATATTTAGCTCAAGTTGATTGCTCCTGAGGTAATACTTTTGTCTTTTTCATAGAGCTTGATTGAGTCCATCATTTTTTTTTTCCTGGTTACATAATGCATTATTTATGTTACCCTAAACCATTTTGCTTTCACTTTAAAATCACTCCACAAGTCTTTTAATTTGTTTAGTCTTCTCAGAGCTTTGCAGAGCAGGCTTAGGGTCTAAAAAAAGAGACTACAGCAATTCCCCTTCAGGGCTTTTGCATTGACTATAAGAGAGCAATAAAACTTATCAGCTGGAAACAGTCTGTGGCTTCAAGTGAACAGACCGGTTCATTTACTACTTTTGAAGAGTCTTAGTGGGGCAGTCCAGCTCCCCTGCAAAGAAACCACTATCCCAGCACAATGAAAGAGTCTTGAAGTCCATCTGTGATGTTGTTCATCTTAACCAGGACCTCAGGTTGAGATGCTAAGGGCCAAGCAATATGGAACTAAAGGAATGGCCAGTATTTTTTAGGTGGTTTATGATAAACCTGTCCATTGAAAATAATTCTGCAATTTAAAAAGCCAGAATCTTTCTATTTGTTATACATTTTTGTTACAGGTATAGAAAGAGTTCCTTTGTCATTATACTCATATTTTAATTCAATACATATCCTGGAATGTATTGGGATAACGTGGAGACAGAGCATTAAGTTCATTTCTCTATCTTAGCTGACTGTCTTTAAAAGTCAATCTCAGTATAATTTGTGGAAATAAAAATAATTAAAACAGGAGCTTAAAGAAAGCCCATGAAGCCCCCGACAGTCTAGAGAGGGGGAAATAAAAATATGAGAGGAAGTATGGCCAAAAGGGGGAAAGGAATCCATACTTCTCTACCATTGTGCTTAAGGGGAAATATGTAAAATAAAGGAGTCCTGCTAATCCAAATACAGAATAAAGATCCTAAGAAAATAGAAAAGGGAAAATATATGCCTTTTCCTTTCTGTACAGAAGGGACTTTGACCATAAGGACCGAGACTTCAGCCGTGAACAAGCACATTGTAGCTCATACAAGCTTTGGGTAATCTGGTCATAGAGCATATTGTCGTGCCCAGCATTGCTTCCAGGAAATAAACAAGTGTTCATATTTTCAACAAGAATCTCACAAAGTAATATTTGTAACAAAAATTAGATGATAAAATGGAATCATCTATAATATATTTAAGATGAAGTTGTGACCTCACTAGCTTTCTAACACAAACTTAGGCAAGTCAATTCATCTTTCTAATTTTCAGTTTCCTGAAATGATGAATTGAGACAGCTGAACTGGGATGAAAGATTTCCATGATTTTCAAATCCATCAATAATAATTGTTTTCTCAATAAATAATACTGGCTTGTTTATCTGTACTTCAGTGACAGCACATAGCATTCTTTTAAGTAATAGCAGGTTGGAATATACAGAAGTGGCTGCTCAGAAGCTGTATATCTCCTAAATATTAAAAAAAAATAAAAAATAGCAATAGAGCTGTAAATAGTTCCAAATCTGAGGGTGTACTCCTAAATAACACCCATGCATACTTTCACTCTTCCATAATTTAATTTATTTGGTCATTTAATTCTTTCATGCAAAAATAATTAAAGTTTTCTTGGCCACACTTTGTCTTATAAATCTGAAAACAAATCAGCACCACTTAATATTTGCTTTTTTGCTTTTATTGCCATGATTTTGAACTTTGAAGTTATTGTTAAAATTTTAGACATCTGTGATCAGAAAATATTATTTTCAGATGTAAATTAGAAACTATCCATTGAGATTTCTCTATCAGCAACACTGTAATTTCAACCTTTTTCCTAAGGGAATTTATTTTTGAAGTGACTGTGTTTCTTTTTTATCATTTCCAGTCTCTTGCTTTGTTTCCATCCTCTGGATTTCAGAGTTTCTTTTTGATATTTCCAATTAAGACTGGTATTTGCTGCATATTTTTTTAATGCTCATATAAAAGATATTTTGGAACAATGCCATTTTCCTAACCCACAAAACTGTTGATGTGAGTGGGTTTGCTCTTAGGTAACTCCTTCTGTAGCACTGTTCATCATTAATTAGCATTTCTAAAGAAGTAAATGAGTGTCTTGCTTTTCACTTTCTTTGCAAAATGTTTGACATATTGTGAATGTTTGATTTTGCTGTATTGCTCTTAATATATGCTCATACATGCTTAAAATGTGACAGAATAGCATAGTGATTAAGCAGGTATAAGAATCTCAGTGAAGTGATTAAATGCTTTTCTTCTTTGATAGTATGGTGACATAGTAACTTGTCTATTATTGATAATGATATCATAACCATGATCTAAAAATGGAAAAGAAATTGATAGGGTTTTCCCCCCCGACATTCTTCTACATTCGTAATCTCTAGGAGGGTGTCTACATATACTGAAGTGATTTCTTAAGAAAATTTAAATGTATTAGATTTACATTCAATTAACAAGAATTTTCTATTTGTTCACTTGCTACAACTCCAATTCCTAGAAGAAAATTGCTTTTTTACCTTGAATATAAGAACCATATTTTTTTCATGTATTTTAACATTTGCATAAAATAAATACTAATCTAAAAAAGAAGCAACCCACAAAAATATTGTCAGCTAATCTTGGACAAGGGAGCAAAGGCAATACAATGGAGAAAAGATAATCCTTTCAACAAACTGGACATCCAAGAGAAAAATGAATGCATCTAGGCACAGACATTACACACTTGACAAAATTAACACAAAATAGATAGCAGACCTAATTGTAAAATGCAAAACTATAAAACTAGAAGAAAATGTAGGAGAAAACTTAAATGACCTTGTGAATAAAGATGACATTTTAGATACAACACTAAATTCATGATCTATGGAAAAAATATTTGATAAGCTGGATTTCATTAAAATTAAAAACTTCTACTCTTGAAAAATACTGTCGAGAGGATGACAAGACAAGCCACAAACTGCGAGAAAATATTTGCAAAAGACATGTGTAATAGACTGTTATCCAAAATAAACAAAGAATTCTTAAAACTCTACGATAAGAAAATGAAAAACCCTATTTAAAAATGGGCAAAAGATCTGTACAGACACTTCACTAAAAAAGATATACGGTTGGCAAGTAAACATGTGAAAATATGCTTTACATCACATGTCATGAGAGAATTTCAAATTAAAACAAGAATGAGATACCCCTACACACCTACTGGAATGGCCAATATCTAAAACACTGACTGCGCCAGATTCACTGCTGGTAGGAATGCAAAATGCAGTGCCTCTTTAGAAGACAGTTTGGCTGTTTCTTAAAAAACTGAATCATACTCCTTAGTATTTACCCAAATGAGTTGAAGACTGATGTCCACTTGAAAACATGCACATGGACATTTTAGCAGCTTTATTCAAAATTGCCAAAACTTTTAATCAATCAAAATGTCCTTCAGCAAGAATGGATAAACTGCGGTACGTCCAGACCAAGAAGAGTTATTCAGAGCTAAAAAGAAATAACAAGCCAGGAAAAGATATAGAACTTGAAATGCATATTACTAAGTAAAAGAAGCCAATCTGAAAAGGCTGTGTACTGTATAATTCCAACTATCTGACATCGTGGAAAAGCAAAATGACAGAGAAAGTAAAAAGATCAGTGGTTGTCAGGGGCTGAGGGCGAAAGGAATGAATTGGTGGATCACAGAGAATTGTAGAGCAGTAAAACTATTCTGTATGATACTAAAATGGTAGATACATTTCATTACACATTTGTCTAAAACTATAGAATGTGCAACACAAGCACTGATCTTTCATTTAAACTTTAGATAATGATGTGTCCAAGTAGGTTCATTGATTTTAACAAATATACTACTCTGGTGCCAGATATTGTTAGTAGAGGAGGCATAGCCTCCTCCTTAGACTGTTCCTCAGTCTTTCCTGTCTTTTATAACCTTCATATTTTTCATTCACCCTGCTCAGTTATACTGTAGACTTTTCCTTGATTTGGGTTTGCCTAGTGGTTTCTCATGACTATATTACATAGCCTGTGCAGTGGCAGGGGGTATATGGGAAATCTCTATACTTTTTGTTCAATCTTGCTATGAACCTAAAACTACTCTAAAAATAGTCTATTTTTTTTTAAAGCTGAATATGTTATAGCTTAAAATTTTTGTAAGCCAGTCCTCACATTTTAGAGGAAAGGATGCCAACCATAAGCTAGGTGCTTTGCCCAAGGGCAAATAGGTATTTAGAGTGAAAATCTTGAAAAGAAACGTTCCCTGTTTACTCTCTCCTCATCCTAGCCTCCCACTAAATCCTAGGACACAGATTTTGTTAAATATATTTTCTGTAATATGTAAATTCTATTTCCCTTTTAGGCCAATCTATTTCTTCATGTTTCTTGTATACCTTCCAAGACAATACTATCCAACACTGATATCTTGATCACCATAGAATTTGAGTATCATACAGTTCTGGAAATAAATTTAATTTCATACTTTACATTATGCAATCTTTTAATTCTGTAATAGTCGGGATGCTGTATAAACTCCTTCCAAAATGAGTAAACATTTTTAAAGAATGGGTAATGGCATATATGTTTTTTATCCATTTTGGAACCTAATCCAATTTTATGAATAGATGTGGGTTTAAGAAATATATAATCTGGAAAATCTATAGGAAAGAGACTTTTGCTAACAGGAATTATTTATTGCTGAATTGAATAGTGGACTGACATCATGATTTAGTATTCAGCAAAACAAGCAAACAAAAAAAAACCCACTACATATTCAATTCAGTGTTTGGCAATATCTGTTACTTTTGCTATCAGGAATTCTGTCATCTTTATAGAAAAATATTACCCTAATTTTTCTTAAGTAACACACTCCATAACATTGTATCCACATGTGGTTTGGATGGAGTTGCCCCAGTCACTAGCTAATTGGTAGGCTCTGACTGACCATCTCTGTTTGGCCTAAAGATTCAGTGTGACCTAACAAGATCGGTTCCAGGATGGGGTACTGATTCAAAAGGGGCTAGTGAGACCTGCACCCAATAATTTTGTTTCTCTGTTAAGGGCGGGAAGTGCTCTCTGTGTTAACAAACACTTGAGGAGCCTTTAAAAATATGTATATGGGGGTTCTACTGCATACCAATTAAGGCTGAATCTGGGGAGCTGGGTTTGGGTAAGGGTTGCTTTTTTTTTTTTTTTTTTGCGGTACGCGGGCCTCTCACTGTTGTGGCCTCTCCCGTTGCGGAGCACAGGTTCCGGACGCACAGGCTCAGCAGCCATGGCTCATGGGCCCAGCCGCTCCGCGGCATGTGGGATCTTCCCGGACCGGGGCACGAACCCGCGTCCCCTGTGTCGGCAGGCGAACTCTCAACCACTGCGCCACCAGGGAAGCCCAAGGGTTGCTTTTAAAACCTCCTTTAAGTGAGTCTAAAGAGCATTCCAAGTACACTTAGTGTTTCATTGTGCAGATTTATTATCAGTATCTTGTAGAACATGAGTGTGAAGGCAGCAGAGAGGAAGGCAGAACCATGATGTAGAGAGAAATCAAGTCTTGATGACAGAATTTGAATCCATGTCTATTCAAAACTACCCTCAAAGGCTTTTTGACTGCTTTGCAATCCTTTTTTGGTATAAATCGATTCAAATTAGTTTTCTGTCACTTTCAACAGAAATAGACCTAATGATATGGTAAACATTTTAAGTACTTTAAATTTTTCCATACGGTTGACCCTTAAACAACGTGAGGCAGGGGATTGGGGTGCCAACCCTTCCTGCAGTTGAAAATCTGCATATAGCTTTACAGCTGGCCTTCCCTATTGGAGGTTCTTCATCCTCAGATTCGACCAGCTGCAGATGGTGCAGTTCTGTAGAAGGCATTTATTGGAAAATAAAACCCAAGCAGACCTGTGCAGTTCAAACCCATGTTGTTCAAGGGTCAACTGTATTTTTATCATTGTTCACTTAAAATCTGTTTTGTAACCATTTAAAAATATTAATGTAGGGCTTCCCTGGTGGCGCAGTGGTTGAGAGTCCGCCTGCTGATGCAGGGGACACGGGTTCGTGCCCCGGTCCGGGAGGATCCCACATGCCGTGCAGCGGCTGGGCCCGTGAGCCATGGCCGCTGAGCCTGCGTGTCCGGAGCCTGTGCTCCGCAACGGGAGAGGCCACAGCAGTGAGAGGCCCGCATACCGCAAAAAAAAAAAAAAAAAAAAAAAATTAATGTAGTGATTTTCATAAGTAACACTATAGAATAAAAACTATCAGGTTATCATCATAATATGTTCCTATGATCTCAGCAATTATCCGTACAAGTGAGCAAGTGCTTGGTCCAAGAATTGCTACCCATATAAAGTGCAATTCTACTCATTCTTCTGAGTCACACAAAATAAACATTTTCGCTTATCTTAACTATTTCTCAGAGAAATGATAAATATGACTAATACAAAGGGAGTAATGTTAAAATGCATTTTTCTCAGTTTCATGAATTAAATTATGAGCTTTGTAGCAGTATTACTTTCTCACTGAACTCGTGAGATGTTTATGATAGACTGATAACAACAATTAAGGGCCTCTCCATGTGACAAGTAATGTTCACGTATCATATACATTTCAGCAAATAAAAGAGGAATGGGGCTTCCCTGGTGGCGCAGTGGTCGAGAGTCTGCCTGCCGATGCAGGGGACTCGGGTTCGTGCCCTGGTCTGGGAAGATCCCACATGCCGCGGAGCAGCTGGGCCCGTGAGCCATGGCCGCTGAGCCTGCGCGTCCGGAGCCTGTGCTCCGCAACAGGAGAGGCCACAACAGTGAGAGGCCCGCGTACCGCAAAAAACAAAAAACATTTTTGGTTTCAAAATTGTGATTCACTCAATGCCTTCAAGACTCGTTCATAATTCCATTTGAGACAGACATCTCTCTACTTTAGGCAGGTAACGCTGCTATGGGACAATTCCTGTTAAGGGTCTTAGAGTCCATTTTGCCTAGCTGCAAGGGATTTAAATCTTTCAAAGATTGTAGTAAGAAACTTATAGTCTCAACTTGTAGTTTTATCTTTACCCTGAAGCCACATTTTACTGGGAATACTATGGATTAACATTTATCATAATGCTATTTCTCACTTTGAGAAAATTTTTGTCAGGAGAAGTAGAGGATGAGAAAAGATTATATTTTCTAGCTTGGCTATCTTGGATTTGAAATATTTTCTCCAAATTCTGCTTGAAAACTGAACAGGTTCTCTTTAGTTCATCTCTCTTTCACAGGACTTTGTCATAGGTAACATGTCAACCAACTGGTGCTATGAGCATTATGTCTTAAAATATGTTTAGTTACTTCTCAAATTCATTAGGTATATTTTCTATCATACATGTTATGTGGTCAACAGCCTTGCCAGTTTTTCCACCAAAATGTAACATGCCTGCTTTTCTTTGGTCTCCAATATCAGTTTTCTGACTGAATTTCCTGCTGTCTTTCTGAACTTTGCTTACTGCTGGATCCCAGAGCCAATACCACATGGATTAGGTTTTTATTAGAGCAGCAGCCCCTTTCAAGGGGAGAGGAAATAGATTCACCTTCTGGGAGAATTGGTGTGTACATAGATAGGGGGAAAATTAATAAAGACTGTTTTGTAGATTATTTATTAGACAATCACTATCTGCTTATGATCTCGCTTGAATTTTGCAGTATGTTAAAGGGTGGGGCTGTGTGACTGAAAGTTAAAAATTGCAAATTTGGTAAGTCCTGGGCATTTGAAATGAAAAGATAACCTCGGATTTTTTTTCAGAGATGATGCTATACGATTTTAACATACTGAATTTTATATGTATACATTTATATATGAATATTACATGGATAAGCAGTAATATTAATTACTCAGTATTTCTCAGTATTTCTTTCTATTGTAGACTTCTGAAGAAAGTGGTTGTTAGATAGAGGAAAGTAGTTGTTCAGGCCGTGGAAAGAAGTATCTTCCTTTTAAAATGTTGTCAGTTGTATTGTGATATCTCTATCAATCTCACTTACACTAATTAGCATGAATCCATATCTTGCAGTCTAGATAAATGCTGATTGGGAATCAATATACACAGAAGTGAAAAGAGATGTGATTTTGAACCTCACTTTTTCTATCTCTTATCAATGTTGCATTAATCAGCTTGTTTGATGCTATAGTAGCACTTTATTCATGTTTCTTTTTTTAAAACAAAGTATACTGTTTGACTCAGCTTAATAATTTAGATATTGAATAAAATCAAGTATTTATACTGGAAGAGGAGAAACCACCAAACCACTACAACATACTGGACCATCTCAGGGAAGTAATCAGATCTTCCATGATAAAAGTCTACTTTAATTCTCTATAATGTTAATAATTCATAAAAATGCATGAAAGTATTTTACATGGAAATTGGTTTAAACAGTAAAATGGGAAATACTTATATTTGTAACATTTATCTAATAAAATTATCAAATATATCTCACATTTTATAAGTATTTTAACATATAAATTTATTGAAAAATAATATATTAAAAGCCTAAACATGTATTTCTTTATGAATATATGTTGACAACACATTAAACTGAAGTTTGTCAAAATTTGAGCATGTGTTTTTCCCAATGTAAAGTTGGAAGTTGAATCTAATATTTTTATTTCTGTGCCCAAACAGCCTATTAAAAAGGTCAAAACAGAAGCTTTCTGTTAGAGTTTCAGTACTTTGCAAATTTGCCATGATTTTTCAGTGTATCTATTCTTAATATGAAGTGACAGCATGGCAAAGGAAGTAATTTCAGCACATTTTCTTGGTACCAGTCTCACATACTCTTACTTGTGATCCCTCCAGAGATTTAAAAATTATTTTATGCCAAGTATTTCTTCAATATATGACTGAATTTCTCTCTCGACATTTTATAAACCTTATTTTTTCTTGGTATAATCATTGTACTTTTTTTTAACTTATTGTATCTCAAAGATTCTATGCACTATTAAAATAAGATCCAAGTAAACTGCCAGAAGTTATTCCTTTTCCTTCAGAAGTCTTTTCCTATATCTGCTGATTTATTAACTGGTCCAAAGAGCAAATTTTGGGGACTGTAATATATTTGTGGTAATGTAGTCAATATTTGAAATAAATAAAGAGCTATATGTCAAATACTCTTAGAAATAAAATTAAGGCTAAAGAATTTTAGGAAAGAAATAATATTAAGGCTAAAGAATTTTAGGAAGTAAATGTAAAACAATTTAGAATTTTCATTTATTTATTTATCTTCTGAACCTGTTTTTTTTTTTTTGCGGTACGCGGGCCTCTCACTGTTGTGGCCCCTCTCATTGTGGAGCACAGGCTCCGGACGCGCAGGCCCAACGGCCATGGCTCACAGGCCCAGCCGCTCCGTGGCCACGGCATGTGGGATCTTCCCGGACCGGGGCACGAACCCGTGTCCCCTGCATTGGCAGGTGGACTCTCAACCACTGCGCCACCAGGGAAGGGAAGCGTGAACCTGTATTTTGTAAGAGAGCTCCAACTGCCTTTATTGGAGCCCAGTGATCAGGTTCCGTGATATTAAGTCCATGCAATTTGATAGAATCCATTCAGAGCCAGATATTTTGGTTTGGTTTGTTCACACATTGATTTGAATGGAATTTTTCCAACATCAATTGTATTATTTTTCATGATATAAGAAAGATGCACTATAATTTCCATTTCATGAATACGTACACTAAATTTTTAAATTCAAACACAGATCCATGGAAGAAAGGTAATACAACAAACCCAGAATTTGTGGTAATATTTTAAGTAACACTTTCTAAGTAGATATTGTGTTTTATAGAATTACTCAATCATCCACTATAGATTGTGCTTAGAGATTGAAAGTATGACAAAAAATATTTTCTGGAGAAAAGAAAGACAGGAAAGTAAGAGAAAATGTTTTAAAAAAATAATTGGTAGGGAATGCATATGATCAACTCAATTGCTTCAAAATTATACTTTGGAACAAACTGGCGTGAATATATCTGTGAATACTACTAAGTATGGCTAAAGTTTTGAAACCAACTTCTGCAAGGCATTATACTAGAAATCTATATTTATTTGATCAAATCCATGTAATGTCAAAGGTAGAAATTATCGTCATCTTTTTATAAATAAGGAAACAGGTTTAAGTTGACAGAAACTAAATTCAAATTTTAAAACTTTTATGCAGAATATAGAGAATAATATTAAAATAAATCTTTTCATTAAGTCTTTTAAATAAATAAGGTATAGAGAAGGAAAGAAAGAAATTTAATTCTCTGATCCTAGAGGATCTAGATTTAAGTTTTCAGGTTGGTGACTAGTGTTTTTACTCACTGGTTATTCCTAAATTGACTCATGTAAAATTCAGTTACTAAAATGAAATTCAGTGTCTATACAGAACTCTGCTTTATTCATAATTCCCAAAACTTGGAAGCAACTGAGATATTGTTTAATAGAGGAATGGATAAGTAAACTGTGGCACATCCTTACAATGGAGTTTTATTCAGTGCTTAGAGAAATAAGCTATCAAGCCACAACAAGATATAGAGGACACTTAAATGCATATATTTAAATGAAAGAAGTCAATCTGAGAAAGATATATACAATATGGTTCCAATTATATGACATTCTGGAAAAGACAAAACTATGCAGACAGTAAAAGGATCGGTGCTTTCTAGAGATTTAGGGAAAGGCAGGGATAAACAGGTCAAGCACTAGCAAATTCTAGGGCAGTGAAATTAGTCTCTAAATTTTAAGGGTGTATACATGTCAATATACATTTGTCAAAACCCATAGAATGCACAACACCAAGTGTGAACCCTTTTGTAAACCATGGACGGGATAATAATGATGCATTAGTGTTGGTTCATCACTTGTAACAAATGTACCATCCTGGTGCTTGAGGCTATTGCATGTGTGAGGGGAAGGCTATAGGAGAATTCTGTACTTTCCACTCAATTTTTCTGTGAACCAAAAACTGCTCCAAAAAATAGAGTCTCTAAAAAAATGATGAAATGAAAAAACACAGTGCTCTGGTAATAATAATATGAAGACTTGCCCCTCTGGCTAAAAAAATTAAAACCTAGACTTAGGTGTTTACAAATGAGTATAGTAAATATTTTTTTCTTTACTTTTGGTAGTTTGCCATGTGAATTTAAAGAGCAGTTGCTGCAGAGCTGTTCTTGAATGATGCTGCTCATCTTGACTCCTAATAGGTTTCTTATTGGTAGACCAAGCACAGATGAAAGAACAACTTGTTTTCTGACTTCTCAAATGAAAAAAAACAGTGGATAAGCCCAGGAACACTGGAAACCCTTACAGGAAACCTATCCTTTCTTGGCAGTAAACATTTATCTCCTGAAATTCAATCACATTCTTTACTCCTGTATTTTTTAAATGCAATCATCTTTGTAGGAAATCAGCACCAGCAGTTCTACAGTTCTTTAGATATCACTTCAAATTTTTTCAATTATAATTATTAAAACACATATTAATATTTGACAAAGAAACCAGAGAAGTCCTGACATTTGTATTATTGTGTGTAAAATCCCTACTTCTCCTGATCTTGCTTTTACATATTAAAAGTCACCATTATCATTTTCAAATCTTATACCATTTTATTATAATGTGCAAGATGATGTGAGTTCACCCAGTCTAGGGTTCCAGGAGCACCAAAGGACAGCTGAAAGGCTCCACCTCCTGGCACAAGACCAGACCCTCAGATTGAAATTTCACATGTGTTTGTTAAAATTTGGTCAGGAACAAAAGCTTAAATATTTTTTGTGTGTCCTAAAACATTGACATTTCTTCTTGCTTCTTTTCTGCCACATATGCAAGTATACAAAACATATTTCTTAGAGATTAATTATTGAAACCTAGGTAGTAATTGCAATCAAAGCAGTATGTTTTCACATTTGAATTACCTTAGGTTGCTAAGTTCTTTTGACTCCAAACCCCAGTGATTTAGTCACTAATGAGAATTGTTTTCTCTGAGGACTGTAAGCTTAAGTATGTCTTTATGTAGCTGTTTTTTTCCCCTCTGTCTTAAAGCTCATGAATTAGAAGCTGACTTTCCCTAGTTGCAGATTTTTAATGTGCTGCTTTAGAAGAGCTTTCACTGCTTAGCATTAAAATGTCACTGGATCCAAACAGCTTTTACCTTCTCTTAAAGAAAGCATTTTTTATACAAATTCCAATAACGCAGTAAGCAACGAACTAAAGGAATAAATAAGTTTTGTGTTTCTGAATTCCATATACAGCTTTCATTTTTTCGTATTTCTTTTAAAAAGTGAAGAAAATATTTTTGCAGTTAAAGGATTTGTCTTGATTAGCCTAATCTTACAACTCAGATGCTATGCTCTGTATAAGGGGCACCTTAACTTTCGAATTACCAGCAGTTACAGAATTTTGGCATATGATTTCTGTAACTGTTCATTTTAAGCTGGCCAAAAGTTCCCGCCAAGTGCTTCCCATCTCTATAGATCATAATCTCCTATCTTTTATAGTTTATTTTAAGCATCTTATTTTTTGGACCATAGGTGCAAGTAATCGTATGCTTATGTTCATAACCAGACACCAGGGATGGGTCCCTGTCATCTTTTATTTCACTCCCAATTCCCAATCCCTTTCCTCCCCTCCTATTGTAGGCAACCACTTAAATGTATTTAATGTCTAGTCTTTTATATACATATGGGTAAAATATGTAGTGCAGTTTCATGGTGCACATATTTTAAATGTTTCTAAGCATAGTATTTTTTTTACAACAAATCCGCATTGCTATGTGTATATTTATTTCATCATCTCATTCCCTACAAAAGCATCCTTCACATTTGACTTATACATTCCTCAGTTTTGGACATGGTTATTGTCTACAGCTCCCTGAAATCACACACACACACACACACATACATACACATAAAATCCTCTGTGATAGATGTTCATACCTTTAAAGATGCCTATGAATTTTTTTTCTGTGGTCCCTATGCAAGAGTGGGTTCATTTGTTCCTAGGGTTTAATTATTATCAATTTGAATAAGCTTTGCTCTCCAGAATGGCCAGAGCCATCTATACTCACATGAGTAGTGCCTTGGGCCTACTATACTATAACACTTATTGTCCAGACTTTTATTCTTTGCTAAATTAATCTTTGTCTTAAAATATATATTTTTAATTACTGAGCAGCTTTTCGTATTGGTGCAGTAATTTGGGGTCCTTCTCCTTAAGTTGCCTGCTTGTATCTTTGGTTTACTTTTCTCTTTTTTTTTCCTTATTTTAAAAATTGACATGTAGTTGACATACAATACTATGTTCGTTTCAGGAATACAACATAGTGATTTGACATTTAAATACATTACAGGATTATCACCACCATAAGTCTAGTAATCTTCTGTCCCCTTACGAAGCTATTAACAGTGCCATTGACAATATTCCCTATATACAATACATCTCCGTAACTTATTTATTTTATTACTAGAAGTTTGTACCTCTTGATTCCATTCACCTGTTTCACCATTCCTCCACCCCTCTCCCATCTGGCAATCACCCATTTGTTCTATGTATCTGTGAGTCTGTTTTCCGTTTTTCCTTTTGTTATGCTGTTCATTTGTTTTGGTTTTTGGATTCCATGTATAAGTGAGATCATACAGTATTTGTCTTTATCTGACTTATTTCACCTAGCATAATACCCTCTAGATGCATCCATGTTGTCACAAATGGCAAGATTTCATTCTTTTAATGGCTGAGTAATATATATATATATACCACATCTTCTTTATCCATTCATCTATCTATAAACACTTAGGTTGCTTCCATATTTTGGCTATAGTAAATAATGCTGCAATGAACATAGGATTTGCACATACCTTGTAAAATTACTGTTTTTGTTATTTTCAGGTAAATACCCTGAAATTGCTGGATCTTATAGCAGTTTTTTGAGGAAACTCTATACTGTTTTCCATAGTATGGAAAGTACTGTTTGCCAATTTACAATCCGACCAAGAATGCATGAAGGTTCCCTTTTCTCTACATCCTTGTCAACACTTATTTCTTGTCTTTTTGATGATAGCCATTCTGACAGGTGTGACGTGATATCTCCTGGTTTTGATTTGCATTTCCCTGATAATTAGTGATTTTGAGCATCTTTTCATGTGTCCGTTGGCCATCTGTTTGTTTTCTTTGGAAAAATATCTTTTCAGGTCCTCTGCCCATTTTTTAATCAGATCATTTCCTTTTTTGGTATTGAGTTGTATGCATTCTTTATATATTTTGGATATTTACTCCTTATCAGATATGTAATTTGCAAATATCTTTTCTCATTCAGTAATCTGCCTCTTCATTTTGTTGATAATTTCCTTCAATGTGCAAAGCCTTTTTAGTTTGATGTAGTCACATTTGTTTATTTTTGCTTCTGTTTCCCTTGCCTGAGGAGACAGATCTAAAAAGATCTTGCTAAGATTAATCTCAAAGAGCATACTGCACTGAAACCATAAAACTTCTTCAAGAAGTTTTATGGTTTCAGGTCTTACATTTAAATCTTTAATCCATTTTGAGTTTATTTTTGTATATGGTGTAAAAAGTGGTCCAATTTCATTCTTTTGCATATAGCTGTCCAGTTTTCTCAACATCATTTATTGAAAAGGCTGTCTTTTCCTCATTGTATATTCTTGTCTCCTTTGTCATAAATTAATTGACCACATAAGTGTGGGTTTACTTCTGAGCTCTCTATCCTGTTCCATTGATCTATATGCCTATTTTTGTGCCAGTATCAAACTGTTTGGTTACTATACCTTTGCAGTATTGATTGATATCCCGGATCATGATACCTCCATGTCTGTGTTGCAGTTAAAGTTGTTATTTGAGTAACATGTGTAAAATAAAATTTCCATCTTTACCTACCTAATATGGATTTGGGATAGAAGCATTTGATAATATTATTAATATATAAGAACATAAGAAGCATATTTGTGAGATTGATTAAGACATTACCTCTTCAACATTTTTGTAGTTCTCAAGGCTACTGCGGAAGCTAATAGCATTTGATCCCAGGTATATGAGAGCTAGCTCTGCTGTCAGCCTATAGAAAAACTTTTAAATGGGACCGCTTAAGATACTGTGGCAAGATAATTTGTATTTAGTCATTCATATATTTAGTCATCCATTCAACATTTTTCTAAATTAAGAACTGTAAGATGCTAGGGTTTTTTCTAGGTATTAGTGATACATAATTTTATTAACGCATATAATTTTTACAAACAATACATCTTATATTATGGGAGAAATGGACAAAAATTCACGAATTATCATATACTATATGTTGATAAATACTGTGAAGAAATATAGGGGGTTGAGGAATATTGGGCCAAGGAATGGAATTGCCTCAATGGAAGCTGATTTAAAAGCAAAAACTAAAGACCATGAGTATGTTTGGGAAAAAAATATTCCAGGTAGAAGGAAGAGCACATGGACACTCAGAAGTAGAGCATGTGCAGACCATTAGAGGCACATCAAGAAGCCAATGTGGTTGGAATGGAGAGAGCAAAGGAGAGAGTACAAGGAGCTGAGGAAAGAAGTGTAAAGAGGCAAAAATCTTATAGCATCTGCACATTACTATAAGGATTTTGGCTTTTCCCGGAAACCCGAAACTCAGATTTGACCAATTCTACTTCACTTATCTTAATCCTGAAGCAGACCAGAACAGCCCCTCCACAATATTTTTTTTTTTTAAATATCCAGAGAACTCTATATAAATCCATGGTTCTTTCTTTTCTCCTGTGGTAAGGTTTACACCCTGTGCTCTATACACGCTGTTGCCATCTTGAAAAGAAGCCATGGAGAAGAAATAGGCTAAAACATTAGAACTAGTCTAGAATATCCAAGCAGAGTCTCTAGTGCTAAAATAATTGGTTTAAATTGTTGTATATTACTGATTTAATACAATTAAGTGTTTCTCACTACTCAGTAGGATGAAGAGAAGGTGGAAAATTACAGATCACTTTTCCTTTTCTTCCCTTCTATTTCTCCCTTCCCTTCCCCCTCTCTTTCCCCTTCCCTCCTTTCCTGCCCCCTCACTGTCTCTTCTCCCCTCCCTTTTAAATAAAGCAGTTCACTTTTTTTTTGCAAAATTGAAAGAGGGTGATTATCTATGACCCTGGAAAATGTTCACTGATAAAATAAAGCTAAAATAAAGTTTGCTTCACTTTGAATCACAGTCTTGCTAAAATCCACAACTATTAAAAGGTCTACATGTTAATTATTGACTGTTAATACATGTGGGAATCATTACCATCTTTGCCTTAGATTCAGTTCAAAACTTGACAGGAGTAAAGGACGGTGGTCAGAGTATAATCGCCCAATAGCTCAAAATTGGCAAACAAGATTTAGATCTTTACTGAGACCAAAGACTTTTTCTTACTAATCCAGCAGTCACATTTGAAATGTAGAAGTATCAACTGGTCCAATTATTTGATCCAAAAGTGCTGGTCTCCCATGCAGACGTTTTTTCAACCTGTAGAGAAATGGCCAGCAAATTGAGAATTAATATCTAGCCTTAATTCCTTTACCCTCCCCTGACTCAAATGTAGATCTTATCACTTCAAGTTGAAAGACCAAGCCAAGACACAACAACCAAAGTCAAAGGAAACAAGTTTTGACAAAAGGAACATCTTTAACTTTGATACCCATTGCTCAACTAGATGATGATCAGAAAAGTAGCTCTGGAATTAGAAGGTTTAGACACAGTGGCCATATAGGAGAAGAGAATACAAAGAGAAAAAAAATTTGTCTGCAGTATCCTGAGAGAATATGATTCCTTTTATCCTATCCATAAAGAAGTAAAAAGATGAAGGCAGGAAGGAAAAAAGGTGCCCTCATTGGCTGAGTATTCTCATAAAGTGTGTACTATTTGGAAGAAATTAACATACTGAGCTGGCAAGTGTCAAAAGGCAAATCTGAATACCGTACCCACTTTAGCATTTTAGTCCCACACCTACTTGTTAATCTGGCCAACATGTGTTAGGGGCTGAAAACTTTCTTCCCTTGCTGAATTCATGTAAAAATAATTGAATATTTGGGAACCTGATTTTTTTAAAAAGACAAGTTATTTTCCTACTGTGTGACTTCAAATATGAGTTTTAAGTTAATGGATTATCAAACTCAAAGAATTTGCATTTTCATTCTCAGTCCTATTTATTCAGTGAAATGTTTTTCCCCAAGTTAAAAGAATTTAAGACGTTATTAAGTATGAATATACTGAGTTATAAAGCAGTCTGATAAAATAAGTTTATTTCTTTCTTTTTTTTTTTTTTTTTTTTTTTTTGTGGTACGCGGGCCTCTCACTGCTGTGGCCTCTCCCGTTACGGAGCACAGGCTCCGGACGCGCAGGCTCAGCGGCCATGGCTCACAGGCCCAGCCGCTCCGCGGCATGTGGCATCTTCCCAGACCGGGGCACGAACCCATGTCCCCTGCATCGGCAGGCGGACTCTCAACCACTGCACCACCAGGGAAGCCCTAAAACAAGTTTCTTTTCATTTTGTGACCACAGTAAATTGCATCATTGGTCATATGCCCCCTTTGCTTTGTTTGTTAAACAGAACAGAGTCAAACTTGTGTTCTAACTAAAGACAAAGCAAGCAAAGCAAAATTATAGCATCTTTTCCTGTACTAATCTCAATACAAATTGGCCTTGTTTTTACTTCTTTTCCTGATTCTATAGAACTTTTGTCTCAACTTGCAAAATAATATCTAATAAAAAGCTCCCCTCTCCCCTTTTTTTAGAGAACTGGGAAGATTGCTAGATGAAGAGGTAAAGGTCTTTTACATCATGTTGAATTACCAACAACTAATGTTTCAGGTCAGCCTCAAGAAGCATCTTTAAAATTATTTTAGAAGGTTTTTTTTTTTCTTCATGTGAAAACTCCTAAGAAAAGGCTTTATTGACTATGTCCACAAATTCTCTGCCCAAGTAACTGATTTAATTGAACGTTAAAAGTTCCATTTTAAAACTGATGATCCAAATGTAATCTCTTTTATCTGATTGATTATTACAGTTCTTAGTTTTTACACTAATTAAAAACAGTTTATATTTAGAGCACGAAAAAGAGGAATACAGATGAAAGTCTTTTTTCCCTAAGACTGTGAAGAGATTTAATATTAACTAGAATATGCAAAAGTTAGTGATTTCTTCAATATTATATTTACAGCAAAGCAAACATTTCCATTGTTTACTCTGTCATGTTCCCACCAACAGCTTTGTAAGCTAAGCTAATTTATCATATTTCTGTCTCTTAATCCTTCCACTAATTTGGAAATGTCAGTATTTGAGTTAATTTCCAAAAGGGTACATAAAGCCAATTTCAGCTTTTCCCCTAGAACAAAACTTTTTTCTAAGAGATGAGGCAATTATTCCCAGTTGAAAACTTGAATTTTTTCTGAGTCTTCTTAAAACCTTGAAAATGTATATATTTCTTATATCTTGATATTGGTCATTGCCATGGAACAAAATGTGGAACTCATCAACACAAATAATTGAATACATTGTAGTTGGTAAATTAATGAACGAATTTTTAGGCTGATTTACAAAACAACTACTATCTGACTATCTTGCATATTTTACAAATAAATGCCCGAGTTACTGATTTTTTTAAAGGTTTCCTCTGGAAGTCTGATATTAAGTAAAAATACCTGTAAGCTAAGAGGTTTGGACAGTTCATATGAAGGGGCCATGTCTTTCTTGTGGTCAAAGAAGACCCATTAGCCTTTTTAAGGCTACAAATTCCTCTTTAATTCTTCTCCCTGTATACACTATATCACAAGAAAACTTACCCTTTACCTCTTCCTTCAAAAATATTTCTCTCTCTTTCTTTTCTTTTCTGTCCTATTCTTCCATACCTGAGAACTTGCTCTTAATGCATTAATGGATTAGGTTGGGTGACTGTGATAATAGCTAAGGTTTACTGGGCACACACAGTGCTCTAAGCATGGTGATAACACAGTCTTCACAACTTTATGATAGTGATACTCTTATTATTCATATTTTGTAGGCAAGAAAATAGAAGCAAAGAGAGATTACATAATTTTCAAAGATCACAGAAACCTGATTCAAGTCTACAGGCTAAATACCCTATTTTATTGTCTCTCTTTGATTTCTCTTCTCCTCAGATACCCTGCCACTTTTGTCATTCACTTGAGCTCTCTACAACCTATAGCCAAAGGACAAGTAGCACAGGATCTATCCTGAGACCTACTCCTGTGAGCCTAAGGACTCCCCTATCCAATTCTTATCTACTGCTCTAGTCCTATTTTCTATTTATCTTGAGAATGAATGAGAAATTTTAATGAAATTAAGTTATATAAAAATTTACATTAAAAAGAACAATTCCAATAAGTAGATAGTACTCATGTATAAATAGATAGTACAAAATTAGAAATTATGGCATATACAGTAAATTATCTGTTTTGAATCAGACCAGTGTATTTATAGAGGAGATGCACACCAAAGATAGATAATGAATAAGACTCTACCTGGAGAAGTAAAAGGGTGAAAGTGTATTGTTCAAAATTACTAAAACATTCAGTGGTATAACAGGACCATTTCATCTTCTGTTTTTGTGTATCCCACCCACATATATTCTGTTTCTGTGCTTTTTCCATCATACTATAATCCCTCTGTTTCTGCCTACACTCAGGTGCTTTCATCAAGGTGAATTTGCCTAACTTTGACATCACAGATATAAAGATTTTGCATTGCTTTTGACTAAAAAAATAACAGAAACTAGGCAACTCTTTCTGTTGGACTTGAGGTAATTAAAATGTCCCCAAATGTAACATTGTTAGAAGCCAAAAAATATGCAAGTAATATATATGTAATTCTAGGCAATGATTAACCCTCCAAGGACAACAGGCATGGTATATATATATATATATATATATATATATATATATATATATGTAGTGATATTGTACATTATCCCTAGAACATTGTCTAACTTTTAATAAATATTTGTTGAGTAGATGAATTTAATAACCTTACATTTACCTAGCTTTTTTTCTGGTGATAATAACTGATCTGGTTTAACCCCCAAAGATATATTGCTAATGTTGATTCACATTAGGAGAATTGGGATGACTAGTGATGCCATGAGTAGTAGTTATGGCTCTGGGCTCCCACACTTGGGTGGATACAACAAACATTTAAGAAATGAATATTTCTATATTTTGATACCTTGTCCAGTGTTTTTCAGAAAATAGAGCCCCAAAAACCACTATGTGCTCTTGTTTTTATTGAAGAATACATTTCCAGGAAAGTAGAAGTAGGGGAAAAAAGGAACTATGACCAGAAAGGATAGAGACCAAACAGAAAAGGCATTAGGGAACTGGTTGTTCTTCATAAAACCTACAGCTCATTGCTTGGCCTTCAATGATGTCTTCTTAGAAATTTATGAACTTCTGCCTTGTAGAATAATCTGTGGATGGGAGGAAGAAAAAGAAATTCTTTTCCTGGGTTCCTGTTATGCTTGTCTGCTGTTTTCTCTCACTTGGAGTTGACTCTAATGATACTTAGGCCATGCTTTCCAAGTTGTGTCATTAAGCCAGTTCCTTTTAGCCTAAGGTCTATATTTTCTCCAAGTCCAGAAGTGATGGGAAGAGCCAGTAACACTGGGATCTAGTTTATTAGTCTGGTACTAGTTATATATTATTGGCTCCTAGTTATATATTACAGTGTAACAAATTACCACAGAATTTAGTGGCTTGCAATAATCCACATTTATTATCTCAAATTAACTACGGATCAAGAATCCAGACCCACTTTAGGTGGGTCTTTTGCTTTAATGTCTCTTATAAGATTGTAATCAAGGAGGTGGCCAGGATTAGGGTCTCAGCAGAACATTTAACTGGGGATAATCCACTTCCAAGGTCACTTATATGGTTGTTGACAGCATTTAATCCCTCAAGAACAGTTTGACTGAAGGCCTCAGTTTTTTGTTGGCTATTGCCACATGGGCTCCCTAACATGGCCACTTTTTTCATCACAACCAGCAAGGGAGAGAATTTACAAGCAAGATGAAAGTCACAATTTATGAGCCTAATCACAAAGTGACATTCCATCACTTTTGCCATGTTCTGTTTGTTAGAATCAATTTACTGGGATAGTCCTCAAAGGGAGAAGATTTCACAAGGGTATGAATACCTGGATGTGGATATCACTGGGGGCCATTTTGGGGTTTGCCTGACACAGTACTAAAGAGGCTTCAATAAAAAATCAGTTAATATTTGAAAAACAAATTTCCCAAAATGCATATTTTAAAGGTGGAAGGAAGATGTGGTAGATGGGATAATGGCTCCCCAAAGCTTTCCACTTCTTAATTTCTGGAACCTCTGAACACATCACACGGTAAGGGTGCAGTAGGATTGCAGATGGAATTAAGGTGGCTAATCAGCTGAAATTAAGATAGGAAGATTATCCTAGATTATCCACATGGGTCCAATGTAATCATGAGGCCCTTAAAATATAGAAGGAGGGAAGCAGAGGAGTCAGTGTGGGGAATGGTACAGTGTGAGAAAGACTCACTCAGCCATTGCGGCGTTTGAAGATACGATGGAACCGCAAGGAATGTTGGCAGCCTCCAGAGGCTAAAGAAGGCAAGGAAATACTTTTTTCTTCCAAAGCCTTCAGAAGAAATGTAGTCCTTCAATACTTTGATTTTACCCTGGTGAGATCCATTCCAGAATCCAGACCTTCAGAACTGTAAGATAATATATTTTGTGGTTTTAAAGCACCAAATGTGTAGCAATTTATGAAGGCAGCAATGAGAAATTAATACAGAGGTATTCTGCCATTTTACTATTTATTTCCATTAAATGAAGCAATATAAACATAGATATATATATATATATAGGTTTATGATTAGGTAAAAATATATTTGTATATATGAGCGTATATATTTGTATGAGTGATATGAGTAATTAAGGCTAGATTGGACAGAAAATATTACAGTCAAAGTTTGTGTAGATTTAACAATTTTGAAAAAAAAAGTTCTTAAAGCACACTGTATACCAAGTGTTACCCACAGTGCCTAATATTAAGTCACTAAAATTAACAATTAATATTTGATTTTAGTTTTTTCCTGAGAAAGCAAACTTTTAAATGGTAAAAATTACATTTGTTGGATTATTACCTTTGATAACATGATAAAAATTTGGGTCTTTCAACCTCATCTCAGTAGGAACATAGGTTTTAATCACTGCTCCACCCTTTCGGGGATGCACTTCAGCTAAATATGGTTACTGTGTTAATGATTTTTATTTAGCAGCAAATCAGAAAAAAAAAAAAGCCTGCTTTCTAGTACATTTCTATTTGCTGCATTTCTCTAGATTTAAAAATTTCTGTTAACTTAGTATCACCATCCCCATTCAGATTCAGAGACTTGTACGTGTTATGTGCAAATGTGATACAATGTCTTAGACTCGTTTTAAGGGGAATACCATGTGTTATTAATAGCAAGTAGTAACTGACAGCACATATTGTACATTGGGGATTAGATTTGATTTACAAAGCTCAAGAACTCCAAACAAAATGTGTGGATTTACAGCGTTTGGGTATTGAGCCATGGTTATAAATTTATATGATACTCCAAGGGGACTTTTTTCTCATATAAAACATCCATGAAATTTTCAAGAAAAATTCTAGCACTCTCGGATTATGAGCAACACTACCTCAGGGTATTGTAAAAGTTAATTACAAGTATCATAATTAAGAATACAATGAAATAATTTTATTGAAATTAAATTTATATCTGATACTGTACAGAATGACAAATTTCTCACTATCTTTTAACATAATAATGCCCTTATATGTTATTTTATGGATTTTAAAATTTAACACAAAATGAATAAAGTTTTCTAAAACCATAAATTTGTTAGTAGCTAGTACTCGTGTTTTCCTTTTGCTCTGAGCTCAGTAAGATTTGTATATATAAAGAGAGTCATAGAATATCAGACTTTGATGAAACTTTAATGATCAAACAAATGTGCTTATTTTTCAATTATGAGACCAAGTGTTGTAGAAATTATAAAAGGTACACAAATTTACATAGCAAGTTACCAATGGAGCCAAATATATAGCACGGCTCTTAGCTCCCAAGCTAAGGCTCTTTTCATTTCCTATTGCCTATGATCACATCACCTGACCATCTGAAGCCATTGATGAAGATCCAGTCTCACTAATATAGAATATTATCTATTAGAAACAATTTTTATAAAACAACTTTATTTTTAGTGTAATCCCACTATAAGAAAAAAAAAAAAAAACTTCCATGTTAAATATCTTTTAAAGAAACCCACAGAAAAGTCAGGTGTATCCAGCTTTGATTGGGACAATCCTAATTTGTTCCTATGATCCCAGCCTAAATACTAGGAGTTCTTACTTTCTCAACTAAGTAGGATCCAAGCCATCAGCTAAGTGTTGGGGTAGAGTTGTGATAAAGATAAAGAAAGGATAAAGTAGTGTTTATATATAATAAGAAAGTGAGCTTCCTAAGGGCATAGTGTAAGATCAGCAGGCAGTGTTGAATAGTCAATTGAGCTATGTTATCACTTATTTAAAATTAAACCAGTGAAACTGATTGCATGACTTTTTTAGAAGATAGTTGACTTCGACTGTGATTGGAGTTCACCAGTTATGTGTAATGGTAAAAAGAAAGGGGCTAGTCAATTCAGAAGGTTTGCAAAATATCTGCAAATGAAGCACCTGAGAAAGGATTAACCTCCAAAATATACAAGCAGCTCATGCAGCTCAATATCAAAAAAACAAACAACCCAATTCAAAAATGGGCAGAAGACCTAAATAGACATTTCTCCAAAGAAGATATACAGATTGCCAACAAACACATGAAAGAATGCTCAATATCACTAATCATTAGAGAAATGCAAATCAAAACCACAACAGGTATCACCTAACACCAGTCGGAATGGCCATCATCAAAAAATCTACAAACAATAATTGCTGGAGAGGGTGTAGAGAAAAGGGAATCCTCTTGCACTGTTGGTGGGAATGTAAATTGATACAGCCACTATGGACAACAGTATGGAGGTTCCTTAAAAAACTACAAATAGAACTACCACATGACCCAGCAATCCCACTACTGGGCATATACCCTGAGAAAACCATAATTCAAAAAGAGACGTGTACCACAATATTCACTGCAGCACTATTTACAGTAGCCAGGACATGGAAACAACCTAAGTGTCCATCAACAGGATGAATGGATAAAGAAGATGTGGCACATGTAAACAATGGAATATTACTCGGCCATAAAAAAGAAACAAAACTGAGTTATTTGTAGTGAGGTGGATGGACTTAGAGTGTGTCATACAGAGTGAAGTAAGTCAGAAACAGAAAAACAAATACTGTATGCTAACACATATATATGGAATCTAAAAAAAATTAATAAATGGTTCTGACGAACCTAGGGGCAGGAGAGGAATAAAGACGGAGATGTAGGGCATGGACTTGAAGACATGGGGAGGGGTAAGGGTAAGCTGGGATGAAGTGAGAGAGTGGCATGAACATATATACACTACCAAATGTAAAATAGATAGCTAGTGGGAAGCAGCCACATAGCACAGGGAGATCAGCTGATGCTTTGTGACCACCTAGAGGGGTGAGATAGGGAGGGTGGGAGGGAGACAGAAGAGGGAGGAGATATGGGGACATATGTATACATATAGCTGATTCACTTTGTTATACAGGAGAAACTAACACAACATTGTAATGCAGTTATACTCCAATAAAGATGTTAAAAATAATAATAGTAAACATTTAATGCACTGCCAAGAAAAGGAAAAAGAAAAATGAGATTTTACATGGTCTCAAAGCACTTATTACAATGGGAAGATGGGTTGGGGAAACAAGTCACTTTACTATGGAGAAACCTACCAGATACCTTCTTAATCAAGTAACTCAAGTTAACATTATAACTTCAGGGCCAAATAGACTTTGAGAGTCATCTGATAGAATGAAATGGGAAGAATGTGGTATCATATTTGTGATAATTTGGCCAATGATGAATAGCCTGGATTTAATCATGAGAACACTCCATAAATACACACAGAGATATTCTACAAAATTAATGCTTTGTATTAAAAATGTTGTGGTCGGGCTTCCCTGGTGGCGCAGTGGTTGAGAGTCCGCCTGCTGATGCAGGGGACGAAGGTTCGTGCCCCGGTCCGGGAAGATCCCACATGCTGCGGGGCGGCTGGGCCCGTGAGCCATGGCTGCTGAGCCTGTGCGTCCGGAGCCTGTGCTCCGCAATGGGAGAAGCCACAACAGTGAGAGGCCCGCGTACTGCAAAAATAAAAATAAAATAAAATAAAATGTTGTGGTCATGACACCCAAGAAAAGCTGAGTAAATATTACAAATTGAAGGAAACTAGAAAGACATAATAGGTGAGTGCAGTATTGTGATCCTAACTTGGATCCTTCTGTTGGAAAACAGAACAAAACATTATTGGGACAATTGAAGGGTCTTTGGGTGATGCGTGTGTCGAAGTTCTTTGTATTATTCTTGCAACTGTTTCTTAAGTAAGCTCATTGTGTATATGAGTGTATTTATACACTCTAATGGATATATAAATATAAGGAATTTCAATGAGTTTGGAAAATAGTCATTCTGGATTGCTATACTTTTTATATTCTAAGTTTGAAACTTTGATCATTTAGGTCATATAGAAAAAAACTTCAGAAAGCATAAAATGTGTTTTTGCATTTTAAAAAGTATGTGATAAAAAATTCAAACATGCAAAAGTAGAGATATTTTAAAATTAACTAACTCGCACATTTTTCTTTTAATTTCAGGCAAAAAAATAAACATGGCAAACTTGTTCCTTTTTTTTTTTTCCCAAGCTACTGGTTCATTTATTTAAAGCTTTAAAACACTTTCAAACTTACAGAAAATTGCAAGAATGAAAGAGCTTGAGAGAGAATATGTGTGGTTTATACTCAGAAAATAAACACTCTTTTTGAGAAATAGGTTCCTCTGTGGTAGAGTGTTAAAGCTGGCCATAGCTCCCTTATATGACTAGGTTGCTGTGTATGCTATATTGCGCTAAATGGAATTTTACCAACCTGAGATAATCTCTGCATCTCTCTGCATAATTTTATACTGAGAATAACTTCGGCACATCATACCATAATTTACAAGAGCTCCTTCCACTGTAAAATCTGATACCTAGCTTTTTATGAGTAACTCCTAGACTCGGCCTATTATAAGTTCATTCAACATGCCCCTGGAAATGGAAGATAACTCTATGTTACATTTTATGATGGTGTTTAATCTCACCTATGACCTCAAAAAGTCAGACTTGTACTGTTTAGAAAATTGAGTTGAAAGCAGATCCTCTTTCATTATGGCAATAATCACATAGCACATATTAAGGACCTGGTGAGTACTAAATAATTTGATATTAACACTGGTGTTCTTTCTTCTTGCATTTGGTAAAGTGCTTTGAGTACTGCATTATTTTGTTTTAAATAACCTCCGTTGTATATATACAGCTAATCGGGTAAACTTTCAGGACCAAATATTTTCCTTGAATAATGATATAAAGTAGTTAGTATCTGTACCAAATCCAGATTACACAGTCTAATGGTTTTTATTGTGTTTTTTCATTAAATGCAAACCTATTTGTTTTTACTATACTTTTTTTTTTTTTTTTTTTTTTTTGCGGTACGTGGGCCTCTCGCTGTTGTGGCCTCTCCCGTTGCGGAGCACAGGCTCCGGACGCGCAGGCTCAGCGACCATGGCTCATGGGCCCAGACGCTCCACGGCATGTGGGATCTTCCCAGACCGGGGCACGAACCCGTGTCCCCTGCATCGGCAGGCGGACTCTCAACCACTGTGCCACCAGGGAAGCCCTTTACTATACTATTTTTATGAGTCTAATTTAGTTGCTACTTAGTGCAAGCCAGAAACCGACAAGCCTTTGAAGACTGCTCTTCCTCTTTTGTTCTCCATATCCAATTAATTATTAGTTTGCCAATACCCTTGCTTCAATCTCTATAATATGATTACATCTTTACATTCCATAAAATGTTCAATGGCTCTCCATAATTTAGCAAATAAACACTAAATATTTTTAAATGGTGTTACAAGGCCTTTCATGATTTTCACCTATCACTTTCTCCCAGTTTCACCCCTTGTAGCCAACACTGGCTGATTCTTAGATGCAGTGGGTCTTTCATACTGCATGCCTTTTGTATAATCTACTTCATATACCTGGAAGTCAGCACTTCCTTCAGCTCCCTCCCATCCATGTCTGCCCTTCAACCCAGGAAGTGCCTCCCCATCAATCAAGATACAGCTTTTAGGCACCTTCTCCTTTGCTAGCCTTACTTGACCTACCTATGAAATTCGATTATGTTTCCTTTGTAAGCACCTCTCTTTTAATAATTGTCTCACAATATTGGAATAGTGTGTGTTTATACTTTTCCCTCCATTATATGTCTAAGCTTCTTGAGGACAAAAAAATAATTTCCAAATTATCTTTTTGTTTCCAGAAAAAAAATGAAGTGTTTTACCAAGCTTGGTGTTTTCATAGTTTTGTTTTCTAACATATTTTTTGTTTTCCCTTTCTAAAATATGTATTATTGTTAATAAAGTTACTGCATGGTACTGTTGCAGATCTGTTTCTTCTCTCCCACTTTTTGACTGCTCAGTACTTATTGAAGACATAGGGTAGCCCAGGAACATTATAAATATTTATGGAAGATAAGGAATTTTATTTCATTTTAAAATGTTTTTTAGACGATTATTTGTGCTCAAAATGAATTGAATGTTATTTAACTAAAATAGTGTTTTAATGAGAATCATTTTCTGTTAATTATTGTTCAGAAGGAAGAGATATTGGGGACTAGAAAAATCAGCTAAAAATGTCTAGCAACATAAGAAGGATGATATCATTAGGATCATACAAGGGTTCTGAAGCAAATATAAGATCAAAAGATGAGAGCAAAAAAAATGAATTGTCTTCTAGAGTCAAATCTTGAGATTAAGAAAAAAGAAAAAAAATTCAAGTGTCAAATGGTGTCTAAAACATCTGGGTAAATGCAAGGAGGTACATTTAACCATCATCGTCTTCCTTTTATTACATTCTCTCTGGAACCTAAGGCTTTTTTGCCTTTTGTGCTACTCTCATAAGCACAAATATGTAGGAATATCAATTTTTTCATATTAAGTGGCTTCTTTGTTGCATCTGATACAAGGACTGAAAAAATAAATCCAATTCTACAAAGAGAGTTGCACATTATTTAAATTAAATCAAACCACTGCATCACTGTTTATAATGAGGCCTGTGACAACGCATTCTGTGCAGAATGTATGATTGACTTACTTTTGTATGAGATATCAGGTGACTAGCCCAGCTAGAGCAGAGTCTTCACAGAGTGAACTGCAATGAAACTAGAGGCCACAAAAATATAAAATAAACTTTCAGTTCTAAGAAGATAGATATAAATGGCCCTATGAGGTTCTTAAACACACTCACCATTTCACGTTTTTTTCTTGCCTTATTCCCTGTGTAATATGAATATTATATTAATAGCTACAGGGTTGTAAATGTATCATGTAGGGCCAAGAATACAAACTCAAAAGAATGAAAAATGCAAGAATTAAAGAAAAATATATATTTAAATCCCTTTTCTATTACAATACTGCTTTGCCCACTTTCATTAAAACGCAAGCCATGCTTCTAGCTATAAGCCAGAGACAATATATTTATTTAAATATGACAGTATATCATTTAAATAAAATTGTACTGAAGAATTAATGCATAGCTTGACCTGTTTACAAGAACAAATCTTTTGAGCTATGGTTGTAGGGCTAATAGGTACAAAATAAAGTACTTTTCAAATTAAAATACATTATAATGTTGTAGCATATTATTAAGGAAGGTGATTACATATGTATCCATTCTTAAGCCTTAATATAAAATTTTATTTTAGAGTTCATGTCATGGATCTCAAGTATTAATATGATTGCCAATAACAATAGTATTGGGTATTTCAGGAAATTTATCCCCCTGTGCAGTTCCATACATACCTTTTTCATTGAAATCTCTGGAGTGTTAAAATAAAAATATGGTATATTTAGGTAATAGTGGTTACTACTCAGAAACAATTGTCAAATATTAAATACATGGAACAACATAAATGTATTTTTCAAGATTTTTATTTCCTATGTGGGTATCTATCCATCTAACTGAGTCTGCTTTTTTCAAAGTATATGAATGTGTGTACCGATAGTTTCTTTAAAAAAACAATTCTTGAAGGTTTGAAACAGTTGTAAGTTGAAGTTCATGAATTCTTATAAAGTGTCAGAGTTACAGTATCATATGTATGGCCTCTGTCAATTTTATTTCCTTTGTGCCTTAACCAGTATGGATCAAGAATCTTCTTTGATATTTATCTAAAACAAATGTAGAACATATAGTTCCTTTTAACAGGTTTCATGAGCATCTTAATTTACTTTTATACAATTTTATTAACAAAGGCATGCATTTTTAAAGTTACCAAGTATAATATTAATTTTGGGTAAAAGACAAACAAAACAACCCAAAAAAACCCTCCTATCAAAATCTACTTAATTTTATATGTTAGAAAAATTAAATGTCTTCTTTTGTAGTTCTTAAAAAGTTTTGAAGTAAGTCTTCTTCCTTCAATCCAGAGAGATTATTCCAGAGAAAATGGAATGGGTATGAAACCCAGTGATAAGTAATCTAAAGTATTGGTGTGAAAGAACACTATTCTGAGAGAAATACTACCTTTGTGGGAACTAGAGTAGAAGTAAGACAATTTTTTTCAGAGAGGACACAATATCTAGGTAATTAAATCTAAAATATATACAGTATATATTTTTTCACCATTATATTAAGACCATTTATTGTGTTGGCCTAAAGGTTCCTTTGGTCTTTAAGTAAAAATAAAAGACACATTTTTCATTTTCACCAAGAACTTTGTTGAACAACGTATTTGCCCTTTTGTTCCACTACCTTCTGCCATTTTTCAGACAACTTCATAATTCCATCTTCCTAAAATTTTTATCTTTTTGAGCAAAGAACTGTTCCAGGTACCTCTTACAGTCTTCCAGGGAATTGAAATTTTTTCCATTAAGAGAATTTTGTAAAGACTGAAATAAATGGAAATCCGAAGGTGCAATGTCTGGTGAATATGGTGGATGAATCAGAACTTCCCAGCCAAGCTGTAACAGTTTTTGCCTGGTCATCAAAGAAACATGCAGTTTTGCATTATCCTCATGGAAGATTGTGCATTTTCTGTTGACTAAATTCTGGACGCTTTTTGCCGACTGCTGCTTTCAGTTGGTCTAATTGGGAGCAGTACTTGTTGGAATTAATTGTTTGGTTTTCCAGAAGGAGCTCATAATAGAGGACTCCTTTCCAATCCCACCATATACACAACATCACCTTCTTTGGATGAAGACTTGTCTTGGTGTGGTTGGTGGTGGTTCATTTTGCTTGCCCCATGATCGCTTTCGTTCCACAGTATCCACTTTTTCATCCCCCATCACAATTTGTTTTAAAAATGGAACAGTTTCATTATGTTTCAGTAGAAAGTCACAGGTGGAAATATGGTCAAGAAGGTTTTTTTTCGCTTAACTTACGTGGAACCCAAACATCAAAGCGATTAACATAACGAAGTGTGTGAAAATGATTTTCAACGCTTGATTTGGATATTTTGAGTATGTTGGCTGTCTCCCGTGTGGTATAACATTGATTGTTCTCAACTAATGTCTCAGTTTGATCGCTATCAACTTCAACTTGTCTACCTGACCATGGAGCATTATCCAGCGAGAAATCTCCAGCATGAAACTTTGCAAACCACTTTTGACACGTTTGATCAGTCACAGAACCTTCTCCATACACAGCACAAATCTTTTTTTGTGTTTCAGTTGTGTTTTTACCTTTCTTGAAATAATAAAGCATAATAAGCTGAAAATGTTTTTTTCTTCCTTCAATATTAAAATGGCTACACAAAAATTCACCAATTTTGATTTTTTTTTAAATGCACCCTGATATGACAGCTTTCACAATACAATCTAACAAAATTGTTTCGAATGAAGTTAAAGACAGCTAAGTGCTACTAGAGCCATCTTACGGAAAAAAATGAATGAACCTTTTGGCCAGCCCAATATTTACAGTTACTTCACAGCATTTATCTTCTCTGTGTTGATTGAAAATGCAATTTTTTAAGAGAAGGGAGCTAAGCCTAAGATGGCTGAGAACCCAGGCCTTGGGGTCAATAATGAGGGTTAAAACATTCAGTAGAATAGTAGGACTAGGGCCCTTAGTAACAACTGAGGACAAAACGACAACCATATAGGAAGCAAAAAGATACCTCCCATCAGGTAACTAAATCTCCCAGTGAAAGATTGTAGCAGAAGATGTCATATTTGAAGAAGTTATCCAGAAGACTAGTTCCTTTTTCTATGGTAAGACCAATTTCTTTTATTTTTTTCTTCAGTTGATTTTAAGGTTTTTGCTCTAAGGTGTCTAGCCTGAAAATAGTGCTCTGAAAGGTTTTAGATGACACGTTATACTTGATTGACACTTTCCTCAAAATTACCTATTAATCCATGTAACTACTGGTCTCAAATTTATTAGTACAAATTGGCTCCAAACGCAGAGCCATTAAGGCCAGGGACCATGTTTTCAGCATTGCTGTATTGCTACTACTGAAAATAGTGGATGGCACATCTCAGGGTCTAAGGCACCATGCATCAAATGGTAGTAACCCGGAGTCCATTCACTTTTTCTTTTAAATTTATTGATGCATAATTGATTTATAATGGGTTTATTTCTGCTGTACAGCAAAGTGATTCAGTTATACATACATATACATTCTTTTTCATATTCTTTTTTAAAATTTTTAAAAATTTATTAATTTTATTTATTCATTTTTGGCTGCATTGGGTCTTCGTTGCTGCGTGCGGGCTTTCTCTAGTTGTAGCAAGCAGGGGCTTATTGCAATGCGCGGGCATGGGCTTAGTGCAGTGGCTTGTGTTGTTGCAGAGCACGGGCTCTAGGTGCACAGGCTTCAGTAGTTGTGGCACGTGGGCTCAGTAGTTGTGGCTGTCGGGCTCTAGAGCGCAGGCTCAGTAGTTGTGGCACCCGGGCTTAGTTGCTCTGCAGCGTGTGGGATCTTCCCAGACCAGGGCTTGAACCCGTGTCCCCTGCATTGGCAGGCAGATTCTTAACCACTGCACCACCAGGGAAGTCCCCTCTTTTTCATATTCTTTTCCATTATGTTTTATCAGAGGATATTGAAGATAGTTCCTTGTGCTATACAGTAGGACCTTGTTGTTTATCCATCCTATATATAATAGTTTGCATCTGCTAGTCCCAAACTCCCAATCCTTCCCTCCCCCACCCCCCTCCCTCTTGGGAACCAGAAGTCTGTTATCTATGTCTGTGAGTCTGTTTTTGTTTCATAGACAAGTTCATTTGTGTCATATTTTAGATTCCATATATAAGTAATATATGGTATTTGTCTTTCTCTTTCTGACCTACTTCACTTAATATAATAATCTCTAGATTCATCCATGTTGCTGCAAATGGCATTATTTCATTCTTTTTTATGGCTGAGTCCATTCCCTTTTGTTCCTTCTTTTTCATCTAGGAACTTTTCTATCTTCTTATATTCTATGTTATTCTTAGAGTTCCTAAAGTGTTACATACGCTCAAGGATATCCTCTGTGCTAAACTGGAGCATTCCCTTTGCATTTTTGTTAGGTGTTATCACCTCCGTTGTATACTACCATATTTTGTCACCTAGATTCTGACAGACATCATGTCCATCACTAGTTAAAGAACAGAATCTCCCATTAGGCACCTTATCACTACCAGATATTGCCAACACTAAACGAAGAATCCTACCTAGAAATACCAAAGCAGACAAAGACTTATATAAATTAAAAGTTTCATCTTTTTAACCAGGTGGCCCCATTGTTTAGATCTTTCCCTCCCTATAAAACCCATAATCCTTAATAAATAGTAGGTTATCAAGAATGACAGGAAGAGTAATCATCTAGCCATTTCCACAACATAAAGATGATAGATTTTGATATTTCCTAATGATCTTATCTTCTTGTGGAAGTTTAGTTTCTTATAACATATAGCACTTGCTAATTAAATTAGTTTAGGGAATGTCTTCTGACAGTTTAGAAAGAAGGTTGAAAATCAGATCAGCATTTTTAAAACTGGTGTTGATTTGATACATGATAATAGCTGCTAGAACTTCATTTTATAGAAGGTAATAAATTGTCATTTAAAAAAATACTCTTTGGTGAAATATGTTTGTGAAACACTGTATTGTTATATATCTCCTTCCTGAATATTCAAAGTGAACATAGATAAAACAGTTGTTCTAAGATTTCCTACACCAAAAACATCTATTGACTTTTAACACAGTATTTTTAAAACTTACTTGAGTACGGAAAATACTTTTGAATCATTGTTTCATGGCATTGGTATTAGCAAATTTTGGCTTAAAATGATGATGAATATGCTCAACAATGGCTAACAATAAAAAATATCAAATTTTGATGAAATCAAAATTATACAATTTCTACATATAACCCAGGGAAAGGTAAAGATTCACATTATAATTTTCTAAAGTTTACAAGTATAACAAAAGGGCTCTCTCCATAAAATTGAAGAATTGGAAAGAACTATGTATGTCTTGTAGAAGAACACAGCATAAAGAGAAAAGTCAAGGTACATTTAATATAGATCTTTGCCCCTATTTGTTGTTTAAAAACACACATTTCATCTGAATACTCTTTTGTAGAGATCAGTACAACATACCAAAAATAAGGAGGTAAATTGACTCTCTTAGCATTTACAAGAGGATAAGGAGAATATATAGAATTTTATTAGATTTTTTTTTAATCAACACTGAAGATGGATTGAAAAGTACGAACAAAGACTAAAGGCCAAGAAAGGACGGAAATTATTTGGATTTTGTCAAAAGAGTGGGGCAGAAAATGGAATCAGTAGTAGAAACCTGGAGAGTTAATGAAACTCAGGTCATGTAAAGTCTTGTTTACCATCCAGAGGTATTTGTTCTTCATTGTCAAGGCCATGGTAAGAAACTTGGGGGGTTAGTAGAAGGGCATGATCATATTGATTTGTAGAAGGATCACACTGAATGCATCAGACTTTAGTGCACAAAGGTAACCACTGAGACAGGAATTGTGGTTTGAGTGATGCTGAGGTATGGTTAAAGTGAGCAGTTGTGGGAACTGAGGAACAGGGGAACAGTCAGATTTGAGTTAGTGACTGGATGGATGATAGTACTATTGATGAAGGTAGAGTTAGGATGTGGAACAAATATAAGGTGAGGGGGGAATATGATATCCAGTAAGGTCAGGTTCAACTTTTAGTATCTTTTAAAAAATACAGATATGACCTGTCATCAGATATATGTGAGTATCTTGAAAGCAAGGTGAGAAATATAGGGTGCAGATACAATATTAAGAAAGCTAATGCAAAAGCAGCATGTGTCTGCACAGGTAAAAAGCTAGCAGAGACAGATGGTGATATTGAGAAGGAACCATCACAGAGAGGAGAACCAGAGCATAAAGATATCAAGAATAGAGGAATATTCTAGAAGGTGTATTGTGAAGCAACCTCAACAAAGGGATCAAGTACAGTCAGTTCAGCAAAAGTTAGTTGAAATTGGCAATTAGAAACTCATTGCTACTTTGTATAAAGTATTCTGATATTGAAGTAAAGAAAAATTAAGTTGCAGGCTCAGGGCTTTCCAAACACCAGGTCCCCTTATGTTCCTCTGCCCCAAAGCTGAGGTGGCCTGAGTCCGAGTGGCATTGGTGATCAACATCAGCTCAGTCTGGGGGCTGCAGGACGTGCTGAGGACCCACTTGAGGCCTAAGGGCACCATGAAGATGCTTGTTTCTGATACTGGAGACATCAAGCTCACTAAAGATGGAAATGTGCTGCTTCATAAAATGCAAATTCAACACCCAACAGCCTCCTTAATAGCCAAAGTAGCAACAGCTCAGGATGACAGAACTGTCAATGGTACCACTTCCAATGTCCTAATCATCGGGGAGCTCCAGGAGCAGGCAGATCTCTACATTTCTGAAGGTCTTTAGCCCAAAATGATTACAGAAGGATTTGAAGCTGCAAAGGAAAAGACACTTCAATTTTTGGAACAAGTCAAAGTAAGCAAAGAGATGGACCAGGAAACACTTATAGATGTGGCCAGAACATCTCTACATACTAAAGTTCATGCTGAACTTGCTGATGTCTTAACAGAGGCTGTAGTGGACTCCATTTTGGCCATTAAAAAACAAGATGAACCTATTGACCTCTTCATGGTTGAGATCATGGAGATGAAACATAAATCTGAAACCGATACCAGCTTAATCAGAGGTCTTGTTTTGGACCATGGGGCACAGCATCCTGATATAAAAAAGAGAGTAGGACTTCCCTGGTGGCGCAGGGGTTGAGAGTCCGCCTGCCGATGCGGGGGACGCAGGTTCGTGCCCCGGTCCGGGAAGATCCCACATGCCGCGGAGCGGCTGGGCCCGTGAGCCATGGCCGCTGAGCGGGCGCGTCCGGAGCCTGTGCTCTGCAACAGGAGAGGCCACAACAGTGAGAGGCCTGCGTACCTAAAAAAAAAAAAAAAAAGAGAGAGTAGAAGATGCATACGTGGGATAACTATTGTGTGAAGAAACAGCTTCTTCACTCCTGCAGTGATTGCCTCCAACATTCTACTAGTTGATGAGATCATGAGAGCTGGAATGAAGTCTCTAAAAGGTTGAATTGAAGTTTCCCTTGTACATGAAGACGCCACAGAGTGATCCAAGAATATAGCTATGGAATTTTTATCCAAACTTCAGATGATTTTCAAAGGATTTTCTTTTCTTTTCCCATATAAAAAAAGATAACACTGGCATTTATTCAGATTCTGAAGTTCTGAAATTATAATTACAGTATTTTTTTTTTTTTTTTTTTTTTTTTGTGGTATGCGGGCCTCTCACTGTTGTGGCCTCTCCTGTTCTGGAGCACAGGCTCCGGACGCGCAGGCTCAGCGGCCATGGCTCATGGGCCCAGCCACTCCGCGGCATGTGGGGTCTTCCCGGACCAGGGCACGAACCCGTGTCCCCTACATCGGTAGGCGGACTCTCAACCACTGGACCACCAGGGAAGCCCTACAGTATTTTTTAAATTGCACTTCAGTGTATACATATACAGAGGCCATACTTACCCAATAAACAGGACATTTTGCTTTAGCTTCAGTGATATAAAAATACATGTTAGGTAAGCATATGTTATCTCCCTTGTTATTAAACATTCCTTGAAAAACAAAAAACAGAAACAAAAAAAAGAAAAATTAACTTGCAATTAATTTAGGTAATGACCTTCCAGATTAAGTACTTTTTATAGATTTTTTTGATGAGCTTTCTATAGAATTAACTGAAATTTAGTTTCTAGGGTTACAAAATCTTCTGATATAGGAAAGTTTAGAAGATAAATTTTTCATTTATCTTTGTTATTTTGGTGAACAAAACTGGAACTGTTAGGCAAAATTAGAAATGTTAATTTAGAAGAAAATTACCATAGAAATCTTCTTGTTCAGCCTTTTATTTACAGATTAGGAAACTGATGGATGGTGATGTGGTGGAAATGGAAAACACACCTAACTTAAGTTGTCTTAATTAACTAACCCTTCTTAAGTAATAATTTAATAAAGTTTGAGACAGGCTATAATCTAGTATTAAAATGTATAAGAAATACGTGTTTTTAATTCTGTTCACTGACACAAAGAGATTTGCCTCAACTCTGTAATAAAAATTGCATTTAATCATGACACTCTGTTGACATTTACCAAGGTGTCATCAAATAGGTAATTGAACTTAATTTTTTCATGCTTTAATGTCATGGTGACAGTCTCAGTTGCACAGTGTGTAATAAAAATTAGAGATTAGAACTATTTTTTTTCTGAATTTTTGTTCCTTCCAACCAAGTGATATCAAAACAAATTAAAAAATAGAAAAATCACTACTACTGACTTGTAATAAATCTGGGCTTTATTTTTTTATATTACTTTCTACTCGGAGTGATTTTTCTTTAGTGGAAACAAGAAACAATAAAAATAAAAAGGATAGTCTTTCCCTGGAGTACCCAAAAAGAGCAATTCACTGGTGACCACTGTAAATTGCTTTAGTAAAATAAAGGATATTGATTCATTGGCACCACACAAAGAGTGAGGACTTACAGCCATAAAATGCTAGGAAGAGTTAGGTGATATGATATAAGGGGAATAAGTTCAGTAGTAAAATGGAATAAGGGAAAACACTAATATAATATTCTGTGGTGTAAAATTTTAGACCTGATGCAATATTTAAAAAGTAGCATGATTGGACTTCCCTGGTGGTGCAGTGGTTAAGAATCCACCTGCCAATGCAGGGGATAAGGGTTCGAGCCCTGGTCTGGGAAGATCCCACATGCCGCGGAGCAGCTAGGCCCGTGAGCTATGGCCGCTGAGCCTGCGCATCCGGAGCCTGTGCTCCGCAACGGGAGAGGCCACAACAGTGAGAGGCCCGCGTACCGCAAAAACAAACAAACAAAAACAAAAGTAGCATGATTAAAAAATATGCACTATAGATAACATAAAGTGCAACAGTAAGCCAAAAACAAAGGGAGAAAAAGTATCCAAAATCAGCAGACCAAAAATAGAAGAGGATTACAGTTACGGGAATTGAGAATGAAGAGAGAAGCTGAACTGAGCAAGACTGACAGCAAAAGGATAATGAGAGGTGAAAAAGTTGAGAGGCAGTGCAGAGGGAAATCAACAAGCTAACAAGACAGAAGGGAGGAAGCTGGTTGCAGAGTAATCAAAGAGTAGCAGCTGTATGATGACAGGAAAGATTGACAGTAAATCACACAAAAGGCAAAGGGGAAAAACCATCAGTCGGAAACACTGGTTGATGTAGGAGGGGGAAATGTTGGGTTTGTTTGAAAACAAACCAATCTTTCTTCTAGTAGTGGAGAGACAAACAATATCATGTGTTTCTTAAGGGTTTGCTGCACTGATACATTAAACTTGGTGTCAAACTTCAGTAAAATGCACATTTAGAAAATATACTTATGAGCATATCTGGCATTTATTTTTGTGCATCTGCAAGACTTTGGTGTGTTTATTACTCAGCTCTACTAAGGAAGCCATGAGTTTCAAGGTAGTTGAATGGGGAATTTGAAATTTGTAAGCATGTAAAAATGATTAGGTACAGTATAGAATGAACACTTAATCAGTTAAATTTCCCCAAAGTAAAATAGTTTTGACAGAGCTACTAAATTAAATCTGAACCCAAGAGGTCAGTTCAATTAGATTAGTCTGCTTCTGGTTCAGACTGGGCGTGAGAGAAGGTTACAGATGACACTTTCAAACCTTAAATGAGTCCGGTTCATCTGATGGAGTTGACTACTTTGTCCTGGTGAAATTCTCTCTTTTCATGCCTTGTATCACACTGCTATTTTGTTGTTTTAATTTTTTTTTTAACTCCTTCCCACTCCTACCTCCTTCATCTCACTCTATATATGGAGGTATTTTCAACCCACTGTCTTTATATTCTCTGCTCTTCAAGCTCATCTACTTTTAGGAATGCAGTACTTAATCTAGGAAAATAACTCCAAACTCTGTATCACTCACTAGCTGTGAGCTTCCTCTAGATTTTCCCACACAGTAGTGGGAAATTTCACTTTTCTACTTTGCTGTCTTGGCCACAATATAGCTTATTCTGAGTTTATTTTCCTACACATTTTTTTTCTATTTATTCTGTATTCTATTTTTACCCTTTTTTTTTTCTCCTTCTGTTAATGACACGAGTGTCATCTCAACTGCCCAGACTTGACACCTTGGAAAACTTTTCCTTCACCTTACCCCTCACAAGTCATGGGTTGTAAGGCCTTTCAATTCTCCACGGTAATGCCACATGTGATTCATTCATGCATTCATTCAGCAAAATTCAAACTATTATTTTCTATGTAATTTTGATCACTACCTAGTAGCTGGAATATTGTTTCAAATGTCCCGTCCACATACCTTACCCCTTGAATTTTCTAGTGATAAAAAGTAAAGAATAAAATATAGCAGGCCCTGGTGGCGCAGTGGTTGAGAGTCCGCCTGCCGATGCAGGGGACGCGGGTTCGTGCCCCGGTCTGGGAAGATCCCACATGCCACAGAGCGGCTGGGCCCGTGAGCCATGGCCGCTGAGCCTGCGCGTCCGGAGCCTGTGCTCCGCAATGGGAGAGGCCACAGCAGTGAGAGGCCCGGGTACACCAAAAAAGAAAATAAATAAATAAAATTTAAAATATAGCAGTTTAAGTAGTGTATGTTTCTCTTGGATGACATGTGAAAGTAAGCACATTTGTTTCCTCAAGCTCAGTAAAAAGTCACTCATTTCAAAACTTTGTAGCAAATTCTGGTTAAAAATAAGTTTTTCCTACAGTTGTAATCCATTAAGTTTCCTGAACGTACTGAATAACACCATTTAAAAATATTCTGTCAATCATCAAATATGACCAAGCACTTGGAGTCAGGACTCCATGAAATGCACTGTATGGCAGGGCTGAGGGGTGATACACATTTGAAAGTCTATCTTACTCTCCAAAAATCCCTAAAACGTGATTTTTACAGCATTCTTTTATAAATGGTTTTGCACGACCCAATGCTCATAGTCAGGTATGCTTTCAAAATATCGCTTGTATTTTTTTCGCTTTCACCTCAGTAAAGCAGAAAATAATAATAATGAAAGAAAAACAAAATAATGCTTGAAACCTCAACACTCAGGGAAACATTTTGAGTCTGAATGGGTCATGTTTTAGATTAAACAATCTGTAATTCCTCTAACCTTTCTGTGTAAGCAGCATTTTTGAGCCTAAACATTTGTCTAACTAACTACCCCCTATCCTCCTGAAGTCTTTCCACTCACATGTTTTGTGGATATTGAAGTGGGGCACAGTAGTCCAATATGGTTCTGCCCTCCCATCTTTGTGTTTCACCTAAAACCCCTCATTTGAACGATCATGAGAGCCTCCTGATGTTTTCTTATGCTCTGGTTTTCCAGTCCAGTCCTGTATTATCTCTGGATTTCTTATAGTATAAAAGTAAATTTTGTTCCATTGTTATTTCGAGTACACAATAAATGAACTAAATGACTGCCTAGATGTCATTAAATTTTTTAAATATCAGGAGCATTTTCTAGATACATTCTACAATTAAGTATAACAATTATTTACTAGAAAATGGAGACACTGAAGGATTAAATATATTGATAAATGGACAGTAGTTTTCTCCATTAGTTTTATGTAGTCAACTTGAAAAGACTGTCTGTAATTACCAATGCTTGTTTCAATGCTCCAAAACAATTTAACTATTTTTGTCACTTCTACAATAATTTCCTGTTGACATAGCAGGTGAAAACACAATAGTGAATTCAAAGGTCAAGAAAGATTATATTGTTAGAGTATGGTTCTGACACAAAAACAGAAATATAGATCAATGGAACAGGATAGAAAGCCCAGAGATAAACCCATGCACATATGGTCACCTAAAGGAGGCAAGAATATACAATGGAGAAAAGACAGCCTCTTCAATAAGTGGTGCTGGGAAAACTGGACAGCTACATGTAAAAGAATGAAATTAGAACACTCCCTAACACCATACACAAAAATAAACTCAAAATGGATTAAAGACCTAAATGTAAGTCCAGACACTATCAAACTCTTACAAGAAAACATAGGCAGAACACTCTGTGACATAAATCACAGCAAGATCCTTTTTGACCCACCTCCTAGAGAAATGGAAATAAAAACAAAAATAAACAAATGGGACCTAATGAAACTTAAAATCTTTTGCACAGCAAAGGAAACCATAAACAAGACGAAAAGACAACCCTCAGAATGGAAGAAAATATTTGCAAATGAAGCACCTGAGAAAGGATTAATCTCCAGAATATATAAACAGCTGATGCAGCTCAATATCAAAAAAACCAACAACCCAATCCAAAAATGGGCAGAAGACCTTAATAGACATTTCTCCAAAGAAGATATACAGATTGCCAACAAAAACATGAAAGAATGCTCAACATCGCTAATCATTAGAGAAACGCAAATGAAAACTACAGTGAGGTATCACCTCACACCAGTCAGAATAGCCATCATCAAAAAATCTACAAACAATAAATGCTGGAGAGGGTGTGGAGAAAAGGGAATCCTCTTGCACTGTTGGTGGGAATGTAAATTGATACAGCCACTATGGAGAACAGTATGGACGTTCCTTAAAAAACGAAAAATAGGACTACCATGTGACCCAGCAATCCCACTACTGGGCATATACCCTGAGAAAACCATAATTCAAAAAGAGTCATGTACCACAATGTTCATTGCAGCTCTTTTTACAATAGCCAGGACATAGAAGCAACCTAAGTGTCCATCAACAGATGAATGAATACAGAAGATGTGGCACATATAAACAATGGAATATTACTCGTCCATAAAAAGAAACAAAATTGAGTTATTTGCAGTGAGGTGGCTGGACCTAGAGACTGTCATACAGAGTGAAGTAAGTCAGAAAGAGAAAAACAAATACCGTATGCTAACACATACGGTATGTATGTGTTAACATATACGGTATGTATGTGTTAACACATACGGTACGGAATCTAATTTTTTGTTTTTTTTAAATGGTTTCAAAGAACCTAGGGGCAGGACAGGAATAAAGATGCAGGCGTAGAGAATGGACTTGAGGACATGGGGAGGGGGAAGGGTAAGCTGGGATGAAGTGAGAGTGGCATGGACTTATATATACTACCAAAGGTAAAATAGCTAGTGGGAAGCAGCCGCATTGCACAGGGAGATCAGCTCAGTGCTTTGTGACCACCTAGAGGGGTGGGATAGGGAGGGTGGGAGGGAGATGCAAGAGGGAGGGGATACAGGGATATATGTATACGTATAGCTGATTCACTTTGTTACAAAGCAGAAACTAACACACCATGGTAAAGCAATTATACTCCAATAAAGATGTTAAAAAAATGATTATACTGTTAGTATAATCCAGTTCTCTTCTGTCACCAAATATTTATCAGTGTCTCTGATTTATAAGATCTCTTCAGTTTTTCATGTAGCAAGTTTTTCTTTCTTTCTTTCTTTCTTTCTTTCTTTCTTTCTTTCTTTCTTTCTTTCTTTCTTTCTCCTTCCTTCCTTCCTTCCTTCCTTCCTTCCTTCTCTCTTCTCTGTCTCTCTCAGTCTGTCTTTGTCTCTCTCTCATCACATGCAAACACACACACACACAAAACCAACCCTGTCCCAGAGAGGAATTACCTTTTATTTGTCTGACCAGATTGTTGCCTGTTGTAACAAATATGTTAAATTTTTGAATTAGACTCATGGGATTCAGTTAACATACCCCAAACCAAAACTTACTAATAATCCCAAGTGCAGGCAACGACTGTGCACATTCTTTTACTGGAGAAGTCTGGGACCTACAAATACAACTTCTGATTAAGAAAAAACAGATGTGTTTTTGTCTCACTTTAGGACAAATTTTGGTTCTAAAATTAACATGCAGGATGGTCAATTCAGAAGGAAACATTACTCATGCAGAGGAAACCATTTCAATTATTATCTCCTCATACCTCAATATTTACACAGATTAAGTTATATTTTCTGGCTAGCCATGGCCCTATCAATTCATAAATTCCATATTTATTTATAATAGTGATATAAAAGCAAACAAATGCTTTGGGTAATATTTTATATAATAATAGAAAATACCAAGAAAGTTATGCAGATCCAGTACCTTTCACCAGCACAGCATTATCCACAAGAGAATCCAAACGTGAATCAGAAAGCACATAGGAGGGTCATACTCACTTCCACTTCTCACAGCCCCCCTCACTCCACATGGTCTTAAGCATGGCTGCTTCTCACTTATAAGTTAACTCCCTGAATTCTGAAGTCAAATCCACTTGAGACCCCTTAAAAAAAGACAAATTGTCTCTTTTCCAAAGCTATTCCTCAAACTTGTGCTCAGAATATTAATTGACCTCTTTTTGTATTGAAAAGATCATGCTTTGCTTTCATCACTCCCCTTGGCCTAAGAGCTCACTCAAGCCTCACTTATTTTAAAATGACCATCCCTTAAAACTGAGAGTAAAACAAACAGCTAAGAGCAGGAGTAAAGGCAGTAAAATCAACTAATTAATGTTCCGCATTAGTAATTCTTCCACAAGTGTTTAATGGATATCCACTATTCGGTATTTAAGAAAGCACAGACTATTTCTATTTAAAATAGTAAAAGAAATGAATTCTTAGCAATTTAAAATACAATTAAAGAAGAATGTATTTATGTCTAAAACTTCACTCCTTACATAATCATAAAATTTTACTGCTTGGAAAGAACACTAGTTAATTTCTTCTTTCAGTAGCAAAGAAACTGAGGCCCATAATGGAAAACCAAATTGCTCAATTCATGATTTATGCTCAATTCATGCTTGTATTATAAGCCATGTCTTCTTCTCAATGATTAATACGTTTTTATTGAATGCTCATTATGTTTCAGGCAATAGGTAGAGTAAAATGCTCACAGCGAAGCCATCCTAATGACTCCTTTCCCTCCATTGAAAGAAACGGCCTGCCCTAGATACTGAAAAACACTTTGATTCAGTCCTCACTTTCTATTTTCTACTCTTCCCAGTCTCATTTTTCAAATTGAAACTGCTTTATTATTGCCCTTTCTCTCTAACATGACGCGCAGGCTCAGCGGCCGTGGCGCACGGGCCCAGCCGCTCCGCGGCACGTGGGATCTTCCTGGACCGGGGCACGAACCCGTGTCCCCTGCATCGGCAGGCAGACTCTCAACCACTGCGCCACAAGGGAAGCCCCCTCTCTAACATTTTAATGGCATATACATGTGCCATTAAAATATTTATATATAAATATAAATAATACATTTCTAAATAGAAAAATGTTTTATATATAAAGTGGATAAGTTTAGGTTAATGCTGTATTTGCCTCATAAAAGTCAAACTTTTTAAAGCATGTGTTTTTCTTAAAAAAATATTTAGGCATATTATGCCTTATAATTTTGTTAAAATTGCATTTTAGTATGAATGCTCAATAAGTAATATTTGTAATTTTAATAGCTTATGTGTATAAGGAATATATTGAATTGAATTATAACTCATTTAAGCCTCTTATTATAAATCTCCATAGGTTTTAATAATTTATAAAATAAGCATCTTTTGGCCAGAGTGTTTTCTCACTTTGTACACGTTTGATGTTAAATACAGAATGGAGATTCTAGCTTATTCTTTTATTTAAGATTACTAAGAGCTTATAACCAATTAACATTCACTTATGTTGCATGTCTCAATAAATCTATATATTTTCAATATGATGAACTGATACTGTGAAGATATCCTCAAAAAGATCAAGAAGAGAAGAACAGTTTATCACTAAACTGTCCATCTAAGGATAAAATCTTGTCTTTCTTGCCTGTAGCACTAGTCTTCTCTAGTTAATTTAATTGGCTTGTATCAAATGACTTGAAGGCTGACCTAATCTCTAAATATTGCTCTGTAATCTCTAAATATTGCTCTGTGAAATGTTCTGTACTTTGTGTCTTATATTTACTTTTGTGGAGTCGATATTTCTTTACTCAACTGCAAACCTAGTTTTGTATTCCCTTGTTACTTTCCTTAGCAGAGCTAACACTATATTATTATTATTTTTTAAACTGGAATAGTTGACTGCTGCCCTGCAGCCCCTAACCACCTCAATTCCCCCTTGGTTTTCAAACGAAAAGACTGGAAATGCACATAACTTCAACTTTCACAAATTCATTGAACCTGAAAAGCTAAGAAAACTTTGTTAAATTCTGGAGGCATGCACAAGAAAAAAGTCTAAAGCAGTTGAGAAATATAACAAAGAATTAACAGTCTCACTGCATGAAGAAAAGAAATCAAAGTGGAAGAACAAAAAGGATACCTAATATAGAATGGAAAGTGGATAATAAATGTGTTTTATGTGTATTAATTAAAATAGAGTTCTAATCTCTAGCTTTCAAGTATCTACCTATGCACTTATAAATAAGAAGGCTTACTTTTTTAAAAAAATATTTTAAACTATGGAATGTGTTAGACCAAGCTCTACATTTCTAATATTTTTCTACTCTTTCAATATTATTACCATTATTTTGGAGTTGATAATTTATTTCCAAATAACTCAAATACTTTATTTACTTTTTGAAAATTTCATGAATAAGTGGGACTTTAGAAACTGTTTGAATGAGAAAGGAATACAGCCTAGTAATTTTTTACTTCAGAAAAATATTTAAACTTAGATGACTAGAAGATGCACTATGAAGTGAATCCTAAATAAAGCACAAACGTTTGAAATTGGTTGAAGGCCAAGGAAATACTTTATTTAGAATCCTCTTTACATTATATGCAATTATTTTGTTAAATGTGTTGCATTTTATCTTGTATACTATGGCTTTGTGTCAAATCTAAACCCTAAGCTCTTTGAGTAGAGGATTAATAGCTTAGTTTCTATTTCTTGTTCTGCAGCATTTAGCATGGTGCTTTAATAATATTACTATGGTGAATGGGATCAGAAAAGAAAGGGAAATAGAAAAAAAGGGAAGAAGAGAGAAAAATATGTTAGTCAGATAATTATATGAAAGTATAGTGAAAGAGAGGTTGGCAATGATACATAAATTAGGACAGAAACAATAGAAATATTTGAGATGGTCAGGAGGACAATGTAAGCAAGTATCTTATTTCTGGGGAAGCATATTTCTAGTGTCTCTTTAAGAGACACAAGAAACATAGATTCTGTTTAGAAACCAAGAGGAAGTATATCTACATGGCAGTATATATGTTTGTCACTGCATATCATAGCCTGGATATTCAAATTGTAGGTAATAACTGGCTTAAAATTGTAAGGTTTTCTTTCAGTTCCATTGTGGAAACACAATTAGTGACTAAAGATAAGTTACCTTGCACTTTTAAAATGTGGACTTAATCAACATTGAAATAACAAGCATAAGACTGTGTTTTTAATAAGTAAACTAGTCACTTTTTTATTGAAAAACAGCTACTTAAAATGAAGCAACTTAAAGTATTTTCTTTTCACTTTGAAAATTAAGTGCAAAGGAAGGATATTACATAGAACTATATAATGTGAGAATATGTTCCTATTAGTGTGTATGAATAAATTGTCTTTTCCAACATTATATACAATAACAGTAAAATATCTGTTATGGGGAAGAAAATAAATTTTTTAAATGGGCAGTCATAGATTAATACAACAACAATACAACTGCATTTGCTGCATAAGAGTTAGGACTTTAAAAAGTTATGCTAAATAAGTAATGTACAGTATTTTAATGATTTAAGTGTGTAGGGAGTGTGTGATGAGCTGAGTTAGAACTCACCTGAGCCTTTTTCTGTACATCTCCATATGTTTTTATTTTTAAAAATTTATAGAAAGAGCAAGCACCCTTTTGCCTAGGGTGTTTTCTCACCATATCATTTTAATATTTTATCTATAGAATGGAGATTCTAGTTTATTTTATTTATAATTACTAGGGACTTAAAACAAATAATCTTTTATTCATGTTAGCTTTCTCAGTACATCTATATACTTCAATAATATGACATAGTACTAAGAAGCTATTCTCAAGAAGATAAAAAAAGAGAAGAGTGTTTTATCACTAAATTATCCATCTATAGTATAACATCCTGAGCTCTTCACCACAAAAAAAGATGGTCAGTGAAATCAAACAGTTCTCTCATGCCAAAAGTTAATGGTGAAAGATTACATTATAGGACATTAAAAACATTTTATTAATAGACTTTATTTTTTAGAGAAGTGTTAGGGTTACAGAAAAATTGTGCAGAAAGTACAGGTTTCTTTATGCCCCTCACCTCATTCCTTTCACTCAGGCCTTTTCATTGTCCACAGTTATATGTCAAAAGTTCCCATATTTGGAAAAAATTCCCATAATAGGCAATTATCACTAAAACTAATCTGGGGACTTCCCTGGGTCGCACTGGTTAAGAATCCGCCTGCCAATGCAGGGGACACGGGTTCAAGCCCTGGTCCGGGAAGATCCCACATGCTGCGGAGCAACTAAGCCCATGCACCACAACTACTGAGCCTGCGCTCTAGAGCCCAAGAGCCACAACTACTGAGCCCACATACCACAACTACTGAAGCCTGTGTGCCTAGAGTCCGTGCTCTGCCAACAAGAGAAGCCACCGCAATGAGAAGCCTGCACAGCAACAAAGAGTAGCCCCCACTCACTGCAACTAGAGAAAGCAGCAGCGAAGACCCAATGCAGCCAAAAATAAATTAATTAGAAAAAAATAAAAAAGTAATCTGTTAACAGTCCACAGGTCTTCATTTTCATTACAGTAATTCCAACATAACCTTGTCTTCAAGGAAAACTATTTTACATAATTTATATATTTCCTAAGAACAAGATATTTATATGCATAAAGAATCATTGCTGACAGAAAAATGTTGTATTTTATTCAGGAGGACACTTTTGAATCATGTTTATGCATTTTAATTTCAGCATGAAAATGTCATTTTTTAATAACCTAGGTAAGCCTAACTTTTTGTGACTCACTACAGTATTTCATTTTTGAGTATAAGGGACTTAAATTAACCAAATGACATAGAAGTGTTTATCTGTGATGTGAATGGAAGGTGAAAATAGTTTTACAAATATTATTAACTCCTCCAACACGTATCAAGATAAGGATAGGAATAAAGCTACAGCATGCATTAAGTCCTAGAATATAGTGTAGGATGGTATAATATTGTGTTAGGAGAAGTGTATCTATCTCCTCCCTCCTCTAAGAAGTAATATGTGACCTTGGGCAGGTCTCTTAACTCTCAGATCCTCCATTCCTTTCCCTGTGAAACAAAAAGTTTAGCATGGATAATTTCAAAGTCTACTGAGTCTTAAAACTCTGCCCACCTTTAGAAGTCCATGCTTATGGCAAGAACACTTTGAATCAAAATAAAATAAGCTAGCACATTAAAAAAAGTATTTCTTTTTTAGGAACATATTTCGGAGTGATCATTTTATAGATGAAGTCAGTTAATGTTAATTTTATGATCTGAAGAAAATTCCAATATTAGTGGTCAATTACTGAAAAGTGACCTGAGATGCTCTGTGTTAATACTGGTGGAAAATTTCTTGGCATTTCTTTATGTGCAATGACTTTTACTGAGGGAAACAATATAACAATTATATTTATAAAGTTATGAAAAAGGACAAGGTTTCTTTCCCTTTCTTTTACCACATAGGATTTTATGGAACTTTACTTCACAAAAGATAATCAGTGCCCCAGGGAATTAGCAGCATTCAATTTGCCTATTAATTCTCCTAATATCTTTGTGCTCTGATTGTTTTAGTAGCTTTCATTTGGTCTCATTTTTAAATGTCTTTTTTGTATAACCTTATTTTATGAGAAAGAAAGGCAGTAGCCAGTTAGTTTTTTTTAAACCCATCTGTAATTAGTTTGATCTGTGATAGTTAAAAGCTGCTAAAATACCCCCCAATATTCAAATCTTTTATAAATTAATCTACCACGGTCATCACAGATTCATAAATTATATTATTTTTCTTCTTTAATTTTTAAAATTAATTTGTAAAGATTTTTGAAATGTTACAAAAATGATATAATTCATTATATTTTTACCTACCTTGTTCTTGCTCCAGAAAATATGAAAATGATTTAACTCATTATTAATATCACATTAAATGAATTAGCTCTTAAAATTGTATTATATTTTAGCAAGATGTTTGCAGTCTGTTATACGTTTTAAGCAAACACTCTTCTCTGTAAGTTTGTCATGCTTTCTCATCCAAAATTCATGGGATTTTACTGGACTCTATGAATATTACTATTGTTCTATATAAAGAGATTGGAACCTAACTGGTAAACAACAGTATTACACATGACTCTTTCAAGTTCACACTAAATGGCAGATTTTTCTGAGTGACTAAAATGCCTCATGTTTTAAAAAGGGCAACACTGGATACTGTATTTATGCTTTTAGGATTCATGGGCAGTAACCCATGCTCATGGATTCCAAAAGGGCATAAATTATACCTTATGACTACTCAGGCTGCTCAGAAAATTTTATTCATCCTTTACAAAAGATACTTATAGTTTTCTTGATGTGTTCAAGCTCTGTATATATTTTAAGAGGATTTTCTTAATATATATATACATAGTTGTTTTTAATTCTAAGAAATGATAATACAGATGCTAAAGTCACATAAGTATACATGACATACACTTTTGGAAATGAGGATTTTTCATTTTACATTTTATATTATCAAAAAAATGAAAAAACATTTTCTCATTGTCTGTTACATGAATCAGAAACAAAAGGAGTTATCAAAGTATAACAGAGTCTACTAATTAGCTGGGCCTAGAAATGTCTATTGTAAATAAGTCTATGTTTTCTATATAACATACAATAGTCCAACTTGTAGGGTAAGCCAGAAATAAAAGCCTGAGTGATATATATTGACAAACAAAAGCAGAGAAGGCTATCTCAAGTCCTAGCTATGTTTCTAGTAGCATTTTGCATGTTTTTCACGTACAATTGTGGATGATTCGTGAACTCAACTCAGAATCTTTGCACTTGTCTTCTTGGAGCATCCTTCCTCCAGTTATCTGAATGGCTCTGTCACTCCCTTCACTCATTTGGGTTCTGGTCAAATGACACCAGACATATTTATTGATTCTCTTTCTAAAATAATATTCTCTTCCATATTACACTCTATTGTAATCATCCTGCTTTATCTTTTTTTTGAATAAATATTTTATTTTAAATTAATTTTAGACCTACAGAAAAGTTGCAAAGGTAGTACAGCAAGTTCCTGTATAAACATCACCCAGTTTCAGCTTCCACTGATGTTATTGCCTTGTATTACAATGGTACATTTGTCAAACTAAAACAAAAACAAAACAAAACGAAACCCTGATGTTAGTATGTTACTATTATCAAAATGTAAAACTGTTCAAATTTCACCAGTTTTTCCATGAGTATTCTTCTTGTCCTCTAGGAACCAGTCCAGGGCACCACACTGCATTTAGTTGTCAAGTCTCCATTGCTTCCTCTGGTCTGTGAAAAGATTTCAATCTTTCCTTATTTTTCATGACCTCAACAGTTTTGAGGATTGCTAGTCAGGTACTTAGTCCCTCAGTTTGGGTTTTTGTAGTTTTCTCATGATTAGACTGGAGTTATTATTACTATTATTTTGAAAAAAAACAAACTTTTAAAATTTCTGAAAAGGCTATCATAATATATACTTATTTTATATCTATATATCATGGAATTTCTTCTTCTAGGAAGAAACTTCTAATCTCTCTCTCTCTCTCTCTCTCTCTCTCTCTCTCTCTCTCTCTCCTTTCTCTCTCTCTCAATCTTTCTCGATTTCTACCCCTTTCTCCTTATATCCCTTTGTCCCTCTTTCCTTCTTCATCTGTTTTTCTTTCATTTATTTCCATATATTTTAATTGCTTATATGTACATAATCTGCTTTCCCACTCATGTTATTATAAATGCATTATAATTATATTTTTAAGCACCTTATTTGGAAGGCTGTTTGTATCCTGCTATACATACAACAGTGAATAAATAGTATATATGACTACATGAGGGTTAAATCCATGAAAGAGGACATAAATATCAAATAATTAGGTAAACAGAGAATGTTGGATGGTGGTAACGGTGTTAGAGAAAACATAAAAACAAGGGTGGGTGAAATGCTAATTTAAATAGGATGGTCGGTGAAGATTTATAAAATGATTTTGGGGGGGAGGGAACAGAATGAATAGAGGGAATATTGCATGTGAATCCATGAGGAAGTCCAAGTAGAAGGAAGAGTACTTTAGCTGCCCTTGAATGGAGAAATGCTTTGTGTGTTTAAAGACCATCGAAGAGAATAATGTGGCTAGACAGGAACGACTGGGTGAGTAATCAAAGTTGAGATCAGAGAGGTGATTCAAGTGCAAATCATGTAAGTTCTTGTAGGCCAGTTTATGGACTTTTACTGTGAGTGAGATGGGATGCTGTTAGAAGATTTTGTTATTATGTGACTTAGATTTTTTTAATTGCCACTTGGAAAATCCTAGACTTTGCTTGAGTGAACAGCAAGAGAAAATCAAAAAGAGAAGCTAAGAGTTATTACAATAATCTAGCTGAGAAACACTTGTGGATTGTACAAGTGTATTAGTAATAGAAATTATTAGTGGTCAGATTCTGGATAAATTGTTAAGTTAGATCCAACAGCATGTATGATGGAATGGTGCTAGAGATGAATCAAAGATGCTTTCAAAACTTTGGGCCTAAAGTAATGTAATAATTACCTTACCATTTATTGAGAAGGAAAAGAGTTCAGAAGAGGAGGGGGTGCTTTAGAAGAGTGAAGATAAGCATCAAGATTTTGATTTGGGACATTTTCAATTTGTGGTACTTACTAGACATTAACTGAAAAAGTCATTTAGGAAGCTGGTTATGAGTCTAGAGTTCAGATAAGATGTTCTTTCTGAGGGTATAAATTTGAGATTTATCAGAATATAAATAAAATTTAAAGAGTGCACTCTCAATAGGGGCACTATCTCCGTCAAGGAAGTGAAAATTGATTCTTAGAGGGTGGAAAAATCTTTGACGTTACAGTGTTCTGTGGCCCTCCATAGTTCAAACCTATATGACATATTCATATTCTTAATATTTGATTACTCTCATTAGAGATAATGTAAATTCAATTTAATTTTTCTCCTTAGGGAGATACTAATGGAAACAAATGTTTTAGAAACACTGATTTAAATTTATAAAATTTGATCTGCTTATCTAAAACATGAGTTCAGATAAAGAATAGAAAATTCTAAAGAATGATCCCTGGGGCACCATAAATTATAGAAGTTCAAAAAATAATAAAGAACCAGTAAATGAAATGAAGAAGGATTGGCCAGGGAGGTAGCAAGAAAACAAAGTTCTGTCCTATATATCAGGTGAAAATGTTTTTCAAGAAAGAAGGAATAATAGAGAAAATATGTTGAGGAAAACCTTATCAACAGTTCTTTTGAGTATTTTATTGGGAAGGAAAAGAAGAAAAGGCACATTAAGTGGAGGCACATTAATTTGTTTAAAAGGCACATTAATTTGTTTGTTTTTTGGTAAGTGATGAGATATTACTGTGTACTTGTATGCTTATGATAATAATGCAGTAGAGAGAATAAACTGATATGAACAAAAGAGAAGCCAATATGTGGATTAATATATTGGAGTAATTAAGTAAGCATTGATTCTCATGAGTATGAAGGTTTGGCATTAGCTATAGGCACAATTACAATATCCTTAATTACAGGTGAGATAAAAAACAGTGCAGCCACAGAGGAAGATGTATTGATATGTGGCAGTGATAGCCTTTGGAACACTTTTCTCATTGCTTTTATATTCTCTACAAAATAAAAACAAAGTCATTAAGTGATAGTGAAGCGGACAGGGTGTGCTGCAGTTTTGAAGAGAGACAGAAAGGCATGCAATAAACTTCAAGGAGAATAGAAAACTTAACTAGGAAAATATAATATGATTTCAGGTAGTTTTGGTGTCCTATTTGAGATTGAGGATCATTAACTAAAGTGAGCTAACTTACTATGGTTTTATGTTTTCCTCTAGCCACAGTTATCTGCTTAAGCAGAGGCTGAGAATATGTGGAATTTTGTATTTGTTTTTATTTTCAGAGGAAGAAGAAAGTGGGGTGAGGGTTATGCAAGGAAGTGATTGTAATGATGAACAATGGAATCTAGAATGCAAAAAGAAGAAATGAAAACATGAAGGAACAGGGCTGGAAAAAATTGGGAAGATCAATGGATGGCATTGATAACCACAGAAACTGAGACATTATTTGAAGTCAATTGTGGTGTTGACATGGAAAAATAGAAGGTAATAGTTAGAAATTAGGATATTTGAAATTTAAATTTTGAGGAAGTATTAGGTATTGGTAATGTCAATTCTAGAACATTATCATTTGTATCAGGGGCCCAGGTGAGGTGGAAGACATATTCATAGTAGGGGGAAGTTCAGGGTTCTAAGAACAATTGATATCAAAAGACTATGTGCTTAGTTATTAAAACACCAAGAACCATGACAGAGTGGTGGTGTTAATAGTAAAACCTTAAAAAAATGAGAGTAATAGTGTAAAAGTCTGTAAACTGCAGAAAGGAGTGGTAGTGTGTAACATCATATGATGTGATAACATGAATCTTAACATTGGGACTTTTAAGGAGAAGGGTTTATAATGGCCTATAGACAGTAATGTGTTTCATATCATTGTCTGCTAAATTTCTTGCGTCTAGCATAGTTACTGAAATTTAGTAAGATCTCATCAAACATTTGTTAAATGAATGAAACTGTTAATGCATCTGTAAAATGAAAGGAATTGATAGTAATTCTTAAAAGTAATTCCCAATTCTAAAATTTTAACATTTACACATATGTTATTCAATATGTGCTGTACTTAGGGATAGTTATAATGAAAACGATACTTAACAATTTGTACCACATCTAGCTTTACCTCACCCAGTCCAATTATTCCTTTAATTAAGTCCTATGCCATTATCTCTATTTCAGTAAGTACTGGGCTCAGCAGTAAGTCATTTTTAGTGCTGTTTTTGGATTGCTCTAAAGTTACAATGTATAGATTTTTAAGTCTTTGAACACCAATCTTGGAGGTAGGGTTCCTAATATCTCTTACAGGTCTTACATGCTTTCTTATTCTAATTTTCACCAAGTTCAAATTCTACTAATAGCCTACCACATGTTTCCCCAATGGACACTCAGAATCTCAGAGTTAGCTTCAAAAAGTTTAAAATGTATGTCCCTATATTCTGCTTATTTTTGATTTCAACTAATTTTGATCTACATCTGTTGAATTCTTTTTTTGTTTTTGTAATCATATCTCTTCTTGCTGATCTCCTGATTCAAAAGCTTAGCTTGCATTTATAATTCTATGTGAAACCCTGACTTTATCTACATTCCAACCTGACTTCCTTATTCCTCTGTGTACTCTGACTGCTTAGACCCTGATCATGAAAAATGTAAAGATTTCTTCAGAGAACTTTTTTTTTGTGGGACACAGAAAGAAAATGTGTTTTGTGTTTCAGCAAATGACCAAGTAAATGTACAGTCTTTTAACACTCCAGATACCAACAGTATGTGGTGGCATGTATAAATGACACAAAGAAGTCATCTAGGTTTCAGAATTGACAAAAGTATTCCATGAGGAAAAACATAAATACTAGCTCTGTTTAAGAATATATAGGTATCAGAGGAAGATCTCCATGACACCAAAGTTTCAAGCTGCAAAAAAACAAGTTAATATGTAGTTTAGTCATTTGGTTTACCCGGCAAGGAAACTGAAGCTCGAGGTAGCATGTATTAGAGGTAAAAGACTCATCCCCCACTCCTGAGTGTAGGAGGGATGTACATTAGCTTTGAAGTCCTGTTCTCTTTTCATATTCTCACTAATTTTTCTCCTGGATGAATCAAAAATCAGCTGGGCATGATCATTTCAATCTCTTCCTCTCTTTTCCCTCAGAATCTGACTCTCCACTGGAAACATATTTTCTGGTCTGTGTGTATGTGGGAGTTTTACAGTGTATTTAATTGCTAAACCCAAAAGTCCCTTCTAGTACATTTTTAAATGATTTTCTGGCATACTCATAACTTTCTTCTAGCTGCTCTCTTAAATTTGGTTTCTCCTCTTCTTCTTTTCTCTTTAGCATCATTTACATAATTTGGGTCTATAGTCACCCTGTTTCCCCTGAAATGTCCATGTTCCCTAAAAAGTCATTATATGTGGCGGTAAGAAATATAATCTCTGTATTTATGAGCTGTGAGAAATTGAGCCAGTGACTTATTTTTGTTGTTGTTGTATTTCCACATGTGTAAAATGAGCCTAGAAAATGCAAACGTACTTCAGTGACATTTATTGGTCATCATTCTGCCTCAAGGAGAGCATAGTTCCTCCACAGCTTCTAAAACACTGGCAAATGGACAATCTCAGGACCTTTCTAATATTTTCTTTATCCTACCCCAAGGATGTAGATATACTATTTACACTATCCTAGGAAACTGAACCATATGAATAACCTTATTTTTGCAATGGAGTACCTATTCCAAAAAAGGTTCTAATGTTATGACCAAAGGAGAAAATGAATCTGCTTTTCCACACTTCATGGAAAACACACTGGTTTTTTTTTTTGTTTTTTGTTTTTTGTTTTTTGTTTTTGCGGTACACGGGCCTCTCACTGTTGTGGCCTCTCCCGTTGTGGGCTCCAGACGCGCAGGCTCAGCGGCCATGGCTCACGGGCCCAGCCGCTCCACAACATATGTGATCTTTCCCAGACCGGGGCACGAACCCGTGTCCCCTGCATCGGCAGGCGGACTCCCAACCACTGCACCACACACTGGTATAGTTTTTAAAATTACTGTGCAGCAATATTTTTAGTGTTAATGAGGTACAAAAATTGCAAATTAAAAAATTGCTTTGTTTGCTGATAAGAGGAATTATTCATATGTATGTCACAATGGCAAAATTTTTTTCTAATTTGTTCACTTACTTTGTCACATACAGTACATCTGAGGAAGCATTAAACTCTAGGAAATGATGTGACTCCATGGTACATATGTGGCTTTTAGAATGAGAAAACGAGCTTTGACATGAACATAGTGTATCTTTGTAGAACACCTATTCCCTCACCTTTCCATATGGAAATAGTAATATTTAAGCATTGAGTTTCCCCAGAGAGTATCTCTTTCTGGGACCAAGAGGAAAAATAAAGATTACCCTTTCTTTGTTAAGAATAATGTTGATATGAGAGAACTCCATGAGTGGAAAATAGGCATTTTTACATAAAAAAGGCAGAATTATTTGTTGTTTGTTTTAAACTATAGTCTTTTTTATTCTTTAACTAAAGTTATGATTTTCTCATTTTGAAACCAGTCCAATCAATTTTACTGTTCTTTTTATTAATAAAATTAAATGTCAGTTTTGACAGGAACATTATTTTCTCTCTTTAGAGATAAACTTCAGGATACTTTTTGGAAATTTATTTATGTAAAACATGAATTTTTGGCATTTACTTTAAATACTTGCTAATCACACTAGTATGAACATAATATTAGTGGCTTAAAATACAATTTAGAGATAACTCCTTTCTAGCATTTGCTTTTTGAAAATAAATATCTCAATACCTACCCCAAATAATTAGAGCCATCTAATGGTGTCTGGAAGTAATACATCAAACTAATGAGCGGCTAAGAGACATGAAAATAACTCTTTAGATCTAGACTTTCAATGGCTGTCTGAAATACTTCAAAGACTAGGAGCATTAATTTTTTGAATAAGTCCTTGAAATAAATGTCTTGAATGTTTTTTTCTTTACAGCTGAAAATCAAATCAAAGGAATTTCAATGGAAATATTTATTGTAAAAACAAATCATCATGAATGATTTCACAAAGTGAGCACCATTGTACTCTCTTTTCTTGGTGACTTGCTGGATGAATATACTGTAGGTGGAACAGAGACTTGGCGACTTCCCTAACCTTGATTTTTGGCACAATTTATACTTAAATGTAAATGAATGAGAAAAATAGTTCATAATATTTATAATTTTCAAACATATTTTAATGTTTCAAATTTCTATGCACAAGCACTTGTCTAATATGCATGGTGTTCCATAAATTTAATTGGTAAAATTTGCTCTTCTTTTCCATTGTTTCCTTAGGAATAATGTTATATTTAGGACTTAGGTTGATAGTTTGTACCAGAGAAGCCCTTGGCTTCAATGGCTGTCTGAAATACTTCAATGGAGTTCCCATTATGGACAATAATGGGAATTATTGTCATTCTTATTTAACATATATCAATACAATAACTATAGAAGAAAAATAAAAAGAAAACAATTATGGCTAACAGTTTTAAAGGAATTGCTATCTTCCAGGAAGTATTTTACATGCATTAAAACCAAACAATCCTATTACATAGCTTCTGTTAGTATTTCCAATTTTCAGTGAGAAAACTGAGATATAGTATGATAAAGTAACTTGGCAAACACATTCAGTCAGTAAATAGTGAAAGTCTGGTTTGTTCCTAAGTAATCTAGATCTGTGCTGACACTTTACATAATTATGCAGTGCTATCTTGTATTTGGTGTGCTTTAAGAGAAATTTAGAGTTCTCATTTGGGAAACCTAAAGACAATATTTCTTGTCATTCCTAGAATCTACTTCTGTTATTTCCACTTTAAAAATCATGGGGTATAGATCTACATTGTCCCGTAGAACATTCTGCAATGATGCAAATGTTCTACCATCTGTACGCTCCAATACGGTGGTTACTAGCCACATGTGGCTGTTGATCAGTGAAAATGTAACTAGTGCATCTGAGAAACTAAATTTAAAATTTTGTTGAACTTTAAGCTTAAATTTAAATAGCCACATGTTGCCAGAGGCTATCGAGTTGGAGAGTGGCTTTGTGGTATAGACAGATTTATCCAAGAGGTTACTCATAGCATAAACAGTGTCTAGGCTAATTTGCCTTGATATTCATGCTCCTGGTCCTACTGACAAATTGGTTCTTGTTCCAGGAATTCTAACTCGATTACAGTTCTGATCTTTCCTTAATTCCTTTATTCACAATCCCAAGAATGATGGCATTAATGTATTGAATAAGGTGAAAATCAAGGACAGTAATTATGAACTAAAGACAGGGGTGGGTCAAAAAAGGGACAGTAAGATGGCCTCTCCTAAAATTTGAGGATTGGGGAATATAAGTGCTAGGTTCTTCTGCCAATGTAACTGCACAGATGGTTCTTTTCTTCCATCTCCCCAATGAAGCTTTTAACCACTTTCCTTTTCAGTGCTTGTGGATACTGCTTTAAATCAGGTTCTCTATAGAACAGAATTAGTCTCATTAACTTGAACCAATTCTTCCTTTGGTTGGAGTTGACATATCTTTCTGAAGTGTCTTAATGCAGTTGCTATTAAGGAAAGGGAAACTAATTGAAGGAAAAAGAATGCTTTCTTGTATATCACCTTTTACTGTTTTTATTTTCACATAGGAAGTACCACCTTTGTTTATGTATACTAATTACTACTTTTTGGATACACACAATCTGAGGAAATCTGTATTTCATGGGAAAACCAACTTCAAGTTATAGCAGAGGCTAAAGCAGAGGGCATGTGAGGATGATTAGAAATATATATATATAACACACTTGAAAAGGATGCCAGTGATAATAGCAGTGAATGAAAGGAAAGAAAAGAGGTAAAATAAGTATTATCCTGACTTTAACTACTCTGCTCCTCATAGTTTAAGGTAAGAAGCAGTCATCTACTTTGCAGGAAGGGACGAGATTTTAAGGCAACAGATATTTATTAGAAGAGAAGTAAATAGGAGAATATGATGCAATGAATTAGAGGTGTTTCAGCAATTACCTGCCATCTTGAGATGGCTCTCACTCAGAGATTTTTAACCATAGTATTTATATCAGAAAGTTTGTTTAGTAACATCTGAAATCTTTGGCTCCTAAATGAAGGTCAGCAGAGTAAGGATTTCCAAACGTTCTTTAGTGTGCATGACATAGCACACTTACTACAAGTGAATACTGAAACATGTATATAGAGGGAGAGTATTAAAGCTTTGACAGAACATAAACTACATTATTAAACATGTCTAGGGCTCAGAATTACAAATATAGAAATACCCTGAATTTGAAAGGACGAAAGACAGGCTTGGGTTCTAAATCTGGGTTTGTGATGTTTCTCTTTTGCTACCTGCTTTCAACTGCTTAAGCTTAGAAATTTACTCTGATTTCATTCCTGTACCAGACGCAACACTCCCATGAGAGAAATTGTGTTGTAGGCTCTTATGAATAAGGACCTCCCTATCAATAAGACTTGGGCACCTTGGGGTGAAATTTCATAGCCTTGGACTTGAACTTGTACATTCTGTCTGAATACAAGGACATTTTCAGCTGATAAATTGCGCTGCATTTGCGTAAACAGTGAACATACCTTTGAAGGCGGGAAGGGTTCTACTTACTGTTCAGTGCTGAGTAAACAAAGATTTAATGTTACGTTCTCAGTTACAGTTGCTTTCCTAAACTTAGTATCACAGTGTTTTCAAAGTGAAGAAGGAAATACAAAATTAAAGAAATGAGAATTTAAAATAGGAAGTGGATGTACAATAAAATAAAAAATAAACATTAGGGAGAGAAATAAGGAATACCAGCATTTTGGGAACTTAAAATTCCTTGTTTCTGTATCTTCAATATTCTCTTTTTTTCTTGATTTCTCAGTTTTTTCTCACAATATTTTTTCTTTCTTTAGAAATAGAGATTAAATCCACAACTGGAAATCCCTGTGGTGATTATTAAAATTATCACCCGAAAGACAATACAAATTTTCCATACAAAAATAAATTGAACTGTTTAATAACCAAGGCTCACACACTTGTGCAAATTATGTTTTTGCTGGACTTCCTATTGTATTCTGTAAGTGGAATAGAAGAAGTTCTTGGAAACTTGATGATATGTGTAAATTCCAATAGCAGCTCTGTACATTGTTCCTATTTAAAAGAATAATGAAGTAATCAAATGGGAAATTATAACTACTTTACATAAAAAGTAAATAGGATGGTTAGCAGAAATAGCAGAAAATTTTGAGTGGTTGCTGGTTGTACTGAAAAATGTCTAATTTATAGGAAGTATGCCATGACATAAGTAAAACAAGGATCTGATTATTGATAATGGGAAAATGCAATTTAAAAAATAGAACTAAGAGAAAAAAGTATCTTGAACTATATTCAAAATAAATACATAATAAAACAGATTTAATATACTTACTGTAACTCACGAAGTGATATTTATTTTTGTTGTTATTGAATTTTGATTTATTAGTGGTTTGTGATAACATCCTCTCAGTATATTTTTCATTTCCAAATATTTGATTTTATACTTTTTATATCTTCAAACATGTTTATGTTTTCATCCGCCTTTCTTGCATGCTAATTCTATAATCTATGTTATTTTGGAGACTGTTTATGTTGATTCATTTTTTCTTGGTTATGCACATTATTTTTATTGCTTTGTTGCATGCCTAGTAATTTTTTATTGGGTGCTAGACATTGACCCTTTGTGTTACTGATAGGTAAATTTTGTTTCATTCCTTTAAATAGAGTTGGGATTTCCTCTAGGTTACTGGTAAGTTATTTGGACTTGGGCTTGCTTTTAAACTTTTTAGGGTATTTCAGAGCAGTTGTTAACCTAGGGAAATTTGTTCCCACCATGGAGGCAAAACTCTTCTGAGGAATCTGTTAGCAATACTTTCTATTCTGGCTTGTCAGAGCACAAATGATTTTTGGCCTGATGTCTCTTGGAGATTATTCTCCCAACTTGTTTCTAGATGTTCTTTCTTGGTCTTGGGTAGTTTGTCCCTAATCATGTACAAGTTAGTACTCAATAAAATACTCAAAGAACCTCTTTGAAGATTTCTGTGATGGCCTTCCTGTCTCTCCCACTGTAGCTTTCTTCTATAAAGTGTTTTGCTATGCAAATTCCAGCTGCTTTGGCCACCCCAAACTCTGAAATCTGTTTCTTCCGCTCAGTGAGGCCCTGCAGTGAAACACTGTTACTGAACCAAACTTGGGTCTGCTGGCCCAGATGCATTAAAGTTAATCACTGACACTATGTTGTGGTGAAAGAAAGTGCAGCATTTATTTTAAGGCACCATACAAGGAGTTGGAGGTCTTTTAGTGCTCCAAAAGCCCAAACTCCCCAGTAGGTTTCAAAAAAGCATTTCTAAAGGCAAGGCAAGAGAGAGGAGTCCCAGGGTATGTGATCGGCTTGTGTACAGTTCTCTGATTGGTTGATTGTGAGGTAAAATAAAAAGGTGATAAGTTTTTGCAAATATTTCCTGGTTCTGGCCAGACTCCAGAGGGGGTGTGTTAATTTCTTCCATTTGGTAGGGGTTTTAGCATCTGCAAAACAACTCTGGAAATGTGCATCAGATACTGTTATTTAAGTACTTCAGAACGGAGCTAAAGCAGAGGATATGGGGAAAGGGTCTGTCCTGGAAAGGCCCCATAGGTTTCTGCTCAGTTACAACCTGCATATTCTTTCCAGGCAAGAAACTGATACAATCATAAAATTCACATGTTTTGCTTTATTCAGTCATCCCTAACCCATGGTATTTTGTTTCCCCTTTTCTCAAACCATTGTTTCATCTATTTTTTTCTGGTTTTCTAGTTGTTTTGGGCAAAAGGTTAAATACAGTACCATTTCCTGCATCATATCTAAATGTGAAAATCTTAAATTAATAATTTAACAAATTTAATCTAAATAGTAGTTCAATATAAGCAAACTGATTCTTGCAGATACCAATTACACATTTATTTATTGCAACCAAAAATGGAAGTAATATAAAGGTTAATTTTTAAAGTATAGAATAAGAAATTATTATATAATACATCTCATAGGGAATCAGATAAGCCCTCAGGTATTTGTGTATTACCTGTATACCTTCAAATATAGAATTTTCACTATGTTTAAATTATCTTTTTAATATCTGTATACTCCAACTAATATTCATCATGTCTATGATTGTATCCCTATCCCTTAGTATTGGGCTTTACAGTAGTATGCAACAAGTGAATAAATAAATAAGGAGCAATTAATAGGGTAATTATAGTTACATTACATGGTAAATAATAAATTAATGGCAAAAGACACACCCATAAGCAAAGGGAAAAGAAAATTGATAAATGGTGAAAATATATATCCAGCCTATCTCACAAACTAAAGTTAATATTTAATTTATAAGAAGTTTTTAAAGATTTAGAAAATAAAGACCAAAAAGCATAGTGAATGGATAATATATGAACATACTAGTCACAGAAAAATAAATACAAATTGCTCTATAAAATATAAAAAGACACATACTGCATATAATGAGAAAGTCATTTTTCACAGAACTAGAACAAAATAATCTTAAAATTTGTATGGACACAAAAGACCCTGAAAAGCCAAAGCAATCTTGAGGAAGAAAAATGGAACTGGAGGAGTCAGGCTCCCTGACTTCAGACTATACTACAAAGCTATAGTCATCAAAACAGTATGGTAGGGCTTCCCTGGTGACGCAGTGGTTGAGAGTCCGCCTGCCGTTGCAGGGGACACAGGTTCGTGCCCCAGTCCGGGAAGATTCCACATGCCGCAGAGCGGCTGGACCCGTGAGCCATGGCTGCTAAGCCTGTGCGTCCAGAGCCTGTGCTCTGCAACGGGAGAGGCCACGACAGGGAGAGGCCCATGTACTGCAAAAAAAACAAAACAAAAAAACCAGTATGGTACTGGCACAGAAATAGAAATATAGATCAATAGAACAGGATAGAAATCCCAGAAATAAACCCACACACCTATGGTCAATTAATCTACTACAAAGGAGGCAAGTCTATACAGTGGAGGAAAGACAGTCCCTTCAATAAATGGTGCTGGGAAAACAGGGCAGCTACATGTAAAAAAATGAAATTAGAACATTCGTTAACACCATACACAAAAATAAACTCAAAATGAATTAAAGACCTAAATGTGAGACCAGACACTATGGGCAGAACACTTTCTGACATAAATCACAGCAATATCTTTTTCCATCCATCTCCTAGAGTAATGGAAATAAAAACAGAAATAAACAAATGGGACCTATTTAAACTCAAAAGCTTTTGCACAGCAAAGGAGACCATAAGCAAAATGGAAAGACAACCCACAGAATGGAAGAAAATAGTTGCAAATGATGTGACCAACAAGGGATTAGTCTCCAAATTTTACAAACAGCTCATGCAGCTCAATATCAAAAAAACAAATGACCTAATCAAAAAATGGGCAGAAGACTTAAATAGATGTTTCTCCAAAGACATACAGATGGCCAAGAGGCACAGGAATAGATGTTCAACATCATTTATTATTAAAGAAAAGCAAATCAAAACTACAGTGAGATATCACCTCTCACTAGTCAGAATGGCTATCATCAGAAAATCAACAAAAAATAAATGCTGGAGAGGGTGTGGAGAAAAGTGAACCTTCCTAGACTGTTGGTGGGAATGTAAATTGATACAGCCACTGTGGAGAACAGTAAGGGGGTTCCTTAAAAATCTAAAAATAGAGCTACCATATGATTCTGCAGTCCCACTCCTGGGCATATATCCAGAGAAAAACATGGTCGGAAAGGATACATGCACCCCAGTGTTCATTGCAACAATGTCTACAATAGCCAAGGCATAGAAGCAACCTAAATGTCCATTGACAGAGGAATGGATAAAGAAGATGTGGTACATATATACAATGGAATATTACTCAGCCATTAAAAAGAATGAAATAATGCCATTTGCAGCAACATGGATAGACCTAGAGATTGACATACTGACTGAAGAAAGTCAGACAGAGAAAGACAAATAGTGTATGATATCGTTTATATGAGGAATCTTTAAAAAAAAAGATACAAATGAACTTATTTACAAAACAGAAACAGACTCACAGACTTAGAGAACAAACTTATGGTTGCCAGAGGGAAAGGAGGGGAGGGATATTTAGGGAGTTTGGGATTGACATGTAAACACTGCTGTCAAGCTCATTTCCTGGTACAACAATGAATTTGGCTACAGCAACAGTGTAGTGGACCTAATGGTACACATAGCCTCCAAGGAGTAAGAGTCCCTGTACCACCAGCCCCAGCAAGAGCAGGAGAGGAAGAGAGAGGTCCTCAGCTTCTGGGGAGTCCTTGCCCCAACTCCACCCTCCAACACACTGAGAATTTCCCGACCTCCACAAGGTTTCCATCCCAGACAATAGAAGAAGGGGAGGGACTGAAGAAGGGAAGGGGCTTATGGAGCCCTACCTTGTCATGTACCATCAATAAAGTGCACTGTACCCCCCTCAAAAAAAAAAAATAAAATGGATAACCAACAAGGACCTACTGTATAGCACAGGGAACTCTGCTCAATATTATGTAACAACCTAAATGGGAAAATAATTTGAAAAAGAATAGATACATGTATATGTATAACTGAGATACATGTATATGGATAACTGAATCACTTTGCTGTACAACTGAAACTAACACAACATTGTTAACTATACTCCAATATAGAATAAAAAGTTTTAAAATGTTAATCATTATTAGTACTAATATCTTGATACAACCCCATGTGAGAGAGTTATAATTATTCTCATATTACATATGAGCAAATTGAGAATCAGAAAATTAAAATTTTTGTGGTGAAGAAAAATACAAAATAAAAAAATAAAAGTATGATCTCTCCTGTATCAGAGTGGCAAAATATCTCATTTGACAATGTGTCTAATACATCACTAATGAAAATGCAAAATGCCACAATTCTTATGGAGAGGAACTTGATGCTATATAGGGAAATTACATATGCATTTCTATTTTACTACAGCAATCCCACTTCTAAAAATCTATCCTAAAGATACGCTTGCAAAATGGCTTCTGAACACAGTTGTTTGCTCTAGTATTATTTGTAATAGCAATGTTAGAAACAATCAAAATCATCATCCATAAAGGACTGTGTGAAAAAATGAAAAAATAATTATACAGTCACAAAATAGAGTACTAGGCTCTTGTAAAACCATATGAGCAACCTCTACACACTGGTATGGAGTGATCTCCACAATACATTGTTAAATGAAAAAGCAAGACACAGAATATATGTTATGCAGACTTCCGAATAAGAAAGTGGAACAAATGAACACACACACTATGTTTATATTTGCAAAAAAACTAATGAACACCAAACAGAAACTACTAAAAATAGTTATTGCTTATAAGGAGAGGGAGGAACAAAATGGAAGGAACAGGGATGAAAGGAATTCATGTGAATGTACCTATAATATAATTTTGATATGTGAATCATGTATATGTTTTCTATGATCAAAAAACAAAATGAAATCATAAAGAAAAATCTCTTAATTAAAATTAATTGAAACAAAGCTAATTATATATAATTTTGGTGATATAACCTTAAAGAGGGAGATAAAAATCAGTCCAAGTGTTTATACGTTCTCAAAGGAATATAAGGACAGAAATAAGTGCAAAGGAATCTCAAACTTTATTCTATTGTGTTATTGTTATCTTGTGCATACTTCATGTATAATTTTTGATATTATGAGATAAATAAATTATTGTAATATTGTGTAGAAAAATAACCTTTCAGCATAAAATATAAAATGGTATAAAGTTTATATTTGAATTGAATAAAACAATGCACATTGTTTTTATATTTTTATTTTTGAATGCATGTTCTAATACTGTCCACTGAAAATATTTAAGGGCAAGAGAAACCCAGTGACAATAAACCACCTCTAGCAGCCAGATTTTGTTCATTAAATGACTCTCAACAATAGAAGTAATGAGGATGCTCAGTAAAAAGTTATTTTAGGTGCTGGGCAGGAAATGTACAAAAAGTTTGGGGCATAATGTTAAATATAAAGAATGGAAGGTACAAAAGGATTATGTAATCTGTACAGAAGACACAGAAGCCATCTTAAAAGAACTCTCACTGCTTTAGGTTAGAATCATTTGTGATTTGAAAAGAATGATTACTAAAATATATTGAAAACATCAAGTATATAAAAATCCCAGAATAGATAGATAGATAGATAGGCAGATAGATATAAACGTATATGTAATCAGAGAGAAATAAAACAATACTCCCTAGAGAACACTGGAGTTTGCCAGGGTACTAACTCATTATGATGAACATTGATAGTTAAATGAGAAAAATTAAGAATTTTTTTCTGTACCTTCTGGATAGACTACATTTCAGTGTTGTTAAAATACTACTAGATGTGGGGGGAAGGGAGGTTTAAAACACAGGATAATTGCAACAAATAAATGCAGAATGACTGAAAGAACTAGAAAGTCACAATTTTGCAATTCCTAATAGGATAACTGATTTAGGCAATGGGTTATTTATATTACTATTGCTCCAAATGAGGAAGCACCAAGGTCAAGAAACTTAGGCAAGTTTACAAACTAGGGGCAAGCAGTAATTTACAATGAGGCAATCTCACTGTATAGGAGTAAGATAAAATAGTAAAGATAGAAAGCAAAAAGAGTTAATTGCATTCTGTTAAGAGGGTCTTAATAATTTCAAATCTAAAATTAAATTCCTTTGCTTGTGAAAAGTTCTGTGCTCAGCTAGGAGGCTGCTATGAAACATTAAACACTCAATTCTTACTGGAATGCTGCATTAATACTGCATAACATCAATTTTTTATATTAAGAATGTTAATTATCCCTGAGATTCTGAAATGCCTAACGGTGCTAAAGTACTAGTGCACTAATTTTATTTTTAATTTATTTTCTTTTTTGTATTGGCTGTTCTCCCTAGATCTGATTCTTCTCCCTGCAGTGAGAAATGAGTTAAATCAGCTCTCACTGTCAACCGGAACAGCCTTGAACCTGAGTTAATTCATCACCTACTGACAAAAGGTTAAAAATATTGAATATCAATATCCAGAATGTTTTCCAGCTCAGCAATTGTTTGGCAGCACTGATGTCTGAGCTCTAGGAATAAAGTGCAAGGTTTTGGCATTTTCTGTGTCCCTGGAGTTACCTTCTTAATGTGCTTTATATATGAATATAAATATAAGTTTTCCCTTCACTTTTCTTTTAATATAGTTGATACTAGATATATAAAAATTTGAAACAAAAGCTAATACAATAATAAAATGTGTATATCTACTTTCACGATAAAAGCAAACTTTCACAACTGATTTGCAGAATTATCAGCTGGATCTGTACTGTACAGACTCATGCTTATTCATGCTTATCTGATTATACATTCAGACTCTAGTCACCTACAAAGACTGAACAATAGGATCATTATTTTTTGAATGAATTTAACTCAATTAATATGTGCGAAGAACTCTGTTAGACATTAGGAAAACTATTGCAAACAATTCTGCCCATGAACACATGGACCCAGTATTCTAGCAGTTCAAGATAAGATATATTTGTGTATGCGTGTGTGTCTGTGTGCACACAAGTGCATTATAGAGAATGTATATTAGAGAAATACAGTAGCTTAGAAAAAACAATTTTAACCATTGACTATGGTTACAGGTTTGAATTGGTGTCATCGATGTAAAAAAACCAATAAAAAGACTAAAGATTATTTTTACTTGTTTAAAATTGAAATCTCATCTTAAACAAAGTAGGAATACATTTTAATATATTCATTTTATAGATTTTTTTCCCAAGACTTCATCAAAATTTGGATAGAAAATATTTTTATTGGCTTTATTTTTTTTCTTGTTGTTTACAAAAATCAACCATTTTGTTTTATTATATGGTTGGATAAATTCCTTTTGATTTTGTGACCAGAAGGTTTCTGATACCAGAGGTTCTTATAACATATGAGAACTTCTAGACATCTTCAGTTATCAGATCCTTAAGACAACCACAAAAGTGAATTTGGTATTTTTCATTTACATATTATCCTGCAAATTACTTTTGGCATTATATAGGATGTGTAATAATATCTGTATAGGGCTTTAAGACTGTATAGGGCTTTAATCTGTGTAAAGTCAAAATAAATATATGTATCTTTTCTGGTGAGATGGAAGATTTATGTTGTTTCAAATTTTTTGCTATTACAATATACTTTGTGGTATAATGCTTCTTTGTACACACATGCCAGAGTTTCTAGGTCATATTCTGTGGGTATAATTCATACGTTATGGATATCATCAACTTTATTTTAAAATGTTAAGTTGCTCCTGATGTTGTAAGACAGGGATATGATATATTCTTGCTTCATATTGTTCCATACTTTTCCAATTGACTTTTTTCTATCATGCATTCGGAGAATGCACAGCAGTAGTGACTACTGACTACTGCAGGTCTGTATATTAAATATATCATAAATACTGTTATTCAGCAGTACAAAAATTAAAATGCAATACTTCTGTTTGTTCATTTTTTTTTTTACATCTTTATTGGAGTATAATTGCTTTACAATGGTGTGTTAGTTTCCGCTTTATAACAAAGTGAATCAGCTATATATATACATATATCCCCATATCTCTTCTCTCTTGTGTCTCCCTCCCTCCCACCCTCCCTATCCCACCCCTCCAGGTGGTCACAAAGCACCAAGCTGATATCCCTGTGCTATGCGGCTGCTTCCCACTAGCTATCTACCTTACGTTTGGCAGTGTATATATGTCCATGCCTCTCTCTCACTTTGTCACAGCTTACCCTTCCCCCTCCCCATATCCTCAAGTCCATTCTTTAGTAGGTCTGTGTCTTTATTCCTGTCTTACTGCTAGGTTCTTCATGACATTTTTTTTCTTAAATTCCATATATATGTGTTAGCGTACGGTATTTGTCTTTCTCTTTCTGACTTACTTCACTCTGTATGACAGACTCTAGGTCTATCCACCTCATTAAAAATAGCTCAGTTTCATTTCTTTCTATGGCTGAGTAATATTCCTTTTTTATCTCAAAGCTGTGCATTATCTCAACAACTCTCTCTTTTTTTCTAATGAAGAAAGAAAAATTGTGACAAATGAAGAAAAGTAATTTAGAAAACGAGACATTTGATAGCAATGTTACTTTGGGGCAAAACAAATGTCAGAACTGTCAATATTTAGGACTCAATAATGTTCTATCCACCAAGGTCTGGAAATAAAAGATTGCCTCTGAGATTAAGATACAAACACAACACCTAATTCATCATCACAGAGACACACAAAATGATCTTAGTCAGACTTCTAAGCTGGTAATATTTGACCGACTGTATCTTTAGTAAATGGCATGTAACAAGTCAAAAGAAATAATTCCTCAATAAAGGACAGTATTATTACCACTAAAGCATGGGATATCTAAATTCTTTCATGTTATATAGAAGCCCTGTCAAGGAAAGAAAGTCTTAGAATTCTTTTTCCAAAACAGTAGCAACTAACCATACATGGCAAATAAATTTTAATTTTAACTTTATTAAAATTAAATTAAATTAAAACTCAGTTAAAATGTCACATTCCAAGCGCACAACAGCCACAAATGACTAGTGGTTACAATGGTGGACAGCATACAGAACAGTTCCATGGTCACAGAGAATTCTACTGGACAATGCTGGTTTAGACAATAGATTTCAAATATTTAGATATCATTGTGGAAATGACATACTAGCTGTAGTTCAACAACTTTCAATATTCTAGTTATATTTCTAGAATGATTCTCACTGTGAGATAAATTCATAAAGCTAACCTAGCATGACACTATTACCTGCTGAGCCACTTAACTGCTCTTGCTGTAAACGATGTCACTAAAGAATCCTTACATTGTCGTTTGTCTTCCCATGTTCAAGTTTTGTCTATTAGTATAGAATGGGCTGTCCATGAATACTCAATTATGCTAACTTTTATTAATATATTTCTTATTTAAAATGAATAAATTGAGTATCTGATTTGATTTGACATTGCAAGTCACTTTATAGAGAAATGATCTGTTGATAATGCCAATACATGTATCCCATCCCAAGCATCAGTTCTGTTGTTTCTTGCAAGCTAATTCATTGCCCTTCTGGCTTTACACATCATTCACATGTGCTTGGTTATTGCTAAATGCTCCCAAGATACTGTGACAAATCTTAACATTTATACTATCTGTTCATTAAAAATTAGATGGCTACAGCAGGTGATTAGGTGCTGGATTATATATAATTATAGAATTATATAAGGTCAACAAGACATACACATGTACACACACATAGCCAGGTCCCCAGAAAGTGGCCCAGATCTGTAGTTCCTACTTAGTTACCTTCCATAAATAACTAACCACTTTCAAGATTAAGAATACTAACTGAATTAGTTATTCAAATTATTGAACTACAAATACCACAGTGCAGCACAATGGTAAAAACAGAAAACGAAAACATAAACTTAAGTGTCCATGAAACAATTTTGTTCTTTCATTTATTCCTTGATGACTCATAACAAGTTTCTGAATCTCTTTCTATAGTTCTGTATTTTTTAATTCATAAAATGGAAATAATTATATTCTACCTCATAGCTTCAGAATTATTCGAAGTAACACTTTTAAAAGATCCACAAAATATTACCAGGATCACAGTAAACATTCAATCAATACTGGTTGTTATTAGAGTATATTAAAACATTCATCATAAGCTGTCATTTTTAAAATGTTATTTTAGGAGACTAGACAGATGAATGTTGAAGTTTGAAAAAAAAATTTTAATTAATTAACAGTCAGTAAACAGGAAGAATTCACCACAGTACTGGATTAATCATCAGAAAAAAAATAATTCTCAACATCTGCCAAATTGTGAAGTATATAAAATACTTGAATGACAAAGATATTTAAAATAATTTCCTTGTAAAAATCTATCAACAACATTTATTTCAGATCATAATGAGGGAGTCATGTAAATTAAAAAGTAATACTCTCCTAAGATTTTTTCTAGGAGATAGTTAAATTAGTCCAGTGAAACATTAGACTGCATATTTTTAAGAGATCCAAATGTAGCAAAACTCTCAAATGGAGTGGTTGAAATAATTCTTCTCAGAAGAGATATTCAGATTTTCATTATTTCACTTCTGCTGATTTTGCCTGCCTCGCTTCTGGGATTTCCTCATTTTTCCCCAACCTCTAGCCACTCTAATGGTGCTGTGGTTGTTCAGTCATTTCAACTCAATGACTTGAATGTGCTACTTTCTTCTCCTAAGTAATTCTTCTGTTCTACTTATAAGTTATTCTTCTGTTCTACTCATATTCACCCTTTGGAGACTGATTAAGCATAACTCCCTCAGGAGCCACCCTTGATAATCTTCTCTTCCCCACTTTGGGTAAGTTTTCTCTACTTTTTGCATTCCCTGGTACATTTCCTTCACAACATTTACTTGCATTTGTTCAGTTTTGAACAATATTTTGTTGAACAATATTTTGAACCATATTTATTTGAACAAATAAAACCTAATTTAAAGTTTCCATTGTTTACCTATTTTTCATTATTATAGTAGATATGCATACTTAACTATATTGTCACCTCACTGAGGTCAGTGCTTTTACCTCAAGAATTACCCACCTCTGACTTAACACTTGGCAGTTTCATAATAAGTCCTTGTTAAATGCATTAAGAAGGCAGAAAAGAACTAAAATCTCTGAGGAGTAGTGACACTATTTGTAAACTATGAAGTAACAAAACTTCTTAGATAATTTGAAGTTTTCTATTACTTTATTTTAGAAAACTGAAATGCTTTCTTGGATTTTATACCCTGAAGTTATGTTGCTTTAAAATTGAGAGATCTCTCTATGTACTGTTGAGCTTGATAGCTATAATATTTTCTTTTCAGTTTTGACCACATTAATTCTAATTCTGTTTTTGTTAAATGGCTATGCAGTCATGTGCCTGCTTTCCAATAAAGAAAGATGTTTTTATATCAATTGTAAATTTGTCAATTGGGAGGTGTATTCCAAATCCTTGTAAGATGGTTCAACATCTCACAAACTTTGAGAGTCAACATTAGTCAGACCTACAGGATTAAAACATTTCCTACTCCTGAGGAAAACACTATTTAGTTTCTGTCCTTAAGACCAAAGCTGGATGACAGACTGCAGTTAAAAGGCATGACAAGTCCCTGCATACAATCCATGATACCTGGCACTACAGAAAACACTTTAGTTTTCTATTACAGGAACTAAATGTACTAATACAGGCAAAAGATCATCATTTGGTTGTTTTTTAATTAAACTGTGTGTGTGACAACAAAAAAAATTTTATTGAGTATAACTGACATACAAAAACTGTACATATTTAATATATACAACTTGATGAGTTTGGAGATAAGTATATATCTGTGAAACGGCACAATCAATGCCATAAACATATCCATCACCTCTAAAAGTTTTCCCCATCCTCTTCATTTTTGTGATAAGAGCACTTAACATTAATTCTACTCTATTAGAAAATTTTAAAATAGATAATACAGTATTGCTAACTATAGGTACTATGCTGTACATTAGATCTCTAGGACTTATTCATCTTACATAACTGAAACTTTATACCCTTTAACAAATACCTCCTTGCTTTACCCTCCCCTTAGCCCTTGGTGACCACCATTCTATTATCTGCTTCTGTGAGTTTGGCTATTTTAGATTCCTCACATAACTGAGATCACATAATATTTGTTCTCTGTGTCTAGCTTATTTCACTTAGCATAATGTCCTCCAGGCTAATCCATGTTGTCACAAATGGCAGGATTTCTTTCTTTATTAAGGCTGAATAATATTACATTCCATGTAAACTGGTACAGCCACTGTGGAAAAGGGTATGGAAGTTACTTCAAAAATTTAAAATATAACTATCATATGATTTAGCAATCTCACTTCTGGGTATATATCTAAAGGAATTGAAATCAGGATTTTGAAGAGAAATCTGCATTACCGTATTTATTTCAAATTAGTATTCAGAATCATCATTTAGTTTATATGGCAAACTTTTCAAATTGAAAGTGGAACGAAATTTTAAGCATGGAAATACAGTAAAATGTCAGCCTTTATAGAAAAAGCCCTGCTTTTGTATCATCTTTAATACATTTTCTAAGGAATATCATTTATTTCTCTTTGTGTTAATTATAAAGCATTTCTTAAATAAAAGTAGAAATCCTAAATGACATTTTTCAAATATATACCTTTGACCTAATTTTTATTACTATAGAATCTCTTCCAAGGTCATAATTATTCTTATTCCTTATTTTACAGTATTATTTTACAGTATTGTAAATACTGTTATTTTACAGTATTGTAAGATAACAATGTGACTGCAATGAGTGTTAAACAGGAAGAATCTTACATTAAACAAAGGGTCTCTTACAGAATGTATGGTACTTAGAAAGTTTTGTGAATGTGTATATGTGTATGTGATTGGTCAAGTCTCAGTGGCATATATGGCATATTTGACACAAGAGTAGATCATTTTTTAATATCCATTCTTGTACATGACAAAATTATTTTGAGTAATAATTATGTAATGAAACAAATAATACATATGGCCAAAAAAACTGAGGAAGAGAGAATATTCATGTATTGACCACTGTATATGTATAATGAAGGCAGTAAATAAATAAACAAATAAATATAAAATTTAGTAGTACAGTTAAAAATGGCTTCATTAATATATGTTAATTACCTCAATGTATTTTTTAAAAGAAAGGGACAAATCTTAGACATATATTATTAATAAATAATAATTTCTTCCACATAGAAGAAATGGCAGTATTAAGGAATGCCAAAGACTCCTGTGAGCTTTATGGGGAACAACTACCTGGTCCAGCCAGAGGAACTAAAGGTAATGATTCTTCATGGTATCTTCTGAAATGCAAATTTTTAATGTTGATTTCTTTCCCCTGTGAAGATTGCCATTGCTTCTGGTTTTTCCTTTGCTGTTTCTTTGTTTAGTAACTTACCCAGGTTAGATCTATGAAATCAGTTTCCCCTGGAATGTTTGGCATTTGATGCTGCTCCTTAATTTTTTATTTGCGTGCTTTGTTGATATTATATTGAAGCCTGTTCTTCCAGGGTTTACCCCTGTGTTTGTGCAAGATGTCAGCCAGTGATGGAACAGAGATGTTCTCAAATGCCTTGATCCAGTAAGGCACTCATTTTCTGATGGGTCTCTGGGTGGGTAGGGAAGGGAATTCAGGGTTTTTAGGTTGCTCTAGCTTATACTTTTCACAGGGTCCAAGCACAACTTCAGGGCTGGCTGTGAGTGTTGGGTTAGCTTGAGCCCTCTCTGGGCCTCCCCTATGCAGGCGTACTATCTCAGCCAGGTGTATGTTTGTCCCAATCAAGACAGAAACCTCGGGTAGAGGGGCTGGCCTTCCCGACTGATCCACCTCTGAAATTATCACTTCCACAGACAACACTGCTGCATTGTCCAATACTCGAAAATGAGTGATATTCCTTAGACCATGGCAGAGAGAAGCCAGTCCTCAGATTGTCTCCTTACCCTGTAGAAACTTCCTGCCTACTAATGGGGAGGTAGGGTGGGAAGGCAGAGGGGAAGGGGCTGATGGGAGCAAGCCTAGGGATAAAAGGCCACAGATTCTGTGTTCTCACCCCAGGTTTGGCATTTTTATCAAGAATAAAGGCTTCTGTGATTATTATACACTCTTGAGCCATTTCCAGAGCACTGAAATGTTTGTTTCTGTCAGTTTTATTGAGCTTTATAGTTACTTTTTGCAGAGAAGATTTTCTGATTGCCTCACTTGACTATAGCCACGATAATTCTTGTTCTTCCTGAAATAGATTGAGCACGCTCTTTCCTGCGTCTTAGCAGGTACTCCTCGCTCTGCCTGGATGCTCATTACACATACAGCTACTTGACCTACTCCTTCAATTAATTCAGGCTTCACCTTCAGTACCATCCTTTTGGGAAAGCCATCCTTCCCTGTACAATTCGATTCCACGTTATATCAGTTTCCCCTTGTTTTATTTTGTTTTATCCCACTTACCACCTCTTACAGCTCTCCCTTGACTTAAAATGAGTTTACGTCCTGATAAAACCATCATAAGTTGAAAATATCGTAAGTTGAAAATGCATTTAATACATCTAACCTACTGAACCTCATAGCTTAGCCTAGCCTACCTTAAAAGTGCTCAGGGGCTTCCCTGGTGGCACAGTGGTTGGGGGTACGCCTGCCGATGCAGAGGACGCGGGTTCGTGCCCTGGTCCAGGAAGATCCCACATGCCGCGGAGTGGCTGGGCCCGTGAGCCATGGCCGCTGAGCCTGCGCGTCCAGAGCTTGTGCTCTGCAGCGGGAGGGGCCATAGCAGTGAGGGGCCCGCGTGCCGCAAAAAAAAAAAAGTGCTCAGAACACTGCATTGGCCTACAGTTTGGCAAAATCATCTAACACAAAGCCTATTTTATAATAAGGTATTGAACATGTCATGCAATTTATTGAATACTCTACTAAAATTGAAAAACAGAATGGTTGTCTAGGTACAGAATGGCTGTAAATGCACTGGTTGTTTACCTTGTAATCATGGGCCTGACTAGGAGCTGTGGCTTGTTGCTTCCCAGTATCACAAGGGAATAGAGAGAGGATTGGGTTTTAACATATTGGTAGTCTGGGAAAAAAATAAAAATTCAAAATTGGAAGCATGGTTTCCACTGAATGCATATTGCTTTCACACCATTGTAAAGTTGGAAAATTCTAAGTCAAACCATCATAAGTCAGAGACCACCTGTACTAGATACTTATTATATGCCCCCTCTCCAGACATGATAGCCAAACACCTTTTTTTCATCCCTTGCTATATTCTCAAAACATACAAATAATTTCTGGACAGAGGAGGTGCTCAATAGGTGTTGAATGAATGAATGAGTTAGTGATTGAGTAAACAAAGTAAAAAGATAAATAATAAAGTACGCTTTGTCAGAGGATTTTTTTCCTCTTTTGAATTACCACTAAAGGTCACTAAAAGGAAGAAATAACGGTCTTTAAGATTGAGTCGCCATTGTATTTTCCATTCAGTTTCCTAGGATTGTTTTAATACCGTATAAATAGTCTTAGAAAAAGCCTCTCTTCCTTTCTATGACTTAATGTGGCATGAGGACAGTTCTTCAAGGAATTTCTATTTCTTGGATGTCGCTGAAGATCCCAAAGTCAGAGTCACTTCATTGAGCTAGCATTAAAAAATCATTATCTTTCACGCTTAAAGAACTATACAGTGCGTACTTGCTCTACTAGTCTGAAGGTACTACAGGAAATAGTTTCTGTAACATAATCACAAGGCAAAGTTGCTATCTGCATTAACTGCTGAAAACCAAGTGATGCTGTTGCATAAATAATAAGTTTCTGGGACTTCCCTGGTGGCGCAGTGGTTAAGAATATGCTTGCCAATGCAGGGGACACAGGTTCGAGCCCTGGTCAGGGAAGATCCCACATGCCTCAGAGCAACTAAGCCTGTGCACCACAGCTACTGAGCCCGCGTGCTGCAACTACCGAAGCCCACGCACCTAGAGCCCGTGCTATGCAACAAGAGAAGCCAGCGCAATGAGAAGCCCACGCATGGCAACAAAGTGTAGCCCATGCTCACTGCAGCTAGAGAGGAAGCCTGCATGCAGCAACAAAGACCCAACGCAGCCAAAAATAATAATAATAAGTTTCCAAGGGTCTTATTAAATAGGGAAATATCAGGGATACAAGAGTAACTAATGGTTTCTGGCAGAAAACAGAAGAAGACCAAACAAGTGAAAAATTGTATGAAACAAATTGTGGACATGCTATATCAGATGTCAGGAACTGGAAGGGAAGACGAGGCAAAACTAGTCTGGATTTTGGAAAGCTTCAAAAAGAGTGCCTTCTCTTTTCTGTGTCTTTACATAGCATAAAGTAAATTCTTATCAGTACACTAAACTGAATATTTAGTAATAAAATGACCAACAGATATCCAATGGACAAGTCAGTGGAACAAATGAGTAGGGATGAGATTGTTATTTTTTTTCAGTAAAAATATGTTAATTCTAATGAGTATGTAATAGCGTACATCACACATTTAGTTTTAAAATTAATTCTTTGTATTAAAAAATAGATTTTGTGTATTCTGAAGCAGCATGTTTCTATAACGTGTAAACAACTAAGCCGTTGACTCATTTTATTTAAGTGGCCCTGTTGGGATTTTTAGTGCTGCTTTGGAGCCGTCATTTTTTTTTCCTGCAGGATGTTCCTGAATTTACCGAATCAGTTTGAAGCCATAGAATCTTTTTTCTAGATGACAGAAAAGAATGTTTCAAATGCATGAAATGTACTTTAAAACAAGCCCCAGTGCATCAAATTTTGCAATTGGTTGCTGCACTCGAAAGCAGTCATTTAGAGGAATATGTAACAATTTCATTCAATTACCTCAGATGTGATGTATGCCATTTTAGAAAAAGAAAATGGCCCAAAATGTGCTCTTTAAATCGATCCAAATGCGAAGAGAAAAATATAGTTGGTTGTTTGATGCTGCATCTTAATAATACGGAAAATCCATTTATTTAGAAATATTTGTTTCATTGAATTAGATTAAAACTCTACAAATAAGAAAATTTTAAGCTATATAGAAATATTTTGCATATTTATTTTAAATCCTATGTTACAGTAGATATTTGTTTACCATACTAATGGTTTTTCACCATCAAGTATACACTTAAAAATGATTTAGAAGGCCTACTTTCACTCTGAGTAGAAAGTAAAGCAAGGATAAGAGGTGTCCCTTGCCAAGAAATATGGCTCTTTGGAAAGGTAAGGTATTTATAAAGCACTATACCAAGCAGTACAACCTTACATATTTCACAGGCTAGTCATTCAAACCACAATCCAGGTGAAAGATATAACTCTGTGTCTCCCAGTGTACTATTTTTGTACATTTCATCTTCCTAATTTTATCACTTTAAACATGCTAAACTCAAAGCAAAATATTTTTGTATATTTTCTCTTTTCCCTTGATACAAAATAACGCCATTTGTAGTTTACTGGGATCCACTGTAGTTTATTATGCTACAGTCTCATTTAACCAATATAACATTTCAGAATTCCGTCCTCAATTCCCCTAACTATTTATCATAAAACAATACATTCAGATCCTATTTTTTCTATGAGAGAGCATTTTGCCTAGAAACAAATTTCCATTTTACTCAGGCATTCTATTTAGTTTAACAATGTGTGTGTGTGTGTGTGTGTGTGTGTGTGTGTGTGTGTGTGTGTATGTCATAGGATTACTTTGATCTGGATTTTGAATTGATTTAAAAATAAATTTTGTTGTTGTCAAACTAAAGTGTAAAACATAAAAATTAATGTTACTTTTAGTATACCAGGTTGGAAGGGACTTTCTGTTTCTTCCAACCAAGTTTCTTTTGATATTTTTTGCTTTTATTAAATAAGACTAAAACTAAGCAGGAATTAATTGCTATCATCAGCAGTTGTCAGGTTTATGCAAATGAAGAATTAGAATCCTGTAATGCCATTTAAAAAGTTTTTCAATCCATTCTTCTCTTTGTGAACCGGGAGATTTGAAGTCTGAAAAAATCTCTCAATATTTGTTTCCTTTGCTTCCATGTAGGATCAGACAGCTGAATGGAACAGTATCAGTGTAACTGTGGAAACCTCTGTTTTGTTTCTCCTAGTATCTCCCAGGGGAAGAGCCTATGATCCCATGAAGACAAGTGGGGGCCATCCCCATTTATGTAGACAGCTGCTGTGAAATTGACAGATTAAACAAACAAACTTCAGTCAGTTTCCTGCAGTTACACTTCTTCATGTCCCTAGCTATATGGAACTCCATAGTCTGGTTATTCACACTGACACTGTTTGAGCTATACTTCAAACCAAGGCATTGTTTTGCCCAACACATTGAATACTGCCAACTAATATGTGATTCTGATTAAAGGAGCTTTCAACAATCACATTTTAACATTCTTATTGACCATCAGGACACCCCCCCACACCTGCCCCACTTGATAATATACACATAAGAATTTTGGCTTGTCATATAATTGACCACAATGTTGCAATATCTTGAGATAAGAGCTCAGATACTATTTCAAATGATTATGGAAAACCTAGAGTTTGCAATTATGTAAGATATCCACACGTTATTTTATGGTCTAGTATTATGGAAGCCTTAGCAAAATGACTCATGCATCACTAAAATGCCACAGAAAATGGTATTGGTGGGACTATCTTGGAGGCCAGTGGTTCTCACCAAAGTATGTACAATCAGTAAAATAATTCTACTTTATATGTCTTTTCATATAGTTCTGAATTATACAATATTGGTATTGTAAGGTTTTATAATTCTTCTCTTTATCATTTTGAAACATTCTTAAAGCATTCATTTGTGGGCATTATTTATCTGAATGTTAGGAAAAGAGTTTGGGGGTATAAAAGCCAGGTAGAATATAAATTTAGATATTGAAAAAGTGGTTTCTCATTTCTCTTATGAAAATGTTCTGCATTCAACCACAGACCTAAACAAACATTACAACAAGAAAACAGAAAAACAGGTCATGTGATAAAATATGAAACAGAGTAAGAAAAAGATACCATTTTCCAGTCATTATTGAATGAGCTGTTTTAAAGATAACCATTTTAATCTCATTAGATTTTTGCGGACATCCACTATCCTCTTCACTGGGGCTAACAATTTCTGAGTATTTATTCTGAGTAAGGCACAATACAGAGACCTTCACATGCAACATTTCATTTAATCACCTAACAACTCAAATTAGATACCAAGAGTATCATAATTTTATGGATTAGAAAACTGGGGCTTAGAAAAATTATATAAATTGTGCCAAGTCACACAGATGATAAATAGTTAAATCAGTTTTCAACTACAAATGTGTTTGGTACCAGAGCCTAGATCTTCTCCTCCCTCATGTAATGTCCCTGAGAATTATACATACATCACAATTAACATATATATACTTACTGTTTTAGATTCTTATTATTACCACTCCAACAATTAAAAAACATAACATATAATAGCTATTAACTGCCTATGTATTTGTTTGAAAAAATTGTCATATAGCCATTCAAGATAAAAACTCTCAGCAAACTAGGAATAGAGGTAAACTTCCTCAGCTTGGTCAAGAATATCTCCAAAAAAACATGCAGATAACATCATACTTAATGGTGAGAAACTCAAACCCTTCCCATTAAGATCAGGTACAAGCAAGAATGTCCACTCTTACCACTCCTTTTGAACATCCTACTAAAGTACTAGCCAGTGCAATAATACAAGAAAAGAAAAGAAAAGATATACAGACTGGGGGAAAAGTTAAGCTCTTTATTTGATCATCTATGTAGAAAATTCTAAAGAATCTGAAACAACAAAAACAACAGCAACAAAACCCTGGAACTAATAAGTGACTAAAACAAGGTCACAGGATTAATGTAAAAATTCAATTGCTTTTCTATACTAGCAATGGATAAATAGAGTTTGAAATTAAAACTACATACCATTTATATTAGCTCCACCCAAAATGAAATACATAGGTATAAATCTAACAAAATATGTTCAAGATTTATTTGAAGATAACCACAAAACTCTGATGAATGAAATCATAGAGTAACTAAATAAAGGAGAGATATTCCATGTTCATTGGTAGAAACACTCAATATTGTCAAGATGTCAGTTCTTCCCAACTTTATCTTTGGATACAATGCAATCCCAATCAAAATCCCAGCAAGTTATTTTGCAGATATTGACAGACTATTAATAAAGTTTATATGGAGAGGCAAACGATTCAGAATAGCCAACACAGTATGAAGGAGAATGAAATTGGAGGACAGACACCACCCTACTTTATGACTCACTGTAAATCTACTCTAATCAAGACAGTGTGGTACTGGTGAAAGAACAGACAAATAGAACAATGGAACAGAATAGAGAGCCCAGAAATAGACCCACATAGATATAGTCAACTCATAGTTGAAAAAGGAACAAAAGCAATACAATGGTGCAAATGAAAGTCTTTTTCAACAAATGGTGCTGGGACAACTTGGACATCCACATACAAAAAAAAAAAAAAAAAAAAAGCAAGAGCCTTAAGAAGTCCAGGGATCTATAGAAACTAATAAAACCAATTTTAATGAGAATCTGTGAGTAGGCCTCTGTCCTTCCAATCTGTCAACAGCTGAGAGCAATAGAGGGTATTTTGAAGTCATTCTTCTTTGCTTCTCTCTTCTATTTCTTTTTAGTACTGACAAAACAGAAGTGGTTAAGACCATGGGCTCTGGATCAGACATATAAATAGAAATTTCTGCTCTGCTATTTACAAGCAACATGGCCTGGAGCAAGTTATGAACACCAGTAACCTACAGTGTTGTAAGCTCATATATGGTCATATACCCACCTGGTTACATTGTTGTGTAGGTCATATTAGGTTATGGAGATAAAATAATTTAACACAGCATCTTACTTAGTAAGCACTCCACAAATGTAAGCTATTTATTATTTTTCTAATCACCCCCACATTAGGGGAAATGCCATATTCAGTGTGTGTGTGTGTGTACATATTCAATACATAAATTCATGTTGGTAAATATTTACTGTGTACATCCTACGCCAACAGTGAAAGTAAACTGTATATAGCAGATATACCTAATATTGTTGACAGATGCAGTTGCATTTTATTTCTATGAAACCTTGAGATGACTGAAATATCTGAGCAAGGGACAGAAGGAGAAAATATAGTGCTTTGCTCTAATAGTGAAACGGATCCTGATAAATAGAGAGCTTGCTTTCTTGCTGAATATCTTGGTAGTAGCAAGATACTTGGTTGTTCAACAGTTTTGTTACAGGATATTGTTATATTCTGGTTTGAGACCAGAAGAATCTAATTTATCCTAAAAGTATATTTTATTAGGCAGGATTAGTTTAAAGTTGACTTCGGCTTTCAAGCAGAAATTTTATGTAATTCTTAGGTTTAATACATGTTTAAAATTTTCATTTTTCAGTTAGGGTTGTTGTTCCTTTTAGATGTAAAACTGGAAGATGAAATCCTCTGCACTTGTCATAAAAATCATTTTATCTTTTTCAAAGGCTTCTTGATTCCTTTGAAAGGAAACTAAACTCCTATTTTTTTTCCTTCAATTGATGTAAGTAGAAATTTGAAACTAGATTCACATTCCAAAATGTTCACCTACAGTCATACTCCCCACAGCTAAACATGTAACTGAGTGTAATATAAATTATTCATTCAAATGAAACATTTTGACCTAGCAAGCTTTATTGCTGTTAAGAGAGTTGCAGTTGAAAACCTGCTTTGAATACAAATCGTAATAGCTGTAAATCAACGTATCCTACTAAGGCTGAGGGTAAGTCTACCCTATGGTAAAATTCCCTGCAACTAAAAGCACAAATTTGAGAGATCATCTAATGCAGCCTCTGACATGAGTGCTGAACTACAACGTATTCATTCTAAATGCATGGATATAGTGGTCCTCACAGCTACTTTATTTTCTTCTCACAGTTCATGATCTCCTCACTGCCCTCTCCAAGATTTTCTGTCACTTTATTCTTTTACTCTACCCTCCAACACCTTGCCATGTTCTATATTTTCATCTCCTGCCTTCCTTCATAGTCATTTACACCCTTCTCTAAAACAAAACAAAGGCATAACAAATCAAAATGAAAAAGAATCTTCTAGAAATCTTTTCAAATTAACCTATAGTAATATCTTTTCAAGATAAAATATTCAGTAACACTTCTGCATTGACTCAACTGTGACGTATCAGGCATATTTATGTGAAGGATGTGTTCTTATATAGAGTAAGGATGCTGTCCATTACTTAAAGGTCAATTTCTTCATGGCAGAATATTTTAAAACTATTTCCTTTTCAAGTCATCGTATTAACAAAATTTCCTCTACAGGATAATTTTCCAAATTGAGCGTTTTTCTGGACATCAAGGAGTTTCTTAACATTTTCTATTTCCACTGTCCATTGTATCAGTAAAAATAACTTTACACAAGGGTTTTAAAGGAAATAGTGTTCAAAAAATAATTTTAACTGTGGCCATGAAGCCTTACAGAGGGCTTATGGGTGAAATATATAAACACTGGACATGGTAGTTGAATGTACACTTCTCTTACGAGCTAGGGCTTTACTCCTGAATATTTTATGTAGCTGCCCCTAGTTATGTCTGTAGTTTTATATATACAGATAATGATAACTGCTATGAAGGAAACAAAAGCAGTAATATAACAGCCAGTGAAAGTGAAGGGATAAGAGCATGAACGGGGAGGTGAGGTTATTTTATATTGAGTTGCTGTGGAACTGAAGAGGTAACTTTTAACTGAAGACCTAAAAGAAGCATGACATCATCAAGATGCAAGGACTTGGAGGCAGGTGAGTTGCACACTCAGAGTTCTAAGGCAAGTGCTTGGTGGATTAATGGAAGTGATATGATGCAAGTATAGCTAAATAATAAATGAGAGGTATGATGTGAAGGCAAAGAGGTTGTATATTAAAGGTAAAGAGATTAGGTGTGATCTTTAGTGTAATAGACAGTCATTATGTGTTTTAGACAGAGGAATGACCCTATCCAAATTTGAAAATATTACTCTTGATACTGTGTGGAAAATAATTTGTAGATGAGTAAAAGTAGATGCTTGGGGGTCAGACAGAGGTTAATGCAGTTATTGGATTAAAGAATGAATGTGGCCTGGCTTAGATGGATGACAGGGATGATAGAGAAATGTGGATGGGTATTAGATATATTTTGGAGGCAGAAACAAATAGACTTAATGATGCATTGACTCTGAGAGATGAGAGAATTTGCTTTAGGTTCATTTTCTAATATAGTGAAGCGCGTCGGAAGAGCAAGTTTGGGTGGAACAATAAAAGGTTCTGTTTTAGGTTTATTAGGATTGAGGTGAGGGATATTAGAATAAGAGACCTTTGGTTTGTGTTTGGAATTCCTCACACCTTTCTCATTCAAAAGTCTATGCTTTTGCACATGTTTCCATCAACCCTCCCAATTCTACTCCCTCCCTCCCTTGGTGCACTCCAAATGATCCTGCAAATCTTAACTCAGATGCCATCATCTTTGGAAAGCCTTCTTGGTTTTAGCCTAGATGCCTGGTTGATGCTCTCCATTCTTTCATGTTTATTACTTGCCTTTCTTTTCACAATAAAGCAGATTTAACAAGGGGAGATCCTGCTTCTTTCATCTTTTTTTTTTTCCCCCAGATACTAGACCAGATATCCAATAAACCTTTGTTTTTTTCCAAAGACTTTCCTATTTTTTTATTCTTAACCGAGGACTGTGGAGGGAGTGCTCCAGTGAGTTCTGGAACCCACTCACTGAGTAAAACAGGTCAATCCACCAATAAACAATACACAGGGATTGTGATCTTTTACACAAACAAAACCACGGATTGTGGTGGTACATGCAGCTGTGTTGATGTTTGTGTATTTTGTTGTTGTTTTTTGTGGTACGCGGGCCTCTCACAGTTGTGGCCTCTCCCGTTGCGGAGCACAGGCTCCAGACGCGCAAGCTCAGCAGCCATGGCTCGTGGGCCCAGACGCTCTGCGGCATGTGGGATCTTCCCGGACCGGGGCACGAACCTGCGTCCCCTGCATTGGCAGGAGGACTCTCAACCACTGTGCCACCAGGGAAGCCCTGTCTGTGTATTTTTATATCTCTTAAGGCAGGAGGAATAAATAGGTATTTTGGTTATATAAACATGTCTGGAAACCATGACAGACAATGCATTTTTGGAAAAACTTTAATACAATACAGGTAAATCTTTTGACTTCAATACACCAGGAGCAAGTAATGGAATTCTAAGAAATTCAAAGTTCCAGGATGTGATGACGATCGCTGGCTCACTGAGAAGTGTCTATGGGACACTTCTATCTCCACACCTAGGTAGCTGGACACAAATGTTTCAGAATGGGTCTTTTTCTTTCAAAGGAAATTTTCACTTTGCAAAGGACTTACTGAGGGACTACTAAGAATAGGATGATGTTGTAAGTGGAAAAAGCAAATAATTTACTCCATCAGAATGCTAATGACTAGGAAAACACGTTCCATATTTAACCTGTGAAATCAGATTTTCATTTTGTTTTAAATGTATCGTTCCATTCAAAATGCAAGTAATTTATTATGAAAGGAATTTTTAAAAACTAAAGTCAAAAGCAGTGGTTTACTGTTTGCCTATGCTATCACATTAATTAGATTAGATAAGGATGGCTTTTTAATTGACCAGTTTAATTCATGTGAGAAAGAAGCAATCCCAGGAGTCGAATACATCTGCCAATACAAGATAAGATAAACTGTGATGGATTCACTTTTGGAGAGTTTCTGTGATTAGAATGTGCAACCTAAAAATAAACGTAATCCTAAATATGAGGTATTCCCACCAGTTTATTGCATCTGTTTTTTCTTTTAAAAATTTCAAAGTTGAATGATTGCCTTCTGGAACTCCTAGGTTTTGTTCTTATTCTTTTCTCTTCTCCCCCTGTAGTTCTCATAACTTGGGTTTGTCTTTTCTAGTGTCTACAAAAATTCTACAAATTTAAAGGAAGAATTTCCTTTTGATTTTAATTTTTCCTCTTGAAAAATAATATAGCACTCTAAGTTTGCTGTGTTTACAAAACAATGTGTCAGTGGCAGATGAAATTAGGATTCTTGAATCCTAGTAGCTTGACCTAAGGCTTTAATAAAGTACGAAAAAAATGGTAAAAGTATCATGTTTGCTAACCTTGGGAAATCACTTGGTACAGTACTTTAAACATATATGTATATATATTTATAAATATACCCTAATATATGTGTTTGAGATGCAGATGAATCATCTAATAAGTATTTATCAAATAGAAAATGTCATACATAATTAATAAGATTATCATTTTCTGAAAACTATTTCAATCCATTTGCATTTACTTTCTAATCATGGAACGTTTCCAAAGATGAATTTGTTACAGTTTATCTTTGTGAATCTCAGCAGCAGTATTTCACTTCTTGCATTTTTTGTTTTTGTTTCTTGTTTTTTGGGGTTTTTTGCGGTACACGAGCCTGTCACTGTTGTGGCCCCTCCCGTTGCGGAGCCCAGGCTCCGGATGCACAGGCTCAGCGGCCGTGGCTCACGGGCCCAGCCGCTCCGTGGCATGTGGGATCTTCCCGGACCAGGGCACGAACCCGTGTCCCCTGCATCGGCAGGCGGACTCTCAACCACTGCGCCACCAGGGAAGCCCCACTTCTTGCATTTTTAATTGTAACATCCATATATATTTTTTTCATGCAGACGTTTAATTACAATGGATCTTGCTCTGTGTATTGTGCGTGTATGTATGTGTATGTATTTAACTGATACCTTAAAAATAAATATAATGAACTCTATTATTAAAACATTGAAAATGTGGCTTTTTGATTGAAAGACAATTCTGTTTATAAAGTAAACCTATATATTAATTACATTTTTAAATAGTAAGATTAAACATAAACTTAAATTCACCATATAAAAACATACCAGATATAACTTATCATCTTTTTGAATGTGTGTGTATAGTTATATTAGTTATATTATGGTTATATATAACCATTATTATAACTTGTTTCCCCCAGTAATAAAGCAAAATCCTGTTTATCTAATTCTTTTCCTCCTTTTTCTTTTCTTTTTGGCAAGCTCCTCAGACAAGTTATCTTAATTTGTTTTGCATTTTCATTGTTTTAAAATTCCTCTACACACCCTAATTTGAATTCCACACAAATACAATTAACAGCTTTCATGAATTTTCTTGACACTTCTGTGCCTTTCAACATAGTTGTTCCTTTTTCTATTAATTTTATGTTCTCTCTACTCTTGAATTCCATAACCACACTCAGCTGATTCTCAATTTTTTCATGGATTTGTCTTCTAAACACCCTGAAATGTTATTTTTATACTACATTCTGCTGCATTCTGTTTTTATAACTCTTATCATTTTATACACTCCCTCAGATTTTATCCCAGCTTAAGACTTGCACTATACACTGATGAGTCATAGATTTATGTAACTCCACCAAGGTCTGTATCCAGAATTCCACATTCATTTTTTTTTTTTCGTGTTACTGTGTATCTTCACTTGGAATGTCCACAGGCACCTGAAAATCAGTATGTTCAAAATGAAACTATCCACAACCCCAGTATTTCAATCCTGATATCTATCCTCTGTGTACCTTGAATAAAAGCAACCCATTGATCCAGGCTCCAGTGTCAGAAATGCATAGGCATCTCAATCCTTCTTCATTTCCTGTAAAAAGATGAACTCTAACTCATCCCCCTCTTCTACTTGCTCTTTGTCTCTTATAATTCAGCTTTCATTATTAATCTACTCTATTATAACTGTTCAGAGATCTCTCTGCCTCCAGGTTTGAAAACTTCCAATCCACTATACTCATTACTGTTCCAGGGATCTTTGTAAATTAAAAATCTGATCATGTTCCTTTAGCACTCAAACTCTTTCACTGACTCTCCTTTGAGTTCTGGGAAAACAAATCCAAAAATCTGAGTCATGGTTAACAAGGTCCTTAGTGATCTTGCCTCTGCATTTAATACATTCTCAGCTACATTTTCTCTGCTCTTTAATCAAAAAAAAAAAAAAAAAAAAGTGTGCTCTAACCCAGCCACAGTGCTTGAATGTTATTCCCTACATACATTAACTTTCTCCCTTTGTTATGCCTTTATAGATGTTTGTTCATTTGACTGAAATCTTCCTCCATGTAGCCCCATCTCATGCCTCTCTTCTACCAGTACAACACCTTTAAGATTTTTTTTCAGACTCAGCTCTTATTAAGCAGTTGTCCATGTGTTTATTTATTGTGCTAATTCTGAGCCCCTACTAAGTGCCTGGATTTGTGTAGGATCCTGCAGTTCAGCAGTAAATCACAGATATTGCCTCTGCTCTTAGCCTTTCTCCAAATCTGTAACAAAACAAACATCCCCTCTGCTGCAATAATATTTATTCCACCCCTCAGTTATATATTATAGCCATTTTTACTTGCAATGCAATCCTTGGTTTGATTTTTTCATGGTCCCCATTGCACCGAGTCCCTTGATGGCAGGGATTTTTCTTCCTTTTTTTAAAATAGTCAATCCCGGTTTTATCACAATGGCTGACATAGAATAGGCACTTGCCAATGCTTATTAAACAACTGAATAGCAATTAGTAATTTCCAATTGATTTAATATTATGCAAACTAGCTTCTAGTTGATATTGTTTTGATTTCCAAACAGATAATGGAAAACTATCTACATAATCAGTTAAGGTGCAGGGAGTAAAATTCTGTAATTCTAACCACCCTATCTGGGCTGTTCTTCCAGATTGCTTGATCTAAGTGATTGTCTTTTAATGTCTACTTCAAAATAGTCATATTTCAGGAAGCCCATGCCTGATGCAGTAGTCATTGCTAGTTTCTCTTTCTTCTGAACTCAGAGGAAGGTTTGCAGATACCACTCATTTAGCAGTTAATCTCTGATGCTTTCTGATACTTAAAATTATTGCTATCAATTAGTAATTCTGGCTCCAGAAACAGACAGCTGTCAACTCTTAAGATCTGCTCATTTGGTTCTTTAAGTTAACATTTTTCTGCCAAATTAAGAGCAAGTTCAGTTTTTTTTTTTTTCTTTTATGTGAAGTGTTCTCTCATGGAAGAATGTGTTCACAGCCTCTATCTCCAGTTGCTCTGTATTGTTATCTCTCCCACCTCACTGGGGCCAGATGTATATGGCTCTTAACACAGAGTTCAGCATCCAGTGAACTGTCTGTAATACCAAGCAATCTAGCACACAGTGAGGGTATCTCTTTGAATTATTCTTTCAGTTTCAGTTAAGCTTTGTCCCTTTGAGGAGCCATCAGAACACTGAATATGTCTTTGGGATAGTTCTGGTATTTGTCCACTAGAAAATTATTCAACAAACCACATGGAGAAAAAAAAAAAAACTTTAGACATTAGTACATAAATGTTACCTTCTCTTTATTTTTATACTTACATTGCACCTTTTCCTCTCTTTTATTTTTGTCCTTCTCTTCCTCTTTAGAACTGCCTATTTATGTGTGATTCAAATATAAGCCAACATAGAAATTCACACTTCTGAATTTTTATCACTATTTCTTTCCTAAAATTTTATTTTCCCTTCTAATCTTCAGGGGTTTCTTGTTAGGTTGTTTCTTTGCTTTCTTTTTTTTCCCCCAACAGTATTAACTATAGTCATTATCCTGTACACTACATCCTCAGCACCTATTTGTCTTAAAACTGGAAATTTGTACCTTTTGACCACCTTTGTCCAATTCCCCCATCCAGCAACCTCTGCCTCTGGTAATCACAAATCTGATCTCTTTATCTATGAGGTTTTTGTTTGTTTTTAGATTTCACGTATAAGTGATACCATAGAGTATTTGTCTTTCTTGGTCTGGCTTATTTCACTTAGCCTAAGGACCTCAAGGTCCAGCCATGTTGTCACAAATGGTGAGATTTCATTTTCTTTTTGGCTGATAATGTTCCATTTTATGTAAGTATAAATACCACTGTTTCTTTATCCATTCTTCCATCAGTGGACACTTAGGTTGTTTCCAGGCCTTGGCTATTATAGATGTGCTGCTATGAACATGAGGGTGCAGATATTTCTTTGACATAGTGTTTTTACTTTCTTTGGCTATATTCCCAGAAGTGGAATTGCTATATCATATGGTTATCCTATTTTTAATTTTCTGAGGAACATCCATACTGTTTTCCATAGTGTCTGCACCAATTCACATTCCCACTAACAGTGCACAAGTGTTCTCTTTCCTCCACACCCTCTCCAACATTTTCTATCTCTTGTTTTTTTGATGATGGCCATTCTAACATGCATGAGGTGATATCTCATTGTGGTTTTAACGTACATTTCCCTAATTATTGGTCGTGTTGAGCACTTTTTCATGTGCCTGTTGGCTATTCATGTATCTTTGGAAAAAAGTCTATTTAGATCCTTTGCCCATTTTAAAATTGGATTATTTGTGTTTTTTGCTATGGAGTTGTATGAGTTCTTTATATATTTGGATATTAACTCCTTATCAGATATATGGTTTGCAAATATTTTTCCCGTTCTCTAGGTTGTTTTTCATTTTGTTGATCATTTCTTTTTCTGTGCAGAATCTTTTTAGTTTTATATAGTACAATGTTTATTTTTTTATTTTGTTTCTTATGCTTTAGGTGTTATATCCAAAAAAATCATTTGCCAAGACCCATCTAGGAGCTTTTTCCTATGTTTTCTTCTAGGAAATTTATGGTTTTCAGTCTTACATTTAAGTCTCTAATCCATTTTGAGTTAATTTTTGTGAGTGCTTTAAGATGCGGGTCTAGTTTCATTCTTTTACATGTGAATTTCCAGTTTTTCTAGCAACACTTATTGAAGGAACTGTCTTTTCCCCATTGAGTATTCTTGGCTCCCTTCTTAAATATTAGCTGATTTTATTTGCATGGGTTTGTTTCTGGACTCTGGATTCGGTTCAGTTTTGTCTGTTTTTACATAGTTGTTTCTTTTCTTTCTGGTAGCCATGACTGGACACAAAAATACAAAAGTAATGAAAAATCTAGATTCTAATTAACTCTGTTTCAAAATGTGTGTTTACTATGGTTTTCATGGAAATGATTGAGAACTTCAAGAAAAAACTAATAAAAATTATGAAGTATTTAAAGACCATACATTATACAAGTGCACAAATATTTAGTCTGATGTTGTCTTTCTGCTTTAAAAAGAAATGTATAGGGAAGACAAGGAGAAATAAAAGCAAAGATACAGCGTGAGCTATTATGTTTGTGGCATATTAAAACTGACTGCAAATTCATTAGTTCTCCTCCCACTGAGAAGTGGGATCTCTGTCCCTTCCCTTTGAAGTCTGCTGTCCTTTGACTCTCATTATTAAAGTACCATGAAAATGAAACAATGCCAATTACTGGCCTAGCCTTTAAGAGAATTGGCATCTTCTTCTTCCTTCCTTTTGGAGCTCTGAGACTTGATGTAAGGAGGCCTGAAGAGAGCACTTGGAGAAGCCTTGAGGTAACTTGAAGAGGGAGAGAGACTCAGCTAAGCACAGTCTTGCAGATTCCCCTTTCAAAAAAGCAAGTATACAAGAGGAACCTTCTTGAACACTCCACACCAGCTTCATTACAACTGAATACAACCAAAATATTCCCTTTGCCAACACTAGTGGAGCAGAACTGCCCACTCAAAACCTGCCTAACTTCCTGACCTACACATTTGTGAAAATAATAAAATGATTGTTGTTTTAAGCCACTGTGTATTGGAGTAATCCAGTATACAGCAGTAGGTAAAGGAAATGATGGCCATTGAGTTTTACATGATATTACATCAATATATATTGTAGTTGTTGCATATTTTTACTCATTTAACTTTTTGTTAGTGTGGAATTGTTCTCTTTAATGCAGTTCTGTGAGATTATATAATGTGTCTTTCTCAAAAATATTATGGGTATTAAAATATTGTTCAGTAAATTTTAAGACTTTAGGCCTCTACTTTAGGATGTGATTAATATATTTATTGCCATTGTTAAACTAAAGTTTAGAATGATAGTCAACATTCAAATATGTTATTAGCATGTTATATAGTTTTTACTCTGAAAGACCAATTAATCTGCTCTTTTCCAAACAATTTAATCATAGGACCCCTTCTTCTTCCCAGTTTTCAGTATTTTGTATTCAAACTGAATTTAGATATTTTCTTGAGTCAATATAGTTAAAACAGAGAGAATAAACAGGTAAGTAGGAAATTGTAGTGTGGGTACTAGGTTGAAATCATTACACGAAACTAGTTATCAGACAATAGAAAAAAATGCTTCCAGTAGCCTGTGTTTTAAAAAGGGAAAAGATGCACGAACAATTCTATGCAAAAGAAAAATAGAGTAACAAAGGAAAATGTGCCAAATGCAAAAAATACATTAATTAAAATATAAAATATTTAGTTTTATGAAGCAGTTTTGTAAAATTACATATTTTAGCCCTTACATTTTGGTAAAATATGTTTCTGTCTCGGTTGCAGCAGAGCAAAACCAGCTTAATATCCTTAATCTGCCTCTTCATTTAGTTACAAAAGCTGAAAACAGACGTATTTACAAATACTCATTAAGGCTTGGCTACTTCACTAGATTTTCATTTTTCTGAGCTCCTTTCTGTGTGTGTAATAATGAAATGGGGATTTTTTTTTTTTTTTTTTTTACCTTATTTAAAATGACAGGCACATTTTCCCCTGTAGGGGAAAAAAATGGCCAATGTCACTTGTGGGGTAAAGAAAGATTAAAAAAAGAATGAAAGAAAATGAAAGGAATGCATTTCCACATTTTTAAAGAATACCTGTTGTTTAAATATTGCATATGCTTCATGCCAAAGGCGTAAACATCTACAAAAGCAAGTCATATCAGCAATAGATGTCAGATACTTATTTTCCCCGAATGAGAGATTTTCTGAGTTTTTTATTTATGATAATTGATGATTAATGTTTAGACATTTTCTTGTCATTATTATTATGACTTATTTGATTATAACACGACAAAGCAGTCAATGCTTATAGCAAGTTTGTTTAGGTTCTTTAGGACACCATATCAAAGCAGAATACATTAGTAAGATGACTACATGCATGCTGTTTCTTAGGCATGTCACTTTTCTGGCAGAAATAATGAAAGTGTATTTTGCTGGCAGTCTTTCTAATTTACCATCATTTTCTCCTTTATTAATCAGAATATTTTGATATAATTTTACATTTTGTTGATAAGTCTTGATCATCCAGAGAAGTTACATGAGCGCTGCTTTCTGTGAAGTCTCAAAATACTGTAACTGTCAGAACTGATGAATCATCTGTTATTATGTAATTATTTTTGGTCAACCTTCATGGTTTAATGGTTGATTCACGTCACCATTTTAAATCAGCAATGATCATTTTTGAATAAAATCAGAAAGAATGCATTTGAATAATGTTATTTTACAAAGTGTTTTATGGAACACTAAATATTTCCAGAGAAAAATAGAAGTTCTGGTAAGATCTTTAGTCTCTCTGATATAAGTAACTCAAGATACATTTACAGTACAGGGAGCAAATATTGGGAAGAGACACCTGAAAACTCACGAGAAATACCTCTGCATTTAGTAATTCACAGTGACACATATGATTTCACTAGAGAAGGTACAAGCCTGGACAAGAACAATGAGCTGAATATCAAATCATTGAATAAGTCAGCATGAAAGAACAAATGGCTATTCATTCCTCAGCTGCTCCAAATATTTATTTACTTCCAATATTATGCAAATGCCACAGTATGATTTTCCATGCCTTGTAGCCCTGGGAGTTTTATGAAATTTGAATAAGGCATTATCGTTAGCCTCAGGGAACTCATTGTTCTCTCAAACAAGTAACATTAAATGCAATAAAGACCAGTGGGATGTAAAATACCCAACGTGGGCAAAGGAAGGGGTTTTGGAACCTCGTTGGGATAGTTTTTGAAAAACTTCAGAAAGGAATATTTTAATCTGTGTTATGCAGTTTGGGTAGAAGTTAATCATGGTAACAAACTGAAGAACAAGAAACAGAGGTTGAGGTTGCTCTGACCCATAAACTCAACTCTAACCTACCAGGCAGCTAAGTCCCAGTAACAGAAAAGGAAGTATTCAGTTGTAATTAGCTAATGATACTGGCTAACAAAATCATCATAATAACTTCTCCTACTGGATTGCAGGCTTACTAACAACCATCTTATTAAACATTCCCTTTACTTGTAAAAGAAGCAAATGTGCTCATTCCTTAATAAGCATTCCCAGCCGTCTTTACATTCTGAATGATCTTTTAAAAAAGAAGACAGATTGTGTAACTCTTCTGCTGAAAACACCATCATCATGCCCCCTAGCATTCAGAGTAAAAGCCAAAGTTCTTACAACGGCCCACAAGTTCCTCTACCATCTCTTTTCTTTTTGCATTTCCTCCCTAGCCGCTTGCTTACCACTCATTGTTTTTTCTGTTCTTGTTACACTGGCCTCTGACATATGCCTGCCTTAGGCATTTCTCCAGGCTGTTCCCTCTTCCTGAAAAACTCCTCCATCTTTACTTTCATCCTGGTGTGACTATAGATTCTGTTATAATATTTCACCACTTTGTGCTATTTTAATATCTGGCTCTATCATTGTTTTAATTACTAAGAGAGCATTTAGAATGGGTATTGGGTAAGGGTGCCTCCCATCACTGCTGGCTGTTTTGCTAAGCCCCTTTTGTTTATTATCAGCCTGGCTGTGCCCTGGGGGCTGCTACAGAATATATGTGTGCCTGAACAAGGCCAGAGAAAGACTTGCTATGTGGTTAGGGCCGGGTAAGTGAGGCTGAAAGAGTGTGTTAGACTCAAGGTTACAATAAACAGAAATTAATCCAAGAATTTATGTGAATGTGACAATTAGGGAAGCAACTTGGGCTGAAGGATTCTCTTGGATCACAGCAATACAGAGGGATCTGTGGTACTGGTTGTAGGGCCAGTATCATTGGCATCACTTGGAAACTTGAGGCAAATGGAAATCATCAGGCCCCACTCGAAACCTACTCAATCAGAAGCTCCGGGAGCACAGCTCAGCAACCTCTGTTTAACAAGCCCACACGTGCTAATATTTCAGAACAACTTACTTAGGAGGTGAAAGATATAACTGCACAGTGGTCCGTTTAATATAGGATAACTCTCAATTTCTGGAGGATATTAGTACCATTAACCAACGTAGAAAATTGCAAATGGGGGATCAGTTTTCAAAGTAAGAAAATTTGGCTCATACTGGTTTCAAGTTTCCTATGAGAATCTCAGATGGAGCTGTATAAGAACCAGTTTGGTGGATTTCTTTCTAACCTATCACCATTCATACACACACACACACACACACACACACACACACACACACACACACACACACATATATGACATGAAAGGTGATAGGTTAGAAATAAATCACATATATATATATATATATATATATATATATATACACGACCAAACATATGGTTTTAAAACATGACTATGGGGCTTCCCTGGTGGCGCAGTGGTTGAGAGTCTGCCTGCCGATGCAGGGGACACGGGTTCGTGCCCCGGTCCAGGAAGATCCCACATGCCGCGGAGCGGCTGGGCCCGTGAGCCATGGCCGCTGAGCCTGTGCGTCTGGAGCCTGTGCTCCGCAACGAGAGAGGCTACAACAGTGAGAGGCCCGCGTAATGCAAAAAAAAAACAAAAAACAAAACATGACTATGAAAACGTGGGTAATCATTAGCTAAATCCACCTCACCGATAACCTGCCTTTACTAATCAAGGTTGTTTTAATTGTTGCCATAAAAGACTCGCCAGTCCACCAAGCGGCACGTAGCCTAAACAATGAGGTGTTTTCCGAGGACTTAGAGTCAGCTGTGCCTAGTTGCAGCTGGGCAGGTTAATTGGATGCACCCACTGACCCTTCAACAGCGCATGCGTTGGCGTCCGCTCTTGACCTTGTGAACCCGCAGAGGCCTGTAGCTTAGTTACTACGCCTGCGCAGAACGGCCATTAGCCCGCGTTTTTTCAGTCGCTTTTCTCAACGCTCCGCAAGCTTAAGAGTATCCTGCTTCTTTGTTCTTTTTCCTGCTGATACCGTGAACCGCTTACCGTGCGGGGTGAGGGCGATATATTTGAGATTTGTTCTCCTGTTTCATGGCTTGGCTGCCTTGCGAATAAACCGTCTCTTTGCTGCAAACCTCGGCATTTCATTTTGGCTTGCTGCGGATCCGGCAAGAGGAACCTGGTTCGGTAACAACTACCTTAACAAATTACTGTTCAAGTTAAACATAGAAAAATGACTTAAACTATGGGGTGGTAGGCAGCTTCATATATTCATCTGGAGCCAGGCAGGTGAAGAATGAAAGCAAAAGTGAAAAGATATTTTAGATATAATTAATGTTCCAACTCAGATGATTTGAATTTAATCAGAAAAAGGAGATGACTCTGCATGAGCCTGACTTAATATTAGGTAAAAGCCTTTAAAGGAAGGCCTGAGCTCCAGCTGACCACAGACCGCAGAGGACCTGCTTGCTGGCTCATTCAGTGACTGACACCACCATGTTGGAAAGGCCCACTGGGCTTGGAACCCTGGGTCGGCTCTAGAAACTGAGACTGGCCTCTAGGATATGAGGGCAGCATTTTGCCAACATCTAGCAAAAAGCCGAGGCCCTCCGTCAAGAATGAAGTTTGTCAACCACCTAAATAAGCTCGAGCGAGGATTCTTCCAGTCTCCCCATGAGAATGCAGTCCAGCTGACATCGGCAGAGGAACCAGGTAGGTTGTGTCCAGACCTGACCCGTAGACGATGTGAGATAATAAATATTATTTTAAGCTGTACTTACATGGTAGTTTATTATGCAGCAGTATAGAAGTAATACATGAGCCCCTCACTTCATGTAAGCATATACATATATTTTTAAGTGCAATCTATATGTATGTATTTGGAAGTAGGAAAAAAATGTTGATATTGTCTATAGTTTTCTTTTTATTCTCCCTCCCTCCTTCCCTTCCTTCCTTCCTTCCTTCCCCTTTGTCCCTATGGGGGCAGGGAAACCTTGCAAAATAACTCTGGCGTTATTTTAAAGTTTGTTACGATACTATTTGGCTGAGGGAACCAATAAAAAAAAAAACCAAACAAAAAAAACAAACTCACATTTGCAGGAAAACCTGTTTTCTTAAGCCTTCATAACACCTAAAAAACCCTTAGGCCAAAACAAATACTTTTTGTTGCCACATAGAGACCTTTATGAAAGGTGAATACAAAACTATCAGGCTGGAATTCACACCTAATCAGTTCTGTATTAGAAGAATAAAAATCTCACACCAAAGAAAAATGGGTGTGCAAGCAGATTGTGAAAAAAAAATATATATTCATTTTATACTTTGTGATCCTTATTTCATCCAAGAGTCTAAAGGAGCAAAAACAGAGAAACTACCTTTGCAGATATCATTAAAAATTTTTTTTTTTTTATCCTCTCAGATTTTTCTCACCTCAAAAAATGTCTTTGGAGAAGAAAAACTCCTTAAATATGCCTCCGTTCCCTTTCTAATAGAGCAGTAAGTCTGCCTGCAGTTATTTAAGAGTTTTACTTCTAATTATGAAAGAAAATTGACAGTCCATGAAAAAAATTACATGTGAAAAAGTAAAAAAATTTCCACAATCTTAAAAATGCCTTATACATCCCTGTCACTGATCTATAGTTTACTTTATGTGTTCTTTTTAAAGACTGATATCTGAGTCTGCTTACCTTCTGCGCATAAACCTCGGTCTGTGCCATCTATTATTCTTTTTCCCTTATGCTGATTTTGTTTGTTTCTCTTTATCACCTGAACTGTGTCACTCTGCCAGAATCCCATGGTGTAGATATGTCCGTACTCCACATTTGGAGACAGTTAAAATTGAACCAGCATCCCTTCTCTAGCTCCTGAGCACATAAATCGGGATAATTGTTTGTCCTTAAATATTCTGTGATAAAGAGCCTTTGTCTGGTTTGGAGACTCAAAGCGGTATCAGTTTTTGGTCTAGTCAGAATATCCTGTAACTTATATGTTGGTTACTCTTAAAATTACATTTTTCTTCCAGAGCTTCAAACAATTCAGTTTTACAGGTGCCAAGATTTATATGTTTCCATTTATATACTCAGTATCAACAAAGCATTCAAGATCTCTAAAACTGAACTCATCATTCTAATCTATTTGTACCAACAATCCAGTTACCCAACCCAGAAGCCTGTTGCTCATTCTGGGAGTCCTGTACATCCCAGGCTCCTTGGTCTTCTTTAATTTCATATTCAATCCATCACTGGCCCCGTCCCTTTGCCAATTAAAAAGCTCGCACCTTTGCCCTTCTGTCTCTCCCTTACTCCCTGCTCTTACTGGGTTCAACTTTGGGAAAGGCATATTTGGCACCTCTCTCTAAGAGAACCCACAATAACAGACTGGCAAAGGGACAGAATCAAGTCACAACTATATGTATGATTTTTGTCAAGTGACATTTATAATGTTAATGTCAAGTATTTTATCTTAGAAATATTGTAAGTCTGGAGCCAGTTATTCAATGGGCACATCATTAAAACAAAAATGATGTGTTAGTAATAATTTAGAATTCAAATTGTCAGTAAAAATGTACAAGCTAAAATTCACTGAGCAATTACTATATGCAATTTAGATGCATTTTTTTATTTAATTCTCCCAGTAATCATACCACATCTTATGATAAGGCAGTATGGCTGTGGTTTAGAGCCTGGATTTTGAAGTCAAACTGGCTGAGGTTGAGTTGCAGCTTTGCTATTTAAAACTTGTGTGATCTTAGACAAATTTTTAAGTTCTTTGGTGTCTCAGCTTTCTCATGTATAAAATGGGGAAGATGATAATTGTACGTACTTCAAAGGATCTTTCCTGGGACGTAGTATACACTCAAGAATATTAGATATTTTTATTACCTTTATCATATAATTCTTGGAGATTCAGATTTTAAGTAACATATCCAAACTTATACAGTTAGTAAAGTGGTATAAACTAGATTAAAATATAAGTGTTTACTCAGAATACATAATTTTAATCTCACTGCTTTACTGCCTTTCTACTAGTATAAAGGCTTGACAGCACAATTATCAAACTATATTTTTTCCATTTTCAGTAAAATATATTTTTTTTCATGTTGGCTTTTTGTCAAATTATTTTTGTCATAAAATTTATGATAGATTCTTAAGCATTACATTAACATTTTAGAAAATGAAAATGTTGACTGACATTTCCCTTTATTTCTGCCACCTGGAAGAAACATGTGAAAGTAGTATTTATTTAGCCCTTATCCTGTCCATTAATCGAGTCCAAAGTTAATCATCCACGGGGAAATTATTTACAGTGCTTTTTAGACATTTACATTTTATAGAGAAATGGTGACGTCAGAGTATTAAGAATATAATACGTAGTCTTCTTTCGATTAAGTATTGTGCCCCTATGACTAAAGGATGAATTTAAGCTTTAATAGATTATTTTCTAGCATTTACATTACAAATAAACAAATGATATCTTGAATTTCCATCTTCGTTGATTATTTTACTTTGTGTCTTTATCAATTCCTGCCATTTGAAGTCATAATGCAAAACAAGACTTGTTTCCTGTAATGTTGGTAATCCTCATGTTGGTATGAAATAACCTGTGAGCTGGGTCAGGAGGCAGGGGTGACAGTGCTAATGACACATGGTGCAGGTGTAAGGATGGTTTATTGGGGAAACCTAGAGGCAGGGGGTAGAGGAATGCATGTAGCTCCTTAAACCTTCATCATCTCACAGTGCTGTGCACTTAAATCAGGTACACGGGTAGCTCTGGGGGTGGGGGGAGGGAGACCCTCTGCTTCCCTGCCACTCTGTCTTTTGTATATTTATAAGGAATTAGTAGGGGACAAGGGAGTGGCCAAGCCATTCTGTAATAGGGGAAGGATGTTCATTCTTGGAGAGTGGCTGGTTTCAGAAATTAACATCTATATATAGATAGATAGATAGGTAGGTTTTTTATTTTGTCTAGAAAAATTTCTCATGTAGTTTAAGAAAAAAATAAATGAAAGGTCTGTTTAATGGATCCCTTTTCTTCGTTGAAAACAGCAACATTCATAACAGTTAAAGCAGACTTATAACCACTTATTCAAGGCAGATGCAAAAAGTCATACAGCCAGAACAATTACCAGATCATCCTGCAGGGTATGAGCCATCAAGAAAACTCTAGGAAAGCCAGGTTGGGGAGAGGATCTTTGGCGGAGGGATACTCAGTGCCTTAAGTCAAAAAGTGGCTTACTTTATATATGCTCCCATTCCATTGACAAGCGCTTATCCTCACATGACCTCAAGAAAGGCTGGGAAATAGATTTAAGCAGGAAAGTGGTGTGCAGTTACTGTGGGGAAAAGAGAGTAGGTTTGGTGGATAGATAGTATTCTCCACTATAATCTTTAAGTTCCTTAAACTGCTTTTCCCCTTGGTAATTAACTTTATATTTTTAAATAGTACATTTACATTTATATTCTTGATATGTCTGGTTTACATAGTATATAGTGCATTCCTCTAATAATGAAAATATTATAAACATCCAAAATCCTCTTTATGATCTTTCTCCAATACTGTTATATCATTATATTTAATTTTATAAATAGGTGTTTACATCATTTTGACTGTGTAAACACTGTAATACAGGGCCAATAAATTTTTTATTGTAGAGCTGTTTTGAATTAATTTTCCAGTTTTCATTTCATCATTATTATTGGCTATATACATAACTGTTTCTATCCAGAAACTTCTTACCATTAACTATCATATTTTTCCACTATATCAGGTCTACCACATACCCAGATGGTTCCAATCTATTTGTTGAGATAAATACACTCAGAACATGGCACATTTAATTTTGCTCAGTTACTTGGGTTTCATGGATCCTATTCCAAGTCTAAGAATGGAATGCTGATTGAATATTGATTAGCAGTCATAGAAATTCCATTCTCTTTGCCAGTGATTGTTTTAGATTTGTCCATGGTAAGCACTCTTGGCTAATACGGAGACGGAGATGGACATGGTGTTAGGGAAAAATTTCCCAAGTAGGTATAAAATGGCAACTCATCCCCTTTTGGCTTTGGATAATGTTCTTTGAGGATAAGATACTTGGATCTCCTGTAACTCCTTTGCTAATATAACACATAGATAACTGTAGAGAAGCTTTTCTGGATTCCTGAATTTGTGATCAGCTAAAATAATATTCCTGAGGCTATTCTGCCTGCAGGCTCTGGTTATGAAACATAAGAAAGAGCCTCATATCTATTCCTATTTTGTGTGTGTGTGTGTGTGTGTGTGTGTGTGTGTGTGTGTGTGTGTGTGGAGTTTTAATGGTATCTGTATCTTTTCCTTGAAAGGTGAAGGGATTTGCTTGACCTCATCGGCCTCTAATTTTCGTAATTTCGTGCCATTTTGCTGTTACTTTTTATATATATTTTATATTGCATTTTGTTCTTGACAGTTTATTAGGGCAGCTATGAAATTTACTGTTATTTACCTAAACATGAGTCACGCTTAGTTTTTGTGAATTCATTCCTCATTGATGAGTACTTCTCTGAAAGTGTTTCCTGAGTTCTTCTCTGATATACTACCTGTGGTTGCCTGAGAATATGTTTATTTTCTTGGCATTTAAATGATATTTTAGCAGCTATTAAAATTATATGCTCTAGGTTGTTTTTATTCAACACCATTACACTATTACTCCATTATCTTTGAACATCTTGGTTTGCTCCTCAGAAATGTGATACTTATATTGTTCTCATTTCTTTCCAAGTGCTTGCAGTTTTTTCAGTTTTTGAAAGACTTGAATTTTAAGTGTGTTATCACCATTGGTATTCTTAAATTGCATTTGATTGGGATAGGGGATTTTTCTATGGAGGATTTTTGTGTTTGTGTGTGGTTATTGTGATTGTTGCTCCATGAAATGTTTTAAAATAGAGTATTTTCTATGGGAAAAACTATCAACCATTAATTCAAATATAACTCTAACTTACGTTTTTCTTTTGATAAACCTCTAAAGATGATCTGACTTCCAGTTTCTGGTCTGGTCCAACATAGAAGAAGCTTGAAGTCCTTACACCCTATCTACATGACAAGAAAAAAAAGCTAAACAAGCTGAAAATCAACAATGGTTCTTAGATTCCTCAGAGAATTAAGGTCATGGGAAAAACTGCTGCCTGAAAAATTGGAGAGATAGACAGCTGGGTAGGAAAAAAAGTAGTAATTGACATACTGCTGGTGGCTTAGTGCAGACAAGCTTGAGAGTTAAAAATTCTAGAGGTGGGGCAGGTCTTAGAGGGCCTCCTGCACGTTCATGAGTTTTACATCTAGGAGAACTACCAGGTTACAAGAGTGAAGATTGGGGAAAATCCCCTACTCCTTCTGGCAGGGAGAGGGAAAAAGTAGCCGTTTAAAGTGCATACATAGCATTCTGTTCTTTTTCAAAGACCATCCTCAAGGGAACTGTTTTACCAGACCCTAACCTGTCGGAGATTGAGTCGTCTAACTGATCTGGGAGCAGGGTAACAGCTAACTCTAGTCCCCTTTAGCTTTCTACATGTGTAGGAGAAAATACCCTTATCCCCTACTTGCTTTCCTACTATACCTAAGGGAGGAAAAAACCAAACAAACTGGGAAACATTCATGAAGGTCACAGTCCAGGGCTTAGGCTCACTAAAAAGACTGATTATAGGACTATAAAAATTATCAGTAGGGGTCCTATATAATAACAGGGGAATACAATAGAAAGAACTACCTGTCTCAAACAGTAAGGAGAAATTTCTAGGGTAACCCGAAGACAACAGGACAGCCAAAACAAGGATATCAGAGGACAGTTTAGTCTCTGACATCTACAATTATAGCAAACAGTAAATACAGCCTAACTCCTAACCAGATAAACACAAAACCGTACAGTAAAGGCCCATTTACCTAAGTTCTGTTCACCCAGGACATGTCCAGCCTTCAGCAAAAATTACAAGGCATACTAAGACGAAAAGCACAGTTTGAAGACATAGGGCATGCATCAGAACTAGACTCAGATATAGCAGAAATTTGAGAGTTATCAGACTGAGAATCTATAATCTGTAGTTAAAAACTATAATCAGCTCGCTAAGGGCTCTAGTGGAAGAAGTGTACAAGATGCAAGAACAGTTGTGCAATATAAGCAGAGAGATGGACACTCTAAGAATCAAAAGGTAATGCTAGAAATAAAAAATGCAGTAACAGTGTTAAACTAGCCTTGCATACTTGAAATAAATTCCACATAGTCATGGTGTATAATGTTTCTACTATTTCAATGAGGATTTTTTCATCTGTGTTCATGAGAGCTGTTGGTCTGTAATTTTCTTGTAATATATTTGTCTGTCTTGTTTTGGTATTAGCATAATGCTGACCTCATAGAATAAATTAGGCTAGCAGTCGAACTGTGTTTACTGTTATCTCTAGATGTAGGTATCAGAGGCTGAGGTCTCTATAGAGTTCTCATTTTTGTATACCCTGTTGTCTCGTGTTTCTTTAGAGACTACTTCTTAAATAGTGTCTGAGCCCTTCAGTTCTTTCACCTGTAATCCCTGCGATTATATAGAACCATGATTGATGTGGTGGCAAGGGGGGGAGGGGAGAGGAAGTGTCTATTATAAGTCCATGATTAGGTTTTAGTGTATGAGTGAATCTGTGCCCCTGGGCTCTCACCTCCATGAGTGCTTCTCTGCTTCCCCCTGCCACACACTTCTGTGTGAGAGAGGAAGGCAGTAAAAGGTGGAGTTGGAGTTAGATATTTCCCTCCCCCTAGGTGGGTCATGCCCTGGTAAAATCCAAGCTGGTTAGGTGCTAGTAAAACAGTTTCCTCTGGGAACACGATTTTGTTAAGGAGAGAACAGCCTGCTGTATGACTGTTCTAAAATGATTACTTTTCTTCTCCCTGTGCCAGAAGCAGGAGGGGGTTTTTCTCAAATATTTACCCTGAGAACCTGGTGGGATTCCTGGAAGTAAAACTCAAAGGTTTGGCGGGGGTGGGCTCCCTAAGACTGGACCCCAAGGAGGTTTTAATCTCTCTGTCTCAGCCCTCATCAGTTAGTTAATTATCCATTAATGATTTCTATCTGTTGCTGGCTCCAGGGGCAGTAGCTTTGGTTCCCAGATACCTTTGATTCTCTGTGTTTACCTACCTTCTGTATTTTTGATGTGGTAGCTTGACCCGTGACCTCAGTTCTTGGATAGATATAAAAATGAGTTGTCAATTCTCAGTTCAGCTTTTTTCTTGTTGTGAGGGTGAAGATGACAATTTCCAGCTCTTTAAGTGTTGTACTGGAAACCAGAAGTCTGTTATTGCTTTTAATTATGGTTAAATTTCTCATGTCTCGTGTTCCCTCATGGCTGCAGTATTTCCCTGGGGTTATTAAGTAGCATGGATGGTGAATTCTATTTAGGAGAGACACTTAGATTTCACTATGCATGACATCTGATGTGTTTAGGTGGTGGTGAAGAGAGCTTTCTGAGAACAAAGAATTTGATATTAAAATCTTATAGTTGATGAGGAATATTTGATCCAGAACATGCTGTTTAAGAACTCTCTATTTCAACTCTAATAATCTAGTTCTCTGGATAAAGAGTAGCAATAGGGAAAAGGACAAACAGACTAATCAATATCCCTTATATGGTCAACTTTTCCCCTTCCTTGCGAGACGCTGGAGACATCTTAATGTAACTCAGCTAAATTCGATACCAAATTTTTGTTGTTATTTCTAAATAATGATGTAGAGGGTCATTACCCAATAAAAGAGGACACCTAAGGATATCTTCTCCACCCTAATTCCTACTCCTGTAACCAAAACATAGGCTGGCTAACAATTTTCTTCTGCTCTAGGTCTTTTCTTTGGGATTTGGACTTGCAAGTCAGATATGTTAATTTACTGCTTGGTTTTCTGACATCACATGGATTAGGATTTGGAAGGGGAATTAGAAATGCATGATAATTTGCTGCTCTTCAAGTTTTAGAAGTTTCATCATGAGATTTTTTTTCCCCTTATTGAGTTAGAGATATTTTTATTTTAAGGTCTATTTCCTTATGTTCCAGAGAATATCTTGCAGAAATTTCCTTAGAAATTTTGAAAGAGAGACATGTTTTCTGAATCATTTTAAGTTTGGAAGTGTATTTTTTGTCCTCCACCTTATTTTTTTATGAGTTTTATCACAGAATTTTGAAGTCATAGAAACATTTATTCTGATATCCAATGATACTTTTGAAAAACACGTAAAAATGGAGGCTAGTGACCTAGTAAACTATGTTTGTTTAAGTGTTTTTTTCTACCTGTACACTTTAAATATTGTACCTTTATTTCTACTCTTCTGGAATTTGATGAACATATTTTGTGGGTCTTTTTATGTTTACTATAGTTAGCATTATGTAAGCACTTTTAATCTGGAGACTTAAAGTGTTCAGTTCTAGGAACTTCTCTTGCATTTTTTTTTGTTCATCATCTTTTTTTTTTTTTTTTTGCGGTACACGGGCCTCTCACTGCTGTGGCCTCTCCCGTTGCTGAGCACAGGCTCCAGACGCACAGGCTCAGCGGCCATGGCTCACGGGCCATGGCTCACGGGCCTAGCCGCTCCGCGGCATGTGGGATCTTCCCGGACCGGGACACGAACCCGTGTCCCCTGCATCTGCAGGCAGACTCTCAACCACTGTGCCACCAGGGAAGCCCTGTTCATCTTTTTAAACATTTTTAGAGCTTCCTCCTCAGTGGACACTTAAGGTCTTTTATTTTTAATTTGCTCTATTTATGCCATTTTTTAAGTTCAGTTTACTTTCATAAAGATTTTTCTTTACTTTAAATAATATCTATTAAATTATTTTTATTAACTCCAAATATCTATGTCCTTTTATTAATCTTGCCCTTATGCAGTGGTTGTAATGTGTCTCATATCTCAGTCTATTAACTTTAAAACTCCTAATTCTCTTTTGTAGGGACATTTATAAGAATGATTATAGGAACAACTGATAGTTCCTCTTCACCATCTGCTCTCAAAGTCACAACTGATTTTCATGTTCTTTCTGTCATACGTTCTAGACTCTTCTGATGGAATAGGTAGCTTACTTGGTGGGGTGGCCCAGATCGTCATCCCTGAGTGATCTTAACTCTGTATACCATGCCCCATTTGAGCCCTGATACTGTGCTTGTCATTTTACCATCAGAATTAGAATGGAGAGTTAAAGACACACCAAGTGACCTCCTGGGTGCTATTCCCTGATCCCACTGTGTCACAGCAAGCATGCCTCATTCCAGTGATAGGAATTAATTCTCCCTGAATGGTTAATGACTTCTCTCCTGACTGCTGCTATCTTGAAACAAGAAGATTGAAATGAATGGACAGGGAATAGTTTTAATTTGAGGATTAATGGAACCCCTGCTAAAGCCCCTGGTAAAAGAATGTCTCTTCTAGGAACTAGAATCTCTAAGCCTATAGAGCCCAGAATTAGGGTCTTTAAAGTATAAATTAGCCAGGTAGATTACTGAGTATTGTTATGAATGCAAAGCACAGGTTGAGTTTCACAGAAATTAGACTGAGAGTTGTTGAGATTTGCATGCGTGAACTTTATTGGAAAGTGTTCTTGTCATCAGACTGTGGGAAACTTAAAGAAATAGAATTCACCTGAGGGATGATGAGGTCATGATACAGTCACAGCAGATTTTAATTAATCCCATGAGGCTTCTAAAATGGTTGAAATAAAGTTGGAGGGCAGTAGACTATGTCATGTGTTGTCCAGATTTGTCCTGCAGAACTCAGGCTTTAGTTTCCCAGCTAACGAGGGTGTTAGCAGCCAGCAGTCTCAGCTAAGTCCGTCTCACTCTTTTCTCCGATAAAGTCACACCTCAAAAATCACCTACCTCTTCCTGGGACAGCCCCCAACTAAATACTGGTTAATGGTGAGGTATGAAGATCTGTGATCCAGAATCAGTAGAGAATGAGCTCAGGCCTTTGTAGGTGAACTGCAGTTTACCATTTCCCTCTGCTCAATTCTGCTTTCTTCCTGTCCCTCAGGTATGGATCCTGAGAGCACCCACTCCCCATTAAACTTCATTCATGTCTAGATGCATGTCAGATTCATCTTTACGGGGAATCTCTTGTGTCACTAAGATTTCCTTGACACAAATCTCCACACTTACTTCATGAAGCAAGTGGATCAGAATGTGAAATCAACCTTTTCAATGATTTTTTTGGATGGCTTTCAGTTTTTTCATGGATGAAATTACAAGGCCCCCTAAATTTCTGGTAGTAAAGTAGCTTTCTTTTCAGACCACACATGAGATGGGAAAACAAGATCAGTACTCTATCATGTGTAGGTTTTTTGCTTCATTCTCTTATTTTTGACTTTACTTCTTATTCTGCCCTCTACTTTCATTTCCAGATTCCATTGTCTCCTGAAGAGAAAATGTTTACAGAGAGTAAATCTCTGATCTCCTAGTAGATGTTCTGCTTTCTAGCATCTTCTGCTTTAAAATAGGGAAAGATACCACCTGTTCCTATAGATAGATTTCAAAGCACTTTTACCCACATCTTACTTTGTATATAGTGCTCCCAAATTCTTAATCTCTTTGTAATGATAGTTCAGCAAGCTAAATGGTCCTCTTCTTGTTTTCTCTCTAAAGCTTAAAATACTCTCCTATTCAGATAAAATTGTAATATAAATTCTAAACAAAAATAAATTCTTTAAATGCTATAAATTCTAATCTAAAAATAATTCTTATCAATTTTTCTCTCCAGAAAATAATCCTGATAATATATGTATATGAGAATTTGAATACAGGAAGTAGATCTCAACAAGGCTTTTGGAAATAGTAAGGAATGGGTAGGAGCTGAAAGCAGCAAAAAATGCTTTACAGACAAGTGTTGTTATAATTATTTACTAAACATCAAAACAAAGAAAAGCATGTAATTAAAATTGAAGAAATTAAATTCTAAACAATTTGATGCCTTGGAGCCTTTGCTGTTACTTATGTCAGCTGTCTCGATGGTTTAAAAATATAACTTTCAAAATCTACACCGACTCTTTTCAGGTATTTTAAAATTCATTTTAGGGAAGCTCACGTAGAGTTTCTCCGAACAGTAACTACAGGAATTTTCTTTTTTGCCAAATTTTAAATGTTTAATGGATTGTTTGTATCTGGTCTTAGAAGCTTAGTTTCAGTTTTACAAAGGCAGTTTCTCATGTGACGTTTAAAGACAACACTAGGGATGGTACTACTTTTGGTACTCTGGTCTTGATTCCTGCTTAGAAGATATGCTTATATTTATAATCCCAAATTTATGTACCTTTATAATCCCAAATTTTAATTTGGTACTGACAATTTTTCTAGCATAGGTTTCTTGTATCCAGAAAGCATTTATTTTTAAAGCTTTTAAAGCATTTACTTTTGTGTGTCTACTTATTTCAGATAGATCTTCATGATTGTAACTCTTTCTGAGAGCTTATTTCTTAATTCTGTGTGTTTGTGAGTGCAGGGTGAGGGTGGGGAGTAGACTATTTAGAATAACGTTTGAATGTGAGAAAATATGACAAATAGTCATAAAATCTGATTTTCCTTAGAGATTCAAAATGATGTACAGAGTACAGGTATGACACCATTTAATAGGCAGAAAAATGAGCAAATTGATTATTTTTAGGTTCTGTGTTGGCTGGTCATTTGCAAATTACATTAATTATCAAGAGAAAACAAAGTACATTAATTATCAAGAGAAAAAACAGTAAGATTTTTCTTAGAAACCGATACTACCTTTGAATACATAGTGTAGAGGATATACTGAATGCTGTGAGTTTCAGTAGATACAAAATTTTATTTCTTATTTTGTTATTTGAATTCCTTTCTTTATCATAAATTCTACCTATACAATATTTGAAGAGAATAAAGAGAAACTATCACACTTCCCTAAAGTCTTTGAACTTTTAACGTTGAGCAATATGCCCTTTCGTTGAAGTAAAATTTCAAATGTTCCAAAGATTTAAAGTTATAAAGCAAGAAAACTATGCTAAAGGTGTTTCTTTAAAATGTTTCATTCTTTAGCCATATCTGAATGTCGTAGATTTTGAGTTTTTTTCTCTAGCATTTGTTTTGAAGTACTACTTCCTAACAATTTATCTCGAATGTCCTATTCCACTGAAGTCAAAGAAGACTTTAGTCTACATTTTACAGTTTCATCAGTTGCATGAGTGACTTTTCAAAAGTAAGGTTTTGTTTGTTTACTCTCACCTTGATCCTTCTTCAATAATAAAATACTGCATTCTGACTCTTCATTCTGTCTTTAAGGAAAATCAGTCCCACATAATTTACTTTCTAGGAAATAACTAATGCTGGAAGTCCTTTGGAAACCTAGAAACTTTTGTTTGTTATTTACAATTTATATAATATCAAAATTTGCAAATGTCTATTTAATATATTTTATTTATCTATTATAACAACAGAGTGGCAAAAGTAAAGTTGAGAAATCAGACCCATGATGTAGATTTTACAAGACACTTCTTTCCTTGCCCAATATTGAAAGGTCTGTGTGTCTCTGTTCAGATATTAAAATTGATAATTACTCAGGAAATACGCAAAACACATATGTGAAAAGATCTTCCACACTTAGATAATATCACATTATTCACAGAACAGAGTTAGCACCATATCCCACGCACCCCGTCAACATCCTGGAGCAAGGAACCACCATGGAAAATTCTTTACCCAGATAAATTAGGATAATTGAAAAAAAACTTAAGAATTACTGAAAAAATGGACAAGTGTTTTTAAGTGAGAAAATTTATTACAAATTAAGCAGCTACAGCATTATCAAGAGGCCAATTCGTTTTTATTTCAGCTGTCTAGTCTGAAACTCAGTTGGTATCTTGTCTTCCTTCATTTCTATCAGCTGAGGACAGAACGTGAAAACCCAGAATTAATCTGCACATTAAAATGATTAACTGTAAGGCTGTGTAATTTAGAAGGAAGCAATGGGGATGAAAGATCTGAGTAGGAAAAAGACAATGAGACAAGAGATGGGGGTGGAAGAGAAGAATAGGGATAGAGACTCTCCACAAATGATGGTGGAGTTGATTAAAACAAAACAAAACAAAACAAACTATAGGATTGTTTTCTTTGCTTTCTTATCAAAGCTTTTTAGTTTGATATAGTCCCATTTGCCTATTTTTGCTTTTGTTGCCGGTGCTTTTGGTATCAGGTCCATGAAACCACTGCCAAGACCAGTGTCATGAAGCTTTTCCCCTGTTTTTTAAGAATTTTTACAGTTTTGTGTCTTATGTTTGAGTCTTTAATCTGTTTTGAGTTTATTTTTGTATATAGTGTAAGATATGCATCCTATTTCATCCTTTTGCATTGGAAAATCCAGTTTACCCAGTACCATTTCTTGAAGAGATTATTCTTTCCCCATTGTGTATTCTTGGCTCCCTGATCAAAGATCAATTGCCTGTATAGCTATGAGTTTATTTCTGGGCTTTCTATTCTGTTTTCTTTGGTTTATATATATATGTCTTTATGTTTAGATTACTATAGCTTTGTAATATATTTTATAATCAGAAGTGTAAATATTCAGCTTTGTTCTTCATTCAAGATTATTTGGCTATGCTTGGTCTTTTGTTGTTCCATTTGAATTTTTAGGATTTTCTTTTTAGTGATATAAATTTTTCCTTGAAATTTTGATGGGAATAAGATGGAATCTGTAGATCACTTTGGTAGTATGGTTATTTTAACAATATTAAGTCTTCTAATCCATGAACATCAGTTGTCTTTCCACTTATTTGTGTCCTTAATTTCTTTCATCAATGTTTTTAGTCTACAAATCTTTACTCTCCATGGTTAACTTTATTCCTAAATATCGTAATCATGTTGATGTTATTGTAAATGGGATTGTTTTCATTTCCTTTTTAGACAGTTTGTTTTTAGTGCATAGAAATAGAACTGATTTTTGTATGTTGATTTTTTTTTTTTAGTTGTAGTATAGTTGATATACAATGTTGTGTTAGTTTCAGGTGTACAGCAAAGTGATTCAATTAGACTCACACACACATATTTGTAGTGTGTTAACTTTTTTTGTATCCTGCAATATATTAGTTCTAAGAGATGGCTTTTTTTGTTTGTTTGTTTTTACTTTTGGAGTCTCTTGGGTCTTCTATATAGAAGATCATGTCATCTGCAAACAGAGACTTTAATTTTTTTCTGATTTGGATGCCTTTCATTTCTTGCCTACTTGCTTTAGCTAGAACTTCTAGTACTATGTTGAATAGTGATAGAGTGGGCATCCTTGTCTTGTTTCTGATATGAAAGGAAAAGCTTCCAACTTTTTGCCATTAAATATGATGTTAGCTGTGGGCCTGTCATATATGGCCTATATTGAACTATCCTTGCATCCTAGGGGTAAATCTCACTTGATCATGATGTATGTTCCTTCTAACATGCTGTTGAATTTGGTGTTCTAGAATTTTTGTTGAATTTTTCGTTCTATGTTTATCAAAAATATTAGCCTGTAATTTTCTTATCTTGGAGTGTCCTTATCTTTGATGATCAGGGAAATGCTGACCTCCTAAAATTAGTCTGGGAATGATCTTCTCCAATTTTTTGGAAGAGTTTGAGAAAGATTGACATGAATTCTATTTAAGTAAAAGTTAACCAGTGAAGCCATCTGATCTGAGCTTTCTTTTGGCATATTTTTGATTACTGATTCAGTCTCCTTACTTGTTATCGGTCTGTTCATATTTCCTGTTTCTTTAAGATTCAGTCTTAATAGGTGGCTGTAGGTTTATAGAAATTTATCTGATTCTTCTGGGTTGTCTAATTTGTCATATAATTATTCATGTTAGTCTCTAAGATGCTTTTATTTCTTTTTTATCAATTAAATCAATTGTAATAACTTATTTATAATTTCAGTCCTCTTTTTCTCTTGGTTAGTCTAGCTAAAGGCTTGACAATTTTATCTTTTCAAAGAACCAACTCTTAGTTTTATTGATCTTTTCTGTTCTTCTAGTCTCTACTTCATTTATTTCTACTGTAGTATTTATAATTTCCTTTCTTCTGTTAGCTTTGGGCTCAGTTTGTTCTTTTTCTAGGTCCTTGAGGTATAAGTTAGGTTATCTGAGATCTTAATTCTTTCTCAATGTAGGCATTTATCACTGTAAACTTCCCTCTTAGAACTGTTTTTACTGTATCCCATAAGTTTTGGTACAGTATGTTGTGTTTTCATTTCATTTGTCTCTATTTTTTGACTTCCCCTTTGATTTCTTATTTCTTCCCTGGCTGATTGATCAGAAATGTGAATTTAATTTCACAACAGAGGAAACAGTAGAATGCAAAGACAATACAGGAATGAAAGAAAATCTTTGTAAAACATATATTGGGTAAGAAACTCCTATAAGTCAATATATAAAGAACTACAACTCAGCAGCACCAAAACAAAAACAAATAACCCCAATAAATGCAAAGGATTTGAACATTTAACCAAAGAATATATATATATATATATATATATATATATATAAAATGGCCAACAGATACATGAAGAGGTGCTTACCATCACTAATCATCAGAAAAGTGCAAGTAAAAATCACAGTGAGATATCACCTCGTAACAGAATGGCTATTAAAAAATGACAAGTGCTGGTGAGGTTGTTAAGAAATTTGCACCCTTGTATATGGTTGAAGAGAATGTAAAATGGCACAGCCTCTATGGAAAATAGTACAGAGTTTCTTCAAAAAATCATACAACTGCCATGTGATCTAGAAGTCCCTGTGGGTATATATCCAGAAGAATTTAAATCAGAACTTTGGAGGGACATCTGCACTCTCATGTTTATTGCAGCATTATTCACAAGAGCCAAGTTAAAAAAACAACCCATATGTCCATCAACAGAGGAATGGCTAAAGAAAATGTGGTATATGCATATAATGGAATATTACCCAGTTTTTAAAAAGAAAGAAATCCTACCATTTAGGACAGCATAGACAGACCTGAAAGAATTATGCTAAATGAATTAAGTCTGTCATAGAATGACAGATACTGAATGATTCTACTTATTTGAATTATCTAAATAGTCAAACTCATAGAAGCAGAATAAAATGGTGATTGCTGGGGGATAAAGGGAGGGGTTATGGAGAGTTGTTTCTCAATAGTTATAAATTGGTGGTTATAAAGATGAATAAGTTCTGGAGATCTGTACAACATAGAGTTTAAACTTAATATGGTATTGTGCTCTTAAAAACATCTCAGGAGTATAGATCTCATGCCAAGTGTCCTTAACACACACACACACACACACACACACACACACACACACACACACACACACACACACGCAAATACAGGAAATACTTTGAAGGTGATGGATACCTTTATTACCTTGTTCGTGGTGATGGTATCATGGATGTATGCAATGGCCAAACTTATCAAAATATATATATTAAATATGTGCAACTTTTTGTATATTAAGTATACCTCAAAGTTTAAAACAAAGACTTTATGGGAGAAGGAAAGGATCAGTTTACACTATTTCCTGGGTTTTTTAATGTATGGTGAATATCTAAAAATAAGATGCTGTATATAGTAATGAGGGATCCTTTACTAATCTTACAAAGATTCCAAGTATAGCTACATTAGACACATAAATATTTAATATGTCCTTTCTCTAATTTGTACACTTCAATAATATATTTTCCAATAATTTTCTAATGGAATTTTAAAAGTTACTGAGAAAGTACAAAAATCTTACTTTTAAAGTGCTGTATCTAAACTTTCCATAGGTTGTTCTAAAGTCTAAATGATTTAGCTAATGGCTGAAAGTCAGATGTAGGATTTCTATTGCTGTGTCATTTGGGGGCTGTGCTGGACTGACGCTCTTCCTCTACGGCTAAATTGTGTTCCAAGTAGATGACTTCTTCAATTGTTATCTTTGCTCTGATGGAGTGGGCATATAAATCAAGTCTGTCTGTTTCCCTTTCACATTGTGCTTTTGATTCACTGTGATAGATTTTGTCATTCAAGTCATGCCAGATCTACTGGGATTGATGTGCTTTTCGTCTGTCACTCTCTTTACACTGTTTGGTTAAATTGCTTCTACTACTTTCAGAGAGAGAGGCTAAAAAGCCTAAGTGGCCATTTCAAACTCAGTTGTGTAATTCAGCTTTTTTACTATCCAAATTCTAGTCATTAGCCTGAGTTTTCATACAAAGGAATTACTGTAATTTGTAAATTTGTCCTCTAACATCCTTTGAATACAAGAATTCAAAATAAAATACCCTAGTTCATATTCACAGTAGTTTCACAGAGATTATAAAATGCATTTTGAGAATAGATTCTGAATTTCATTATCTACTTTTTGAACAAGACCAGATACCATATTAAAAATGAAATATAAACATGCTTTAACCAGAGAAGTTGTCATTATATTAAATTTTTTTCCTGATATGTAACTGAAAAGCATATTGACTTGATAGAGTATTATATTAATGTCATAAGTTTTATAAGTTAAGCTTAAAAAAATGCTCTAACAGCCAGAGTTTCTGGTTCTGCTAATTAGAGCTAAGGCCAAACTTCCTTTTTGTGCTTTAATTTTTAATCTATAAGGTGAAAGAGCTGAATTTAAAAAACTCCAAGGTTATTTTTAGCTCTTCAAAAATCTATGTTCAGGTTATCATGTGTCCCTGTGTGTGAATATGTGTGTCTTCATAACCTCCTGTCTGGATAGGAAATTTGATGGAGATGAAGTTGAGTTACTTTCATAAAATATTCTACTTCAAAGATTTACACTGTGGTTTCCTTTTTAAATGTTTACATGTGTGTTAAATTTTAAACTCTAATCCTTACTTAGGTATCTTGAAATTTTGACAAAACTGGTTCCCAATTCTTCCTTACTATGTAATCTTGAAACATTGTGTGTGTGTCTGTGTGTGTGTGTTTGTGTATTTGTTTAAACATATTCCTGTATATCTACATATGGAAATAATTATTCTTATAGAGTTGGTGTAAGATGCTTAGTGTAGTATGTGGGACACAGTAAATGTCCAGTAGATTGTAGTTACATTAAAAATCATAAAGTTTGATATGTAATCTATAAATGACTTTTTATAACTAGTTTTCTAGAAGTAATACCGTGCTATTCTTTCTTTATATACAGCACCTGGTTCATGTAGTTTAATTTTTCCTTAATTATAAAACAATATATCACTAGTTAATGACACTGGGGAGATTCTGACAGAAAATACTATAATACCTCATTATTGTTTAGGTTGAATTACTTGGAATATACGTAATATGTTTTATAATGGTCTCAAGTTTAGTGAGAAGGACTTCTCTATGGATTATTGGGTATATTTAATATGTGATTCATTTTCTATTGGGGAGAGGAAAGGCTAGTTTCTGATTTCTACCTTTAAAACTTAAGCTAAAGAGACATGCAGTTTAACCTTTCAAATGACAATAATAAAGGTGAAGTTGCTGAAGTGTTAGTATCCACCTGCATTCCCAGAATTTTCTGGTGCAAAGGACCCATGTATATTTCCAGTCAACTACATAATTGATCACATTCGCAGAAACCTGGTATTTGTTACATCCTTAAGTCCATAGGGCCGAGTAGTGAGAAACTGGATTCTTAGGGTTTTGGAAGGAATAAGTCATCAGGAAGAACATGTATAGACATATATGTCCTGTGATGTGCTAGTAAGGTTTAACCACTGGTTCTCTGGAAAAAAGTTAGCATGTATATATGCACATAGACTTATTATAAATTCTACTTATCAATGGGATATGTAGTACCAATTTGACAAGTAATATACAATATTGCTTATTTTAAATTCCATGTAGTCCATTGATTCTCATAAAATGCTTTTATGGATTTTTGCCTAACTTGTATCTGTAGCCTAAAGATGGTTGTAATTGATAAAATAATGTAGCTCCAATGTAAATGTTGGTTGATATTTTCATTTACATTAATAAGATGAAAGTGAAACAATGAATATTTCAGAACTTTTTCCACATGGCATATTTTCTACATCTTAGAATATTTTATGAATACTAGAAAAAATTTTCTCAATTTTTGAGCTGTTCAGAAAGTAATATCTGTAATATCTATACATGACACACCTTAGTTTTATGTGCATTAATATTTTATTCATTACTGTATTAAATCTAAGTAATTAAAAAATGAAGCCCTGATTTATAGTATTTTCTCATTTCTGTGGTATAAATACTCCCACCCTTTAGAACTTAAGCTACCAAATTGACATCATTGAATGCTGCCTCTTGAAGAGGTGTGCTATAGCACACCACTATATAATGTTTTTATCAAACAGGGCCAAGAGCCATGAATAACTTCAAGAGCATGTAAAATAGTAAAATATAATAAAATAAGTAGGAAGTATTGCATACTTGATATGTTTATTTTTAAAATAATTTTAATATTTCCATATTTTAATTTTTAAAAAATTATTGAAGTATAGTTGATTTACAGTGTTGTGTTAATTTCTGCTGTACAGCAAAGTGACTCAGTTGTACATATATATATATATTCTTTTTCATATTCTTTTCCATTATGGCTTATCATTATGGCTTTTCGTTATGGATATTGAATATATATCCTTGTGCTATACAGTAGGACTTTGTTTATCCATCCTATATGTAATAGTTTGCATCAGCTAATCCCAAACCATCCCTCCCCCACTCCTCCATCTCCTTTGGCAACCATAAGTCTGCTCTCTGTGTCCTTGAGTATGCTTCTGTTTCATTGATATGTTCATTTGTGTCATATTTTAGATGCCACATATAAGTGATACCATATGGTACTTGTCTTTCTCTTTCTGACTTACTTAGTATGATAATCTCTAGGTCCATCCATGTTGCTGCAAATGGCATTATTTTAGTCTTTTTAATGGTTAATATTCTATTGTATATATATACCACATCTTCTTTATCCATTCATCTGTTGATGGACATTTAGGTTGTTTCCATGTTTTGGCTATTGTAAATAGTGCTGCTATGAGGATAAGGGTGCATGCATCTTTTCAAATTAGAGTTTTGTGTGGGTGTATGCCCAGGAGTAGGATTGTTGGATCATATGGCAACTCTATTTTTAGTTTTTTGAGGAGACTCCATACTGTTTTCGACAATGGCTGCACCAATTTACATTCCCACCAGCAGTGTAAGAGGGTTCCCTTTTCTCCACACCCTCTCCAGCATTTATTATTTGTAGACTTTTTAATGACAATTCTGACCGGTGTAGGGTGGTACCTCATTGTAGGTTTGATTTGCATTTCTCTAATAATTAGTGATGTTGAGCAGCTTTTCATGTGCCTCTTGGCCATCTGTATGTCTTCTTTGGAGAAATGTCTATTTAGGTCTTCTGCCCATTTTTCACTTGGGTTGTTTTTCTGTTATTGAATTGTATGAGCTGTTTGTATATTTTGGAAATGAAGCCTTTATCGGTTGCATCATTTGCATATATTTTCTCCCAATCTGTAGGTTGTGTTTTCATTTTGTTTATTATTTCCTTTGCTGTGCAAAAGCTTATAAGCTTGATTAGGTCCCATTTATTTATATTAGCTTTTATTTCTATTGCCTTGGGAGACTGACCTAAGAAAACATTTGTACAATTTACGTCAGAGAATGTTTTGCCTATGTTCTTTTCTAGGAGTTTTATGGTGTCCTGTCTTATAAGCCATTTTGAGTTTATTTTTGTGTATTGTGTGAGGGTGTGTTTTAACTTCATTGATTTACATGTAGTTGTCCAACTTTCCCAACACCATTTGCTGAAGAGACTGTTTTCTTCATTGTATGTTCTTGCCTCCTTTGTCAAAAATTAATTGCTAATTAGAGCTAAGGCCAAACTCTTATTTTGGGGGGATTTACTTATTAATCTGTAAGATGAGAGAGCTGAATTAGGTGTGTGGGTTTATTTCTGGGCCCTGTATTCTGTTCCATTGATCTGTTTGTCTGTTTCTGTGCTGATACCACACTGTTTTGATTACTGTAGCTTTTTAGGATTGTCCAAAATCTGGGATGGTTATGCCTCCTGCTTTGTTCTTTTTCCTCAGGTTTGCTTTGGCAATTATGGGTCTCTTATTGTTTCATATGAATTTTAGATTATTGGTTCTAGTTCTGTGTATTAAAAAAAAAAGTCATTAGTAATTTGATAGGGATTGCATTAAATCTGTAGATTGCTTTGGGTAGTATGGCAATTTTAACAATATTAACTCACCAGTCCAAGAGCTTGGGATATCTTTCCATTTCTTTGAATCATCTTCAGTTTCCTTTATTAATGTTTTGTAGTTCTCAGCATATAAGTCTTTCATCTCCTTGGTAAGACTTATTCCTAAGTATTTTAATTTATTATTTTGATGTACTTTTAGAAGGGATTGTTTACATTTTTTTCCTGATATTTCATTGTTAGTGTAAAGAAATGCAACCAATTTCTGTGTGTTAATCTTGTGTCCTGCTATCTTGCTGAATTTGTTTATCAGTTCTAGTAGTTTTTGTGTGGAGTCTGTAGGGTTTTGTATATATAGCATCATAACATATGCATGTAATGACAGTTTTACCTCTTCCCTACCAATTTGAATACCTTTTATTTCTTTTTGTTGTCTGATTGCTGTGGCTAGGACCTCCAATACTATGTTGAAGAGACGTGCTGACAGTAGGCATCCTTGTCTTGTTCCAGATTTTAGCGGAAAGGCTTTCAGCTTTTCACCCTTGAGTATTATATTGGCTGTGCGTTTGTCATAGATAGCTTTTATTGTGTTGAGAGATGTTCCCTCTGTACCCACTTTCATAAGGGTTTTTATCATGAATGGATGTTGAATTTTCTCAAATGGTCCTTCTGCATCTATTGAGACGATCGTGTGTTTTTTGTCTTTTGTTGATGTGGTGTATCACACTGATTGATTTGTGTATGTTGAACCATCCTTGTGGCCCTGGGATGAATGCAACTTGGTCGTAGTGTATGACCTTTTTAATGTGTTATTGGATTCTGTTTGCTAATATTTTGTTGAGAATTTTTGCATCTATATTTGTCAAAGATATTGGCCTTCAGGGAAGAGATATGGGAACATATGTATATGTATAACTGATTCACTTTGTTATAAAGCAGAAACTAACACACCATTGTAAAGCAATTATACTCCAATAAAGATGTAAAAAAAAAAGATATTGGCCTTTAATTTTCTTTGTCTGGTTTTGGTATCAGGATGATGGTGGCTTCATAGAATGTCTTCATAGAATGTGTTCCTTCCTCATCAGTATTTTGGAAGAGTTTGAGAAGGATCAATATAAGTTCTTCTTTGTATGTTTGGTGGAATTTGCCTGTGAAGCCATCTGGTCCTGGACTTGTGTTTAGGGAGTTTTGTTTGTTTTTTTTTGTTTGTTTTTTACAGATTCTATTTCACTTCTAGTGATTGGTCTGTTCAAATTATCTATTTCTTCTTGATTCAGTTTTGGTGGCTGTGTGTTTCTAGAAAGTTGTCCATTTCTTCTAGGTTGTCAAATTTGTTGGCATATAATTGTTCAAAGTATTCTTTTTTGTGTGTGTTTCTGTGGTATCAGTTGTGATTTCTCCTCTTTCATTTCTTATTTTGTTTATTTGTGTCTTCTCTCTTTTCTACTTGGTGAGCCTGGCCAGAGATTTGTCAATTTTGTATACCCTTTCAAAGAATGAGCTCTTGGTTTTATTGCTATTTTTGTATTTTTTTTAATCCCTATTTTATTTTCTCTATGATCTTTATTATCTCCTTCTTTTTTTTAGTTTTTAATAATGGCATTGTTTAGTAAACTCACAAAATTCACGAAAATCTAACAGCTGTCCCTCATGGGCTGGCAAATGCTAGCCCCTGAACACCACTGGCTACAGTTAACCATTTTAAGGTAACTATAAGTGAGAACATTCTAATGATGTGTATGCACGAGAAGAGATCTACATAGCTACTAAAATCCAGGCAAAAAAAGAAATCAGCTTTAAACACAATCAGATCCTGAAAGCAGACATGTCTCAACAAAACCAGGCAAGTAAGAACTCTCTGACCCCCTTAACTCTTTTCCCCCTCCAACCATTCATACCTTCTGAGCAACCCCAGGCCAGAAGGAGTAAGAGTAGAAACTCACTGGGCTATGGAAGGACAGAGGAGCCCATCACCCTGGGCTAATAATGAGCCCATCATTAAGTACTTTTCACTTAATACAGCTCCCACTAACACTCCCTGTGGCTGGGCTAAGGAAGAGTATTACCATTAAATCAAGTTCAACATTTTGATTATTAACATGGGACAGGCATACAAATTTCTGTTGTTAGAAAGTATTTGCCCACTTAAAGTGAGGTTAGTAATTAATATTTTGTAAGAGATGTGAGGAGAGATGGTCTTATTACCCTTGAATTTTAAAAGGGTAGGCTTAAAACAGAGAAGGAAATCAGTGAATATGTTGTGATTAGATCCCATGAGACATAAGTAATCTATAAAGTTATATACTTTTTTATTGCCCTAGATGTTTTATTTAAGTCAACAAATATATTTTAAAAATTGGATGTCAAGCGTATTTCACATTAAAAGAGATTTCTGTGGTAATTACATACAGAATAACTTACAGGAAAGTAACCTAATTTGTTTGTTTCAAATGGAAAAATATTGAACGTTTGAAATGTTTTGAAAATTTTTCTAAACTGTTATGATTAATTGATTTAAAATAATAAATTCAGGTGACTCATTATTTATATTTATGCCCATCAAGAAATAAGGCATAAAGTAGAAAAAGATAAGATAGATCATCTGGATTCAAATACGAATCAAGAAGCAGTTGTCACAAGGAAAAATAACCCCTTTACTATGTAAAGTTATTAGCTGTATTTAATTTAAATGCGTGTTTATTCTTAGTTTTCCTCCGAACATTCTAATTGAGTTTAAAGGTTTATACTCACTGGGTAGATGATAATTAAAGTCTCTGTATGTCTTAGAAAAAAATTTTAAAGAAAATAAAGCTAAATGAATGAAAATAATAATCCACTTACAGCCACCACCCAACTACGTGAATGTATAACTTCCACGTGTAGCTCACCAACTCAAGGAAAAGTACTTCTTTAACATTCTGGTATTTAGCACAACCTGACCATCAGTCAGAATTTGTTAATTGTGGTTACATATCTTAACAAAAGAACTTTAGGACCAATTATTCTGCCTAGGGAACTCTCAATAAAAAAAAAAAATCACGAAGAGTTACTAATATGCGTATTTAAAAATTAAACCTTAATGCATGAGGATCAATTTGAGAAATATTGTTACTATTTTACTGACAATTTTCTTGATTTTTGTTTAAGATCTTCTTCAAGCCTCAAAGTACATTTTTTGATCCATCTGGTAAAAAAAAAAAAAGGATATTTAAAAATGAATTTTTGTATGAATAAGTATATATTGTGTATATTGTGTGGGAAATTGTGATTATGGTGGGTCTATGTATATAAAACTATGAATTATAATAAACATGATTTAGATAAAACTATTTGTACTGATTTATAGTTATATGCAGCAATGATAGTGTTTTAGATGTATTTTTTGTCATGTTAAAATATTTTGTATCTCAAATATAAATTTTCTTTATCACTATGTGTTGAAGTTATGTCAGTTAAAAAAAAGAACATTTTAGTATAACGAACTGGTATTATAACTTTGGGGCATTGTAAACATTTGTTACATAATTAGTATAGTGTGGAAAACACTAAGAAACAGGAATTATCAGTTATATAAACAATAATTAGTTTGTGAGCTTCTAAAACCTTGAAATTGATGTGAAGACTAAGGTCTATAGCTTGAAATAAGGGGTCTGGAATAAAAATTTTAAACTGATTAGAATTTAACATTTACCAGTTGATATAAATGCATTGCTGTAGTTTTTTTTTTTTTTTGGCTGAGGTTTTTGAAATATTAATATAAGAGATTATGAGTGGAATTCCATAAAAAAGGGCATGCAAACAAACCATAATGTCAACATTATGGTTTCCTACAGTTTATTAATATTTTTCTTATTAGTAATAAAACTCATTGTCAACTCTAATTAGAGATTATATTACATATAAAGTGAGAAGCTTTGAGGCATTGGGCAATGCAATGGCATAGGCCAGGTGGTCCTCATCTGTGTTATTATTTATATAGGTTAATGGAGAGACTAAGTAAATTCTTATATACAAAGTTGTTTTCAGAGTGTATACCAATCAGAGCTCCATGAATACAAGTCATTATAATGTTATAACTATTTTAAGGATTAAAATTAATCATGCATTTAAATAATCTATCATATCTGCCTCATGACTCTCCTTAAATGTACTTTCTTTTTCTCTTCATCCGCCTCTTGGATTGCAGATACATTCACATAGGTAAAATCGTAAAATAAGAAATAATATGTTCATATCTTTTGTCTTAAAATAATTTGATAATAGTAAAATAATTATAAAGCTAGGCCAATTAGCTAGAGCTAAAATCTTGGTTCCTCCACCTCTCAAGTGTGTGGCATTGAATAATTCCTTTGAAGATTTTGTATCTTAATTTTTTCATCTTTAAAATTTGTATAAAAGTTCCTTCCTCGGTTACTACATGTAAATTATTTACAACATTAACTGGTAAATTCTAGGCTCTCAGTAAGTAAATGTTTGCTGTTGTTATCAGGTAGGCTACTTTTGCAGAGATGGGAAAATAATTTCACATTCTATATTGTAGACAGGATTTCCTTGAGGGAGATAAATGAGAATCTTTTGCCTTAAGCCTTCAAGGACATTCTTGAATTACCTATATAAATAAAATAGGTAATATGGCTTGAATATTTTCCTTGGGTATATATCTTTGAAGAAAAGCTTGTCTCTATAGAGAGGAAGGAGTTCTGTATCAAAACAAGTTCTTGACTGTAGTACAAAACATGAAGGAAATAATCCAATTTTAAAGTGTCAGCATATACCATGCACCTATACTTGTCTATTCTCCCTAAACATGGATGCAAGTGATATGGTCTTAGATTAGACTAAAGGGCATATAGTGATAACTTAGTGAACCATTAAGTATTTCATGAAGGGTAGAATGAGTTTATTTTTTATTGTTTGTGATTTTAGATTGCTTAGTTAAAAAATATGCATGATTGAGAATAGATTAAAAATACGGAAGACATTTGAAAGAGGAACACTTTGTGGGAAATTTTTCTGTAGAAAGAAAAATCCAAGATACTGAAAAAGGCTAGAGAAGTGTCAATGGGAAATGTTACAGTAGATAGTATCCTATAAAATGGCAAATTTAAGGACCAAGTCTGAATAGTAAATCCCCTAGAATTAAGTATAGAATCCACTAGATACTAGGTAGTTACTTCCCTGATTAAAATAAATATAGATTTACGTGTTGCCATGTGGTAAGAATATTAATGGAAGGCACAAAGAGTATTATACAAAATATGGAAGATCGCTTCATGCTGTATGTTCTTTGTATTTATTCATTGTTAGTTTCAAGGATCTTTAATACATGTAATCAAATGTTATATTTAATTCAGTGGCACATACATGGAAATTTAATGTTCTGTCAGAAAGCTCTGTCTTCTCCATTTTGTGACCTTATGTTAAAATGGATAATAGTGTGTGGTACTGGCACAGGGATAAACATAGATCAATAGAATAGAATATCGAGTCCAGAAATAAGCGGCACGTATATTGTCAAGTGATTTTTCTACAAAGGTGCCAAAACCACTCAATGTGGCAAGAATAGTCTTTTCAACAAATGGTGCTGGGACAACTGGATAGCCACATGCAAAGAATGGAGGTGGAACCTTGCCTACTGCCATATCCAAAATTTAATTCCGAATGCTTCAAAGACCTAAATGTAAGAGTTAAAATTATAAAGCTCTTAGAAGAAAACAGAGGTCAGTCTTCATGAATTTGGCAAAGGATTATCAGCTATGACACCAAAAGTATGAGCAACAACAACAAAAAATGGACTTCACCAGTACAACTTCTGTGCTTCAAAGGGCACTGTAAAGAAAGTGTAGCCCAGAGAATGGGAAAGTATATTTTTAAATCATATATCCAATAAAGGACTTATATCTGGAATATATAAGGAACTCTTATAGCTCAACAATAAAAAGCTTAAAAAAATGAGCAAAGAATGTGAATAGACATTTTTCCAAGAAAGATATACACCTGGCCAATAAAAACATGAAAGTGTGTTCAACATCATTAACCATCAGGGCAGTGTAACTAAACACAATGAGATATCACCTCATACCCTTAGGATGTTAGAAGTGAAATTGAATTGATAAGTCAAATAATAAGTGTTAGCAAGGATGCAGAAAAATGAGAACTGTCATACACCACTGATGAAAATGAAATATGGTGCAACCTTTTTGGAAAGCAGTGTGACATTTCCTCAAATGATTAAACATAGTTATCAAGAGAGACCCTGCAATTCCTGTCCTAGTTATATACCCAAGAGAAATGAAAACACATACCCAAACATACACACACAAATTTGCACAAGAATATTTATAGCAGCATTACTGGTAACTACCAAATGTTGGAAACAACATAAATATCCATCAGTGGATGGATAAACAAATGTGGCATATCCATAAAATAGAATATTATTCAACCCTACAATGGACCAACGTACTGGTACATGCTACAACTTGTATGAACCTTAAAATCATAATGAAAGAAGCCATTCAAGTAAAGTCCGTGTATTATGATTCCATTTACATGAAAGTCCAGAGTAGGAAAATCTATAGAGACAAAACAGATTGATGGTTGCTTAGGGCTGGAAGTGAGGAAGATGAGAAAATAAGAGGCTGATCGCTTAATTGTACAGTGTTTCTTTTTTTTTTTTTTAATTAATTAATTTACTTTTGGCTGTGTTGGGTCTTTGTTTCTGTCGAGGGCTTTCTCTAGTTGCGGTGAGCGGGGGCCACTCTTCATCGCGGTGCATGGGCCTCTCACTGTCGCGGTCTCTTTTGTTGCGGAGCACAGGCTCCAGACGCGCAGGCTCAGTAATTGTGGTGCACGGGCTTAGTTGCTCCACGGCATGTGGCATCTTCCCAGACCAGGGCTCGAACCCGTGTCACCTGCATTGGCAGGCAGATTCTCAACCACTGTGCCACCAGGGAAGCCCCCAGAGTTTCTTTTTGAGGTGATGAAATGTTGTAAAATTTATTGCGATGTATCTGTGTCATACCAAAAAATCATTGAAATGAGTGACTGAAATGAGTACACTTGAAATGAGTGACTTCTGTGGTATGTGAATTTTATTTCAATAGAAATTATTGAATTTCTATTTCAATAAAGAAAAGAAAGGTATAGTATGGATATAAAGAATGTAAATATGTTTGTTTATGCCACATAGCATACTTCTAGGTCTTAAATCTTCTTGCATTGTATTGCAGGTTGATTTCTAGGAACATAGTATATTTTTGGAGTGTCATCTTTAGAAATCTCTATGATGTGTGAGAGTACTCTCCAGTGGTATATTTTGATCAAAAAAACTATAATGTGAATTTTTAATCCAATATAAATGGTTTAAAAATATGAAATTTTGAGAACTACAAAAGGCAGGATAGTGAGGATGTTAGAAGTATTAATTCTGGAGCCAGACTTCAGCCAGTTGTTATCTGTGTGACTTTGAGCAAGCTTTTAAACCTAGAGAGGGCGTGAGTTTCCACATACTTAAGTTGGATAATACTTCCAACTCATATATTAGGTAGGAAACTAATACTACATGTAAAACACTTAGAATAGGGTCTGGCAAATAGCAAAGATTCAGTAAGTAGGAAAATCAAAGTTATCTTTGGTCTTACATGTACACATAAATGCCACTTTCTTATGGAAAGAAATGAAAGGCTCAGTTATTTTCCTAGACGTTGTCTTCCCATTGAATGCAAAGAAAGAAAAAAACATAACCTAATTCTGTGACCTTTTCTCATTTCTCAGAAATTGCTTCCTAGTTTTGTTATTATTTTTATTGTGGTAAAAGAAGCATAACAAGATCTACTCTCTTAACAGTACTTAAGTATTAAATCTAGCAAAACATGTACAAGATCTACATGAGGATAACTGTAAAGCTCTGATGAATGAAATCAAAGAATAAAAGAATGCAGAGAGATTCCATGTTCATAGATGGGAAGACTCAATATTGTCAAGACACCAGTTCTTCCCAACTTGATCTACAGTTTCAGTGTGGTTCCACTCAAAATCTCAGCAAATTATTTTGTGGATATTGACAAAGTGATTCTAAAACTTAAGTGGAGAAATAAAAGACAGAATAGACAGTCTAGACAACCAATATTAAAGGAGAAAGACTAAATTGGAGAACTAGCGCTACCCAACTTCAAGACACACTATGAAGAAATGAACTATCAGGCCATGAAAAGACATGGAGGAACCTTAAATGCATATGACTAAGTGAATGAAGCTAATCTGAAAGGCTCTGTACTGTATGATTGCAAACACATGACATTCTGGATAAGGCCAAAACTATGGAAGCCAAAAGTTCAGTGGTTCCTAGGGGTTGGGGATTCGGAGAGGGATAAATAGGTGGAAGACAGAGGATTTTTAAGGCAATGAAAATATTCTGAATCATAGTATTATGATGGTTACATGTTACACATTTGTCAAAGCACATAGAATGTATAACACCAAAAGTGAATTATAGTGTAAACTATGGACTTTGGGTGAATGAGATGGCAGTGTAGGTTCATCAGTTGTAGCAAGTGTACCATTCTGGTGGGGAGTATTGACAATGGGGGAAAGTATGCTTGTGTGGGAGCTGAGTGAGTACGCAGCATCTCTGTACTTTCCTGCCTATTTTGCTGTGATCTTAAAACTGCTCTAAAAACAGAAAATCATCTCTCTCTAGAAGTTTGAAGCCCTATTTGGGAATTTTGAAAGTTGACATTACTATACAAGTCAAATTTAATGTGTCAAAAAAATAAAAGGAAATTTCCAGGTGGGTCCAATTAAGAGTGTATAATTAGTGAGTGAGATGGTTGTTTCCTGAAAGCATCATGAAAAATGTAGCATTTAGGCTGACTCTTGAGTGGTGGGTAATATTCCAACAGCTGTGGAAGAGATGAATGTTTTAGTTCAGTTGATAAGAACAGTCCACAGACAAGGACTCTTCTATTAACAAACGCCTACCTCCCAGACTAAAGAACTTGTCAGAAAACTTATCCCAGCTAGGGAAAGGGAGCTCCTTCCCATTTGAGTCCCCTCCTGCCTTTCTGTTTCACTGAAGGGGGTGTAGGTACAGTCAACAGGGCAATGAGATTCAAAGAAGTAGACTACAGCCAGGGACTGAAATTCATTCAGAAGATTATAGAACATTCTTCCTCTACATCTATTTCCACACCAAGAAAGCTGCAATATAATAACAGTGGATGCAGGTGAAAAACAAGACACAGGATTTCTCTAAAGAGCAGCGCATAGGCAACCTCAAAGACAGAAAATAAAAGTAAGTACAATAGAGGAATTGGAAGCTTCTGGCACCCATACCTACAGCAAACATTAAAACAGCCCAACTTCTATCCAACTTGACGTAAATTCTCCCACTAAAGGCCTGTATATATCAATTTCTATTATGTAATAAATGTCTAGCAGTCAGCAAAAAATTTAAAGGCATGCCATAGGGCAAGAAAAAAGTCTACTCTTCTTGAATATTTATTTAAAATATTCTATAATTGCATTCTGCTGGCTCTAATTCCTCAAATTCTAGCCTGAATTTCCTGTGTTTGTTGTGTGCTGTCACCAACTTTTGGTGTATATTTACATGACACTGCTGTGTCATCATCAGGAAATCATTGCAGTCATCAGAGGATAAACTGATGAGCAGTATAGGCATCATCTGGCCTTGTCATGGGACCTAAAGACTAGTGAGACTGATATTAATGAAGTAGTTTCAAGGATTAGGAAGGATATGAGAAAGAAATTATAAGGTTCTTTGAGAGAACATCAGATTAAAGAGGTCTTCTTTAAGAAATGGTACATTATAATTTGTTCCATTATGTCACTGTAATATGTAAGTATTCAGTACATTTATTTGAATCATTGTTATAATGTACTTTGGCGTATTCTGGATTACTAGTTCAGTTGATCACCTTACTGGTCTAAGAAGCATGGACACATGGAGCTGGATGGTTCAAATTAAAAAAAAAAAAGACTCCTGTCTCTGTCTCTCTGTCTCTCTCCTTCCCTCCCTCCCTCTCTTCCAGATATAGATATGGATAGATAAGAATAAATATACTTGCCAAGCCACCATTGTAATCAATCACCTATTTTATTCACCAATTTTTCTGGAAAAAGTGATTTTAAAATATTTTATTAATTTAAATATATGCTTTTTTAAAAATATCAAAAACCTTTATTTGGGTCTTTAAATGTACTTTGCACTTTGTTACAGTCTACAAAGATGAATTAGGCATGATACCTTTCATGAAGAAACTTTACCATCTTATTTTTAGTACATTGTTATGTATAAAAATATTTTACATTTTAAACACATCATATAATGGGTCTTCATTTGCAGTAATATGATTTGCTGCTATATCTGTTTTACTCACATTATTGCATCCAAAATTTGAGTCACAAAATTTGCACATAAAGCTTAACAGATGGAGTCCTTAAATTTTATCCAGCAAACAATAATCTACCACACGTGCTTAAGAGTTCTATTCTAACAAATTGAACAGATGTAATTCCAGTTCAGTACATCTATTCCTAAATGAAAGAGCCCTTTTGAATTAGATGTTTTGTTCATTTTTGAAATTAAGAATATGATAGTTTGAAAATGGTTGTCAGTCCTTTTAAAGTAAAAAAAAAAGAAAATTAAACTTTTGTCTTATGCTTTTCCAAATTTTATAGGATACATATTTACTGTTATATATAGAAATTTTAAATGATAAAGAAGTTACTTAAAAGCCTGCTGCAAAATTTTAGAACAAATGGTTTAGTGCTTTACATTAGTGCTTTTCCAAATGAAAAATAATTTAACCTGACTTGGCAAAATTAATCATCTTTGTGTTAAATGTTTATGTCTAAAACGAAAAAGTATAATTTGCATTACCATTCAGTGCCTCTGGATATTATAATTGTATTTGTATACCTACTTCAAATTTTATGAATATATTTTCTGCCTAATAACATCATTATACCAGCTGGCTTATTTTAATGTAACATAATTATTGGGGAAAAAAAAAAAAGAACCTAATACTGCCAGTAGTCATTTTGAATCACTACAACTGTGGGTAAATTAATATATTGTTTCCTTACATATACAACGTATTGAGTAAACCTGGGATTTTAATTCATTAATGTTCAATAAACCATATGTGGCCTACACAGACCTGGTTTTCTCATAATCAATTTTTAGTCTTCTAGGACAGATTATCCTTAGGTATGGAAAATAAAATGCATATGTCTTTCAATCTTTATTCAGAACAGGAATTTGACTCATTAGGTAAGAATAAAAGAATAAAAGTGGAACTAGAAAGTACAAATTAGGTTAAAATTACATATTTAATGTTAGAATAAAATAGTACTAATTGATATACAATTATTTACTATAAAAATAATTATAAAAATATTATTTTTTATTACTTAAAAATAATTTTATTATTGTGTAAATAATAAAATTCAGACCAGGGCAGAAAAATTCCTTTGAAGGTTGAGAATGAATTATTCTGATTATTCTTCTTTATCAGTGATTCCTTAGTCGGTCCTAGTTATTTTCCTATGTAACACCTCTCTTGCTTTCCCGTTTCTTGCCAAATGCAAGCAGAGTGACAGAATGATGAAAATAGCCACTAAACATGTTTTTTTTGCCCAGCTTGTTTGACAGCGGTTACCAAAATTCATCATTGGTCAATTTTAAGATAAACAGCCTATCTCTGTAGCTTAAAGGAAGGGAGAAAGAGTCAGCAATATGAAATGAGTAGGAGAAAAGGCAGCTTGTGTACAAGAGCAAGAAAAGAAGGAATGAGTACATATTTTCTCTTGTCACTTTTTTTCACTGTTAAATGCTAATTTTTGTTCGTGTACTCCTAGAGAAGAAAAAATATAACATTGTACTTTGGTAGGGAAAAAAACCCCTGTATATTTAGTTTCGAAGACAAATTGTGTGTGTGTGTGTGTGATGTATATATACAAAGTATGTGTGTGTATACTTGTTAATTCTTAAGCTGCTCCATCATCGTTTTTCTTGCCTTTTGCTATGAATGGATTGATATTTTAAAGGTTACAAGGAATCCACAATTACTGGCATGTTTGCTGATTCAAAGCAGAAAAAAAAAAAACAACTAAGATTGATAATTCTGTGGTGACTGAAGACATTTATTTTATTGACTCCTCTCTAATAGGCTTGTAGGAAAGAATATGTTATTGGGTCTGCTTGAAACGAACTCCTCTTATTTATTTGATAACTAGCTTCCAAATGATCAGTGAAACGTGACATACCGATTATTTTGTGTTTTCTTTAACATAGTGAAATGTTATAGGTAAATACAAAAAGCAATCTTTGGATGTATAAAATATGCCAGCAATAATTGTCTATGGCAATGGATATTTGTGCAGGTGCTATGTTAAAAAATTCATTGCAACTCTTCGTTTTCCTTAATCTAAATTTTTCTTTATCTACCTGCATTCCTAGGGAATGCAGGGATTCTGTGATCCGGCACCTAATTTGGATTACAGAAAATATGAAGATAAGTACAGATCTCCTCCCTCCCAAAATATGCATGGGCATATACACTGATAAAAGGTGCATGTAATTTCAAAAGACTTTACAAAACCTCTGAAAATCATATATGGATCCAGGAGGTCCTCCAACTAGAAATAGAGGCTGTTTTTAAAAACTACCATCAGATCTAGCCCTGAAACAGATCTGTTCTTTTCTATCCTTTATAAGTCAGTTTATCTACAGACTTACCAGAAGTGTGGCCTTTTGAATGGCATTTGTATAACTTTGTTTAAAGTTGTATTTCAGTTCCTATTTATTGTCTCCATTGGGAAATGTAAATATCTTCCTACTGACATGTAGTTCAGTTTTACCTTTGGAACAAATTGTTAGTGGAATTGGAATGATTTAGACACATTTAGGAACAAAGGAAAGAGACACAACCTTTACCATTGAATTTTAACTTCTGTGGTGACTTGGAAACAGTTGAACAGTGTTCTCCCAATCAGGCTTAAATGCAATTTGCTTTATGATGTAATAAGTTACATATACTCCATAATATCTCCTTAATTTTTTTCGCCTCACATTTGTGTTAGCTAGCTTCATCCACCCTATAACAGCTCCGTTTATAATATGTCCTATCCTGTTTTAAGAAGGAACAAACATAAAACAGTCAAATGTATACAACATTACAAAAACAGCAAGAAAAACAGAGGTTTTGGATTTTAAAAGAGGCATGAGTTCAGAGTATGTTGACGTGATTGGCATATATCAAAATGCTCCTTCCTACATACGATTGAAAAGTAATAAAAGAAATAATTCAGCTGTCTGTGGGTTTGTCTCACAACTGTAATCACAATGTTGCTGTACAAAGCTCAAAATGACAGCTTCCTAATTTTTATTGCTTATTTAATTTATTAAAGTTGCCAAACCCCCAAGGGCTAAATTTCACTGATTTATTCATTGTTAGAGAAGCTGAAATAGAATAATGAGGCGTTGGGTGAGAAATAACATTAAAAAGTAAGGAAATGAACAATAGTAAAAATGCATGGGTGCATTTCATATAACATTATTTGAATTAAAATACAACAATGACAAAATTTCCAGTTACTTTTGTGTAACTTTGAACTCACAAACCTTGAAACTTTATTATTCAATCTTGCATTTAATTATATGCTTTACTGAGCACTTGGCTTTATGTTAGGCAGTGATTCTATATAAATCACAGTAAAGCCTAGATAGATATTTTTATTTCTACTATTGCCATTTATATATTGTTAACAATTAATATATTTAAAATGTGAACATCTATGACTTTATCTTAGCCCAATTCCATGCATTAGTTTGAGAGAGAATATAATGCTTTTCAGTTTTTTAATGTTCACAAGGATTTTTATATGCATCACCAAATATACACTCCCTTAGCTTTTCTTTCTTTCTCTGATCAGACATCCCACAGTATTATTCATTGACTTATACTTTTTAAAGGTTTTTTGGGTAATTGCCATTTTTTTCTTTCATTACTTTAATATTTCACTTTGTTTCACTCTACTTTTAATTTACTTTTGCTCACTTTTTGAAATGAAGATTTAATTCATTTTTCAGTATTGTGTTTTTTAATATATACTTTAAGGTTATACATAGCCCCCTAAATTAATACTTAGTTTGCATCTCAGGGGGGTTAAAATTTGTGTTATTGTCAATAGGTACAAATATTTCATAAATTCCTTTAACTCATCAGTTACTTGAAAGGCATGATTTTTTCCATACATTCTTTTAAATGTACAATTTAATACTGCTGTGAAGCAGGAGAAATGAATAAACTATAAGTACATGCATAGAAATGGATGAATCACACAATGTAATATAGAGTCAAAAGGCAAATAATAGAAGAGTCCATTAAAGTACCACTAATATTAGTTAGCTAATTATTAGTTATCCTCCTGTTAAAAAAAAAAAAGACTCAAAATTACCATGGCTTAAACTAAATGTATGTAAATTTATTTCTCGCTCACTATTAGTGCAGAAAGAAAAGTTTCACCTTAAGGTATACTTCTAGATTATTATGCAACCATAACCTATACTCTCTTGTCTTTCTTCATCCAGAAAAAAGCAAAAGAGGCTGAATAGAGAACAAGCCATTTTCTCTTAAGCAGTGTTGTAAGTCACACACAACAATTCAGTCACACTTCACTGGTTAGAAACTAGTTTCCCTGGTCACTAGTAGCTGGCAGGGAGAGTCACAAATGTGGTGTCTCTGATCTAGATCTGTTTGTACTCAGTAAGGTGTAGTGTGTGTGCCTGTGGTGGTAGGGGGTTATTTCTTAAAGAAAGAAGAAATAGAAGTTTCTGTCACATCACTTAAAGAACATTAAAATTCAGAACAGATTAATATATTATTTAAGGTTTCATATGTATATGATAAAACCACGATGAGTAGCAATAGAATAACAAAAAAATTAGACCTGTTAGAGTTTTTTAGTTATGATTTATAGCTGATATCTATCTACATGGTTTGAATAGAAAAAATATAAATGGTATACTTAAAATCTCTACCTCCTAAATCTTTCCCATCTACCCAGTCATCTTACAGAGATAAGTTAGCTTTTATATGCAGATATGTACGTGGATATGTAGTCTGTCTTAAGCCACTTTCTTATTTTACTTGATATATTTTAGATATTATTTATAAAAGAATATGAAGTTTCTTCTTGTTTATTTTCACAGCTCTTTGATATTTATTGTTTAGATTGATACAACTTTGTATGTTTTTTTTTCTCTAAGCATCAGTTATGGCATATGTTTAATGGGGGAAAAATACTATCCACTTAATAAATCTATACAGGTATGCTAGTTTCTTACAGTGAAATCATTGTCTAGTTGTTAGTAAAATATGCCATATGTATTAGTTACATGTATTAGTTATTAGTAGTAGTATTGCTATATCAAGGTTGTTAGCATTTTTTAGCAATAAAGTATTTTTAAATGAAGTTATATACATTGTTTTTTAAGATATAATTCTGTTGCACACTAATAGACTGTGGTATAGTATGAACATAACTTTATATGCACAGAGAAACCAGAAAATTTGTGGATTGCTTTATTGTGACACTGGCTTTATTGAGGTGATCTGGAACCAAACCCTTAATATCTCTGAGGTATGCCTGTATTATGTTGTTGCAAATGGCAAGATTTCCTTATTTTTATGCCTAAATAATATTTGTGTGCATATGTGTATACATGTATATACACACATACATATATACATACACATACATAATAATTTCTTTATCCCTTCATCCATTGATAGACATTTAGGTTTTTTCCATATCTTGGCTATGATGAGTAATGCTGTGATGAACATGGGGGTGCATATATTTCTTTGAGTTAATGTTGGACAAATACCCAAAAGTGGAATTGCTGGATCTTGTAGTAGTTCTATTTTTAATTTTTGAGGGAAGTCCATATTGTTTTCCATAGTGGCTGCACCAATAGATATCTCAACCAATAGTGCACAACAGTTCCCTTTTCTCTATGTCCTCATCAGCAGCTGTTATTTCCTGTCTTTGGTGGTAACCGTTCTAACAGCTGTGAGGTGATATCTTGTGTTTTTACTTTGTATTTCCCTGGTAATTAGTTATGTTGAGCACCTTTGCATGGATGTTGGCCATCTGTATATCTTCTTTGGAAAAATATTTATTCAGATCCTCTGCCCTTTTTTTAATCAGACTGTGTATATTTTTGCTATTGAGTTGTATGATTTCTTTATATATTTTGAATATTAACTCTTTATCAGATATATAATTTCCCTTTCAGTAAGTCGCCATTCCATTTTATTGGTGATTTTTTTTCTTTTTTTTTTTTTCCTGTGAAGAAGCTTTTTAGTTTGATGGAGCTCTATTTGTTTATTTTTACATTTGTTGCCTTTGCTTTTAATTTCAAATCCAAAAAATCATCACCAAGAACAATGTCAAAGAGCTTACCATTTATGGGGTTTTTTCTAGGAGTTTTATAGTTTAAGTTCTTTCAAGTCTTTGGTTCACCTTGAGTTAGTTTTTGTGTATGGTGTTTGATAGTGATCCAGTTTCATTCTTTTGTGTATGCCTGTCCAGTTTCTTAAAAACCATTTATTGGAGAGACTCTCCTTTTCTTACTCTGCATTCTTGGCTTTGTTGTCATAAATTAACTAACCGTATATGCATGAGTTTATTTCTAGGCTCTTTATTTTGTTCCATTGATTGATATGTCTGTTTTTAGTCCAATACGATACTGCATTGATCATTATAGCTTTGTAATATAGTTTGAAATTATGGTGAGTGATGCCTCTGGCTCTATTCTTTTTTTCTCAGGATTGCCTTGCTTATTTGAAACCTTTTGTGATTCCATACAAATTTTAAGCTCATTTGTGCTATTTCTTGGAAAAGTGCCAAAGGAATTTTGATAGGGATTACATTTGAATTTGTAGATTTCTTGGGGCAGTATAGACTTTTTAGCAATATTAATAATTCCAATCCATGAAGAGAGAGTAACTTTGCATTTATTTTATGTCCTCTTCCAATTCTTAATATCTTCTGGTTTTGAGGATACAGGTCTTTTGCCTCCTTGTTTAAATTTATTCCTAGATATTTTATTGTTTTTCATATATTTGTAAATTATATTATTTTCTTAATTTTTGACAGTTTGTTATTAGTGTATAGAAATGACCAGGTTTTTGATCATTGAGTTTGTATCCTGAAACTTTACAGAACTCATTAATTCAAATAGTGTTTTGGTGGAGTCTTTATGGTTTCTATATATAATATCCTGTCATCTATAGTGATAGTTTCACTTCTTCCTTTCCAGTTTGAATGCCTTTTCTTTTTCTTGCCTAATTGCTCTGGCCAGGGCTTCCAATACTATGTTGAATAAGAGTGGTGAGAGTGGGCATCCTTGTCTTTGTTCCTGACTGGAGAGGAAAAATTTTCAGCTTTTCAATGTTGAGTATGATGTTAGCCATGGGCTTGTTATAATGGCCTTTATTATGTTGAGGCACATTCCCCCATACCCACTTCTTTGAGAATTTTTATGAGGAGTGGTTGTTGAATTTTGTCAAATGATTTTTCTGCATCTATTGAAATGATCATATGGTTTTTAGTCTTCATTTTGTTAACGTGCTCTATCACACTGATTGATTTTCAGATGTTGAACAATTCTTGTATCCCAGGAATAAATCCCACTTGATCATGATGTATGATCCTTTTAAAGTATTGTTGAATTCAGATTGCTAGCATTTTGTTGAGAATTTTTGCATCTATTTTTATCAGGGATATTGGCATGTAATTTTCTTTTCTGGTTTTGGTGTCAAGGTAGTGCTGGCCTCGTAAAATGAATTTGGAAGTGTTACATTGTCTTCTGTTTTTTGAAACAGTTTAACAAGGATTGGTTTTCTTTGAATGTTTGGTAGAATTCACCAGTAAAGGCATCTGGTCTTGTAGTTTTGTTTGTTTTTGATTACTGATTCAATCTCTAGTAATGATTCAATTAGTAATTCTAGTACTGATTCATTACTAGTAATCAGTCTGTTCATATTTTCCATTTCTTCATGACTCAGTCTTGGCAGATTGTATGCTTCTAGGGATGTATTCATTTCTTTTAGGTTGTCCAATTTGTTGCCAAGTAATTGTTCATTGTACTCTCTTATGATTCATTGCATTTATTTGATATCAGTGGTAATATCTCCTCTTTTGTTTTTTACTTTATTTATTGGAGTCTCTGTCTTTGTTTCTTGGTGAGTCTAGCTAAAAATTTGTCAGTTTTGTTTATCTCTTCAAAGAAAAAAGCTCTTAGTTTCATTTATCTTTTCTCTTTTTAGTCTGTATTTTATTTATCTCCGTTCTATTTCCTTCTTTCTACTAACTTTGGTCTTTGTTTTTTCTTCTGTTTTTAGTTGCTTGAGATGTAAACTTAGGTTGTTTACTTGAGATCTTTCTTGTTTCTTAATGTAGGCATTTATTGCTATATAAACTCCCTTCATAGAACTGCTTTCTCTACATCCCATAAAATCTGGTATGTTGTATTTACATTTTTTTATCTTAAGGTATTTTTTAACTTCTCTTTTCATCTATCTGTACCTCCTGGTTATTCAGAAACATGTTGTTTAATCTTCATAGATTTGTGAATTTTCCAGTTTTTTTTGTTGTAATTGATTCTAGTTTCATATTATTGTGGTCAGAAAAGATGCTTGACATGATTCCAATCTTCTTAGATTTAAGACTTGTTTTGTGGCCTAACACATCAGTTCTAGAGAATGTTCCATATGCCCTTGAGAATAAAGTGCATTCTGTTGCTTTTGGATGGAATGTTCTGTATGTCTTTTAAGTCCATCTTGTCCAATGTGTCATTTAAAGCCAGTGTTTCCTTATTGATTTTCTGTCTGGATGATCTATTCATTCATGAAAGTGGAGTATTAAAGTCCCCTACTATTATTGTATTACTGTCTATTTTTCCCCTTTAGGTCTGTTAATTTTTTTTTTTTTTTTGTGGTACGTGGGCCTCTCACTGTTGTGGCCTCTCCCATTGCAGAGCACAGGCTCTGGACGCGCAGGCTTAGCAGCCACGGCTCATGGGCCTAGCCGCTCCGCGGCATGTGGGATCTTCCCAGACCGGGGCATGAACGCATGTCCCCTGCATCGGCAGGTGGACTGTCAACCACTGTGCCACCAGGGAAGCCCCGGTCTGTTAATATTTGATTTATATATTTAAATTCTCCTATCTTAGATACATAAATAAATATACTCTTTTGGAGTAAAAATATTTCTTATCTTTTTCTAATTGCTGTAAATAATTTAATGGCTTGACAATATGCTCATGTTAGGTAAAAATATATGTCATTTATCAAAATCATATTTAGAAGGTTTACTTAATGTATCATAGTAATGTAGCAGATAGGGAAGTTAAAGAATCCAGTTTATGAGTTCAACTGAGAGTTTGAGTCTCTTAAGTGTAACCCTCACACGTGAAGAAAGTCTAAGCACATTGGTGTTTAACGCTACAAAGTTTTGTATTTTCATGTGACTGTGAGCTCCGTATATTTGGAATATAACTGACCAAACATGTGGTCAGTTGTGGTGGTTGTTTTGGGAGCTGTTCTTATTTTTCTTTTCTTTTGAAATGGTAATAAAGAATAATATTTGAGAGCTCAGTTATTTGCATTACATAATTGAGCTTTATCACTTACTGTAACACCAGTTGAGGATATACATTTCTCCATTATTTGCTGTTTGGTCCAAGTATTAAAAATCCAATGCTGACAGGATATAGGATGTCTACTTTCCAAGTATATTCATAGAAAGTTTTGATACTTTTCTCTTTAAATTTTTTTCCCCTAAGTTATAAGAGTGTGCTCTCAGCAACATTTCTCAGGAGGCTGAGGAGCTTAAAAAAGTTGGAGGGACTCTGCTCTGGTCCCTACTGTCAAGAAAGTGCATGGTGAGATTTGTTTTGGTGGTGTTATTGTTTGCTGTCCTTCCGATCTTTGTCAGTACCTCTGTGTGTCAGTGGCTCCAAATTGTGAAAGACAGCCAGGATATAAGGAAGCCACTGACTCTGTTCTCTTCAGTGCCTTCTTTAGATATCTGATTTCTTTTTGCAAAAGTTTTTCTGGTTCTGTGATGGCTTATCCCATGAGAACAGATCCTTAGAGTCTACATTTCATCAGCCTCCTGCACTTCATAATCTGATTTTCCTAAAATTTCCAAAATACCTGGGAAATTTAGCATTATGCTTTCAAAATAATTCTGAAAATGTACCTGTAAATTTTCTTTCTTTTTTTTTCTCTTCTTTCTTTTTTCCTTCCTTCACTGCTAATTTATAGGACTTTGGGTCCTTATTTCTGTATCTTATTAGTTATATCTTATTTTCCTTTTTTCACTCTGCCATCTCTCTGCCTTCTTTTGATGGCAAAAGAAGAAATGTTATTTGTTTCCATGAGAGAAGAATTTTTTAAAAAATAATATATACTTAGAAAAGTTAACTATTTGCAGTAGAATTCTTAAATTAGTGGTTTCCCTACTTAGAAGGAGTAATACTATTACTATACTATACTAATACTAATAACACTATTACTCAGTGTTTATAAGATTCTCATATTGATATGACATTATTCAGGGAATATATATATATATATATGCAAAAATCATAGTATTATTTATAATGATTACACCTATATTCTGGATTGACAATCATAAAGAGTTTACTATGTAGATAATATTACAGTGGGTTTAAATTAAAAGAAATGCATGTAAATTTAGTTTGGTATAATTTTCTGTTTGGGATATGAGGGGTAACTAGTCATGTTAACACTATTCTTAATTGATTGTGTGGATATCTAGAAGAATACAACTTCTATGCTGACCTGTCCTAAAATATTAGAGTGGTATGTGATGGTACAGCTTGCAGCATTTTTGTCTTCCTATTTTCCCCTCTAAATAGTATATTAATCTAATAGTATATTAGTTTAAAAGCTATATATTTAATCCTCATATTAAAAGTAAAGAATTTTCAAGTTTTTAGTGAATTGAAATAATTTTTAAAAGGAGAGGACCATACCACCATACCACCACCACCACCACCACCACCACCACCACCACCCCCGCAATAGTGGAATGGAACAGGCCACCATGAACATTTCTCTAATCAATAATGGAGCAAAGAGTGAGGAAGAATAATATCTTTTTAGCTTAAATACAAGGAGACAAGAAATCATTTGCTATTTTTAGAAGTATAGTTAATAGTATATTCACACATAAAAATTTCTTGTAACTCAAATATAATCTTAAATCTCTATTTAATCTAGAACAGCAACTTATTATATCACTAAATTGGAATTTATACCAATGAAGAGATTTTCTTAGGCTGAATTAAAAAGTTAGAATATTAATCTAGTGCTTTGCCACTTATGAATAAATATCATTTTTTCAGGATTTTCCTCATCATTTGTATCTCATTTTATTCTGTGGTCTGCTGACATCTTGTTGAGCTGTTTTATCCATCCTATTCCTTGGCATTGAGGTCTATCTTTATTGCCATGGGATTGGTTGGAGTCATCCATTTGGACAATATACTCACGTTCTAATAGCCTATGACTATAGTTACCTTTTTCTTATACTTCCCCTCAAAGATTTTCTTAACTCAGAATTCCTTTTCACAGAATTAGGAGCCTAACAACACTGAGGCCCCTAGAATTTTGTATAGTTTTTTCTTCTTAATCTTGATTGGAGATTCATGAGCCTCAGGCTATATGCTGGCCAGTTAATCCAGGTACTTGATTAACATTGCTTCCATACTACTCACTTGCCACATGTAGTCACACTGGTTAGTGCATGAAGAGTCCCAAATAGGAAGATGCATGTACCCACCATTCCCCTATATTTGGACTCCCTAGCGAGTAAACCATGTTTTCTAGTGTCTCATGACTCTACCCAAGCCTTAGTCAAAAGAACTGAGGCAGTGTGTCCTCCATACACTTCCCCTTTGAAACCTCTTTATGATACTTCCCACTTAAAAGATTTATATAGTCATTTTTTACTTAATGTGGTATGCAGTATGATAATATTTTGATAACATATCAACTTAGAAACTTTTTATTTAAAAAAAGACAATATAAGCACAAATTGTGGATCAAATCACTCTTAAGACAAAATTTTATAAATAGATATTTTGAAGTCTATTGTGTTGTACAGGTATGCCCTATTAGGTTCTGAATGAATTGCTAGATCCTGACTTTAAACCGTAACTCTGTTTTTGGTCATGCCAAAACCCTTTCACGTATTTTCAAATAGAATTTGCAATAAAAAGAAAATTATTAAAAATACATGAATGTGGTAAGAAGAAACTTGGGATAAGGCCACTAGTGTCTGTTCAGTTCCTTAGGAAAGAAGATGAAAGATAACAAACATATCAAGATTTATCATGTTTACTCTAAAAATATGGAGATAGCTTTTCATGTGAAATACATTCCATTTAATTAATTTTAGGTAGTCTTGAGAAACAAAATGATTCAACATAATTGCTATATGAATTTTCATGAATAAGAGTCTAACTGGAGTTTATTATCATACCTTTGTTAAATGATTAGTTCCACAAGATAAAATCAAAATGATTGCTCATGAAGTACAGTCCTACTTTGCACAGAAAATGACTAAATCAAGAAGATGTAAATTAAGAAGGTGATTCAAGAATGGAAAGTATATGGACAAGTATATGTATGTTATTTTACTTAAACATTAAAATGCTTCTAAACTTAATTTTCTGATTTTATTATTCATGAAATTTTCTAAAAGTTCATGTATTTGAAATTTAAATAATGTAATATTATCAAGAGGAGCTGAAGTATATGAAACATTTAAAAGCATGACAAGAATTAAATTTGTGTTCATTAAAATCAATTGCTTTTTGAGGCATCTAAATAAAATTTAAATGTTGCACTTAAGGAGTATTAATTGCGAGATTATTATTCACTATAGTAGTTTAAAAAAAATTTTATTGGTGTATAGTTGCTTTACAATGTTGTGTTAGTTTCTGCTGTACAGCAAAATGAATCAGCTCTCTCTCTCTCTCTCTCTCTCTCTCTATATATATATATATATCTCCCCTCTTTTTTGGATTTCCTTCCCATTCAGGTCACCACAGAGCATTGAGTAGTTCCCTGTGCTATACAGTAGGTCCTCATTAGTTATTTTATACATAGTGGTGTGTATATGTCAATCCCAATCTCCCAATTCATCCCACCTCCCCTTACCCCTTGGGATCCATATGTTTATTCTCTACGTCTGTGTCTCTATTTCTGCTTTGCAAATAAGTTCATCTGTATCATTTTTCTAGATTCCACATATAAGCAATCTTATACAATATTTGTTTTCCTCTTTCTGAGTTAGTTCACCCTGTATGATAGTTGCTAGGTCCATCCACATCTCTGTAAATGGTACAATTTCATTCCTTTTTATGGCTGAGTAATATTCCATTGTATATATGTACCACATCTTATTTAAATTTCTTCTATAGTAATTTTAAAGAAATCAAAATAAGAAAAATCATTTAAGAATATCAGTTTGAGAATCTTTCCCTATTCATTTGTGTTCCATGCTTATATGGCATTCCCAAAATCTATTAATTGTACATGTCTTATTAGCCTTTGACCTGCTGTTAACTGTAGACTTAATATATTTGTAATTTACTATATACATTATAAAATGCTAAAATACTGTCCCTATGATAAGTTAAATTTGAGCGTCAAATAATTATAACAACACAAATCAAAAGTCATTTTTAGAATTTTAGAGTAGAATAAATTGGCAATGTTAAAAAGCATTAATAACAGATTTTCTAATAACAGAGTTTAGGTACAGTGTAATAGAGCAGAATTAACAGAAGTTTCTTGTTTTCCCTGTTAGAGTAGGGAAAGGGTTGGGCTAGGTATTAATACATGTAAATACGATAGTCTTTGAGCTACAATACCACTGATAATGGGAACCTCATTTCTCAATTGACTTTTGCCTTAACATTCTTAGGTTGGGCGATCAAGCCATAATTTATTCTTTCTAGTACAAAAGGTCAAGAAATACTAAATATAAAGGCTGTTATGTGACAGATATATTAAAACACCGGGTGAGGTATTTTGTCCTTTTTTTCTTGGTAGCAAATAACATGGAAAGCATCTTCCATTGTTTAAAAAACCCAAGTATACCTAATGCAAACAAAGAACAGGAAATAAAACAGCAGTTCTGCAGGAAATACAAGAAGTTTAAAATATTAGGGTGCATAGAACTTGCTGAGTTCAATTAGAACCAGTTTGTAAAGGGTACTGGCTGGGCTGTTACTGACTTCGGATATTTACTATGATGAGTAAAATTCAAAAGTAGAGTTCTAGGCAGAGGATTAACATGGATAGATTTGATGTTTTTCTAAAAATTACAGAGGATGGATAGAAGTGGAGAATAGACTGCTGGAAGAGAAACAACTTAGAAGCCTGGTGTAATGAGATAATGAGGGTCTGAGTAAAAAGACAAATGCAGTTGGGAAAACAACCAGATTCTGGAGACAGTTCTGCTTAAGATTAAAATCTTACCCAAGTAGGGTAAAGATTTTGTTTACAGTATCTTTTGAAAGCCTCAGACATTGAATAATTCTCTGCATTTGGCTATTTCTAAGTCTGCAGTAAAATATGCTTGAGCTAAAATGATTTCATTGGTCAGTGTCACAGTGGTATCTAGTATGGTACCCTGTTCGTTTACACAGGGAGAATTCCTCCTATAACAGGAAAAAGGAAAAAAGAAAAAACAAGAATGGATAGAAAATAAAATTTTCTGATTTCTGTTTTACAAACCAGTGTAACCAGTTTGCATATAAATTTTTAAAAGAATAACCCCACTGCCTTTTTTTACCTCCTTTTAAATGAGTAATAAATAGTGTTGAGTAATAGTATTGTTCCCTGTAAGTATGGAAACCACTAATTTAAGAATTCTACTGCAAATAGTTAACTTGAGTTTTCTAAATATATTAATTTAGTTCTATAATATTTCCATCACCTGAAAAAGACCCCACTCCCATCCCTTCCCTAGGCAAACACTAATCTTCTGTCTCTAAAATTTGCCTTTTCTGGAAGCTTCATATAATAGAATTATACAATATGTGATTTTTGTGTTTGACTTTTTTACTGAGCATAATGTTTTTGCAATCATCCACTTTGTAGCATGTATCAGTACTTTATTATTTTAAATTGTTGAACAGTATTTTATTGCATGGATATAACACATTTTATTTATCTATACACTAATAGATGGACATTTGGGTTGTTCATGTTTTTTGAATTGATGACTAGTTCTCCCGCACACTGCATATCTGTGCCTTTCTGTGGATGTATGCTTCCATTTCTCTTGGCTAGATACCTACGAGAGAAATTGGTGTGTTATGTTTTAAGTTTATGTTTAACATTTTAAGAAACCGTTTGACTGTTTTTCAAAGTGGCTTCATCGTTTCCACAAGCAAAGTATGAGGGCTTCAGTTTTTGCATACCCTCATAAACACATTTTATGATCTCTTTTTGATTATAGACATCCTAGTGATTATCTAGTGGCATCTTGATTTTTATTTAGAGCTGGCGATGGTGTGGTTGTTTTGTTATTCATGAGTTTGTGTTGAATTTTGTATAATGCTTTTTCTACATCTGTTGTATGTTTTTCTCTTCTGATCTGTGAATATTCTGAAATGTATTTCCTTATGTTAATATATCGTACATTTCTGGGCTAAACAATGTTGCCAGAAATGTCTGAGCACTGTAGAATTTGGTTGATATATATTTTTCTTAGTAATTTTCCATTACTATTTTTTATAATTTTGGGCTATAATTTTCTTTTGTATACTAACAATCATTTTTAATCAAGGTTATACCACAGTATAAACAGTAATGAGTCAGTTTACTTTCCTGTGTCGTCTTGAAACAATTTCAGATAAAGGTTTTTTTAATTAGGATGTTGTCTAAATTATCAGCACTCTCAAATGCATTTATATAAATTGTTTTTAATAGTCTATTATCATTATTACTAAGTCTTGTTGCTGCTCTCATTCTAATCCCTTATAGTAACAAGGTTCTTAGAAAAATGTGTTTCCTAATATCCCCTCATATTACATATGTTAATATTGTCCAGTGTTTTAATTCCAACTTGTTTTATTTTCCACCAAAATTGTCCATTACTTTTACTTTTGTTTATGCTGTCAGTCAGTGATAAAGTTTTGATTACCCATTTCTTTGTTCAAGTTTCTTTCTTGAAGCCCTGATCTTGGGTTTGTTTTCTTTCTTTCTAAAGAATTTTCTTTAGACTTTTTTTGTTGTTGGGAGCTTACCATCTGTCAGTGGAAAATTTTATGGGTTTATTATTTGTTTATTGGCATATAATTTCATTGTGAATTGTCGGTTATTTGCTTCTTTTCTTCTTGGTTATATGACTAGTCAAGTTCCCTGGAGCATAATATGACACCAAGATTTTTAGTGCAAGCGATTTTTAGGGAACGCGGGGGAAGGGAAGGAAGCTGCATCAGGCAAAGGTGTATGTTAGGATGAGCTACAGTTTCAAATAGGGCCACCATTGAACCCATGGACCTCTGAAGCTAGGATGACCCTTCAGAGTTATTCTGAGTCGAGTGAGAAAGCTGAGCCTTCCTTCTCTTAAAGGATCAGTCTTTGGACCCCAGCTGCCCTAAGGAAGGGGTGGTGATTTGGGTGGAGGCAGCTCTCCTCTGTAGGGGCGATTCCTGAGGAAGGCTGATAACTGCAAGTTGTCAAGTGACAGCATTTACAGCGAGTGGAGTAAAAAACCATTCATTCTTAAAGTGGGATCTGGATAGAATATCACAGTGTTCCCCTATAGGTTCAAAAAATTGAGAATATTGGGAAATCCTTGGAAGTCCAGTGGTTAGGACTCCGCACTTCCACTGCAGGGGACGTGGGTTTGATCCCTGGTGGGGGAATTAAGATCCTGCATGCCGCGGGGCCGAAAAAGCAACCAAAAAATGGGAGTATTTTCTCATTGTCTTCTGGGCTTTCAATATTTTTCTGGTGTGAACCATTTACCTGTCGTAATTTAAAGTGGCCTTTCTTTTCTGTTAATTTTTTTTTTTTGCTTGTTTTCCAGTTATATATGGTTCCTTCCTTTTCTCCGCATCTTTATAATTCTATTTGCTATTAGTTTTACTTCCTGAATCAGAGTAGAAATGCTTTTAGTTATCTTTAAAAAAGATTCTTAAACATTACCTCTTATTCCGGCATTTACTGTCATCTTCTGGTAACTCTATTAGATACATGTTGAGATAAAATTTACTGATTTTATCCCTGGACATCTGAAACTGCCTTTGACACTTTCCTTGTTTTTTCTCCATGTACTGATTGTTGATTAATTCATACATCTTCCAGTTATCTAGCATTTCCTTCAGCAAAATTTAAATTCTCATTTAATCCATGCAACTAAACTTTTGTTCCAATCTTTATATATTTATTATTTCCCAAAATTCAGGGGTTTTTTTATTTTTAATTTTTTTTTTTTGCGGTATGCGGGCCTCTCCTGTTGCGGAGCACAGGCTCCGGACGCGCAGGCTCAGCGGCCATGGCTCATGGGCCCAGCCGCTCCGCGGCATGTGGGATCTTCCCGGACCGGGGCACGAACCCATGTCCCCTGCATTGGCAGACGGACTCTCAACCACTGCGCCACCAGGGAAGCCCCCAAAATTCAGTTTTTATATAAATCTTTCCAGTATTTTTAGTAGAAATTTTAGTTTAAAATTTATTTAATCATGTTATGGTTATATCTTAATGTACTTTATCTGGATTTCGGGGGTCCTAATCCACAGATTATTTTCCTGGTGCTTCTCACTCAGGTTGGTGTATTTCTTTATATAATTTATAAATTTGGTGAGGTCAGTATTATGTTATCTGTGGAAATGCAGTTTGTCTTGGGCGTAAGGTGGTTCACGCCAAAGAATTTTGTTTCTTGTTTGAGCCACTTCGGAGCTACTAATACCCAGAAAATAATGTTAATTTCCATGGCTTGTGTTTTTCTGGGTCATTCAGGAATCATAAACTCAAGTTCTTTTGACAATGGGCTGATGCTTGTAAATTTCAATGTAGAATCTTATACTTCTAGAGCTCAAGCCAAACCACAGAAACATCCTTATTCCTTCCTCTGTCAGTGGGGGAGATTTGTTTCTGGTCCACTCAGCCCCTGAGTTGTGGCACTGTATGTTCTGGTTTGATGTATGCAATGGGGATGGAAGTGGCATCTGGGCCTCAATTCTCCATGTGAAGACCTGCGCAAGGTCTTGTTTCCTATCCTACTGACCCAATAAAATAGAAGTTCCTTGGTTCTGAGGACAGGTAAGATCCCTTCAAGACAGCTTCAGTGGTCACTGCCTTCTTGATGTTCTGGTTTTCAGCTTCTCTTTAGTGTGATTTCCTGAGGATATTTTCATAAGTTCAGGTACATATTTTAGTCAGTTATTTTAGCTGTTTTGTTGCAGGAGGTTTTTTTTTTTGATATCTAGTTTGTTATTTATAGTTCTAGAAATAGAAGTCCAGATATTTCATAAATGACAATACTTAATGCTCCTGAGGTCATGGGATGACAGGCACTTTCATTTTCCAATAAGGAATCATTTAATATTTTTCCTGGAAATCCATTTCCAGCAAGAATCTTAATGTTTCATTAATTTTTCCAAATAACTTTTCAGAAAATATATCCTGAGCAATTAATCAAAAGGTAGTATATTTAACCACTAAGAATAATACTTTTGCAGTTTTATTAAAGGAATGGTTGCATGCTACCAATAATTTAAGTTAAAAAATGCATACTATTTTAATTAGTTGAGTATATGAATTTTATTTTCTTATTGTTATTTTGTTAGCTTTCTGGAATGGCCACGTTCTAAAATTGGTTATTCCAGACCATGGCTATCACATTAAGGCACTACATCACCATAACCACTGGTGTAGGAGCTCTAGGTTTCCTTACTCTCTGGAGATAATCTTGGAAGCTACGGTTGTGAAGGGGTTTGTGTGTGTGTGTGTGTGTGTTTCATGAGCCTGGAAAGAAGCTTTGAGACATTTTGTATCCTAAGAAACATAGAAACTGTTTAAATTGATACCAGGAGGAGAAAAAGAGAAAAGGTAAATGAAAAGAGGATTGGAATAATTTGTGTACTGTCAAAGAGAAATTGTACTGGATAGGTTAAATAGGCAAAGAAGATTTTTATCAAGATTATTGCAATAGAAGGAGATAGATTGAATCGACTTTGTTGAAACATAGGGCAGGAAGGCTTTTAAGCACTAGATGGGCTAGTGAAAGAGTACTGGAGGACATTAGGGAGGAGGTTAGTGGTTGGGATTAAGCCATCTGTTTGCTAATTGTTGCTTATTGAAGTTAGTGCCCCTCCCAGTCTCTGAAGAAGGGTGGGAGTCTACCTTTTTCTTTTTTTTTTATTGTAGTACAGTTGATTTACAATGTTGTGTTAGTTTCAGGTGTACAACAACGTGAATCAGTTTATATATATTTTTATATATACACACACACACACACACACACACACACACACGCACATTCTTTTTCAGATTTTTTCCCATATAGGTTATTACAGAAAATTGAGTAGGGTTCCCTGTGCTATACAGTAGGTCCTTATTAGTTATCTATCTTATATATAGTAGTGTGTATATGTTAATCCCAATCTCCTAATTTGTCACTTCCCCCCAGAGTTCCCCGTTTGGTAACCATAAGTTTGATTTCAAGATCTGTGAGTCTGTTTCTGTTTTAGAAATAAGTTCATTTGTATCATTTTTTATTAGATTCCACTTGATAATTACATTTCCAAAGGACAGCTCAAGTCCTTGAGAAAGACAGCTCTGGGCTGAAAAGCTGGCAAGAGGCTGGGAAAAAAACTTCCATTTCAAAGGGAAAAGGAAAGAATTTACAATTTTAAGTTTCCTAAAGTAAGTGCTCTAAGAAAAGGCAGGACAGGGGCCCAGAGTCAGGAAGATAAAGTTTAGTTGAGGGGAACATTAAGGCCTATTTGGTCAGTTGCTGATGCCTTGTTGGATGCTGTGCACAGTCCTAGAAGTGAGGAGTAAGAGGGTTGTCCTGGGCATCCAATTCCCACTGCCGCACTGAGAATTGAGTGTGGCTGCTCAACTTCTTGCTGAAAGTCTGCATTCTACTCGGGAAAGCACACCCTAGCACGTGCCAGGCCAGTCGACTTTGTGGGACCACTCCTTCGCAGCAGTAATAGGAGCAGCAGCAAGAGACCCCTGGATTGTGTCATTTGTACTCACTCACTGCTTAACAACACTTTAAGTACCCAACAACTTTGAATCGTTGAAGGAGAAAATACAGAATTCCGAGAGAAATATTTGGCTCCTTCTTTGTCAGGAAGTGATTAAAAACTGTTTACTTTGGGAGGGAAAAAGAAATGAGATGTGATAATATTTATACCTAATCACAGTGCCCATGATTTTGCTGTTTGTGTTGGTATTCATTTTGCCAAATTATTCCCACAAACTGTCAGTGTTTAAGTTCTTTATGTGTCTGGATAAGGCTGACTTAATTTGACATATCTTAATATTGAAAGGGATATAGTTATTTTTATGTTACATGTATGAAATTTATTGTCCATTTTTAAAGGAAAAACCTTACTTTTATTAATAATTCACAGTAGATGATATGGAAAGTGTTTTAGTTCCATAGGTTGATTAAGAAAGTGAGACTGATGTCACATCATGAGAAAAAATATTGTTCTGTAATAGACTTAAGCTTTGGAGAATGCACCATTGATTATTCATTTCTATATTATGCCAAGAGTCACTCTAGGATGGAAGGTTTCGTAGAATTTGAAAGTATATGAGTTATCGTACCTCACAGTAGTGTAAACTGTAAAACTCAAGAGTCAGTGTCCCAGGTATACATTTATTCTTTTTACTTATATTTTTTATTGTTTAAAAACGTGTTTTTCATGACTTTATTTTTAGAGTAATAATACATTAGTCATGCTATAACAATAATGAATTATGATTAAAATTCAGTATTATATGGAAAACTGACAGGGATAAAAATACAGTTTTAAAACAAATTTATCAAATTGAGTAGAAATAAAGTATAACATTTGCAAATAATTTATGCATAATTTTTTGTGGTTCTACATGAACTAGACCTGAAGAAACTAGCAATGTCAATTAAATATAGTCTTGAATTACTATCAGAAGTTTTTTTTAGAACCAGTTAACTGGATAAATATTTTTAAAATTCATTCAAGTACATAAAAATGTTAAAATCACAACTGGCAGAAACATTTTCAGCTTTACTAGTTGCAACTCTGGAAAAAAACATACACTTCCTCAAAAGACTAAATCGAAATATCTGCAAAAATAATTCTCAGAAGGATGTGAGGAAGAAAGAATAAAGTAAACTTGTATTATAGTTTATTTGCTTGATATAACAAATATCATGAATTATAAGAAATTATACCATAAAACACACCAACACTGAGAGAGGTGATTACTTCCTTCCTCATGGCTTCTGGGATAACTTGCCCTGCTTCACCTCTTCCCTCAGTGGGCACTCCTTTTCAGTTTATTTTGCTGATACTTTTAAATTCAGGGCCTCAGAGTTTGATTAGCTATCAGGACTTCTCTGTTCAGTGTTTTCTCTTGGGGTTCCATGTTCTAAACACTCTCAATTTACTAATGGCTCTCACATTTACACTTCGAACCCCTAGGTCTCGCCAGATCTTCTATTGATCCACTGTTCATACAAAATCAACTATCTAATAGGAGAAACATCAAAATCAAACTCTTGATCATCCTTCACAAACCCTCTCCTCCCCTGTCATTGCTGATCTCAGTAAGAAATCTAATCGACAGTTCATTCCAAAGCTCCAAAATGCTTAGAGTAATACTTAACTGATCTCTCCTTCCTCTCTCTCTCACTCACTACACACATTCATCAGTTGTTGACAAAACTAAAAAAATAATCTCTGATGCTCCTATAGGACTGGCCTCTAGCTGCCTATCTCTTGTCATTTTTCTACCCTATTTTCTTCACTCATTCTCTTTCAGTCTAATCAACATCTTTATTGTTCTTCTAAGTTACCAGAAAACACCCAGTTTAGAGATGTTCTACTTGCTGTTTTCTAAGGCTGGGATATAATTCTTTCAGATATTTTATGATACAGCTTTTCACGTTATTCAAGTGTCTGATCTGTAAGGCAACTCCTTAGAGATGCCTTCTCTGCCTGTTCTATCCAAAATAACCCACCTGTTGTGAGTTTCATTTTATTTAATGTTTCCAGTGTAAGTGCTATGAAACACTGATAACTCTCTGGCATTTTATTGTATTTGGGGTTTTTCTTTTGTCTGTTGGTTTTGTTTCTACTTCTCCTTTTAGAATGTAAGCTCTGAGAGCAGGAACTTTTTGTTTACTGCAGTTGTTCTCAATTGCCAGACCAGTGTCTAGGGCACTTAGGTGTGCCATTAATGTTTGTTGAATGAATAAATGAGTGAATAGTAGCAGAGAGAATGGTATAATATGAAAAAGGAATTTACTTATGAATACATAAAACTTAATACTGTGTCTACTGTAATTGGTTGTAGGTGAAGATACATCATCATAAAAAAGGAATTTTTATTTATTCTCTATAAATAAATTGGAACTCTTTCCACAGTTTGCATTTAATCAGACCTATAGCCGATTATTCATTGTTCTCCTACATCTCTCTTTTGCATGCTGATTTGTAAAACTTCTTTATATATGAAGGAAATAGCTTTTCACTAGTCACATATATTATAAATACATTTATCACTTTGTCTCTTGCATTTTTATTTTTATATGAATTTTCTTTTATATGTAAAAATGTAATATAGTCAGAATGCATTATTTTTTCCTTTAATGGCTTATGCTTTTTATGACTAGCTTAGAAAACCTCTCACAACCCAAAGATTATTGTTTTTTTAACCTCCATATTTTTTCTTCTTGTAAGTTTTTGGTTACTTATATTAAAGCTTTGATACATTTTATTTTATTTTTAATATAAGGAAGTAGGGCTCCTTATTTTTTCTGTCTACCCTCTTTACCCCATACAGTTTCTCCCTAATTCTTTATCTTAATTTATTTTTTGTTTCTGGATTCTGGACCCTGGAACCACTTCTATTAATATATGCCTGTTGTACTAGAAATAAGAATAGTAACATTAAATTAAATTGAAGCTTTTAAAAAAGGTAGAGGGCTTCCCAGGTGGCACAATGGTTAAGAATCCTTCTGCCAATGCAGGGGACATGGGTTCGAGCCCTGGCTCAGGAAGATCCAACATGCTGCCTGTGTACCACAACTACTGAGCCTGTTCTCTAGAGCCCACGAGCCACAACTACTGAGCCCTCATGCTACAACTACTGAAACCTGCGTTGCCTAGAGCCCGTGCTCCACAACAAGAGAAGCCACCACAATGAGAAACCCACGCACCACAACGAAGAGTAGCCCCCACTCGCCGCAACTTAAGAAAGCGCGCACAGCAACTAAGACCCAATGCAGCCAGAAAGAAAGAAAGAAACAAAGAATAACAAAAGGTAGAATTTGAAGTGGGTTACCAGAATTCATTTTAGAATGTAAAGAAAAATGGGGAAAACTGTAAAATATTGTACTTATAGCCTTCACCCTAAAAAATGAATCTAGCATTCAATATTTGCAGGTAGAATGGTAGAAGACATATTGTAATACCTTTACCAGCAGAATTTATTGCTTTGTGTTGTCTTCTGAACTGTCCAAGCATGGAGTGAAAGTATTTACATATTACTATACAAAAAAATTTCATTTATGGTTCCATGTAGATTCCAAATCTACAACCAAATTGGTGAATAATTGATTTCCTTATTTCCTAAATTTCGCCCTTCCTTGTCTTTCCATAGGTACTCACTGACGATTGTTTAGTTGATTTGAGCCTTATGTCAGTTGTAAAAGTATGAGGAATGCTATTAAAACAGTGATCCCCAGCCTTGTTGGCACCGGGGACCGGTTTCTTGGAAGACAGTTTTTCCACGGACAGGGCAGGGGGTGGGGGGATGGTTCAGGCGGTAATGCAAGCGATGGGGGACGATGGGCAGCGGCAGATGAAGCTTCGCTGGCTCTCCCACCGCTCACCTCCTGCTGTGCGGCACGGTTCCTAACAGGCTGAGGACCACTACCGGTCCGCAGCTCGGGGGTTGGGGACCCCTGTATTAAAGGATAGGAGAGAATCCACTCAGCTCTACAAACTGGATTGCAAATAAGATCACTGAAAACATCCCTAGTGACTTTATTTTGGGTGATTTGCCTTGTTTTATATTAGAATGTACTTGAAAGAAAAGGAAGCCAGAATCTCAGTAGATAATTGAATGAAGAACTGTCCAGTGAAAGGAGTTGCTTATTATGGAAAAAGAATGTGATGTTCTGTCAGGGCTATAGAAGAAGATGGTAGAACGTTGATTGGAGAAACTCAACCAGGATTATATTGATACATTTTATACTGAAATGTATTCCTTTCTTTTTGATAGGAATAGAAATTTCTTCAGGTCTTCTTCATAAAATATAAAAAGATATATTAAAACATTACATTTCATCAACCTCAGTGTGTAATTTGTATTTAGAAAGGTGTATTTGCTCATGCATTATTTCATTGTGGAGCAGTGCCTTCATGTGCCTTTGGGATGTTGCCTTGAAAATATCCTTATCCTTACTAATTTATTTTATTAAAAAATGATAAATCAATTGTTAATGCTTAGACATTTCCCCATGTCTGTTTCCTTGTCGATGCCTTAATTTCACCCACAGTGTTAGTTTCATTAATTTTGCTTTTATTATTCTCCCTCCCCTCCCCCCCTTTTTTGTTTGATGTGGGTCAACGATGTCTATGCGAGGTTTCTATTTTTAAGAGGGTTTTCAATGTGGCTGTATCCAGTCTCTACTACAACTATCATATCCAGTCAGAAAGACAAGCTGGGTTTGAAATATTAGAAAATGTGAATACCGCTTGCTTTAGGAATAACGTCAGAGCCAGGGGGGACCTCAAAGACCAGGGAGCCAAGCCTTCTCCATTTGCAAATAAGGAAACTGAGGCCCAGAGGACCTCAGTCACAGAGCTAGTTCATATCAGAACCCAGACAAGAACCCAGGTCCCCTGACTCCAGCCCAGGGTCCTTACCCCTGATGATATGCTTAAAAGGAAAGGACATCCAAGTTCTCTTCTAGCCCAAATACTCTGGTCTGTAACACAACTTCTCCTTTCCTTCTCCTGCTAGAACAGACCTCAATCAATCATAGAACTCACCAGTGACCTCCTGCCCCTTGGCCAAACATGTGAGGTCTCCCTTCTGTATGGGTCACCTGCACATACACAGCTGCTAACCTTTTCTTTAGCAGTATGAGCCCCTCCTCGGTATTTCCCTCACTGCTCATTCTGTCTCCCTTATAAAAGGAAAAAAAAAGAAAAACGTTTATATGTTATATATGTATTTGTAATAAATTATGTGCGCATAGATGGTTGAAATTGTTTAAAACTTTGTAATTACTTAGGAATTATTAATCGTAAACACTGATGGTATTTCGAGATGCAGGGAAGCAGAGAAAGGGCGATTGCAAGTAACTGTAATAAGAAACTACACAAAATACTACACGTGGTTTTACATCTTGGTTTCAATAATCCTTTTCCAATATTTTCACAGGAACTACCATTTTTAAAATGTCAACAAGAAAAGTAAATGTCCATCTGCTTGCTTAGTGTCACAAAACTCACCATTAATCTAATAAACAGCAGTTCTCTAGGCTGGAAAACGTATTTAAAATCTTTCGGAGGCAAATATCTTTTCATGATCATAAATCACTTTCTTTTGAACTCTATCTGAACTCAAATTAGCATAAAAATATTGAGATGAGCACTATTTTATAACTCCCATGCATGAAGCACCTTATCTAGATATTTTAATTTGATTGTCATTTTATAAATAAAACACTTGTTAATAGCATTTAACATAATTTTAATCAACAGGAAAAATAGGAGTGCTTCTCTCACCTGATTTTTGGGTTGTGATTGGCTTGTCGTGTTACTTTTCCTGAAAGACACGTAAGAAGATTGAACTTTCTTTAGATCTTCAGACTTTTGTTCTCAATATTATGATAGTTCTTAAGTTTCTCAACGTTACTTTTTGTAAAATAGAATAACTGTTTGCTTAATTATTACTATTTTGATTCAACACTTTATAATAGATTATCACATACACAGAAAATAATTAAAATTGCAACGTTTGGGTTTCTGATATATTACCATAAATTAGATAGGAGCTGAAATTAGGAAAATATGTTTATTTCTACTTTATAAAGCACCAATTTATATAAAATACTAACACTGTAAAAATGTTATTCTTTGGGTTTTCAAAATTATATTAATTTATATATTGAGATAAATGGATTCACACTATACTGCACACATGTGCACACATGCACACATACACACAGCCACATATATATGTAACGGCTGAACCGAAGTGACTGTGATCAGTGTTGTAACAATAAGATATTTCCTATAAAAGTAACTTATTTGTCAGCATATATACATATATATATAATTTAAAATGTATGTGCATGGGTATGTATTAATGCACGATGTGCGTAGTATGTAGTATATAAAAATACGTCATCATTTTGAACAGCTGCATTTAATGCAGTTCTTTTGTGACTTTCAGGTGAATAAAACATATTCACAAAAGTGGTATCAGGACTGGCTTAGTTGCAGAAACTTGTATTACATCACATTTTCTCTGAAACTGGAGTGAACACTAATGACAGTCATGGTGCTTCATTCCTGAGGTTCATATATACTTTTCTCCAGTATTAACATGTAAAGACACCTGGCTCAGCTGTTAACCTTTATCTGTTTAAGTGGGCACTACATCATCAATTTTCAAATCAAAAAAAGTCAAGCATAGCTGTTGGTGAAAATCCATGTATGTCTTTTCAGTCTCAGCTGTCAGAGTTAGACATTTTGCATGAAATTTTAAACGAATCCATGTACAAAAAACTTGTGTAGTTACCTCAGTACAAATGAGTTTGTTTTTTAAAGTAATGGTGACTATGGCTTATAGATACTTCATTAAGGAAAGCAGCTGATGTAGTCACAGTCTTTGTATTATGTTATATATGTTGACAAACTATAAGATTTATAGAATTTCTTTTGATATTTAGTACTAATACTGACAGTTGTATAATATATTATGGCCATTAGAACACAAATCTAACAGTCTAAGGGCAAATGTACAGTGTTTTTTTTTTTAATGCATTGGTGACATTTTTAAATTTTTTTAGATTTTGTGTTTCTCTGTGTTTGATTTTTTTTAACATATTTATTGGAGTATAATTGCTTTACAATGGTGTGTTAGTTTCTGATTTATAAAAAAGTGAATCAGCTATACATATACATATATCCCCCTATCTGCTCCCTCTTGCGTCTCCCTCCCACCCTCCCTATCCCACCCCTCTAGGTGGACACAAAGCAACAAGCTGATCTCCCTGTGCTATGCAGCTGCTTCCCACCAGCTATCTATTTTACATTTGGTAGTGTATATATGTCCATGCCACTCTCTCACTTCGCCCCAGCTTACCCTTCCCCCTCCCCGTATCCTGAAGTCCATTCTCTAGTAGGTCTGTGTCTTTATTACTGTCCTGCGCCTAGGTTGCGCCTAGAATTTTTTTTTTTAGATTCCATATATATGTGTTAGCATACGGTATTTGTTTTTCTCCTTTTTTTTTTTTTTTTTGCGGTACGCAGGCCTCTCACTGTTGTGGCCTCTCCCGTTGCAGCGCACAGGCTCTGGACGCGCAGGCTCAGTGGCCATGGCTCACGGGCCCAGCCGCTCCGCGGCATGTGGGATCTTCCCGGACCGGGGCACAAACCCGTGTCCCCTGCATCGGCAGGCGGACTCTCAACCACTGCGCCACCAGGGAAGCCCTGTTTTTCTCCTTCTGACTTAACTTCACTCTGTATGACACTCTCTAGGTCCATCCACCTCACTACAAATAATTCAATTTCATTTCTTTTTATGGCTGAGTAATATTCCATTGTATATATGTGCCATATCTTCTTTATCCATTCATCTGTTGATGGACACTTAGGTTGCTTCCATGTCCTGGCTATTGTAAATAGAGCTGCAATGAACACTGTGATACATGACTCTTTTCGAATTATGGTTTTCTCAGGGTATATGCCCAGTAGTGGGATTGCTGGGTTATATGGTAGTTCTATTTTTAGTTTTTTAAGGAACCTCCATATTATTCTCCATAGTGGTTGTATCAATTTACATGACCACCAATAGTTCAAGAGGGTTCCCTTTTCTCCACACCCTCTCCAGCATTTACTGTTTGTAGCTTTCTTGATGATGGCCATTCTGACTGGTGTGAGGTGATACTTCATTGTAATTTTGATTTGCATTTCTCTAATGATTAGTGATGGTGAGCATCTTTTCATGTGTTTGTTGGCAATCTGTATGTCTTATTTGGAGAAATGTCTGCTCAGGTTGTCTGCTCATTTTTGGATTGGGTTGTTTGTTTTTTTTGTTATTGAGCTGAATGAGCTGCTTGTAAAATTTGGAGATTAATCCTTTCTCAGTTGCTTCATTTGCAAATATTTTCTCCCATTCTGAGAGTTGTCTTTGCATCTTGTTTATGTTTTCCTTTGCTGTGCAAAAGCTTTTAAGTTTCATTAGGTCCCATTTGTTTTTGTTTTTGTTTCCATTTCTCTTATCAGGTGGATCAAAAAGGATCTTGCTGTGATTTATGTCATAGAATGTGCTGCCTGTGTTTTCCTCTAAGAGGTTTATAGTGTCTGGCCTTACATTTAGGTCTTAAATCCATTTTGAGTTTATTTTTGTGTATGGTGTTAGGGAGTGTTCTAATTTCATTCTTTCACATGTAGCTGTCTAGTTTTCCCAGCACCATTTATTGAAGAGACTCTCTTTTCTTCATTGTATATTCTTGCCTCCTTTATCAAAAATAAGGCGACCATATGTGTGTGAGTTTATCTCTGATCTTTTTATCGTGTTCCATTGATCTATATTTCTGTTTTTGTGCCAGTACCATACTGTCTTGATCACTGTAGCTGTGTAGTAGAGTCTGAAGTCTAGGAGCCTGATTCCTTCAGCTACGTTTTTCTTTCTCAAGATTGCTTAGGCTGTTCAGGGTCTTTTGTGTTTCCATACAAATTGTGAAACTTTTTGTTCTAGTTCCGTGAAAAATGCTATTGGTAGTTTGATAGGGATTGCATTGAATCTGTAGATTGCTTTGGGTAGCATGGTCATTTTCACAATGTTGATTCTTCCAATCCAAGAACATGGTATCTCTCTCCATCTGTTTGTATCATCTTTAATTTCTATTATCAGTGTCTTATAGTTTTGTGCATACAAGTCTTTTGTCTCCTTAGGTAGGTTTATTCCTAGGTATTTTATTCTTTTTGTTGCAGTGGCAAATGGAAGTGTTTCCTTAATTTCTCTTTCAGATTTTCCATCATTAGTGTATAGGAATGCAGGAGATTTCTGTGCATTAACTTTGTTTCCTGCTACATTACCAAATTCATTGATTAGCTCTAGTAGTTTTTGGGTAGCATGTTTAGGATTCTCTATGTATAGTATCATGTCATCTGTAAACAGTGACAGCTTTACTTCTTCTTTTCTGATTTGGATTCCTTTTATTTCTTTTTCTTCTCTGATTGCTGTGGCTAAAACTTCCAAAACTATGTTGAATAATAGTGGTGAGAGTGGACGCCTTGTCTGGTTCCTGATCGTAGAGGAGATGTTTTCAGTTTTTCCCCATTGAGAACGATGTTGACTGTGGGTTTGTCATATATGGCCTTTATTATGTTGAGGTAAGTTCCCTCTATGCCTACTTTCTGGAGGGTTTTTATCATAAATGGGTGTTGAAATTTGTCAAAAGCTTTTTCTGCATCTATTGAGATTATCATGTGGTTTTTCTCCTTCAATTTCTTAATATGGTATATCACATTGATTGATTTGCTTATGTGAAGAATCCTTGCATTCCTGGAATAAACCCCACTTGATCATGGTGTATGATCCTTTTAATCTGCTGCTGGATTCTGTTTGCTAGTATTTTGTTGAGGATTTTTGCATCTGTGTTCATTAGTGATATTGGCATGTAGTTTTCTTTCTTTGTGACGTCTTTGTCTGGTTTTGGTATCAGGGTGATGGTGGCCTCGTACAATGATTTTGGGAGTGTTCCTCCCTCTGCTATATTTTGGAGGAGTTTGAGAAGGATAGGTGTTAGCTTTTCTCTAAATGTTTGATAGAATTTGCCTGTGAAGCCATCTGGTCCTGGGGTTTTGTTTGTTGGAAGATTTTTTTTTTTTTTTTGCGGTACGCGGGCTTCTCATTGTTGTGGGCTCTCCCATTGCGGAGCGCAGGCTCCGGACGCGCAGGCTCAGCGGCCATGGCTCACGGGCCCAGCCACTCCGTGGCATGTGGGATCTTCCCGGACCGGGGCACGAACCCGCGTCCCCTGCATCGGCAGGCGGACGCTCAACCACTGCACCACCAGGGAAGCCCTGTTGGAAGATTTTTAATCACAGTCTCAATTTCAGTGCTTGTGATTGGTCTGTATATTTTCTGTTTTTTCCTTGTTCAGTCTTGGAAGGTTGTGCTTTTCTAAGAATTTGTCCATTTCTTCCAGGTTGTCCATTTTATTGTCATAGAGTTGCTGGTAATAGTCTCTTATGATCCTTTGTATTTCTACAGTGTCAGTTGTTATTTCTCCTCTTTCATTTCTAGTTCTGTTGATTTGAGTCTTAACCCCTTTTTTTCTTGATTAGTCTGGCTAGTGGTTTATCAATTTTGTTTATCTTCTCAAAGAACCAGCTGTTACTTTTATTGATCTTTGCTGTTGTTTCCTTCATTTCTTTTTCATTAATTTCTGATCTGATCTTTATGATTTCTTTCCTTCTGGTAACTTTGGGGTGTTTTTTGTTCTTCTTTCTCTAATTGCTTTAGGTGTAAGGTTAGGTTGTTTATTTGAGATGTTTCTTGTTTCTTGAGGTAGGATTATATTCCTGTAAACTTCCTGCTTAGAACTGCTTTTACTGCATCCCATAATTTTTGGGTCGTCGTGTTTTCATTGTCATTTGTTTCTAGGTATTTTTTTTATATCCTCTTTGATTTCTTCAGTGATCTCTTTGTTATTTACTAGTGTACTATTCAGCCTCCATGGGTTTGTATATTTTACAGATTTTTTCCTGTAATTGATATCTAATCTCATAGCGTTGTGGTCGGAAAAGATACTTGGTATGATTTCAATTTTCTTAAATTTACCAAGGCTTGATTTGTGACCCAAGATATGATCTGTTCTGGTGAATGTTCCATGAGTGCTTGAGAAGAAAGTGTATTCTGTTGTTTTTTGATGGAATGTGCTAAAAATATCAATTTAGTCTGTTTTGTTTAATGTATCATTTAAAGCTTGTGTTTTCATATTTATTTTCATTTTGGATGATTTGTCCATTGGTGAAAGTGGGGTGTTGAAGTGCCCTACTATGATTTTGTTACTGCCGATTTCCCCTTTTATGGCTGTTAGCATTTGCCTTGTGTATTGAGTGCATAAATATTTACAATTGCTATATATTCTTCTTGGGTTGATCCCTTGATCATTATGTAATGTCCTGTTTTGTCTCTTGTAATAGTCTTTATTTTAAAGTCTATTTTTTTTTGATATGACAGTTGCTGCTCCAGCTTTCTTTTGATCTCCATTTGCATGGAATATCTTTTTCCATCCCCTCACTTTCAGTCTGTATGTGTCCCTAGGTCTGAAGTGGGTCCTTGTAGACAGCGTATATATGGGTGTTGTTTTTGTATCCATTCAGCCAGTCTGTGTCTTTTGGTTGGGGCATTTAATTCATTTACATTTAAGATAGTTATCAATATGTATATTCCTGTTACCATTTTCTTAATTGATTTGGGCTTGTTATTTTAGATGTTTTTCTTCTGGTGTTTCCTGCCTAGAGAAGTTCCTTTAGCATTTGTTGTAAAGCTGGTTTGGTGGTGCTGAATTCTCTTAGCTTTTGCTTGTCTGTAAAGGTTTTAATTTCTCCATCAAATCTGAATGAGATCCTTGCTGGGTAGAGCAATCTTGGTTGTAGCCTTTTCCCTTTCATCACTTTCAATATGTCCTGGTACTCCCTTCTGGTTTCAGAGTTTCTGCTGAAAGATTAGTTGTTAATCTTATTGGGATTCCCTTATATGTTATTTGTTGTTTTTCCCTTGCTGGTTTTAATATTTTTTCTTTGTATTTAATTTTTGATTGTTTGATTAATATGCATCTTGGTGTGTTTCTCCTTGGATATATTCTTTATGGGACTCTCTGCACTTCCTGGACTTGATTGTTTCCTTTCATGTATTAGGGAAATTTTCAACTATAATCTCTTCAAATATTTTCTCAGTCCCTTTCTTTTTTTCTTCTTCTTCTGGGACCTCTATAATTCGAATGTTGGTGCATTTAATATTGTCCCAGAGGTCTCTGAGACTGTCCTCAATTCCTTTCATTCTTTTCTCTTTATTCTGCTCTGTGGTAGTTATTTCCACTATTTTATCTTCTAGGTCACTTAACTGTTCTTCTGCCTCATTTATTCTGCTATTGATTCCTTCTGGAGAATTTTTAATTTCATTTATTGTGTTGTTCATCATTGTTTGTTTGCTCTTTAGTTCTTCTAGGTCCTTGTTAAACATTTCTTTTTTTTTTTTTTCTCCATTCTATTTCCAAGATTTTGGATCATCTTTACTGTCATTACTCTGAATTTTTTTTCAGGTAGACTGCCTATTTGCTCTTCATTTGTTTGGTCTGGTGGGTTTTTGCCTTGCTCCTTAATCTGCTATGTGTGTCTCTGTCTTCTCATTTTGCTTAATTTACTGTGTTTGGGGTCTCCTTTTCTCAGGATGCAGGTTCGTAGTTCCTATTTTTTTTGTGTGTGTGTGGTACGCAGGCCTCTCACTGTCGTGGCCTCCCCTGTTGTGGAGCACAGGCTCCGGATGTGCAGGATCAGCGGCCATGGCTCACGGGCCCAGCCGCTCCACGGCACGTGGGATCCTCCCGGACCAGGGCACGAACCCGTGTCCGCTGCATCAGCAGGTGGACTCCCAACCACTTTGTCACCAGGGAAGCCTGTTCCTATTGTTTTTGGTGTCTGCCCCCAGTGGCTAAGGTTTGTTCAGTGGGTTGTGTAGGTTTCCTGGTGGAGGGGACTGGTGCCTGTGTTCTGGTGGAAGAGGCTGGATCTTGTCTTTCTGGTGGGCAGGACCACATCCAGTTGTGTGTTTTGGGGTGTCTGTGACTATATTATGATTTTAAGCAGCCTCTCTGTTAATGGATGAGGTTGTGTTCCTGTCTTGCTAGTTGTTTGGCCTAGGGTGTCCCGCACTGTAGCTTGCTGGCTGTTGAGTAGAGCTGGGTCTTAGCGTTGAGATGGAGATCTCTGGGGGAGCTTTCACCATTTGATAGTACATGGAGCTGGGCGGTCTCTTGTGGACCAGTATTCTGAACTCAGCTCTCTCACCTCAGAGTCACAGACCTGACACCCTGCCGGAGCACCAAAACCCTGTCAGCCCCACAGCTTTCCACTTTCCAGGTACACATCTGAGCAAGGCTGAATAGCTTCATTTTAAGTTACAGTCCAGAAGTTAAAGGAGGGTAGCCAGGCGGAGGAGGGGAGCCATGCTAACTGAACCTGTCAAGTGCGGGAGCCGCAACAGCAGTGGCCAGTTCCACGAGTGGCTGCACCACGGCAGCTTCTCTGGCTACACCTGGACCTCATAGCTGCACCCATAATTTTTATTACTGATATATTTAAAGATTTATACCTTACTATATCTTCTTTTCTCTGGTATACACACACACACACACACACACACATACACACACATGCATACACACACACACAAACATAGCCATAACACATTAACACGCACATTTTATTTTTCAAAGTATGGTGGTCTCTTTTTTGCAAAATAGAATCATGCTCTAGGCGTTAATCTGAAATTCATTTGCTTTGCCTGACAATATATACTTGATATACTTGAAATTCAGTCTAATTCTATTGATTAAAAAGTAAATATATTAAGAAATTTATTAAACACTTGTATGTCTAAATACACACATTCTATGTATATTGTGTGTTTGTGTCTATATATATATGTGTATAAATGATTTTAGGTAAATAAGATTATACTATGTAAAGACATATGGGATTTTCTTGTAGCAAATATTTTCCTCTTTACATTAACCCTTCTCCCATTTCTTCCTATTTTCTTGACTCCTCCCTTAATCACCTTAATCACCTACCCCAATCCAGATGATTATCTTTCTGTGCTATTTCTATGCACTTATAATTGCTGATTCTAGAGGAGAAGCTAAGATCTGCATTTATCATATGGATTCTGGATAAGAGACTACCAGTGAGAGGCTCTTGCATGCTATTTGGAAGATTGAAGAGTAACAGAGGCCATTATTCTTTAGCTACAGGTGTAGAAAGACTTGTAGAAAGATATAAAATGTACAGCTGCTTCCTCCTGAGTGTTTGTGGACTGCTGGCTAGGGGATTCAGGCTCATAAAGTTACTAGCAGCTTCTCTGATTGTGTAAGCCCTTTACTGCGTTTATTGTAACACTTTGTACGTGGAATCCATAGAGTGTCTTACGTTTTCAACATGCACACATACATACAGGAATTTCACCATTGTTAGTTTTCAAAAAATATTACCAACAAGGGTTAGATTATAGATACTTCTCTTTATCTTATTTTTCTTATTCAGCCATTCCTCATAAAAATCCTTCAAGTTACTTGTTTGAGTTTTAATATAAGAACTACAGTGTACAGTATGGTTGTAACATAGTTACTCATGCCTGTATTGTATTAATGGGCATTTATTTTCATTTACTTTGTTAAATGATTATTTGAAATTGCATGGTAATGATCATTTTACATATATTCTTGCATCTTTGTCTTTTGACTTCTATGAATATATCCCCAATAATGGATACATGGTATGTAGGTGTATGTGTGAGGGTTTTTTTGTATTTTAATATATGTTGCAAGATACTTTTTGTAAAATATAACCTTTTAAGTGTCCACCAGCAATAAATAAAAGTGCCCATGTTACTTTATTCCCACACTCACTAATAATATTTTTCTGTTTTAACTTTTCCCAGTGTAATGGATGTGATTGATATTTCACCCTCATTTTATTTCTATGACTAATTGTGACTTTGAATACATTTTAATGTTAGTTAGCAACTTGAATTGGCTATTCAGTGAATTTTCTCTATTTTATCTTATTTTTCCTTTGGCATCTTTTCTTTTTGGTGAATATTTAAGCATTTTTGGTATAGTTTTAGATCTAGTCATTCATCTGCAGCTAGCATTGCAGTTTTTAAACTGAAGTATTTGTTTTTGATTTTTGTCATGTTCTGCTCTAGAAAGCCATATATTATATATAAACATATAAATATATATGTGTATATATATGACTATATATATATGTGTCTGTATATGTATATATATACACACACACACACGTATATAACTGTTTTTTTCTCTTCCAGCTTCGTGATTCTCATGTTGAAGATCTTCACTACCCTAGGGTTGGGTAAGTAGTCCCTTAAAGCTTTTTAATGTTTAATTTTATGTTGACTTGCAGCTTGTAAATAGGTCTTTTGGAAAGTAGAAATATGATATTAGCACAGCAATAAAGTTGAAATAAGGTATGGTCTAAGGACAAGATACGCTGTTCCTGGAGTGACTTTATAGAAACCCACAGGTCTCAGCTATTCATATACAGAATTATGTTGTACATGGCTGCTTGTTATCGTGAAAATATAAAAATTGCTAGTGACTGCAGAGGAACACACAATTCTCCTGGATGAAACATATACCAAAATAACCTAGTACAAATGGAGTATGTGAGAGTTTCATGGGTAAAGTCAGTGAAGAGGAGAGAAATGGATACATTTCTGATTGGGGAGATTAGGGTAAGTTTTATTTCAGATTTTATTTGAAATTATATTATTTGTGTGTGTGTTACACACCCAGAGGAACAACAGTGTGGGTTTAGATGATAACTCAATTGCAGTTGTTGACTACAAAAATAAGTTCAACTTCAGATGGAGGTTTCCTAATAGAATATCTGTTATGCAAAATAAATTTCTCTTGCCTCCTTCTTTTCCCTGAAAACAGTATTTCACACTAAAACTACTTGTTTTTCTAGGTTTAAAATTGATGTCACCAATTACTCTGAATTAAAGATGATTTAGAAAATATTTGCTTTTAGGTATAATTCTAAACATAATCGTTTTTAAAATATTACTTAAATTTTGAAGAGTATTAGTTATTGATACAACAAACGTAGATAGCTCTTTATATTTGTTTTAAAAATATATTATCATTTCAAATACAACGTAAAAATAAATTTTATTAATATATGCATTGTAAATTTGAGTGAGAAAACTATTTCATTGCATATTGGCAGCTTAGGAAATAATACAGTACTTTTTAAAATATAACCATGTAATCATTATTTTAAATAGATTATACATTTTAAATGTGATTTGGTTTTATTAATGTTAAAGACAAATATGCACAGATTTACCATGCACATATTTACATGCAGAATTAAGTTTATGATATTACTTTTGTTATTTAATCCATTTTTCAATAAGATTTAATGTTAGCTTAGAATTTAGGCTCATGTTTGGAGAAAAGTTACTGGTGAAAATAGTCCTCTTCTTAGCTGTATCTACTTCAGTATTTTTTTTAAGGTAAAGGAAGAAGTGAAGTATTTTGATGATCTGTCACTGAAATCGAAAGTGAAAAGGAAAGTTCTGTGAATGAGTTCTAACTTAAGATTTCAAGAACTTAATTAAATGATTCCAAAGATTTCAAAAAAGAGATCAGATTCTAGGAATTCTGTTAAATTTGTGCACACGGAAAATGTGCACAGAATAATTAAAACACTATGTTTTGTTTTTATAGAAGATAATAGAGTGAAATATGCACATTAATTTGGAAGGTTGATTAGTCAGGTATATTTCATTATTAATTATTAGAATACCAAGTAGAAAAACAGACCCTGGACACAAAACTAAGGTTAACCTGAGTTTTCTGTTAATTATAACAGGTTAAAAACTTAAAAAGAAAATAGCTTTTTGTCAGTGCTATGAGAAAAGATATAAATTTCATATATTTATAATAAAACGTTTCACTTGACTATGTCACCTTACGGGTTTGCTGCTACTTTTCCATCTTAACATACAGAAAATTATGTATTACTCTTTACTTTTGTGTATTTACCATTGGTTTCTAAATTTATATAACTACATTAATGATAGGATTAGAATTTGACTAATTAATGTACTTTAAAATATTTTATTTAATAGAAATTTGTATAGTTAATGAAGACCTACTGAAGAAAATGAGATTTTTCCTCTAGTGATAATTCCTTTCAGTTATAGCCCTATTTTTTACTTATTATGTAAAAAAAAGAAACAAAAAACTATAAAAATCTTTACCAGTGTAACAAAGTTCATACTTAACAGCAACAGAAATTATTGTAGCCTAGTTAAGCAGAAGATAAATGTATTAAAGGATATGAGATAAAGTGGGGAACCCTTTGGAAGTGCAGGAAATTAGGTTTATAGAATGCATAGCCAGAAACTATGTGCAAATAATTCCATGGCTGCCTTCTGTTAAGATCATACAGAACCAGCTTCATCATGGCTGTGCATGGGGCATGTCTCCCTCTTCTTCCTCTGCAAGTGAATGTCTCTAACTCCCCCTCCCTCAGTTGATGCTATAGATAACAGCTCTTTCTTCATGCCACTCCCCTTCAGACTGAAATCTCTAGTGTAGGCTTCTGATTGGCTGACACAGGTCACATGCCTGTGCCATAAGTGCACAGCATTCTGCGAAAGCAAGTGTGTAGCTTCTGTCTTAAAGTGAGACTCACAAGTTGGAAAATGTAAATACGTAAAGGATATTCAGATGGTGAAAGAATGAAAAACATCCACTAACAATGCAAAAGTAAAATCCCAGCCTTAAGAAGGTAACCTGTAATATTTTATTCTATGTATTATATGTGAACTAGCAGACTAGACGTTTAGCCAGATTCTTTATTTTTCTGGAAATATTACTTGAGCTTATAAAGTCATGAAAATAGAATACTCATGGCAAATGCAGACTGACACAACCATTCAAAACATAGTAAAAACATACTGAACTCCTTTTTGTCGTTCATGTTATTTAGTATAAAAATATTGTTATAAAAAGGCACTAAAATATTTTTCTTATTTATTTGGCATAATTGTAGTTTACCATAATACGTATGTGGGTGAAACCTGGATTAAATTGGCCTGTACTCCCAATCTGGTTGTGCCATTTACTAGCCCTGTGACTTTGGACAAGTTAGTAAACTAATCTGAGGCTCAGTTCTTGAGGTGAGAATTGAAGGAGGAGATGGGGGCAGCAGTGTTAACAGGAGGAAGAGACTTTCAGGAAGCCATGAGCATAAGGGCAAACGTGCTGAGTTAGGAAAGAACCTATTGTGTTTGAACAGCATAAGAAGGACGGCAGGGCACACTGATTAAGAAAGACGAAATTTTGGAAAAGTAACTTGTAGTTGAGACTTCATTCCAGGTGCAAAGAGAAGATGCTGGGGGATTAACACACAGGAGTGACATGACTGGACTTATATTTTTTAAAATATCCTCAGGGGCTTCCCTGGTGGCACAGTGGTTGAGAGTCTACCTGCCGATGCAGGGGACACAGGTTCGTGTCCCGGTGTGGGAGGATCCCACGTCCGCAGAGCGGCTGGGCCCGTGAGCCATGGCCTCTGAGCCTGTGCGTCCGGAGCCTGTGCTCCGCAGCGGGAGAGGCCACAGCAGTGAGAGGCCCGCGTACTGCAAAAAGAAAAATATATATATATCCTCAGGCTACAGTACAGAGATGGGTTATAGGATATGCAGAAATGAATGAAGACCGTTCAGAGAGGCACTGTTACCGTCTTATATGAAGGACGGCTTGGATTAGCATGGTAGGGAATATGGATTTGAGATAAATCTACTTTTGAAATCTTATAAGAGTTTGTTGAACATCTAGTCTGTGTCAGTCTTGTGACTAAAACAATGGTTGCTTTTGGAGATTGTGACGGACATAGTGATGGGCCCCACAGACTCTGTCCGCCTTCCTTAAAGAAAGACGTGTTGCACCAGCTGTGGAGGGTGCTGTCAGCAGATGGCCTTCAGCTTTATCCTCTTCATGGGTTGTTTCAAATGCAAAGAGCCACCTCCTCCAAGGTCACACTCTTAGGGATGGTCCATATTCAGTGACGGATCAAGTCAGAGTTATAAAGTCTTGTATTCCCGTGGTTTGGGTTGAGAATGTCAGGCCTGAATTATAACTGCACTTCTCTCTTTGCTCAGTCCTCCACAGATGATGGATGATCTCAGTGGCACCCCCTGATAAACATCCTGGATGCTAAATCCTGTCTCACAGTCTGTTCTAGAAAACCCAAACTGTGACAAATAGTATGGAAGTCAGAGATAATGAAAGAAAGAAGGAATGGTGGGGGATGATTTATAGGTGTTTTACTTACTCTATTTTATAGGTTCCTATGACATTTCTGAAATGAGGAATATTGGGGGGAAATAGAGGTTAGATTTTAACTCAAATACTGTTTTACAGATGTTGAACTTGAGTTTGCCTGTGTGACACATTAGTATGAAAACTATTTGGTAGCAGACTCTATGAGTTTACATCTCAGGAGATATATTACAATGGGTTATGCATGTGGGAAGGTCCAGAATTTGGATAGTATTTATAATGATGGAATAGATGGGATAACCCAGGAAGTGTGTGCAGGTAAAGATGAGAAGGACAAAGAATAAACCTTATATCAAACTGAAGTTTAAATGTTGAGAAGTACTTCTGGTATCAGCTTAGATATGAAAAGAGCTTTAGAAATTGTTATTTCTATCCCTACATCAAGAAAAGACTGGACAAACAGGAAAAAGCAACTTTTAGGGGGTTTATAAGAGAACTTAGGTTGCAGGGAACACCTTCACTCTAAAATCCAGGAGAAAAGTACATTTAGAGAGAGACATACAGCAACTGCTTACATGAATGAATTGCTGGAGGCTGACTGTGGATTAGAGTGGTAGTGAGAAACTCCTAGGGGCCCTCACATATTCTCATGGACTTTTCCTCCAGGGACCCACCAGATTCTTGTGGTGTTCACCCCCAAGAAAGATCCCCTCATTACTCTGGACCTGGGAGGGAAAGACTAACTATTGTGAAACATACCTAGAAATTTCTCTGTAGCAAGGTGCTGCTCTACAGAGAGAAAAGATTTTGCCAGAGCACAATTCTGAAGTTTTATATCACCCAGGAGTACAGGAATTCCATCCCACTCAAACCCCCTGCAGCCTTCCTCTCTAACCTAAAAGAAAAAGAAGAAGAAAAAAAAAACCTAGTCAAAAGGGGGCATGGACTTAAGGAAATGGACTGGGAAAGAGGTAGACAGGAAAAGAAGTGTGAGGCAGAAGGAAGTAAAACCTGTGTAAGCAAGGGAAGGGTCAGACCCTTGTTAAGGCCACAGGTCAAGACATAGAACCAGCAAGGTCTGGGCAAGTCTGGAGGATTCTAATTGGAAGAGTATAGACCCCCACCCTACCCACCACATTATATAACCATGTCAAGGTAGCTCCAGTATAACTGCATTTCAGCTAAAAAACCTGCAAGGCACAACTCCTCCTGACCATCAGTTTATAGGGAAGTCCATCAACTTACCAAAAAAAAAGCAGTGTGAAGAGACACAGCTATCATGAGAACAAGACTTAGATATGATAATGGTGTTGGAATTATCAGTCAAGAATACCATGATTAATATGTTGTGAGCTCTAATGTAAAAAGAAGACGACATTCAAGAACTGACAGATAATGTAAGCAGAGTTAGAAAACTCTAAGAAATAAGCAAAAAAAGGGTTAGAAATTAAACAAAATGTAACAGAAATGAAGATTGGCTTCAGTGGACTAAGTGGTAAACTCAACACAGCCAAGAAAAATATCACCAAACTAGAATACAAATCAGTAAAAAGTCACAGACTAGAATGGAAAGAGAATGAATAATGAAAAAAACAAAATCAAACAGAAGATGAAGGGCTGTGGGACAATATCAAAAAAGTGTAACATATGTGTAACTGAAGTACCACAAGGATAAGGAAAAGAGAATGAAGAAGAAATATTTAAAGAAGTAGTATCAGATGACTTTGCAAAATTACTATAAGACACCAAACTAAGTATACAGGAAGCTTTGGGAGCACCAAATATAAATAAATCAATACCAATAAATCTGTACCTAGGCCTATCATATTCAAGCTGTAGAAAACTGCAAAGAGAAACTCTTGAAGGAAGCTAGAGAATTTAAAAATCCCTTATAGAGGAACCGAGGATGAAGACGACAGCACACTTCTCATCAGAGACATGCAAGTAAAAAGAGAAGAATGAAGTAGTTAAGATGGTGGCAGGAGTTGGGGGGAGACACCAATCTAGAATTCTGTATCAAGAGATAGTATCCTTTAAAACAAAACTGAGAGAATTTATTACCAGAAAATTTATCATTAAAGAAATGTTAAGTTATTCAGGCATGATGCAATTGAAGCAGGTCAGAATCTTGGATCTATATAATGAAAGGAAGAGCATCAGAATACTGGAAGGAATATTGAAGGTCAAATAACATCTTTTATGTTTTGTATTCTTAATTGATCTAATAAAATAACTGTTTTTAAGCAATAGTATGACAACGTATTACATGATTTAAGAAACAAATGAGAGCAGTGTCTCAAGGAATGGAGGGGAGAAATTGGGAGGACTCTGGAGGTACCTGGACTACACATGAAACGAAATAGTGTTAATTTGAGGATGAATTTAGATTAAAGTGTGCATTGTAAACTCGTGGGAAACCACAAACTTTTTTTAAAAGAAGTGTAATTGACTTTCTAAGAGAAAAGATACACTGGAATAACATAAAATGCTCAATTAAAACAGGAGAAGGCAGAAGAAGAAATAAAAGAAAGTAATCAATACAAAAGAGTTATAAAGATGATAGATAATTATCCAAATATATCAATAATCACTTTACTAAATGTGAAAAGTTTAAAAACACTAATTTGAAAATTTTATCCTGTGGTTATCATTTCTGGGGAAGTAGAAATAATATAAGAATAAATTGTGATGTATTCTAGGCTAGGGAACTTACACATATTTCCTGTGTCATAAAAGGGATAACAAATATCAAAGGCAATGCTCATGTCCAGGGAATAAATCGTTAACCACTCAACTATAGAGCTTATATCTCGAACTAGGTTTCTTGGAAGAGCCTAAACTTTAAAAGTTGAAAGTTTGTTAATATGTTGAGGTCTGGACACCAGAGCTTCCTATCTACCCATGCTTTTGACTTAACCAGAGATAGAACTTCTTTCTTCCTAATTATAGCTTATTATTACCTTGATTATATCTTTCTTAGTAAAAAAGAAGTATACTCATGTAATTTTAAACCATGACCCATTAAATTTTCCTTTATTAAATAATACTTGGATTTAATATATGCTCACACATAGAGAATCTACAGTGTTGGTGAGGCTGAGTACTGATTATCACTAATGAATATCAAATTTCATGAGTGACTGGCAAACCATGCTTAGTATATATACTGTGGCTGGAAACTTTTATGTGAAGATTAAGTAGAGACAGTGTTCACAATGACCTCAAATGAAATAGCAAAACATGATTAAACATGTTTAGTAAGAAGAGGCAAAAATCTTAAAATGGGTTAAAATTACCAAAATATGTTAATAATTGAGATCCATGCTATATTCGTATTATTCACACAAATATGTATCTAAGACTTATGCAGGCATTTCTATGGCTTAATGCTAAATACTTCTGTGAAAATTTAAGAATACTCAGCATACAAAGTGGAAGTCATAATTAATATTTTATAAAGCTTAAATAGTCTCTTAATCTCTACAGTTATAAAAATTAAAATTAACATTCCTACCTAGACTGTTAGAAAATAGCTCTTTAGTCGATGGTCAAATTACTTGGAGATATTAACAGAGCATAATCTTTTCTTCTCTGAAGTGTATCATTAAGATTCATTTAAAATGAAATATTCATTCAGATATAATTTGCTTCAAGAGACAGACAAGGAGCCTCATTAGTTTTTCATACATAATGTCAATTTGAACTAAGCCACTGTCTTTCAAGAGTCATAATAGGGGAAGGTGTTTAAGGCTGGGGAGTGTTTCTTATAACAATTCTGAGACTAACCACTTCCTTTATACTAGACGCTGTTATCTGTGTTTTTTAATTCCTTTAATTTTCACAAAAACTTTATGACATAATTATTCATTTGTAGACTTAGGCACCTAGTGTAATGGTGGAACTTGGATTTCACCTTTGGCTGAGTGCAGAGTCTGTGCTGTTTTAACCAACCTTCAGTCCAGTGATGCCCCCCTCCCTCCCAGTTCTTATTTATTTATACTACCTCTAACTGTATGTGACTAAAATTCACTTAGGATTTTAATATTATTATTTAACATATATATTAGGGAAGACTTATTTTCCAAGAATAAGGAATCCATATTTCTTCTTCTGAATAACAAAAATAGTATGTGGACTTTAAAATTTGTGTTAATGCATTTTCAATCAGCATATTTGCTTACTATTTCATTTGGTATACATTTCATACCATTTTAAAATTATAGAATGTGTCATATTTGGTAGAATACCTTGATTCAGTATCATGAAAGGTCATATTCATAAATTTCTTAATGTTAGTAAAAGCTAAAGTTCAAAAAATGATCTTAGCCAAACCTCTATAGAGGAAGTTTGAAATGAATTTCCAGTTAATACTTGTAAGGTCAGAAACTCAGATGACTTTTTGCTGTCAGGTTAAACGTGACAGAAAAATAAAAGGAAAGAATCTTTGAAAATAGCTTAAATATATTATTTCAATTAAAGTACTTTATTTCTCATAACAGACTAAAGTTGTGTCCTGAAAATGTTAATAAATTTTATTTTAAGAACCTGCATTTTTACTTGTTATCAAGTGAAATAAATAGATGGAAAGGTGGTGTTTTTAAAACAAATCAGTAAAGAGTCACAAACTAGTTTCCTATGTGATTCTGTTGCACAGGAAATCTTAGGAAGTAATGAATATGCTAGTCAGGTAAATTTGGGATTTGGGATGGCAGAGAATTAATGTGACTGATACAAATCATCAGGGCACACTGGAGATATTTTCTAATCATGAGGCTAATTACTCTCCTAGCTGTTTCTAATCCCCTGATTTGTTTGATGAGAGGCACTGGTTGTGTAGCAGTGTTTGGGGACAGAGACTTGACTGCTGTAAAAGGCAGTTGATTGGAGCAGGAAAGGTCCCTAGGAGATGCTCAACCAAAATGGTTGGGAAAAATGTTGAGTGTCTATCACATGTAAATGTATGGATATGAATTGAATGAGAAAAAGGAAACTCTGGATTCTGAAATGGGTTTATCTAAACTATAAAGACTAATGCTTATTTAAAATGGATCAGGGTTTATCCAGGAAATTTCAAGGAAAAATAAGATCTGTAAGAACAAATAAGGAATGGAGGTTAGGTGGCTACTTACAGAAAGTAGGCAAACGTGAAAAATCAGTGAATTTCCAAGTCAAAGTAAAGCAGTCACGTGGTTGAAAAATAAGTGAATGAAAACATGGCAAGGTCAAGGCCTTCCTAGGCATTTTTAAGACCAAGAGCTGAGTTCATTGAGAGATTTATAAATTGCATTGCCTTAACAGTGAAATGCCTCAAGATTTTACCAATAGCTGTTATGTATAAATCCCTCCTAGGTGTAAAGAAGCAATGACTTTAAGAAAAATACCACTTGGAGTAATGTGAGGTATCAAAGGGAAGACCAGAAATACAGCTTATTTCATACAAAGGCAAACCATGTTTATTTTTAGTTTTTGTACCAATATCTGTCTGTGAAAGAAAAGGATTACATATTTCTATTGTTACCATTATGCTTTCTTAAAATTTTTTATTTTTAGAAATTTAATGTTAAGTATTAAATGGATTAAATAATATTAAATAATAATTATAATAAATAATAATAATATTATTAAAAATAATAATTATAATACTAATAATTATAATATAATAAAAATAATAATTATAATAAATAATAATGATAATAATATTAAAGAATAATTAAATAATAATTTAATCAATGGATTAAATAATACATTAAGTAATACTTAATAGATAATACATTAAATGACTCTTGATATGGTAGGAAATACATTTTTCATTGATTTCTTACAAGCAGCCAAAAAGGAAAGATTTTCATAAGTTGGTGGATTCAGCAAATAGTAGAAAATTTGTTATCCTTTCCTCAGTCTCCTCCTGAAGTGAATTCAAGGACTTAGAGCCAATATCTATATATGTAGAATCAAGCATTTTCTTGTGTGTGATAAATAGGCACGTTTTGAATTTCTACGGATTATCTACATTTTCTTAAAATGCAGAGAGTTTACAATAATAATTTATATACACAGTGGAAAACATAATTTTTTTAACAAATTTCTGATGGACTAAGCATAACAGGGATGTTAGTACTTTTAAAGACCTGACACCTCTTTATCTTTTTTTCCATTGCTGATATAAGGGCAAGATGTATCTTGCTTTCTGATGCAGTTCCCATACCCCCGACGTGTCATGGTAATTGGCCAGGAAGACTCACCTTTGTATTTCTGCAGTGTCAGTTGTTACTTCTCCTTTTTCATTTCTAATTCTATTGATTTGAGTCTTCTCCCTTTTTTTCTTGATGAGTCTGGCTAATGGTTTATCTATTCTGTTTATCTTCTCAAAGAACCAGCTTTTAGTTTTATTGATCTTTGCTATTGTTTCCTTAATTTCTTTTTCATTTATTTCTGATCTGATTTTTATTATTTCTTTCCTTCTGCTAGCTTTGGGTTTTTTTTTATTCTTCTTTCTCTAATTGCTTGAGGTGCAAGGTTAGGTTGTTTATTCGAGATGTTTCCTGCTTCTTAAGGTGGGCTTGTATTGCTATAAACTTCCCCCTTAGAAGTGCTTTTGCTGCATCCCATAGATTTTGGGTCGTTGTGTCTCCATTGTCATTTGTTGCTAGGTATTTTTTTATTTCCTCTTTGATTTCTTCAGTGATCACTTCGTTATTAAGTGTATTGTTTAGCTTCCGTGTGTTTGTATTTTTTACAGATCTTTTCCTGTAATTGATATCTAGTCTCATGGCGTTGTGGTAAGAAAAGATACTTGATAGAATTTCAGTTTTCTTAAATTTACCAAGGCTTGATATGTGACCCAAGATATGATCTATCCTGGAGAATGTTCCATGAGCACTTGAGAAAAATGTGTATTCTGTTGTTTTTGGATGGAGTGTCCTATAAATATCAATTAAGTCCATCTTGTTTAATGTATCATTTAAACCTCATTTTCTTGATTACAGTAGCACAATGATAAGTCTTTAAGTTAGTATAAGGTACTTAACTTTGATCATCTTCAAAATTATTTTTTCTATTTAAGGCTGCTTACAGTTCCATATAAATTTGTGAATAAGGTGCTGAAATTCTGACTAGAATTGTTTTGAATATATATATATATCCTTTTGGGGAAAATTGATGTCTTAACCAAAGTTTAGTCTTTCACTTATAGTTTGTTATTTTCAATGTAGAGGTCTTGTATATATTTTGTTAAGTTTATTCCTAAGTGTTTCATATTTTTTATGCTATTGTGAATGGTATTTCTAAATTTCAATTTCCAATTGTTTTTTGTATACAGAGATACAATAGACTTTTGTATATTGGGTTTGTATCTGTCAACTATTCTAAACTTCTCTGTTCTAGTAATGTTTCTGTGGACTCCTTGTGGATATTCTACAGAGAAGATCATGCTATCCGAGGCAAAAACAAACATAGTTTTGCTTATTTCTTTTCATTCTCTATGTAGTTTGTTTCTTTCTCTTGTCACATTGCAGTGGCTGTGACCTCTAGAACAATGTTGAAATACAGTGGATACTAATGGACATCTTTGACTTGTTTCTGATCTTAGAAGGAAAGCATTCAGTCTTTATGATGCAAGTGCTAAGATTTTCACAGATGCTCTTTATAAGGATGCAAACATTTTCTCTGTTCCTAGGGTTGTTTTTAATAGTATTTTTATTATGAACAAGTAGTGGATTTTATTAAATGCTTTTTCTGTGGTTGTATATAATTTTATTTTTTAATTTGTTTATATGATAAATTTTATTGATGAATTTTTAAATATTTGGCCAATCATGCAACCCTGTATCACCCTACTTTTCACAGGATCATATCCTTCATTCATTACCTTTAAGTGGATTTTTTTGCTTATTATTTATTAACTTTTACACTTCATTTTTTAAAGATGTTCTTATTGGTGTAGTCTGATACAAGGTACTCTGCTGTAGTCGGAAGCAGTAGTCCTCCAATTTGCAGTACTTCCAGTTTGAGAAAGCTCTGGTTCCCCCACCATCCAAGTAACTCTTCCAATGATGTGTTCAGGATACTTCTAACCCACTAATTAGCCACAGCTTTATACTTTACTCTTTGTTCTTATTGCCAGAATGACTGCATTATTAAACATTCTGATTTATGTCTTTTTGCCTCTTTAAAAGATTTTGGATTTCTGGAAAAATCTACTATTTGTATTAGTGTCATTTAATACCTTCTGGAGATTTTTAGAATCCCAGTGAATCTTTCACCTGTCTGTGTACTATTATCAACCTCCCTTACAGAATGACCTAGCATAATTTTGAATTCTTACTTTAAAATTATAAATCGGTTTCAGGGGCTGCCACATACAATACTGGGTATCTAGAGCTATCCTTAACTTTCTTAAGAATTTTACTTTGAAAAAAACCTATCTTGGACTTCCCTGGTGGCACAGTGGTTGAGAATCCGCCTGCTGATGCAGGGGACACGGGTTCGTGCCCCGGTCCGGGAAGATCCCACATGCCGTGGAGTGGCTGGGCCCGTGAGCCATGGCCGCTGAGCCTGCGCGTCCAGAGCCTGTGCTCCGCAATGTGAGAGACCACAGCAGTGAGAGGCCGGCATACCGCAAACAAAAACAAAAACAAAAACCCTATCTTGAGTACTTGCGGTCCTTTGGATTTATTTCGGGAGTCGAAGAATTGCTTCATGTTAATGCTTTCTAGTACCTTATCTGATAGCCCTCAATTTTACTCTTTAGGGCTACTCTTTGTCCCAAAGTTTTCTAGGATTTCTAACCATATTTCTACTATTTTAAGGTGTCTATCACCATTGTATCTATTTTTCCTATACTACAGGTACTAGACTGTATATCTATATCATAGTGTACTATGCTCTACTGTTCTATGCTGTACTACAGATCTCCTTGGTGCCGTAGGAGTTAATTTCCCATGCTACTGTAGTTCCAAGGGGGTTAGAGGCTTTTAGGAATATCCATTTAATTTTAGCTTATTTATTTAAAATGTCTTTGTTGTTTATATTTTTTCTCTTTTTCTATTGCTGAAGCTGTGGTAATAGGTAGGAGCAAACACTTCGCCTGGGCTACAGAGTCTACCTCAAGGGGGACAAAGAGAGGAGGCAAGGCTTTCCTTCTGTAGTGAAGTCAGTGCCTCATTTTAGTGCATTTCAATTATTCTAGAAAAAACCTTTAATATTTTCCCTATTTTTTAAAATGAATAATTCTGCCCGTTAAATATAAACCCTGAGAATGGAAGCCAAATCTTGTTTCCTTTCTTTTGCACAGATTATTTCTTTTAGTTTTAAATTCTAGCCTGTGAGCCTTTTCTTCCTCACTTTTAAGTTGTATTTCATATTTTGAATTTTTGTTCTTGAGAATTTTCAGTTTTCTCGGGGGCCAGCTCTATGTAGTAGAATAAATACTGGCTGGCAGCTCCCTGGCAGTGGATCAGCCCTCACGCTATTAAAGAAGCATCATCCTTGAGCATCTTATGGTACAGACTTTTAAAAATGGTTAGATTATTTATTTATTGTATTTTTTAAAAAAATATTTATTTATTTGGTTGTACCGGGTCTTAGTTGCAGCAGGCAGGCTCCTTAGTTGCGGTTCACCAGCTCCTTATTGCAGCACTCAGCCTTCCCAGTTGTGGCATGCGAACTCCCAGCCTCGGCATGCATGTGGGATCTAGTTCCCTGACCAGGGATCGAACCCGGGCCCCCTGCACTGGGAGCCCGGAGTCCTATTCACTGAGCCACCAGGGAAGTCCCTATTTATTGTATTTTTAACTGCCCTATATATTTGAAAAGAATGTAGGATTAATCCTGGCCATACTCTTTTGATTATAATGTTTAATATTTTTTAATCCAAACTAATAAAATGTCAACAAATCAGTCCCCCTTCCTTATTCAGTCAGCTTTTACTTCCCTAATGTTTTAACTTTGCTGCCAGAGAGTACCTTGGATCTTTTTAAAAGCATCCTTAGGTTCTCCGTCACTCCTCCTTTCCCCCGCTTTACAAAGCAGTTTAAACAGGGACATGGTAACATGCTTCTAGCAGATCATCACAGGACAGAATAAAGATTTGTTCTCTGCTTTAGATTTATTATAATTTAAGTAATTAAATTATTTGATATAATTTATGTAAATATTATCATGAAAATTGTTGTAAGATATTTCAAAGTGTTCTAATGCAATTTACTTAGTCAACAATTGGAAGGTTGTTTTTTTTTCTTCCCCTGGGAACTATATATTTTCTTTGTCACAGCAGTTGGTTCAGCCACATTCAAAGCCATTGAGTTATTAGATGTTTGCTGGGAATGTCAGAAGAGAGGAAGGACTTGAAACTGAGAGGGTTTAATGTACACAAGCAGGGAAGAGCACAGATCATTGAGTCCACCACTAAGTGGTGGTGCATTAGAATACAGCAAACACTTTGGAGGGTAGGGCCAGAAAATCTCAATCCTTGTGATCAATTTTATCTTTGATATCCAGGAGTTACTTATTTTATATCTGTATTTTCTCAGATTTGGGAGCCAACACATTTATTTCCTCTTAGCTTTCTGAACCATCATTTTTTTTTTTTTTGTTACTTGCCACAGACATAGTCTTCATTGGTCCAAATGAGATCCTTATAACTTAGCATCTATACTTCCCATTTCCTGAAGTATGCAAAATAATCACAAGACATTTAATCCATTTATAGATATGACTTCTTACATTCGTTCAGCTGCTGTTTCATTCCAGTGTTCTACTTGGCTCTTTCTAAATAAACCACATCCAAACATCATTTAAATAAAAAATAAAAACAATCAAAAACAGATAAAACTTTCACAGCTTCCCGTCTTTTAAACTTTTGCTACACTCTTACGAACCTTCCTTTGTCTAATATTGTATACAATTGTTAAAGTTCCTGATTTTTCATGAAATATGCCAGTGAATAAAAATACTGTTCTTTTTACTGCAAAGTAAATATTTTCACCTAGAGACCAATCCTTAACCAGCAGACAACTTGTGCATCAGTTGTTACTTATGATGCAGACAAATTCATATATCTTGAATCAGACATTTGGCTTGTAGAGTTTTAAAGATAAATACGTATGTTAACACTTATTTGTTTTGATATAGCCTTATCAGTGAAGATTGTATCTCTTATAAGTAAAGATCAAAAGAATTACCGATAAGCAATAACTGAATCAAAAGGCTGAAAATCAACAGAGGTAAAAATTTTCCTTTATTTAATTTACATAAGATTGAATTGCATAAGTATAGACGAAAAAAGTCTAGCTTACATGCGAAACAAACACATTGAATTTCAAGTTCGATTTTTGTCAAACGATAGTGTTTTTTTTTTGCTTGTTTTAATATTGCAAGGCTAGCATTTAAAAAGGTTATGCTTCACAAGGGAAAATAAAACTTTGATTCATATACAAAGGTTATTGAAAACCAGATGTTTTGTCTCAATATATATGGGAATTTCTAAAGATTCTTGCAGAACTGCAAGTATCCAATGTAGAATGTGGTTGGACATTAGCCAGAGGAGACATAACAATTATTTTTTCCATTTGGTAGAAAATTCACCTAGTTTAAGGTCCCTTTCATCTTTCAGTTTATATTATACCCCAAGGTGTGAGTTGAGTTCTGATTGCAATTAATTTATGTAATCACCAGGAGCAGCACACTGAAATTCCATACTGATAGGTTACGATGGGATTCCCTAGAATTAATAGACTTGATTCTGTGGACTTGCCCATGCACAATTTTAAATTGTCATTCTGTTAGTAATAATTTAAATAAATATATTAGTCATATAGATTTAGTAAATATAGTGGTATTAAAGTTAATGAAGCAATAACTAATTTCCTGAGAAATTGTTACTATTATAATTGAAAATATTGAAAATGGAATTGGAGTTTCAACATGTGAGTATGAATAGATATGTTTGCAAACATAAATTGTCAGAATTGAATACTGACAGTGAAAACTTAACCAAAACAGAATTATAATGTTAAGAAGACAGGGAATATCAAAATACCCTGAGATAAAGACTCTTAATTGAAATAAGGTGTAGGGGGGGGTCAATATTTGACGTGTCAGGTAAAAATGAAGCATGTTGGACCACAAATTTATAGAAGCAGATTTTAACAAAGTCTGTTATCAACTAGTGAGGTGCTTGACTCTGGTTGGGGAACAATAAATTTTTTTTTTTTTGTATGAATGAGCTCATGTTTCCCTTCTGAATTCCACTTAAAATATATAAAAGTGCATTTTTGAACAATTATCCATCAAACTAGAATTGAGCTTAATACAAGTCAATTACATTAAGTAAACTATTTACATTAACCCATAGAACCAGATGTGAGTGCGGATGCACACGTGGAGTTCTAGATTAATGCATATGTATTTCTGACCCTCAATGTCGATTCATATTTTAAACTTTTTTGATTATAACTTCTTATTAATAAAGTACCTCTTATTCCTTTTGTGCTACTTTAGTTTTCTGTTCCTTGATTTGCACAGTATATGTTGAGTTCTCCCAACAGAGATGCATGTATACTCTCATATAATAATGCTGTTACTTTGTGGGATTGTTTTCAAAAAGCCCATTTCTTTGTACTTGAGAAAAATTTGACAATGCTCAGGACATTATATTTTCCTTCCTTATAGCACAAGATATTATTGCCGCTCTGAGAAGAGTCATTAAAGGTGTCACCAAATTGTGGTGTCCTTTCCTATAAAATGTCAATATTAGTTTTTATTATGTATTTATACCAACCGTCAAAAAAAGCCTTAGAAGGGATAATTTTCAGCTGTTATAAAAATAACAAAACAATTATCTTGGATATAATCTTATTAAACTTTTTCTTTCTGGTAAAGGACAGCATGATATTGTTTATATGTGGAATCAAAAAAATGATAAAAATGAACTTATTTGCCAAACAGACTCACAGACTTAAAGAATGAACTTACGGTTACGAGGGGGAAGGGTGGGGGGAAGGGATAGATTGGGAGTTCGGGATTGACATGTACACACTGCTATATTTAAAATAGGTAACCAACAAGGTCCTCCTGTATAGCACAGGGAACTCTGCTCAATACTCTGTAATGGCCTATATGAGACAATAACCTAAAAAAGAGTGGATATATGTATCACTGACTCACTTTTCTGTATACCTGAAACTGACACAACATTGTTAATCAACTATACTCCAATATAAAAAAAATTAAAAAACAGAAAAGAACAACATACCTTCTGCAGGTTGAACTATAGCAGTTTCGGAGCTGCATTAATGAACTTGAGTTTCAGAAAGTGCCGTAGAATGTATTTCAGTAATTAATCCCAAATAAGGAAAATTTCAGTGGCAGACAATCTTTTAAGAGATGAAAATATCTCAAGTATCAAAGAATTTTACGAAAGGACCTTCACACAGTCTTACGAGGATGCTCTGGTGTTCATTCAAAATGGTGTCTGTCACCTGAGGAATTCATGGCCGTATCTCTGTCACCTAGATGAGAAATTTCCAATAGTTTAAAGATCCCCCTTTAATTTATAAATTAGAGAAATAAAGTAAAGCAAATATCCTTGTCCCTAGATAGAATATTCATTTAAATATGGAACTGAATTAAATCTGACAATTGAGAGGAAAAAAATGATCTTGAAACTGAAACAGAAAAACATTCAGTTTTATTTATGCAGCAGTAATAAGACATGAGGACACAGAACTAGAGGATCTTAAGCTTTCCCACTGTTAATTCTTTTCTTTGTCAAAAATATTTAAAATTGTTGTAGAAAAACTGGAAGCATAAATTATGAGGATATTCTAGTCTTCATGTCTAAAGTGACTTCATCAGAAATCTGAACGTGTTAAAAACAAATAGGGTGAGTAGAGCCATGAAAGAAATATTATTTTATGTTATTTCGTATTATATGTATGAATTATTATCTGTGATTAAAATTATTTACTAAAATCTTACCAGATAATATTGTCACCAAATTGACTAGACAGCTTTTATTAACTCCAGTGTAATACATAAATGATATTATATATTTAATTTCACTTTGCTTATTATTATTTTAAAAACTGGAAGAAAAAGAGGAAAGTTAAGAGAATCAACAGCATTTCAGAATTAGACCATGTGTTTATTTCTAGTCACTGCTCCCAAAGATAACTGCCATTTTGAATTCTATTATCATATATTTGTTTTGTATTTAAACAAAGTGATATAATACAGTATATACTATTTTACACCTAGTTTATGTTACTTGACATTATATTTGTGAGATTCTTCCATATTTTTGCTTGTAGTGGTGGTTTTGTTCCTTGTCATTGTTGACTAGTACTCCATTGTGTGAATATACCATAATTTATTTATCTGTTCTATTGTGGATAAATGGATTAATTTTTAGTTTTTGGCTATTACAAATAACATTGGTATACACATGTGTGCATTTCTTTTAGGGAATACAAGTTTGCCTTTCTGGTAGGAATATATTTAGAAGTGGAATTACTGGGCTAATGGATATTAATATATCCACCACCAGTTGATATAACAAAAAAAGGTGTTCACCAGTCATAAGTCCCAGCAGCAGTAATGAGAATTCTACTTGCTACCCATCCTCACTAACATTTGATATTATTTGTCGTTTAGGCCTATCCTAAATTGTGAAAATGGTCTGTGTTTTCTTTTAAAAGACTTTTTTAACCTTATTGGAACAATTTTTGCCACATCTTGAACACTTATTTTTTTTACAAAGTGTATTTGTATTTTTTTATGAATAATATTTTAGTAAAAAAATAGGAAAAATTAGTTCTAACAACATAGAATTAATGGTGCTTTGGGGGTTTATCTCCTAAGTAGGTAAGTAAAGAGATTATAAGCAGAGAATCAAATTTGTAATTGTCTTAAGAAATACAGGAGTCCTGGTGACATGCTGGCCGCAAACCCCACGGAAGCTGGGGCCTGACACTTGCGCTGGGTGAGGTAACAAGACCTTGGAACCAGATTTGCTGGGTTTGTACCCCATCCCCAACATTTAAGCACTCTATGGCTTTGGGCAGCCCAGCTAGCATGAATCTCATCAGCACAGAGAGAAAGCTTCACTGAAAACTCATTGCAGAGTGGCAGGGGAAGCCTGATTCCACAACGGCAGCAGCAGGGTTTGTGGCAAGAATCACGGCTTGGAGGCTGCCCTGGGTGGTCTTGTCTTCCTGCAGCTTGTGGACCCTCAGGCTTAGGAGCTGTTTCAAGCATACAGCCTTGAGAGAGTAAGGTGTTCAGAGACCATCTGTACCGAATCCGTGACTGAACCCAGTGAAGACCTCTATATAAACGTTTAAGGTTCTGGCAGCACATGTGGAGACCTACTCTTTTAGCCACTGGCTGCGGGAGACAGCCTCCTAGACAAAGTGCTCCCAAGTCAGCCTGTTCTAGCTGAACAGCTGTTGCAGACCCTCACAAACTGACTTCATAATGGAGACCACCACATTCACTGCTGTGCGGCTGACAGGATCTTGGTGCTCTGGCTGGGTGTCAGGCTTGTGACTCTGATGTGGGAGAGCCAAGATCAGGACATTGGACCACCACTGGCCCCACATATCAATCAGCGATAGCGCTCCCAAAGATCTCCATCTCAACGCTCCACTCAATGACCAGCAAGCTTCAGTGCTGGACCCCCATGCCAAACAAATAGCAAGACAGGAACACAACCCCACGCATTAGCAGAAAGGCTGCCTAAAATCATACTAAGTTCACAGACACCCCAAAACACACCACTGGATGCAGTCCTGCCCACCAGAAAGACAAGATCCAGCCTCATCCACCAGAACACAGGCACCAGTCCCCTCCACCAGGAAGCCTACACAACCCACTGAACCAACCTTAGCCACTGGGGGCAGACACCAAAAACAATGGGAATTACGAACTTGCAGCCTGAGAAAAGGAGACCCCAAACACAGTAACTTAAGCAAAATGAGACAACAGAGAAACACACAGCAGATGAAAGAGCAAGGCAAAAACCCACCAGACCTAAAAAATGAAGAGCAAATAGGCAGTCTACCTGAAAAAGAATTGAGAGTAATTATAGTAAAGATGATCCAAAATCTTGGAAATAGAATGGAGGAAAAAAAAGAAATGTTTAACAAGGACCTAGAAGAACTAAAGAGCAAACAAACAATGATGAACAACACAATAAATGAACTTAAAAATTCTCTAGAAGGAATCAATAGCAGAATAACTGAGGCAGAAGAACCGATAAGTCACCTGGAAGATAAAATAGTGGAAATAACTACTGCAGAGCAGACTAAAGGAAAAAGAATGAAAGGAATTGGGGACAGTTTCAGAGACCTCTGGGACAACGCTAAGTGCACCAATATTTGAATTATATGGGTTCCAGAAGAAAAAGAGAAAAAGAAAGGGACTGAGAAAATATTTGAAGAGATTATAGTTGAAAACTTCCCTAATATGGGAAAGGAAATAGTCAATTCCAGGAAGCACAGAGAGTCCCATACATGATAAATCCAAGGAGAAACACACCAAGACACATATTAATCAAACTATCAAAAATACAAAGAAAAAATATTAAAAGCAGCAAGGGAAAAGCAACAGTAACATACAAGGGAATTCCCGTAAGGTTAACAGCTGATATTTCAGCAGAAACTCTGCAAGCCAGAAGGGAGTGGCAGGACATATTTAAAGTGCTGAAAGGGAAAAACCTACAACCAAGATTACTCTACCCAGCAAGGATCTCATTCAGATTTGACAGAGAAATTAAAACATTTACAGAGAAGCAAAAGCTAAGAGAATTCAGCACCACCAAACCAGCTTTACAACAAATGCTAAAGGAACTTCTCTAGGCAGGAAACACAAGAGAAGGAAAAGACCTACAATAACAAACCCAAAACAATTAAGAAATTGTAATAGGAACATACATATCAATAATTACCTTAAATGTAAATGGATTAAATGCTCCAACCAAAAGACATAGACTGGGTGAATGGATACAAAAACAAGACCTGTATATATGCTGTCTACAAGAGACCTACTTCAGACCTAGGGACACATATAGACAGAGTGATGGGATGGAAAAATATTCCATGCAAATGGAAATCAAAAAAAACTGAAGTAGCAATTCTCATTTCAGACAAAATAGGCTTTAAAATAAAGACTATTACCAGAGACAAAGAAGGACACTACATAATGATCAAGGGATTGATCCAAGAAGAAGATATAACAATTGTAAATATTTACGCACCGAACGTAGGAGACCTCAGTACATAAGGCAAGTGCTAACAGCCATAAAAGAGGATATCGGCAGTAACACAATCATAGTAGGGGACTTTAACATCCCGCTTTCACCAATGGACAGATCATCCAAAATGAAAATAAATAAGGAAACACTGCTTTAAATGATACATTAAACAAGATGGACTAAATTGATATTTATAGGATATTCCATCCAAAAACAACAGAATACACTTTCTTCTCAAGTTCTCATCGAACATTCTCCAGGATAGATCATATCTTGGGTCACAAATCAAGCCTTGGTAAATTAAAGAAAATTGAAATCATACAAAGTATCTTTTCCGACTACAACACTATGAGACTAGATATCAATTACAGGAAAAAAATCTGTAAAAAATGCAAACACATGGAGGCCAAACAATACACTACTAAATAACCAAGAGATCACTGAAGAAATCAAAGAGGAAATCAAAAAATACTTAGAAACACATGTCAATGAAAACACGACGACCCAAAACCTATGGGATGCAGCAAAAGCAATTCTAAGAGGGACATTTAGAGCAATACAATCCTACATCAGGAAACAAGAAACATCTCAAATAAACAACCTAACCTTACACCTAAAGCAATTAGAGAAAGAAGAACAAAAACAACCCCAGTTAGCAGAAGGAAAGAAATCTTAAAGATCAGATCAGAAATAAATGAAAAAGAAATGCAGGAAGCAATAGCAAAGATCAATAAAATTTAAAGCTGATATTTTGAGAAGGTAAACAAAATTGACAAGCCATAGCCAGACTCATCAAGAAGAAAATGGAGAAGACTCAGATCAACAGAATTAGAAATGAAAAAGGAGAAGTAACAACTGATACTGCAGAAATACAAAGGATCATGAGGGATTACTAGAAGCAACTGTATGCCAATAAAATGGACAAACTGGGGGAAATGGACAAATTCTTAGAGAAGCACAACCTTCTGAGACTGAATCAGGAAGAAATAGAAAATATAAACAGACCAATCAAAAGCACTGAAATTGAAACTGTGTTTAAAAATCTTCCAGCAAACAAAAGCCCAGGACCAGATGGCTTCACAGCCAAATTCTATCAAACATTTAGAGAAGAGCTAACACCTATCCTTCTCAAACTCTTCCAAAATATAGCAGAGGGAGGAACACTCCCAAACTCATTCTATGAGGCCACCATCACCCTGATACCAAAACCAGACAAAGATGTTACAAAAAAAGAAAACTACAGGCCAATATCACTGGTGAACATAGAGGCAAAAATCCTCAACAAAATACTAGCAAACAGAATCCAACAGCACAGTAAAAGGGTCATAGGGCTTCCCTAGTGGTGCAGTGGTTGAGAGTCCACCTGCCGATGCAGGGGACACGGGTTCGTGCCCCGGTCCAGGAAGATCCCACATGCCGTGGAGCGGTTGCGCCCGTGAACCATGGCTGCTGAGCCTGCATGTCCGGAGCCTGTGCTCCGCAACTGGAGAGGCCACAACAGTGAGAGGCCCATGTACCGCAAATAATAAAAAAAATAAAATGGTCATATACCATGATCAAGTGGGGTTTATCCCAGGAATGCAAGGATTCTTTAGTATACCCAAATCAGTCAATGTGATACACCTTATTAACAGACTGAAGGATAAAAACCATATGAAAATCTCAGTAGGTGCAGAAAAAGGTTTTGACAAAATTCAACACCCATTTATGATAAAAAAAAAAAACCCTCCAGAAAGTAGGCATAGAGAGAACTTAACATAATAAAGGCCATATATGACAGACCCACAGCCAACATCATTCTCAAGGGTGAAAAACTGAAACCATCTCCACTAAGATCAGGAACAAGACAAAGTTGCCCACTCTCACCACTGTTATTCAACATGGTTCTGGAAGTTTTACCCACAGCAATCAAAGATGAAAAAGAAATAAAAGGAATCCAAATCAGAAAAGAAGAAGTAAAACTGTCACTGTTTGCAGATGACATGATACTATACATAGAGAATCCTAAAGATGCTCTCAGAAAACTAGTAGAGCTAATCAATGAATTTGGTAAAGTAGCAGGACACAAAATTAATGCACAGAAATCTCTTGCATTCCAATACACTAATGATGAAAAATGTGAAAGAGAAATTAAGGAAACACTCCCATTTACCGTTGCAACAAAAAGAATAAAATACCTAGGAATAAACCTACCTAATGAGTCAGAAGACTCGTATGCACAAAACTATATGCTAATGAAAGAAATTAAAGAGGATACAAACAGATGGATAGGTATACCATGTTCTTGGATTGGAAAAATCAATATTGTGAAAATGACTATACTACCCAAAGCAATCTACAGATTCGATGCAATCCCTATCAAACTAGCAATGGAAATTTTTACAGAACTAGAAGAAAAAGTTGCGCAGTTTGTATGGAAACATAAAAGACCCCGAAAGGCCAAAGCAATCTTGAGAAAGAAAAATGGAGCTGGAGGAATCAGGGTCTCTGACTTCAGACTATGCTACAAAGCTAATCAGGATAGTATGGTACTGGCAGAAAAACAGAAATGTAGACCAATGGAACAGGATAGAAAGCCCAGAGATAAACCCATATATATATGGTTATCTTATCTTTGATAAAGGAGGCAAGAATATACAGTGGAGAAAAGACAGCTTCTTTAATAAGTGGTGCCAGAAAAACTGGACAGCTACATGTAAAAGAATGAAATTAGAACACTCCTAACACTATACACAAAAATAAACTCAAAATGGATTTAAGACCTAAATGTAAGGCCAGATACTCTAAAACTCTTAGAGGAAAACGTAGGCATAACACTCTTTGACATAAATCACAGCAAGATTGTTTTTGACGCACCTGCTAGAGAAATGGAAATAAAAACAAAAATAAACAAATGGGACCTAATGAAAATTAAAAGCTTTTGCATGGCAAAGGAGACCATAAACAAGACGAAAAGACAACCGTCAGAATGGGAGAATATATTTGCAAATGAAGAAACTGACAGAGGATTAATTTCCAAAATATACAAGTTGCTTATGCAGCTCAATATCTAAAAAACAAACAACCCAATCCCATGGGCAGAAGACTTAAATGGGCAGAAGACTTAAATAGACATTTCTCTGAAGAAGATGTAAAGATTGCCAACAAACATATGAAAGGATGCTCAACATCACTAATCATTAGAGAAATGAAAATCAAAACTACAATTAGGTATCACCTCACACCAGTCAGAATGGCCATCATGAAAAAATCTGCAAAGAATAAATGCTGGGGAGGGTGTGGAGAAAAGGGAACCCTCTTGCACTGTTGGTGGGAATGTAAATTGATATAGCCACTATGGAGAACAGTATGGAGGTTCCTTAAAAAACTAAAAATAGAACTATATGACCCAGCAATCCCACTGCTGGCCATGTACCTTGAGAAAACCATTATTCAAGAGGAGTCATATACCACATTGTTCATTGCAGTACTACTTACAGTAGCCAGGACATGGAAGCTACCTAAGTGTCCTTTTTTTCTCTTTTTTTTTTGTTCCCATATCTCTTCCCTCTTGTGTCTCCCTCCCTCCCATCCTCCGTATTCCACCCCTCTAGGTGGTCACAAACCACCTAGCTGATCTCCCTGTGCCATGTGGCTGCTTCCCACTAGCTATCTATTTTACGTTTGGTAGTGTATATATGTCCATGCCACTCTCTCACTTTGTCATAGCTTACCCTTCCCCCTCCCCATATCCTCACGTCCATGCTCTAGTAGGTCTGTGTCTTTATTCCTGTCTTACCCCTAGGTAAGATGAATGGATAAAGAAGATGTGGCACATATATACAATGGAATATTACTCAACCATAAAAAGAAATGAAATTGAGTTATTTGTAGTGAGGTGGATGGAGCTAGAGACTGTCATACAGAGTGAAGTAAGTCAGAAAGAGAAAAACAAATACCGTATGCTAACACATATATGTGGAATTTAAAAAAAAAAAAGTGATTCTGAAGAACCTAGGGGCAGTACAGGAGTACAGACGTAGATGTAGGGAACGGTCTTGAGGACACCGAGGGGGTGATGGGTAAGCTGGGACAAAGTGAGGGTGTGGCATTGACATATACACTGCCAAATGTCAAGTAGATAGCTGGTGGGAAGCAGTGGCATAGCACAGGGAGATGAGCTCAGTGGTTTGTGACCATCTAGAGGGGTGGGATAGGGAGGGTGGGAGGGAGACGCAAGAGGGAGGGGATATGGGGATATATGTGTATGTATAGCTGATTCACTTTGTTACACAGCAGCAACTAACACAACTCTGCAAAGCAATTATACTCCAATAAAGACGTTAAAAAAATTAAAATAAGAATTTTAAAAAATATATAGGAGGTCTGGTTTAAAAATGTTCGTAATTTCTATTTGAGAGTATTGTCAAGGAAGATACCTTGTCGTGTTCCCACCTCTTACTGACTTTAGGATTTTGATGTTTTTTATGTGCGTTGCAGATAAATTAAGAATATTTTCAAAACCTTTATAGTTATTTTATATTCTTTAATCATGATATTATTCATTCCATATTTATTTTGTAAGAATAGTTACATTTTAAAATGCCATATTCATTTTCAAAAAATAAATTTGTTTTTGTCTGCATTGGGTCTTTGTCGCTGCGTGAAGGCTTTCTCTAGTTGAGGCAAGCGGGGGCTACTCTTCGTTGCGGTGTGCAGGCTTCTCATTGCGGTGGCTTGTCCTTGTTGCAGAGCAGAGGCTCTAGGTTTGTGGGCTTCAGTAGTTGTGTCACAAGAGTTCGGTAGCTGTGGCTCGTGGGCTCTAGAGCGCAGGCTCAGTAGTTATGGCTCATGGGCTCATGTGGCTCCACAGCATGTAGGATCTTCCAGGAGCCAGGCTCGAACCCATGTCCCCTGCATCGGCAGGCGGACTCTCAACCACTGCACCACCAGGGAAGCCCTAGCGATTATGTTTTTAACCCAGTGCTCTGCATTTTCAATAATTGGTGTATGTTTTATAAGCGAATGCATGATACTTCAGTAGGAAAAAAAAAGGATAAAAATCATGCATCAAAAACTTCTTTATGTTCCAGGAAGTTGAGAGACTAAAAATATTGCAGTTGTTTGGCTTACCAGAAATGCTGGTCAATATTGAGATTGAATTCCCTGGGAAAATAGTTGCAATCAATTTTCATTTGAAACATTCAGCTACTCAGTGAGATTAAATGTTAGGATTTATAGTCTGGCTTGTGCAAATTATAGATTTCTTGCAGGGGTGAGGACATGGAAGGAGTAAGCAGTATATTTCTCATACTTGGTGTTCAGCTTTTGACTGAATACATAAACTAGTAGTGATCTGATAAGGAAAATAGGATAACATTTCAATTTGAAAGGAAGTTGTAATGATCTGAAATATTGTTCTTGTAGTTCACTTGGATTCTGCTCAAGCTATAGAAGTGAAAAATCTAAAAAAAGGAAACACTTTAGAGGCAGTGAACTCCTCCATTGGAAACTGAAGCCCATTTCTATTATATGACTACAGGGACCCTGCATGTGTCTTGTTTATGAGAGTACTGGTGGTGTGGCTTAGAACAACTTTGACATTTCTTTAAAATGGTAACTGGTAAAGGAAAGAGGTAAAAATGATCATTAATTACATATATGTGTGTGTGTTAAAAAGGGAAATAAAATATTAATTTAAAATAAAAACATTAAAAGGTTGAGTATAAAATTTACTTCTAGCACTTCTTTCTATTAGTCTCCATTACTAAAATTAAACTCTGGAAATTCTAAACCCAAACCACTGCTTATCTGTAATATTCTACATGATTAACAGTCATTCAGTATAATCTTGATGTCAGAATAATAGGTCAAAAATAAATTGTTGTTTCTGCTCATATTAAAATAGAATCCCTGTCTGTCTTCTAACCTCCATCCTTTCCCATATATTATGAGTATTATAAATCCAGTTTCCAAAATAATTTAATTTTTTAACTGTTAAGGTCACAGTTGATTCAATTGAGCCTACAAAATTATATATGTTTACTCAAAGCTCCAACTAAAGGTCAATGGGAAAATTAAGCAAGACTTTTTAGTAATATAAATATTAATATTGTATTATAATTTTAAAAAGCTGTGATATTCCCTGAATTTCTCATTCTGCCTTTTAGCATTTATTTAAGACTATTCGCTAAGTTGAGAAGCCTTGACAGAGAAAAAGAAAAAAATGCCCATTTTTCAGTCAAAAATATGCTTAATTTTCATGCCAATATTATATAATATTATTATAATCGTTATTTTTTCATGAGCAGCAGCATCTAATTACATGGTATTATCTGTTTCAAACTCTTCTAAAGCCCTCAAACTGCATTAACTAGTTTAAGCCTTCCAATGACAGTTTGAGATCAATACTATTATTTTCCCCACATTTTAGAAAAGTAAGTAAAACTGAGATTTAGGTACTTACCAAATGTTCCACAAAGGTGATGAGCCATGTTCTGAGAAAAGCACTAGATGAGAATTCAGGAATCCTGTGTGCTTTTTTTTTTCCTGCTCTTTTCTAAAATCAGATAGGATGGTATGTGATTTGGGTATTCTGTTTCCAATGAGTCAAGAAAGATTGAGTTCTTACTGTTCAGGCATTGTTTTGCAGTGGATACTCACTTTAATAATTCAACTTTGCATTGTTAGTATTTTACCTTTTTATAGATAAGCGAACTGAGGTTTGAGGGGTTGAACAGTTTCCCCCAAGATATATACATTAATTGTGGATATAGGAATTACATCTAGTCCTTTTCAGACCTAAAAGGTTAAGCCTATTTCATTATCCTAATTCTTATCCCCACAATTTTATATCATAACATGATTATATTGCTGTACGTACTTAAAATGGCTCTCCAGCGTCAACATTTCTCCACAGACACTGAGTAGCTTTAATGGTTCTATTAAATGACTTCTGTTCCAAATAAACAAATCTAATGCAGTTTGTGGTTTATTGCCCTACTTCTCATGAGTAGTTGATGCTATAGGTCAGCCTTCTCCTAGAAACGCTCTGCTTTCCTACTTCCAGTAAAGCACGCTGCTGGTTTGTTTTCAACTTCCTGGCTTCCTCAAGTGTCTTCATTAACTCTTTAAAGAGTGGTTTTAGCCACAGGTTCAGTCATTAGAGATGATTAAATTTGCCACGTAAGCAGAGACATGGAATCTATTTTTATGAAAAATTTCAAAGTGTTTATGAATGTCTATTTATGTTAATATTTTCATTAAGAATGAAATCACTCTATTATTTATTAAAAACCTCCTCAAGTGCCTGGCTCACATATCAGGCTTTTATGTTCATCTTCAAATGAGATGGGCATAATATTTTGATGTGCAGACATACTATTTATATTGAAAGATAATGTAAGACTCAGGGAATTGAGAAATATTCAGTTGTGTGTTATTCTTTATGGAAATGTCACTTATGAGGGACTGTGATACATAGGACTCCAGTAATGATAATGAAGTATTCTAGAGAGTAAATCTAGGATCACATGCCTGTGAGTATTGTGCATAAACTGAAAGCAATTTGAGGTTGGTAAAAATACTTAAACTGCTAATGTATTTCTTGTTTAGGAACTTGGTGGTTCTTTATGTTTCGGCATCCTATGGATAGATTCTGAGTCTAGTGAACAAAAATGCTCACATTAAACTGAATTGCATTGTATATTTACAAAAATACTACTAGAGGAAGACATTTGGGAAGATTTTTCCTTTAAGTCAGCTAATTTTCTATCAGTAATACACACAAAAGAGAATGTAGATATGATCATAGGAGAAGAAATCAGAAACAACAGTTATAAGTTTGAACTATGGGGACTTTCCTGGTGGTCCAGTGCTTAAGACTCCACACTTTCATGGGTTGGATCCCTGGTCTGGGAACTAAGATCCCACATGGTGCGCAGTGTGGCCAAAAAAATAAATAAATAAAAATACGGGGGCATAATTCTTGCGTTAGTATCTAGGATTCACCATTTAACAGAAGTATGACCTTGGACAGGTTACTTAATGTTTCCATATCATATTTGTTCATCTACAAACTGGAAATAATAATATCTATTTTATAGACTTAGTGTTAAGATTAAATTTTATAAAAACGTTAATTTCTTGGGGCAGTGTTTGCCACATCTTGAATACTTTGCAAATGTTAGCTATTATCATAATTAAAAAGGCAGGATTTGGTATGAAAACAGGTCTGAACTAGAGGCCAAAGACCTAAGCTTAAATTCTGTAGCCTCAAAAATAGTGGGCAAGTAGTGTTGTTGACTGTAACCTGTAAAGATCTGTGCATACCCTACCTATATTGAAAAGTTGTTCTCTCAGTTTGAATATCTTATATAAGGCTGTATTGTAAATTAAATTGTTAATTAATGCTCTTAATTTGCCTTCAGCCCTGTTTCTAGAGTGATATAGCTACAGTAATCCTTATTAGACTGTCTGGTACAGGATGAAATATGTGTCTTCACGTATTGGAAAACACATTTTGGGGTTTTCTCTTCAAATGTAGCCTCTGTTTACCTGACTGGTATCATCTCCCATTGTGTCCCTTATACACAACACTTAAGTTATATACAATTATTTACCACTTCCTGAAATAGATATTCAGACTCAGATAATGTTCTTTCTGGAATACATACCTTTACAAAGAATCTTCTCTCTACCAGAAGTGCACACTGCCTCCCCTGATTCACGAACACTTTAAGAGTGTACAGGTCATCTTTGAAAGCATTTATCATCCAAATGTGCCTCAATTCTTTCATCACTTGTGTTTCATTGTCTGCTAGTCAATAAATAGATCAGTATCAGTCAAGAGAAAGGCAAACATCATATAATTAAAAGTGAGATTAACTGAAGTGGAGTGAATGGCTCCAAACATTCCGGCCCGAGAAACACCCATAAAGAGTAAGGAGCTTAGCGCTGGGGTAAATAAGCATGGGGGAAGGATTTGTTAAACAAACACATATAACAGTGCTTTCCTGGGACAGGCACCAGACTGTAAGCTGACCAAACTATCATTGTATCTTCTCTCTGTACACGGCCCTGAAGAACCTTACAAAATATCAGCTCTTCCCCAAGGGATAGACCCTCAAGGATATAATGACCCACGGCAACCAAGAATGGGGGGTTGCTATTGTTGGTGTCTTCTGGCTACCCTAGAACCCCATACTTAATTTTTCCTGGGCAATTTCATTTGGGGCATTCAGTTGCTGATAAGTGATTCACGGAAACATCACATTCATTGTTTCTCTCTCAGAGACAAAAAGGCTTATAGGGGTCCTTCATAAAGGGCAGGCCTGTCTATGTAAACAAAATATAAGAGAAAAAAATGGAAGTGCCAAATAAATCTTTAGTAAATGATATTTGACTTATCGATTATGAATAATAAGACATTTTAATTTAGCTCACACAGTTTAGAAAAGAAATGACTGTAGCATCAGGTATCTGCCACTTTTCTTTTCATCGTCTTCTAACTTAATTTTATACGTTGACAAAAAAAGCGGAGCATAGGGTAATGAAAAAGCTAAATTAGAAAATTTTAAATTAAGCACATTAATCTAACAGTGAATTAATATGAATTAACTATACATGAATGCAAATGTTTATATCTGGTATTTTCAAATGTATATGCACTTGAGAGATAAGTAAAACTTACTGCATAGATACTGTGGTAAACTAGTAGTATGAACAAAAGTGAGTTTCCCATAGCAAATTTCCACTTATAGGATTTTTCTAACTCTATGTAACTGACCATAAGCATGTTTATCTGCATCTTCCACTATAATTATCTTGTCAAGTTTCAAAATCCGTAGCTGATACATTTATAAGAAACAATTTCCAGGTATGTCATGCTTTAGCTAACACCATTGAGAGTCAAGTCAGTCAATCAGAAAAGGAAGTGACATTTCTAAGTTGTTGATGTATTGATATGTTTGGTCTTCTTTCCCGGTTCTCAACATGCAATGCTTAGTGAAATGTGGGGATTAGAAGCATAGAGTGTTATAGAGTGGAGGTGGCACTTGTATAAGGGAAACCTTGACTCTTAGGTTTTGAGATGAGTAGGATATGTACATAGATTGAGATTCAAGAGTGTCTTGATAGAATTTCATGGGTTGGTATGGGACATTGGCTGAAAGAGAGCAGTATAAGGACTCATGTGAGTATACACTCTCGTGTGTGTGGCAAGGGGCAAGGGTTAAGGATTGTTAGGAGAGAGCATGGGGTGTTTTCTGGGAATAGGTGCATGCACTATTCAGTAAACTTGAAGATAATGAGATGCCTGATTTTTCTAAATTAGAGGCTAGAAGCATTTGGTCTAGACCTCTAAGAGACTAGAATATAGAAAGAGTACTATGGGAAAAGATCTGAGATAGGGCTAGAAAACAGGGTTTATTCTACAAGTGTGGAACTGAGGGCTCTATGAGGTGTTACAGTAGGCCATAGGCCCTTATGAAAACATAGTAATATTATATATTAATATTACAGAACAAATAGAGGATGATCTTCATTTTTTATACACAGGGTTGGAGTCAGGACATGCATAAATGATAATTAGAAACCCAATAGTAAAAAATTCTTTTCAAGTATCAAAAAAAATAACAAAAATATAAAGTACTGTTAATGACCTAACTACCAACTAGAATAAAATATTGTAATACTGTGGAATTAAAGCTTAAGAAAAGAATATATATATTTACATATAAATATATTTATAAATATACATGTATATAAAATATATTTATATATAAATATATTTATATATAAATATATATATATAAAATATATACTTATATATAAGATATATTTGTATAATATATATTTTATTATACTTTTATTTTATATATTATATCCAATATAATGATTCTGATATTTGTACTATGTTAAATTCTGATATAATGGTAATGACATTGCAAATAAATTTGTTTCCTTTATAAAACCATTTAATCTGTCATAACTCAATCAGGGACAAATAATCAGATTTTAACTTTAGAAACGTATACAAGTTCATCTTAATACAAAAACAAAGTTTTCGTGATTATTAACATCTTCTGACAAAGATATTCCAGATATTACTGCCTGCAATATATGAGCCAAAAACAACCCTCATTCATAAACATATAAACTGAAGAGTCACTGTTCGTTCAGTTCAGGATTTACTGTTAAAAGTTGATTTGGCTCACAATTATGTTGCTTCGTTTAAAATACATGGGCAACGTCACTGAATTTTGTTGCAGCTTAGATTGCCATATGTGGCATACTTCAGTGTTGCCCAGGCATCAGGGGAAGTTTAGAAATTTGAACTAGGTATTTTGAGGCGGAATTGTTCTGTGTTTGTACAAGTATGAGGTGTGATCCCGCAATCATATGCTGAATGTAGAATAAGGGGGGGAAGAAACTATCCAGACATTCTCTTTAGGGTCATTCCTATTTTTTTTCCTGAAACTTCTGTTGTAGGGCCTCAAAACACTGTTGCTGTCAGGTATGGGAAATGCTGTATCTTTTTGTTTGCTTTGTATTTTTCTGTCTTATCCCCATCTCCATCCCATGCTCTTAATCAGAGATGCTTATTTTTAGAAAGAGTGTATGACTTCTTTTCTCTCTATGTATTTTTTACTCCAAAATCTAAACGTGAAATTCATTGTACTCCATTTTCTAACTGGAGCTTATGCTTACACGGTTAGAAGCTGAAGCTTATGCTTACACGGTTAGAAAATATGCTCTACTTTGCCTCATTGCTGTATGATTTAGTCTCCCATCCACAGAATGGGGATAATAATGGTGATTATGATGATAAGTTAGTATTTTCATAGTGCTTCTCATATGCTGCCCCTCATTCAAGGCATTTTTCACATGCTAATTTACTTCTTCCTCATAATAACTTACTGGGAGACAAAGAGGAGGAAACTGAGACGTGAATGTTTTGGTAACTTACACAAGTTTGTGCAGCCAGTAAATGTCAAATTTAAGTAGTTTGTCTTAACTCTTTCCTTGGTCTTAACCAAAATAACACCCACCTCATAAAATTTTTATAAGCATTAAATGAATAAATATATACATTTGTTTAGAATGGCTCCTGGCACATGGTACAACCTCAGTAACTGCTAGCTACTATAATCATCATTATTCAGATATTTCTTATATAAAGGAAATGTATGAGGCCTACTTTTGCTTGTTCACTGTTTCCTGAAGCAAAGTTTACAAGAAAAATTCCTGATTCTTCACATCCATTGTACTTATTTTTTCCTCATTGTTTATCTATGTTACTCTGTATAAAGTTTTGTTTGTTTGTTTTTGGTATTCATTTCAGGAAGCTGTCCTTATATCTTTCATTGATATTTTTACTTTATTCACTTCTCTAGTTGCTGTAATACATATATAATTTGCATCCTCAATTAATCTTAAATTTCTGTAATATTTTTTCAGGGTTATACAGCTTTGCATTTTTCTTCTCAATTCTGTAGTATTCTTGACTTTTTTTCCAATTTAACTGCTTCAGATTTTCGATATTTAACTTACTTGTTCCATGGTTCTAGAATTTCAGTGATTATGTTTCGAAACAGTAAAAAGTTCTGATCTCAGATTTTTTCCTGTTATTGATTTCTGCATTTCTTGTTGTAAATACAGTTTTCGTATCTCTCTCTCTGGGAATATTGAGTTAAGTGATTATGTAATGCTTTTTTTTCTCTCCCCCCTCCCACTCCCAGTAACTAAATACCTGAGTTTCACCCTCTTCTTTTGAATAAAACGTTGTGATCTATGTGTGTCCTGAATTTGAGATGAAAGGAGTTCTGACATAGATTGCATGGGGTTCTTGTCAACATGTTTTAGGCCTATATAAAGAATGAAGGGTAGAGGCAAGAATTATTTTTTTTTTTGAGCTGTCAAATTTATGGGACATAGAATGGGAAGCAAAGGGCAATTCTGGCAGAAAGACTGTTGAAGTTTGCTGCAGAATCTCTCCTCCTTATATGGTGCACATGCCTCCATGAGAAACCAGCCTTTTAATATGACTTTGTGGGCACATGGAAAACAGATATTTCATAGTATTGTAAATATGCATTTCCTGGGGGAGAAGAATGGTTATGAAGATTGATACTTGGGTACATAAATTGACTCACAGTCAAACCTTATAATACCCTGTCACTGCAAACAGTGGAATGTTTAGCAGTATTTTTTTTTCCCCCTGGGGAATCTTTGTATCCCTCTGAAAGCTATAAACTTCTGGTTAGTCTGGACTCTTTTTAAGCTGGTCACATAAAAGCAAACTATCTTACGTCAGTGAAGTCTCTAATGTAGATATTCGTGTATAGTTTCAATGTTTATGTATGAATATATATACATGTGTGTTGTATTCATGTATATGTACACAGGGTCATATATATATATATAAAACTTTTCTTCATTGTAATGAAAATTTAGAAATCTAGTAGAAGTAGGTTTCATTTAACTGTTTATGTTAGAAGCTCAAAAGGAAATTGAACATTTTGGGAAAGCAAACAATATAATTTTAAAATATAAATAAGCATGCCTATTAAATGTTCTTTTGAAACAAAATATTTGGGAAATTTATCATTAAACATTATTCAATTGAATGCTAAAGCATCAGTAAGTTCACAATAGGGAAAGACAATTTTAGGACTTACTATAGAGGGTTCAAATCAGTCATAGTTGGTGCAAATCAGTCATAACAAAGAACTTCTTAATAAGGTCTCCTATTTTTTAAGGGTATAGTGAAGATCTTTTTTTAAATGAATAATTTGGAGATGTATATGACTTCCCTATCACTCTTCACTATCTACATTTATTTAAGATTTGCCTGAATTTTTTATGGATGCCTGGAAATTGTGTAAAACTTAATTGTGTTCAGGAGTTACTGATTTAAATAATAAACATGAACTTTTTTAATGATTTTCTTCAACAGTCACACTTGCAAATATAATTTTATTTTAAAGTACATATACAAAATACTTTCTCACTTTTTTCTTCTATTTAGAACATATTTTGTAGAAAAGCAGCACTTCAATTTAATATTAGGTATACATGATGCAACATCAATTACTGTTTGCAAACTGTGACATTTACAGGGAATACTAATGATGCATAATAACTCAAATCAGAAAACATTAGAAAGCAGAAACATGTTTATGAAATGAGTGATTTCTACATGCATTTGTGATAAATATTATATAGTTATTATATAGTTATATATTAATCTGATATAGCTAGCCAACTAAATTAAGAATTTTACCACAGTTATAAGAGCAGAAGTAAGAAACATTTCTGTGAAAACTTGTGTTTGTTTTGTGAACAGCTATATTTCAATAATGTACAGTTTTTTTCATTTTAATTGTTGATAATGACATTTAAATTTGGTATTTATTTTAGTCTGAATTTACTAGAAAGATGAACAAATTTATGAAACTGAAATTTACCTAAAGTAATATCTGTCATTTATCACTTCAATCAGTTGGGTTTTTTTAAACTTGATTTTTTTTTTTACTTTAATACTAATATTTTTATTTTGATGAGTAGCATCCATTAAGTCTAGCACATCAAAGTCATCACCTCATGACTATTACAGTTTAACATAATGCTTAGTGAAACACAAGTTGAGTTTAATAATACTTAGCAAATACAGGCCATGTGTGAGAATGACTGAAGATGAGGAAATACCTCAGATACTATTCCTGTTTTCAATAGTGGGCATTTTCAGTAGTGTTCCTGGCGTGCAGGTAAAGCCCAGCAGTAGGCTGAGGAAATTAACGAAGGGTAACAAAACACTCTTATAGATCATTTAATTTACTAGTGAAGAAAGCATACTATTTTGCGTATTCTTAAGCTCATTTTTCTGAGCTCATCTTCCATACAGACACAGGTTTAATATACATGTGATCCTTGAAAAAGCTGGGGTTAGGGGCATAGACCCCCCACAAAATCCCCCTATAACTACAGTCCACCCTCCTTATGCATGGTTCCTCTGCACTTTTTCGGTTTAGCAGCTGCTGATTCAGCCAACTGCAGATCATGTCACACTGAAGTAGCATTTTTTGGGAAAAAATGTGTGTAGAGGTGGAGCCATGGCCATTCAAACCCCTGTTGTTCAAGGGTCGACCATAATTGTATCTTTTGTTACGGGTTAAATGTCTAGATTTGGAATGAATTAGTACTTCAGCTAAGTTATCCTGAGATCAAGTCTGCGGTCTTTCTATTGAGCTAAGTGCACATAATTTTAAGACTCTTGGTATAAAGTTTTAGAAACAGAAGGAAACTTAGAAATGTTTGTGCTATAAATTCGTTACATAAGATCATGTTTATAAAAGTGAATGATGAATGCCTCATGGTAGTGGTGGCATCATTGCTTCTACAAGCCAATTATTCTAATTGTACTAGACGTTTAAAAAAATACTTATAATTCTCATTCCTGCCTTTAAATATGTATCAGAACATTTTATGAGTAAATATCAGAGTCTAAATGTCAGTGACTATGGTTGTTGACTAAATTCCCAAGGATTAAATAAGTATTTGTAATTCTATATCCCTAGGGCACACTTGTATTAGAAAAAAAGTTTTGTTCTTTAATGTGAAGGTATATTAACAAGAAATGTAAAAAAAGGGACAAAATTAATGGCTAAAGTGCCTTTCACATTTTTTCTTCTATTTGATTCCTCTCTTCCTGTTTCATCTCATTGTAAAATTGTAGTGTCTGCCTAATTTAAATTGGAGTAACTTTAGAAATATAAGTACACAATACGTGAATCCTTTCCTAGCTGATAACTAGCATAATAGCACTTTTTTAGTTCTTTTGCAAAAGAAGGAAAGAAGGGAAAATTAATTAACTTATTAAGGTGTTATATGTATCAGTCACTTTGATTTTATTTTTTTAATTACTATATTTATGTAAAATTTCCCCCAGTTTTAACACATAAAATTTTGAATTCTCCTACTAGCCAATGTCACATATTTGGAAAACTGTAGATCCAAATGTCCTAAGAAGATAGAGTGGATGTTTCTGTTACGTACTTAAAAAGATTAAAAAAATTCACTTAACAACAGTTATGGCAACAAATAATATTTGGTCTTTACTGAGCATGTATAGTAAGAGTAAACATATAGGAATACTAGAAATCAATTCATTCAGTCAAAATGTAAATATTTATTGAGCACATAATTTTTAAAATAATAAAGTCCAAAGATGTTTGATTTAAAAATAAGACTATTGTTATATCGCCATGGAAACTAAATAAGTGAAAATATTTTATGTTGAGGGCTTTTTCTTTCTTCCCCAGAATGAGAAATTTAAAAATCTTCAGATGAGTCCCAAACAGAGACTTGGGGGTAAGAAAAAGAATCAGCTACTAGATAACATGGACCCTGGTCTTTAAGATTTGTATACTCAGCATCAAGAAGCTTTGGAGCTTGAGACTGGGGTGATTTATCATTCTGGAGCAAATACATCTTTTAATCATGTGGCTACATATTTTAGCAGAAGCATGTGTTTAAATTTTTTTTTTTTTTTTTTTTTTTTTTGCGGTACACGGGCCTCTCACTGCTGTGGCCTCTCCCCTTGCGGAGCCCAGGCTCTGGGCGCGCAGGCTCAGCGGCCATGGCTCACGGGCCCAGCCGCTCCGCGGCATGTGGGATCGTCCCGCACTGGGGCACGAACCCGTGTCCCCTGCACCGGCAGGCGGACCCCCAACCACTGCGCCACCAGGGAAGCCCATGAGTTTAAATTTTGAATCCTAACTCTGTTCTACTAATTTAGAAAACTATCCTAAAAATGATAATCATTACTTTTTATAACTGTAGGGATATTGATATTGATTCCATAAAGTTGTTTTTAGGTTAAATAAGAAAATAAATATAACAAAAACATAGTCCTGACTCAGTAAAGATTTATTTACTTTAACCATTAATAAATTTTATTGTGTGGAAATCAAAAAAGTTTTAGATTTAGTGTTGGTTTTCCTGAAGTTTATCATACACATTTTTTGAGAAATATGACTTTTTAAATCTATTGACTAAAGGTATAATATTGTTTGTGATATACTCAAAGTTAGTGATAAGGTTAGTGAATGTTGTAGGCATATTTATGTAGCTGAGCTACTCAAACAAGGCTTAATAGATGGTGTTCTTTCTGCACTTACAGTAGTATAAGGGAAGTTAATGCATAAATCTTAGAACTTAAAAGATACTTTTTTTTTTGTCTGTGCCATGTGGCTTGCAGGATCTTAGTTTCTTGACCAGGGATTGAACCCCGCGGCCCTCGGCAGTGAAAGTGCAGAGTCCTAACTGCTGGACCGCCAGGGAATTCCCAGAAGATACTTTCAAAAAGAGTTCATAAAAAGTTTTCAGCAGGTGCATAGGGATCATGACAGGGAGAGGTGAAGTAAACATAGTTAGGTAATGCTAGAATGTAGTGTGTTTTGAAATGCTGTGTTCAGTAATTGAACTTTTCATTTTGGCTACTTTCTCAGCTTTTGTGTATGCCTGCTTTACATACTACACTAAAACAGGAATTCTATTATGGTTGAAACAAAAAAGCTTTTTATCGTCTAAGAACAGTTATGTTTTCAAGCAGTCTATAATTCTGTTTACATTTAGATTCATTTTAAAGGCATACAGTATGCATTATTAATGTCAGGAGTACATTTTATTGCTTTGGCATTCTAATGCATTGAAGTGAAAATAATTCCTTTTGTAGATAAAAATAATAACTTTGTATATTTTACTGCAAAAATAGCTATAAAGGCAAAGATAACGTATACAATTTTTTAAAGATAAATTGTTTACATTAACACGCAACAAAGATAATTTTGGTTAGTAGAAATAACCTGTTGTTTTCCACTGTATAGAACACAAAGGTAAAATATTCAATTTAATAATAGTGAGATGACATGTCACACCTTTTAATGAACCATGTGATTGACAGAAAGCAAAATCTTGTTTTTCATGTCTATCCAAATTACCCTTTTGTTTTGCTACCAGAATATGTTGAACCCATTGAGATACACTGCAATGACTATATAACATGTTTATTCATATTTTCATTAATTCATTCATTTGGACTAGTGAAATTTATTCAACAATAAGAGTGACATACGGAAGTGGTTATTTAGAAAGATTATTTTCATGTAAAATGTTGTGACATGATTGAATGCCAAAAAATCAATGAGGAGACTATTGCCAGAGTGAGTTAGAGGAAGATACAAAAGAAGAAGTGATGCAGATGTATTAAAAAGAAGTAGTAATGTACTTGGGTAATCCAACTGAATATAGGGCATATGGGAACGTGAGGAGAAAATTGTTTATAGTTTCAAATATGTTCGTATAAAAATGTTTATAGTTTCAAATATGTTCGTATAAAAATACCAAATCATCGCTCAGTTATTTGTAATCATCCCCTGTCCTACCTAAACTTGTTTTACTTCCCTGGTTTTCCTCAATTCCTCTTCTTTTCATCCTCTTCTGATTTGCAGTTTGAGCTAGTCAGTCTGTAGAAGAGAAAACCCACTTTAACAGTTTTAAGTAGAAAAAAAAAATTATAGAAAGGAAACTCAGAGACTTGGACATCACACTTCAAAGAACAATGCTGAAAATACACACTGAAAGCCCCTGGAAGCTCCTCTCTGCCTCAACCACCTGATATAGATGCAGCTGTTAGCTGTCTCCAAACGTTTTCCACTACTGCTCTTAAAAACCAGAGCTACCATTGCCATATACCCAGATCCATAGCTGTTACCATGCCTTCACGTTTGATATAAATTACTATCTGGGATTATGAGTTTCTGACTTCTGTTTTAGGAAGGTGGACCCAGTGTGGGAAATACCTTTCTATAATAGCGGGTGCTCAAAATTCTGCCGGCAGACAGAAAGTGTAGAAATAATCCATTTTTATACTTAACTTTGTTCATTTTTCAACAATCACTACTTAGCCTGGCATTTTCAAAATGTTTTCTATATTCTTACCCCAAACTGTGAAACACTGATATTGACAGTCAACTAAGAAAACCAATTGATGTGAATAGATATGATGATAAAAATATATGAATTAACCTGTACTTATTACTATGACAGTTTCATGTACATTCAAAATTAAATTACTGGGTATGAATACAGATGAAATTTTGAAATTGACTCTGTACTTATTGAACATGAACTATGTGTATTAATTTTCAACTTTTGACAAGGTTGGTTTCTTCTGTTGGTGTGTGTGTCTTTGGGAAGAAGTAGATGGCTGATCTTAAATATTGAAGCTAGGGAAGTTGGTTTCTATTTATTTTACATTTTCCCATAGTACTTGTATAAGTTTACTAGAGTTGCCGTAACACATTACCACAAAGTTGGTGGCTTAAATCAACAGCAGTTTATTTTCCCACAGTTCTCACTGCCAGAGTTTAACATCAAGATGTCAGCAAGGCAGCACTCTGCATGGAGGCTCCAGTGGAGAATCCTTCCTTTCCTTTACCAGTTTCAGGTGGCTGTCAGCATTTATTGATTTCCCTGGCTTGTGGCCACATCATTCCAACTTTTGCCTCACCTTAACATCACCTTTTCCCCTGGGTGTTTCATCTCCTCCTCTGTCTCTTGTTAGAGCATTTGTCATTGAATTTAAAGCCTATCGGGTCTCTAGGGTAGTCTCATTTCAAGATCTTTAATTATATCCACAAATATCCATTTTCCAAATAAAGGTTTGCAGGTTCACGGATGCCAGGGATTTGGACATGGATGTATCTTGTTGGTGTCCACCATTTAAGCCATTAGAGTTCTGTATGGGATAATTTAAATGACAAATTTTACTTTCATTCACTTGTTTATTACTGATTGCATCAGTCTCTTAGGAAGCATGACAGAGCATCCACCATGTGTGTTTTAACCTTCAGAGAAGGCACTGGTGAAACAAAAATGAACAAGTGAACATCCCCGTCTCTAAAAAACTCAATATGCTTGTCTAAAAAATATATATATATATTTTAAAAACAGAGTATTTATCTAATAGAAATGTATAAAGGTGCATCAATGGATATGGGAAGTAGCATCAATTTTAGATCTTAAAAATTGGAGGGAGGTTATAGGAAAAAATGTGGGAGAAAATGACACTGATTTGAGATTGAAAAGTGATTGGGAAGCTATCTGGGATACAAACAGAAAAGCAGCTACTCAGCTAAAGTTCATATGTGAATGTTTATAAACAGTTTTGTCTGTTTTCATCATATTGAAATCTAGTACATTCGCACATAGCAATAATTATGCTAAGTGTAATAAATAACTTGTAGATTGATTGTTTACTACCAATATATCCAATTTATTTTTAATTAAGCAGAAGCCACTAAATCCATGAGTGCAGAAATATATCAGAACGATTTGCAAAAGAGTAATTGGAAAAATTGGCCGGATTATATTTAAATGTCAGTATTAATTTAAAACTTTATGATAGTATTAGAAAGATATGTATCTTAGACCACATGATATTGGCACTATCACTTAACAGATATTATATTGGAAATAATTCTTACGAGGTAGCCAAGATATTCAATTAGTTTAGGCCATACTCTCAAAATTGTATGTAGCATTATTTCTCTGAGAAGATTTTCTAGATCTCTAGTATATTATCTTTTCCTTAATGACACTATGTCCTCCTAAATGTTCAGAATTAAAATGCAAGTGGGAAAAATGACTCTGTAACAGTTAACTTATAGAAAAATCATTCTTTTACTAATGTGTATATATATATATATACATTTATCACATAATGTGTGCTGTTTTTGGCATTAGACTGTTGCCATTGCTGGGAGGGGACCACAACTTAAGAAATTTGTGCAGCCTCCAGAATGTAGGAAAGGCAAAGAAGAAATTCTTTCCTAGAAGGAAAGGAATGCAGCTCTGCAGACACCTTGATCTTAGCTCTGTTACACCAATTTTGGACTTCTGATCTCCAATACTGTACAATAATAAATTCGTGTGGTTTTGAGGAATAAAATTTGTGGTAATTTGTTAATACAACAATAGGAAACTAATGCAGATTTTGGTTATGATATGCTAGGTCCTCTTCTCAAAGGTTGTTTTCCTATGACAGTAGAAGACTGAGTTAATTATTAGCAACTATCACATAATTATTATACATTCAGTGTTTAGTTTAGGGGTAGACAACCCTTATATTGCTAATGGAAAAACACTTGGGGGATCACCAACAATGGATCAGTGATTTTTTTATCCAAATATTTATAACCATATATTATTCCTCTTTACTGAGTTCTTCTCCATGATAAACAAGTACACGTTTGAGTAGAGCTCTGCAGTGAATTGTTTTGCTAAAGCTAGTCACCAACATCAATTTTAAAATGTTTGCTCCTCTTTTTTTCCATCTTAGCATGGCATGACAGAAGTAATTCAGTTATGCTATTTTCAAATTTAAAATGATGAAAACTAAAGATTATATTATTCTATTGAGAGCATATTCATATTTTTGACTTGCAATTCCTACTCTTGTCAGCAAAAGCGTAACAATGACTATTTTGAGAAAATGGCCTGTGTGCTTTTTGCACATTATGGATTAGTTCAGAGTGTACTTGTCTGTTTCAAGTGGTCACAATGTCATAATAATTAAATGTTAATTTAATAGTAGAATTCTTAATTGGAATGAGTAGAACATGGCAAGCCATGAAAAGCATTTGGACTAGAGCAATAGTGAATGTTTTAAAATGTTCTCCCTTATCCCCGTTGAAATAATCATTTAGTTTTACACTCTTGTCGCTAGGGGCTTGATGCTGTAAGAGCTCTGCCTAATATAAATTGCAATGGAAAAATATGATGAGAATCGTATTGTTCTGCATTTTTCGAAAATAAATTGAACCCTAGCCATTTAATCAAAGAACATAGCCAACAATCCCTTGCTGTCACTCTTATCACATGTATTCTAGCTGATGCTGTTGTTGGAAAATTACCACTTGCGATAACATTTTAAAATTTTTATTTGACCTTGATGAGAGAAAGATGTTTTCTGTTGAAAGTAACATGCTGCTCACAGCTGCACCTTTTATCTTGCATTAAAAAGTACTTGACAACACATGGTTGTACTTTGAACAAACCCATGTTTTTAAATAGCCTGTGTCCTGTGTGTTGATCTTGGGCAATGATTAAGTGGAGACTGAACACCCATTTGTTAGGACAATTTTCCATTCAAGAGTTTCTTGTAAAAAATAATTTGTTCCTTATGTGTTCTTTCTCTCCAAATTTTTATTTTCAAGGGTTCATTTTTCACCCTAATTTACTCAATTCTTCCTCTTCTTTAAAAGGAAGTGGAACTGCTGCTGCTACATAAATTTTCTTTGCTGGGCCCAACATCTAATTAATTCCAGAAGAAAACCTCTTTCCATTAAGTAATGACCTGTACGTGGCCAGCATATTTCTAGGCCTCCTTGCAGGAAGAAGGAAATGGTAGGAAGAAGTTCCAAAGAGTCACATCACTGAATTCACAGCCCTCCTAGGAAGCACCTGAGGTGAAAGACAGACAATGTCCCTTCTGTGGCTCCCACCTCAGATCAATATTTGTAGAGAATCTTCAGTGTAGGAGAACACATCTCATTCTAATTTATTAAGAAATGTGGAATCAAGGTATTATTTAGTGAGTCGCACTGTAAAAATGTTTTTCTAAGGTAATGCCATGAGGCGTTAATAATAATAATAATAATAGGCCTGAGGACCCAGATAATGCCTGTGTTCAACAGGAATTCTGAAAGCGAGAAACAATAAATGGAACATGAAAAATAGAAAGGTATAAATGGTATATTTAATGTCTTCTATCTTTAATTCTGTTCACTATTACCCTCTGTACACATTGAGATTATTTTCCACATTTACTCAATTTCCGTAACTTAAAGTAAAAACAATATTTTTAGGTAACAGTTTTCAAAGCACTTTCACACATTTTGTTTTGTGACTACCTTTGGAGTATGATAGAAGAAATAAGGAATAAGGAAACTTTTAGTAGATAAAAATGAATGCTTAAAAGTTAATTTATTATTTATAGATATAGTAGATTATAATTTGTGGGATTTTTTGAAAATAGACTTTTTTTGAGCAGTTTTAGGTTCATACCAAGATCAAGTAGAAAGTACAGAGGAAGGGAACTATATTTAATATCTTATAATAACCTATGATGGAAAAGAATCTGAAAAAGAATATATATATATGAATCATTTTGTTGTACACCTGAAACTAACACAATATTGTAATCAACGATACTTCAATAAAAAAATGAATACACACACACACACAAAAACAAGTAAAGGGGGTTCCCATATCTCTCCTGTCCCCCACTCCACAGCTTCCCCTACTATGGACATCCCTGGCTGAAGCGGTCCATTTGCTACAATTGATGAACTTAAATTGATACATCATTATAACCCAAAGTCCATAGTATACACCAGGGTTCACTCTTTTTTTTTTTTTTTTTTTTGTGGTACGCGGGCCTCTCACTGTTGTGGCCTCTCCCGTTGCGGAGCACAGGCTCCGGACGCGCAGGCTCAGCGACCATGGCTCACGGGCCCAGCCGCTCCACAGCATGTAGGATCTTCCCGGACCGGGGCACGAACCCACATCCCCTGCATCGACAGGCGGACTCTCAACCACTGCGCCACCAGGGAAGCCCCAGGGTTCACTCTTGACGTACATTCTGTGGATTTTGACAAATGTATAATGACATTCTTCCCAATAATTCACTTTTTGCTAAGTAACAAGGGTTCCCTTTTCTTTCCTTGCATTCAAAGAACCTAAATAGAGCTAGTCAAATAATGAGAGTATTAGAGAAATGACTAGAATTCAGATCTTTTGACACTCCTTCCTCTTTGCTGAGACAACTTATGCACATGCTTAGCACAAATCCTGGAATTTGTTGGATGCTCAATAAACTGTAATTCTTTAATATACATACACACATCAGTATTGCAAAACAGTAAGATAAAATGGAATCTAGATTTTTTAAATTCGGCTTTCTTCTTTTAGAATATCTACAAACTCCTGAAGAAAGCGATTAGACATCTCAAAGGAGGTTGTGAATGATACTGCTATGAAAAGCAGTCTATCAGACAGTATATGTGTATGCCATATGGCCCTGAACAGCCCCAGGGTTTCGTCCCTGTTTCATGTGATTTGGGGCGTGCTATGTAATACACTTAAGCCTCAATCAACTTCTTTTACAATGAAATTAATGGTTATACATATTTTGTATGGCTGGTTTAGTAGTAAGTATCTGACCTAAAGTCTAACCCTGTGTTATCCTATTCAATGCTCACAACATTCTACGAACATCATAGGCCCACAGGATAAGTGATGTAATGATTGTAAAGTACTTGCATAATCCTGGAAATTAGGAGTTGTCCAAAAAATATTACTACCAATATTATGGAGGTCGTCATGTTCTTGAGGAAAATATCCATCAAGTTATAGACAAAAGTAAATTATATAATGACCTGTAAAATGAATGGATAATCCCAGCAGGCATATCGTAGGCACACTCGCTGATTTAATAAAAAGTGATATTTACATTTATGTTTTCATTTCAGTGTTTTATCCTTAAGCAAATTTCATTTAAGAAAGAAAACCATTTTAGCTTGTATAAATATCAACTTACCTCTTCAGATTTTTATCTTAATGGCAATAGAACATGGAAACATTTGAAAATGTGCCCAAAGAAACGGTCAGTAGCAGACAATACAGTTCATTACTGATGATTTCACTGGCAGTTCAGGCAGTAATTTGTGGATAGGAAAATAATTCACATAAGTGAGCATGTGTTTCAAAGCAAGGCCCCTAAAGATAGGTCTCCTGGTTTCAAAATTCCAGCTCCATCGTAGGTACTCAGTTCATTAACTCTGTCAGCTTGAGAAAATTGCTTATCCTTTCTTGACCCTCATTACCACAGCACCGTTTTTTTTTTTCCTGATATAAATTCTCCAAGTTACCACCTACATCTCTTGCTATTTATTCTCAGTATTCTCTCCTTACTAATTGTTTCCTTCTGAACATGAAATAGAGGAAATCCACATGCCTGGCTTTAGGTCTTTTTCAATCAGTATTTTTCCTTAATTAACCAAATCCATAAACATGTACTCAGTTGTCATAATATGTTCATAAATCTCAAATGTATATTTCCTGCCCAGAACTTACCTCTAAAGTTCACACTCCACTATCTAATTGCCTCCTAGACATACTCATTTTTTTGTTGAACTGGCAATTCAAATCAACATGTCCAAGAGTTTATTTATTATTTTCCCAAATAAGAATTTTCCTAAACATTTATTTATTCTCTGCATCTCTGCCAGTGTAAATTTTTAAAATTTAAATCTGACTTATTATCTCCCTGAGAAAATAATTCCACATCTTCCATTGGTGGACGATTGACCATATATAACTGAAGTGTAATCTACTGGTGTGCCCTGGAAAAAGAATAAGTGAGTAATCAATGTCTGCCACGTTATTACTAGCATACATTGTTAGCCATCAGCCTGGTACTTGTTGTATGCCTGCTAAATACTAGACACTTTGCTATGAGATTTGCCAAGTACAGATTTTTTGTTTTGTTTTTGGTGGGAGAATCATCTGAATAGATACCTTGGTGGTTTTAGGAACTCCAGTGATAGTGAACTTTAGGAATGGTGATGTTTAAAATTTCATGATGATAGCTAAAGAGCTCATTTATCCAGTAAGATGAAAGCAATCAGAAGTTTTCTGTTGAAACATTTTTAGAGAATATGTTTCTCAGCCTTTGGGATATGGAAGCCATAGAGGCAGGAGGTGAGTGGGTTGAGTACATGAGGGAACAAACACAGCTGATTGGGACAACAGCACGATTGACTATTTTGCAGTTATCAAGTTTGTACCATATGACCTCATTAATCATTCAGATTTTGATAGTTAAAATAGAGTTTCCTTCTAGGAGAAAATTACCCAGTTTTTCCTAAATTTATTCTGACTTCATAGTTCTTCTGCAGACAGATCTGAATAACAGAACATTATGAATCCGTTAAAATACATTTCTATATAAGAACTTTGATGACAAAGGGAAAGCCCTTCAAATATCTGGATATCCCAAAGCTGTAAAAGTTATCTAGTGAATTAGAAGGTAAAATGTGAATTCAAGTCCAAAGTTCATTTAGTTATTCGCTCTGTATTTATTCAGTGCAATAAGAAGAGTTTTAAGCCCAGTAATAAACATTTCCTCTTGTAAGCTACTTCTGCCTCAACTGTATTTATAGTATGGGGAGAGACAATTTTACAAAAGCTAAATGTAAAGCCAATGAGGAAATTTGATTACAGCTAATTAATAAAAGTTTAATATTTCAAGGGAAATGATAATCTGTTTTTTAATTCTAAGTTTATATAATTTGGGTTTATTCACTTTATTATTTAAAACCTATCTGTAATGGACACACGCTGTTAGTTTTCTAACTCAGGACCTACTTTCCTTACTCTAAGAGTAAATAATTCAACTGTGCTTGGTTAACCAACTTTCTTACTTGCATCCTATTACACATGAAAGCTTGTACCAACACCAGCTCCAGGAGTGGTTCTGATTCCTCATTATGTGCAAGATAAAAGATGGGATCAAAGGCCCTTCATAAATTGAACCTACATCTCCCATCTCAAATCTGGTTGGCTCATAACACACTGTGCTACAGTTACATTGGATTAATTACCGTGCTCATAATGTTTAAGACAATTCACATATAATTCTCACCTAGAATTCTGCCTTTCCTCTCATCATCTGCTTGTCAAGGGTCTATTAATCCTGTAAGATCGAGGGTAGGCCATCAACTTCACTTGAGACATTTCCTAAATTCTTGAGTCTGCAACATTCTGCATAACTCCATCAAAGCACTAAATACCTTGGGCTGTAATTATTGTCTGTGAACCTATCTTCCTTACTAGATTATAGAATTTATAAGCTACTTAGAGGTAAGCACTATGCTTTATTTCTTTTTCTATGTTTAGTACCTGAAATAGGCAATTAGATTCTCAAAAATTATTTTCAAATGAGTGAATGAATAAATAAAATTACTGAGCTAATAATAATAAACTTTCTTAGCCACTACAATTATCTTTTACATTAGGTAAAAAATATAACTATTTAAATTAACCAATATGAAGTGAAGAAATCTCTTAGGCCATCTCTGGCAAAGGCCTTACAAATAATGAAAAAGAAAAGGTAGATCCACTAACAAGAAAAGCCGTAAAAAGTAAAATCCTGATGTGACAATGATTTTAACAATTGACCTGCTGTTAAGCCCTCTCACCAACTTGATTAGTCTTTCTAAATATGTTCCAGTTTTTGCCTATCATCTTTAAAGAATGATGGTGGGCAGAGGACTATTCCATTTTAAAGTAGTAGATGCCACAGGTAAAGCTCTATTTTGTCAGGGTTTGGAGAACCTGGGGAAGTCTGGAAGTCACTGTGTCTGGAAAATTGATCCCCAATGAGGAGATAAGGCGCTAAGGAACAAGTATTTTCTGCTTAGTTGTTTTCCACAGCTTTATAGATCATCATCTAATTTAAACTAGCTCATAAATACTGCTCAGACATCACTTACTCATCTATTCACTCCAGATCATGAGGCTGCTACATGGATGTAGAAATAGGCCTTGTAAGAAAATACTTAGACCCCATAAGACTTCAAATCTCAGATAATACTCTCGGATTTTAATGTGGTTTAAACATATTATTACAAATAAAGCAATAGCATATTCTGATCACTAAAGTGAATTTTAGAATTTTAGTAAATAAGCAGATCTCCAAAGATTAAGTAAAGATGCTAAAACTTGGAAGATGAATAATGATAGTGAGGATTCTGTATTATACTTGAATTTCACAAGATACCGTAATGCCTGTCATTTTGTGTTTTTCAGCATTCACACTTATTGTTTTAGACTTCTGTGCTCTCTATTCAAAATCCCATTTCTTTACAATATATTTTCTGTTGTTGCCACTGAAAAATGATGCAGACTTCTTGCTTTCTTGTTTAAAGAAATAATAACTATTTGAGACTGAAGACCGTTGTTTCAAATTTCAGCTACCAGGATCTAAATCCTTCAAAAATAATGTTTGTAATGGAAATTCTTGTGGAACTTTACGTGGCACTGAAGTTTTAAAAAAAAAATTTTATAAAAGCCTCTTTTTCCTTATTTTATTACTAGCCTTTAAAAGCAAAACTTGAAAAAAAATAAATAAAAAAAAAAGCAAAACTTGTTTGAAAACTCAGGATTTATTTTACTTCAGAGTCTTCAGACAATCAGGATTCGTCGACAGAGATTCTGACTGAGGCATTAAACCCACTTCAAATGCAAATTATGACAAAGAATCCTCCATCTAATACACAGGACTTTAAAGTAGCCCTGGTAATTGGAAAAGGGTATGGTCCAATGATACTTCTACTTGTTGTTTTTCTCTATTATAAAGAATTCCAATGTTGTCAGAATATTCCTATTTCTAAGCTACGTTACCTGACAGCTAACCTAATTTTAGGCTACATTTAATCCTGTACTAATCTGGAGCTTTGAAGACAGGTGACACCCAAGCAATTATTGAATTATAGGGTGAAATAGAGTAAGCCCAGGATAAAGTAGATGCTTAATGAGTGTGCTATAATTGCATGCTACATCAATGAAATGCATTTCTAATTAATTATTCAGCATGAGAAACTTAGTACAATTAATTTCAAACTAAAATCATGGCAATAATGTAAATTTACTCATAAGCAAAAGTAAATTTTCTGAGTCAAGGAATTAGGTTAATTGTGGCAAAATTAATGTACTTTATAAATAAGGTGTGTATATGTATGATTTAAGATGTTGAAAAGGAAGAAATCTGTAAGAAAATATAAACTGTAGTCGAAAGCTAAAATACAAATGAGAGGACGTTTGATTTTAGACATAAAAATGTTTAAACATTATATATATAATATATATATATAAACATGCATACACAGGCATAACAATAGAAATTATAGGAAGTATAAATGCTACAGTCACTTCAAGTTTTATGGCAGTGAACTAGTCCAGTTTCTTTATCCATGTAGTATATTTGAGTAAGAAAAGTACTTGAGATTATGAGACCATATGCAAAGCAGTTTAAGTCCAGAAGCAGAAAATGTCATTACATAAGTTTTGTTGATGTTACTTGATCATTAATAATAATAATACAAATTTAAAATTATTGAAATCCAGTGAGGTAAATTATGTATTAGTCCAGTTCTTCTGAGCATGTATGGTGAGAAGTACCTCTGAAAAGGAGACACTGCTAATATGTTCCCCAGCGGTGCACCCTGCTATTCATTTATTCATTCACATATTCATCCATTTACTCACTTATTTGCTTATTCTAACTAGGCCATTCTATGTACAGCAGACACAAATTAAAATATCGCTTAGTTCAGGGATTATTCTTGGGCAAAATTTTAAATGATTATAATGGAGTCCTAAACTGTTTGGTCAGTGAAGTAAAATTTAACATATTACAACACTCTAACAAACCACACGGATATGCTTATTTTTCTAAACAAAGAATGTCTCCCCTGAGTTCTACGTAGCTTAGTCAGGAACGCAAATTAATACACACAGGTATAATCACTAGGTGTAGTATATCCAAAGCTACATTTATTTACATGGCATCATAAACTATAACTTTCTTTTACCCCTCCCAGACCACTGAATTAGGCATTGGGATAAACAAAATTATATCTGATAATAACATCTGATAATAACAATAGAATGAATTTTTTCACAACACTGTTTCTACTCAATAGTAAAAATTTTAGAAAATTGATAATAAAATTAATTTTTAGTAGAAGTAATCGATAACTTTAAATTTTAAATTCATTTTCTCTATATATAATAAAATTCTAGACTTCTCTACATTTTAAAATACTCGTTAGGGCTTCCCTGGTGGTGCAGTGGTTAAGAATCTGCCTGCCAGTGCTGGGGACACGGGTTCGAGCCCTGGTCCGGGAAGATCCCACATGCCATGGAGCAACTAAGTCCATGAGCCACAGCTACTGAGCCTGCGCTCTAGAGCCCGCGAGCCACAACTACTGAGCCCACGTGCCACAACTACTGAAGCTCACGCACCTAGAGCCTGTGCTCCGCAACAAGAGAAGCCACCACAATGAGAAGCCTGCACATCGCAATGAAGAGTAGACCCCACTCACCACAACTAGAGAAAACCTGCATGCAGAAACGAAGACCCAATGCAGCCAAAAATATAAGTAAAATAAATAAATTTTTAAAAATAAATAAAATAAAATATTCGTTAAAATACCATTAAATGCAGCGATGTGTCATTCAAGTTTTATGAACATTTCTTATATCTTTTTCCTCTATCATTGTGTGTGTATGTATTCTGCTAGCTCCTGTCAAAATGTCTTGTGAAGAATTGGTTCTGCATAACTTTGTTGAAGACAGTATTTTACCTTTAATTCTTTAAACATTATTCACAAAATTTTTGAATCTTATTTAATTTTGACAAATATTGAGAAATAGTTATGGCAAAATAGCTTATTCGAGAAAAACTATATGTTTTATAACATCCTTTTTTTTAAAAAAAAGAGGTAAAGTAAATAATTCATGATTTATGTATGTGTTTGAAAACAATAGTGACATAAGGGAAAATGGAAATGATTCGTTTTGTATTGGCGCTTAGGCTTATGTGACAGCATATGGATCCTATATATCTGTAGCAACAAAATGCTCTCAATTTCTGAAAGTTGAAATATTCAGGAAATGAGCTGAATTATGCTAAGAATTGTTTGATTGCCTCTTATGATAGTGAATTATTTTGCGCAGTTCTTTCCCATTGGTCTTTATTCTATAGTCTGAGCTGTGGCATGACTAGTCACTGAATCAGCTTAGAGAACATAATGAACACTGCAGGAGCACTGCTTTACCAAGGAAACTGACATCATGGAAGAACTGCTCTTAATCTTATGCACAATTTAGCACAGCAGCCAACCACTAAGTACCGTGGGATAGGACCTTCATGGCTCACAATTTATTTAAAGTCCAGGAAACTAGTCTTGGTAATCAGTAGTCTTAAAATATATAGGCATATATTTATATATATTGCTGCTTTAGTCATGGATAATAAAACACACCTTTAAATATATTAAATTGGTGCTTGATTAAGTTAGGTTGATATTTTTAAACTGTATTTACTTTTGAGAAACATCTGAAGGACACATTCCTATGAAATGCTGTGCTTAGTTGGGGATGAAATTCAGATGGGAAACATAAGATCATAGGCTTTTCCATGAAAGTGGTATATGTAATTTTACCATTAAATTGCCTGTAGAAATAATATACTAGATAACAAAACAGAAAATGGAAAACAACACCTAAGTTTTGCTGTCAAGTTTCAGAAAAAATAATAGTGTTGGGAAGAAAATTTTAGCATAGTTAAAACAACAACAACATTAAATTATTTAATGTTCCTGATGTCTTTTACATCTGTGCTCATCTTGAAAACTGATGTAAAAATATATGTTAGTGACTGTATTCAGAAAGCCGGCAGACTGAGAAGATGGTGGACCAGTGTCCCAAAGAACCATCTTGCCTGGGTTTGGATGCTAGTTTCTTTTATAGAACAAAGAGGGGGAGGTGAAGACATAAAGTGAAAAAGGTGATAAATTGTTGCAAGTATTTCCTGGTTCAGGCCAGACTCTGGAGGGGATGTATTAATTTCTTCTTTCCTCTAGCCATTCTCAAGTGGGCCTGGCCAGGATATTTCCTGTGAGCTAAACAAAGGTATTTTAACTTAACACACAGGCATGGAAGGCAGGGTTTCTAGAGATAGGCCACTATGTATACTTTAAACTATAGGCAGAATCCCTTTAGTGATTAACTTGTAGCAAAAGCAATAGAATACAAAGGTTAAAGTCAAAGAAATGGATCTACTATGGAGTCAGATTTGTTCTTCCCTATTACAAATACATCACTGAAATTAATACTTCATTTATTGGACCTTGTACCGTATTGCCTTAAGTTTTATAAACCTGTGGTTGAGCTCAGAGTCTCTTCACTGTGACCCTCAAATAACTCTATGAAGTACATCATTGACATTAAACTCAATCTCTAAACTTAAAAAATTATCAGTCTCGTTTATAGTTTCCTTTGCTGTGCAAAAGCTTTTATGTTTCATTAGGTCCCATTTGTTTATTTTGTTTTTATGTCCATTTCTCTAGGAGGTCGGTCAAAAAGGATTTTGCTGTGATTTATGTCATAGAATGCTCTGCCTATGTTTTCCTGTAAGAGTTTTATAGTGTCTGGCCTTACATTTAGGTCTTTAATCCATTTTGAGTTTATTTTTACTTATGGTGTTAGGGAGTGTTCTAATTTCATTCTTTTACATGTAGCTGTCCAGATTTCCCAGCACCACTTATTGAAGAGGCTGTCTTTTCTACATTGTATATTCTTGCCTCAAAAAGGGTCATGTACCACAATGTTCACTGCAGCTCTGTTTACAGTAGCCAGGACATGGAAGCAACCTAAGTTTCCATCAACACATGAATGGATATATGTAGCACATATACACAATGGAATAATCCTCAGCCATAAAAAGAAACGAAATTGAGTTATTTGTAGTGAGATGGATGGATCTAGAGTCTGTCACACAGAGTGAAGTAAGTCAGAAAGAGAAAAACAAGTACCGTATGCTAACTCATATATATGGAATCTAAAAAAGAAAAAAATGGTCATGAAGAACCTAGGGGCAGGACAGGAATAAAGACGCAGACCTACTAGAGAATGGACTTGAGAACACGGGGAGGGGGAAGGGTAAGCTGTGACAAAGTGAGAGAGTGGCATGAACATATATACACTACCAAATGTAAAATAGATAGCTAGTGGGAAGCAGCCGCATAGCACAGGGAGATCAGCTCTTGGTGCTTTGTGACCACCTAGAGGGGTGGGATAGGGAGGGTGGGAGGGAGGGAGACACAAGAGAGAAGAGATATGGGGATATATGTATATATGTAGCTGATTCACTTTGTTATAAAGCAGAAACTAACACACTATTTTAAAGCAATTATACTACAGTAAAGATGTTAAAAAAAAGCTTATCAGTCGTGCTTGAATAATTTCTCACTCCACACTTTAACCTAATATTAGACTTCTCTTCTACATGCACACTTTTAAGTGGTCTCATCCAATCACTTAGGTTAAAAGAATCTATATACTGATGACTCCAAGTTATATATTACTTTTTCCATGAATTCCATGCTAAAATAATCTGACAACATAATATTCCCACCAAAACACCTAGTTAGTATTTCAAACAATATATATTTTCCAAACCAGACTTCTGGTTTACCCTCCCAGACCTGCTACTACTCATCCTGACTTCCCTGTCTTTTTATTCACAGATCTATGCGCAGTCCTCTGATGTTTCCTTGAACAATGTTGACTTTCTCCTCGATACCCTGTAACTTAAAAGCTATGATATAAAAGTCACAGTACTTAAATACTGATATAAAATTAATAATCTTATATGATAAAGGAATAAGAGGAAATAAAACAATGCTACACACAAATATTCGTATCAAAATAAGGAGAAAATATTCATGACAATTACTGTCCTTGTTTCTGTGACTGGTCACGGGATTGTAGCTGGTATTTATGACTACCTTCTTGTACTACTGTCCATCCTGTATTCCCTTTGCCTTCAGTAAGTTCCTTAGCTGGTCATGCTTATTTAGCTTGAGGTACCTTGTTTATTTACCTTGACCAAACCTTCATTTCTGAAGGGTCTTGGCCACTACTAGTCCTGCTTGGGTTGAGTTGTTGTAGTTTTCCATTGACCTTAATTACACAATGTGGTAATACTAAAAGACTCCCTGAGGGATCTTCTGTATTCCAGACATACTCTTCCTTACCTCTGTTGTGGAGTAGTAGTCCAACTTCCCCTTAGTAGTCAGGATTGATTACCCCAGCCAGTACTGTAACTCTTTTCTTTGTTCATTCAGAGATGAGGAACCCAAAGTGACTATGAGTCTGGTAGTTTTTACATATGAGCATCACTTGTGCCTAGCACACTTGCTTACAATGAATTGATCCTTGAAATGTGAGTTGTTATTGACAAGGTTTTTTACTTGGTGCTTGGAGATGTGCTGAAGTTTTAGAGATAGGCTCTTAGCAGTGAAATATGTTATAAATGTATATATTTTTAAAAATGTAAAGTGCAAGTGCAAATTAAAATGTGAGCTATGACAAGAGGCAGCATCATTTGATATAAGAAAAAACAAATCTACTTTGTCATATTCAAAGTCCTTGGAACTTGAATTCTGTCCAGGGAATTTGACCAAGCATGACTCATCAGGTAATATTTTAAGTGACCTTCATGCAACTGAGCCTCTTTTCTATTTGAACTGTGATTTTTTAAAAATAATCTGGTAATAATGCTCATTTCAGTAGACGTGATGAGCGAACTGAAAATACTAACCTCTGTCCCTTTTACTGTCTCTAATCATGCAGAGAGTTTGCAGTTTAACTAAAGAAATTGACAGTGGAAACAATGTAGTTACACTGTATGACTTTTATAGTCTCAATCAAATAAGAGGACCTTATGAAGACAAGAAAATCTTCAACTTCTATTTGATACAGAATTGCTGACTGCTGACAGATGCTTGGTCTATCAAAATCATAATCAGTTCTGGATCATTACCAATATCCAAATAAAGCTTCATAATTACCACATTGAAAGAGGAGTTCACTTGCTGTGATGTGCATCTGTATTTGTGTGACAAAAAAATACCTAAATGCAGTGCATGTGTGGCATTTAGAGCACCATAGGAAAGCTAACGAGATTCATATTCAAAACTGCTACAGTTTACACTCAAAGACACATACACACACACACACACACATGCATTCCATTCACCAGATATAAATGGTGCTCCATAAAATTTTCTTTTTATTCATTTTCAGTGATATTTTCTAAAATTATTATTTCAAATATTTATTTTTTGTTCTTGTATATTAAGTAAAAGTGAAAAGATGGAAAGATACCTTCAACCATGCCTCTTGTATTTAATTTTCATAGATGATCATAAGTAGAATAGATAAATGTTTTATATGTCAGTATCTTTATTTAAATAATTCCTCCGTATATGCCTGTGTTACTCCAAAATATACAGTTAATATTTTCTCATTCACATTTCACTGGAGACGTGGGAAAAAAATCCCAGTGGTGAAACAGTGCAGTTACCACCTTTTTTTTTTCTTCCGTAGCTAGTCAGAAGTCTCTTAACAGCTTAGCCTCGTGTTCTCATGTTCAAGAACATGCGTTTACCACCAGAGGTGATGAAACTGGAGTGCTAGTCTGTCATTGACTAGCCGCATGGCTCAGTAGAATTCCCTTCTGTCTAAGCATCTTTCTTCAGCTGTAAAAGGGATGGATACTAGGTGATTCTGGACATTAAATGGGATCATGCATATTGTTTTTAGCATAGACATGAATGCAAACTTTGTGTTAAGTATATAAAAATGTATGTTAACATTATAAGTCATTTTAGGAATTTGAGCTAGCTCTCTGTGCTTGAGACTTTCTGTAAAATAATCCCATTGTCAGAGGATGAACAGCTTCTGGGGGCTCTGACCACCTGGTTTTGTAAACACCCCCAGGTAAGCAGATCAGATCTCACTTTTTAAAATCTTCTTACAGATAACCTCACTACTTTCTAACTTCTTACTGACTGTAATGAGAAAAGGAATTGGGAGTCCCCTGCTAGGAATGCCTTCATATCATCCAAATAGAAAAGTCTGATTTCAGCTCAAAACAAATTAGAAAAACTTTCGCGTAGAGAAAGTGCTGGATGTGTGACTACAGAACCTCTCCTGGCTGCTTCCCGTAATTATCTGTTGGAGCGCATTACCACCAACTGTTTTCAACAAAGTGGCATTCATTTTGAGAGTTTCCTCCCTCATCAAAAACTCCCGCATACCTTCCTACAATTTTGGTAGGTTAGAAGTTACAGAAATCAAGCTCAAATTAGATTAAGCAAATATAGTAATTTTTGATCAGATTAATAAAAAGTATTTGAACATAACAAGAAACGAAAAGAATGGAGACTTTAATGCCACCAGTACCCTAACTTTAAAATCTTAACCTTCCTTTCTCCCTTTCTTCTTTCCTTCCTTCATTCCCTCTTTCCTTCCTCCTCTCCCACTTTTTCTCCTGCTCTCCCTCCCAGGAATATCCCTCCCTTCCTTTCTTTATTCTTTCTTTAGTTCACGTGTTCGAGCCATGATTTCAAGAACAAAGTCCAATATAAATAATGTTTTATAACTCATGACAATATGTGAGGTAAGGTTAGTATTACTATCCTCATTTTTCAGATAAAGAAATTGAGGCACAGAGAGGTTATACAGTTTGGCAAAGGTCCCGCAGTTAGTGTGTGGATTTATGTATGTTTTGATGGTGTGCGGATTTAAATGCACATAGTCCAATTCCAAAGTGGTGTGTGTGAAATAAATAATATTTCAATGTATATTTCTTGAACAGGGAATAATAGGAATCTCAGGGGAGTGTCCATAGCTATCCCAAAATTTAATGATATTTCTAAGTTCACATGGCCTAAACAATATTTATTTTTACTTTTCTGCACATACATCCAGGTATTTAGCAGCATTTTAGGGAGATGCATTTGGGTAAATTTTATAGTAATGAGATAACCTGAGATGCAGCTGAAGATTGCAATTTAGTGTCCTTAGACAAATTACATCTCTGCCACCACATGTCATCTGGGGACCATCTTGTCATTCTTTTTTTTTTCTTTTTTTTTTTTTTGTGGTACGTGGACCTCTCACCGTTGTGGCCTCTCCCGTTGCGGAGCACAGGCTCCGGATGCGCAGGCTCAGCAGCCATGGCTCATGGGCCCAGCCGCTCCAAGGCATGTGGGATCTTCCTGGACCGGGGCACGAACCCGTGTCCCCTGCATCGGCAGGTGGACTCTCAACCACTGCGCCACCAGGGAAGCCCCCATCTTGTCATTCTTAACCCATATATTTTATTTCTGTTTCATCCCATATTTATCCAAACATGAAACTCAGCACTTCTACCTGGTTCCGCAGGAATTATGCATGGACAACTGAAAGTCACAGGGAAACAAACCTATAAAGGGTCCCACCATTCATTGCACACCCTCTGCCATCTAACGAATCACTGTTAACCTCTCACGAACTCCTTTTCCCATTCCCCTTTACATCTGTCCTCTCCTCTGTTTACAATTTATCTTCTATTATGCCCAGTACTTTTCCACTTCCTCTTAAGCTTTGGGATCAGATTGTCTCTGATCTTGAGGTCAGAGCTTCCATAGCACATTTATTTGGATGCTTTTCCTATAAAGACATATCCCTTTTACATGAACTGTTTATACATCTGTACAGAGAAGAAAATGTCTTCAAATTTCATTATGGATGATTACATGTATGAAGAAATGAACAGCTTGCTTGTTTGTGTGTATGTGCATTTGTGTACGTTGTATAAGAAGGCATGATATGCACACACAGGATAGTGATATAACCTTAATAAATATAGATGATGGTGACCAATTAATTTAGCAGACATTCCCTAGAAAGCATAGTCTGAGGCAAGGATTAAAAGTGCTGATACTTTATCAAGAATATGAAAACCCAAAGAGGCAAAGGTGAAAAAATAAGGAAGGGCAGCAAGGAAAGATGCAAAGCAATGACTGGCAATACACTGTAAGTAATGATCTACAAGGAGACATCCACAGAACTTCTCAGGACAAATTGATACAGAAATCATGGAGGAAAAGAGTTGAGAAAATTTATTCACGCCACTATGTCTTAAGTCTTAGCATAAGCAGTTAACCTCCCTTAGTTTTCTCCTTTGAGAGAGAGAGGAGGAGAGAGAGGGAGGGAAAGGAGGGAGACAGAGGGACATAGCCAAAACCTTGCCTTCTAGTATGAATGGCTTTGAATAGTAGTTTTCTTAAACAAAGAAGCAAACATTTTTGGAGAGCAAATTGCTCATCATGTGTGACTCTCCAGCCCATTCCTGGCATCCTTGGGCCTTGTTCATTGATGCAAGTTTCTCAGGGTGGAGTAAGTACCATTCTTGTTTGTGATCCATCTTTAATAATTCAAGTCATACTATATTTTAATCAGCAAACAATGCTGATGGAATCCTGACATTGCTTATAAATTCACCTCTAATATCTAATTGGTTGCATACCCTTTTCCAGGGACAGTTTTTATTGTTAATTGTTATTGTTGATATAATAATGTATTGTTAATATTGTAATTGACATTGTTAATATCCAGATATTGCAAACTTATATCATCTGGTTAACTTGGGAACCAAAAGCTCTTTTTCACCCTTTGTCTAACCCCTAAGATGTTAATTTACCTCGAGATTCTACCTTCAGCTTTGGTCTTATTCTTGCTACTATATTAAAACGATGTAATCTACTTCAAAATTTAACTTCCATCTATATATGGAAGTCTCCTAGAAATAAATTTCCAGCTGAGAATTCTCCATGCCGCTTAAGAAACAAATGCCTAATGTGCTCTGGACACCGGTACTTGGATATATGAAAGGCACCTGAAACTCATTATCTCTAAAGGTGAACTCATATTGCTTGCTCCCAAACAGCTTATATTCCCATTATTTCTGTCTCATTTGGTAGAAAATACATTTACTCTCTTACATCAGAATCTAGTAAATTATCCTTGACATTTTTTTTCTTTTCTTCACCTCCCACATCACATCCTTCACCAAACATCTTGGGAATCTTAATTTGTACTGAAAAAGGCAGATACCACTTCATACTGGCCATTAGTCACTACTCAAAGGCTTAATTACTATAAAGTCAATGACTTATAATTTACTGCTGGATATTCATGATATAAACAATATCCTCTTAACGGTCTCTAATTTAACATTATATCCAAAGTACATCTTGCTTTGTTCACGTTTGTTTTACTGCCCCCAGGAGTACGTGTATTGTAGGGTGACACTTTACAATTAAAATCAGCAAACACAACATAAACCAACATGAGAAACATTATTAATTCCTTTGTTATTCTGGCATCAGTATGTAAATCTGTGAGCCAGGCTTGGAATGGACAGCTTTATTTAGCATTAAGAATTTAAACTATCTACGATTTGCTTATGCTGATTTCAATACACTTTTCCTGGGCAATTAAGGTACAAATATTTTAACTTATTAAAACCTACTATCCTTCATGAGCAGCTAGACTATAATCAAAATTTATTTGATTTTATGTGGTTACTTAAGTCAGGCTTTCAATTTGTACTTGAAAGGCCCTCATGCTGGCTACAATAAAAACTTCATTGTGAAATCGACAAGCTGATTAATTGCATGTTTTCTCCAGTTTCCTCTCTCCTATTTTGATCCCTGTATCCAAACTCTCATGCTATTAGGAAAATGTGATTTTTTTTTTGTTAATGCCTAGTATACTCTCTTTCTTCAAGTGAATTAGCAACCTTTATTTAGTGTTAAATCAGGCAAAACCTTCAGTATTGTGTTCCACAGCAATGATAACTTTGAAATATAGGAAAGAACATTAATATGGCAGGTTGTTGCTGAGTCAGTGCAGTTCCTGGGTAGAACTGGGTAGGCAGTCACAGAGATTATAGTTCTAGAGATTAAAGAGAAATTTAGATAGGAATAGCCTTTCTGCATGCCATTTTGCTGCACTAGTTATTATCAGGGTAACTCAGAAGTGGATAGTGAATGTCAGTCACCTACAAAATCACAGGAGATAAAATTTAGAAGAGATTGTTTTGCTTTTGCTTTTTTTTTTTCTATCAAAGTGCTTTAGTAATGCTGCAGTCATATTGGATTCGATAATAGAGGGAGGCATTAAGGTATATGCAAGAGTGTTTCTTGTAAGCTGTCTTTTAGAATGCTTTTAGACAAGAAGCAGTAGCATTAAAATTACGAGATTATTAGTTTATGACTGAGTTACTTTGAACCTTAATTTTTTTAAAATACCGATTTGGCTTTTGACTTTATTTCAAGTTTGGTATTTGTAATGAGGAAAATTAACATCTAAAGATAACTTACATGCTTAAAATAAAATATTAACTAGATAAATTTTAGTTCACTGAAAGAAAAACAAACGGAAGAATAAGTTTTTAGGAGTTAAATTTGACTTGCATTTCAGTATTTTATTGACACCTCTTCACTGATTTATAGTTAGAGTTTGTCCCCAAAGATTGGCTTACCTGCCATGAAAAGTCACATATTCCCTTCCTCAGGTCTCAGCTTCTCAAGACAGATGAATGTAGTTCTTGTCTTGCTGGAGCACCTCCTTGCTGTCTCAGCAGCAGTAATGTTGGGTAGAAGCATTTGGCATTCTCAAGGAGACTGAAAGCATTCTTATGCCCAATTGACAAATGGAAGAAATTTATTGGCACTCCTTTTGTGTAAGGATATTTCAACATTGAGGTATATAAATCTGGGCCTTCATGATTTTCCTGCTATTATGTGTAGGTAACCAGATCTCCACAAGGATCTGGTAACATTTGTGTCTCATAGTCTTTGATAGGGGACTCCAGAGGACTCTGGCAGAGTTTTAGATTTCTATAAATTATAAACTTTCATGTCTTAAAGACTGTTCATAATTTTTTGAATATGATTATTAGCTCATAGCCTTTATAGTTTTGATGTTATATATATTTGTAAACTTATTTGCTTTTCACACTGGAATCCTTTAATTAAACGAAATCTAGACAGTTTGTAAAGATGCAGTTACTGCTTATTTTTTAACACAGTCATTTTAACATATCAGTGTTCAATTTCACATCCAGTAAAGCACAAAGCTATTTTTAAAAATACATTTCTTAAATATATTTTTCCTAAGTAAAAAGCAGATGACATATTTAATATTTTACATGCTCTAGCAGATACTAAATTTAAACTATATTATCAATATCATTTGTTTTCTGAGAAAGTGAGCCTTGTGATCACAGGTGACTCTTATGGAAGTATTTAGATAGTATATATAGCCTTTGTAAAGAAAAGAACCTGGGGAATTCAGCACTCACTCTAAGGATGGCTGAAGAGAGCTTTAAAGAGTCAGGTTGTTTTATTTCTAAGATAAATGCAGTTCGAGAAAAATCTTTTTGTAGCTTATCTTCTAGTCTATTTCATATATACCTGAAATAGCTTCATTTTATAGAGGCTAATTAGAAATATAAATAAATTATACAACTTTAATTTTTTAATAAAGAGTTATTCTAATACGGTTACACAGACATATTAGTGTAAACTATTAAACTATTATAAAAAATTTAAGTGAAAATTGTGTTACATTTTTTAAGGGGTAGGTCTGGGGAAACCTTTTTTGTGTGTGCGAGCATTGTTACTAAGATAACTTTTTAGAAGCTAAAATGGAATTAGTCTCTTAAATATGAATATACTTTATTAAAATATGTATCAATATATACATACATTATATGTATTATTCATAATACATAACATTATATGGATATTAAGGAATATCTATCATTTATCTACCCATGTATCCATCTGGGAGATATAGGTGATAATATCTTAAATTTAACTTTAGGAAGTTAAATGAAATCAGACTCCCTACAGCTAAAAAGGTCAAATGACTTCCCATATCACTCAGAACAAAAGTCAAAATGTATCCTGTATGATTTGCTTCTCTACCCCTAACTTGCCGTCGTCTTCTTCCTTTGCTTCCTTTGCCTTTCCACCCTGACCAATTTACTCTTCCTTGTATTCACCTGTTGCAATCTTTCCTATGGGCTTTGCACTTGTTGCTTTTGTCTAGCATGCTCTTCTCCGATATATCTGCCAGGCTCACTCCCTTACCTTCTGTAGGCTCAAATAGCACATTTTCACTGAAGTCTTATTTCAGATTGCAGCCCTCTCCCTCGGCATTCTGGATTCTCTTCTATCTGCTTCACCTTTCCCTGAGCATTGATCACCACCTTAGATGCTGTATTTTACTTCTGCATATGATATAATGTTTATTGCTGTCTGTCTCCTTCCCAGTAGAATGTAAACTTTATAAGGGCTGTGGTGATTTAGTCTGTTTTTATTCACTACTGTGTCCCCTGACATAAATGAGTTATTCAAAGAATATTTATTGAATTGATGAATAAATAAATAAAAATACAAGGCTTAGGAAGAGGGATTATTTCATTGCTAATTCTCTTTATAGGTTTGTCCACATAGTATGACTAAGAAGAGCATTGAAGTCTTTTTAATACAGCATGCGAGTTTATTTTAAAAGAATTTTTAATTGTTTTGTCAATATTCTAAGTAGAGATAAATCAATTAGATTATAATTGTTTTCGGTGGTATGGCAATTTAATTACAGAATTAATTGCTTATGAATGATGATAATTTCAGATTGTGTTGATCAGATTTCATTTTTGTTCCTATTATATTTCCACTTGCTTTTTAAGTGACTCTAGACAAGAAGTATGGGGGAGTCTGATGTGTGGATAGTTACTTAGCTGTCCCTGAATGCCAGGAGCAATTGAAATGCAGTGAATATCGGGTCTTTCACCTTTTGTTCAGCTTTATTTTTTGTGAACTGAATATGTGAGGAGGCGAAGTCTCCTTTGGGAAAACAAATGACCATAAAAACCAGGAAGAGTTTAGTTTAGTTTGATTCATCTTTGGTTGTAGAAATAGTAAAAACAGGGAATGTCCAAGGAACTTAATGAGCACAAGTTCTGTTAGAGTCACATTAATAAAAATAACATCAGAGCTTCCCTGGTGGCACAGTGGTTGGGAGTCCGCCTGCCGATGCAGGGGACACGGGTTCGTGCCCCGGTCCGGGAAGATCCCACATGCCGCGGAGCGTCTGGGCCCGTGAGCCATGGCCGCTAAGCCTGCGCATCCGGAACCTGTGCTCCGCAACGGGAGAGGCCACAGCAGTGAAAGGCCCACGTACCGCAAAAACAGAAAACAAACAAACAAACAAAAATAACATCAAAAACAGGTATTTTGTGATGATGTTATAACCTAATTTCTGTAAGTTTAATATTTATACACTTTTCTGGGACTTTAAAATTTCCTTTAGATTTTTCAAAATGTCAGTGTGAAAGCTGACTGCTTACTGTCATAGATTTTAGTTCATTGGTGGATGAAGGCCTTCCACCAATTGTAAGTGTGTCTGAATGAAGGAGCCAGTCTGCAAGCTGGATTTTCCATGGTATAGAACTTTCATTCATTTTAAATTTATAAAAGTTCTAAAGATATTTCATCTTTTTTAAATTAGTTGATTCAACTGAATGTTGGCATTTTTAAAGGTAGAAAGCATCCTTTTATATTTTCTATTTTCTAAAATTTTGTATCCATTCTAACCATCACATGAATTTACAGAATTATTTCTTGGTGACCTAGGGATTTTTTTTGCTAGGTCTTCCAAAGGGCATCGGATGCCTCTAAATTACTTGAAAGCAACTTGACCAGAACATGACTAATGTCACTTCTAGCATGCTGGCGCCCTGACCCTTGAGTCTACCTACCATCTCTGTTGACAGCTTGGGCTCTTTCCTGGTGTCACTCATGGGAGACCTGACAACTCACAGATCCATGGCAGTCTTCCCATGAGTTCATCACCTGACAGTTGTCTGACTGATATATTTGATCTCAAGCTTGAATTGCTTCTTGGCTTCTGGTTTGTTGACCTTCTGCAGTAATTTCCAAAAGGTGACTGCACATCGGTCACCGTGTTTAACTCAAGTCCGAACCATTGTTGGCCTTGGTTGCCAGTTCTCTAACTTGAAAAACGAAAAAAGAAAACACGGGAAACCAGACCTGACAGTCCCTTGATGGATGACTGCCCAGCCATCTATCAAGTGACACTCTGGGATAAAGCTGTGTATTTCTGAGATCCCAAGTGGGGAAGCTGTGAAATGGCCATTCTTTTATTTCCAAGTGCACACTGGGAATATCAGAAATCAGAATGTCTCACTTCTAAAATATTTTTTCTATTGGATTCTTTCTTCATTTTTAAAAATTGAAGTATAGTTGAGTTGCAGTGTTGCTGTACACCTGAAAGTAACAGAAAGTGATTGTTATACATACACACACACACACACACACACACACACACACATATATTATTTTTCAGATTCTTTTCCATTACAGGTTTTTACAAGATAATGAATATAGTTCCTATACTGTATAGTAGGTCCTTGTTGTTTATCTATTTTATATATAGTAGTGTGACAGTATCTTCATAATTGGCTGTTTGATGTGTTATTTTTTAAAGAATAGGTCTGTACTGTAATCATCGTCTTCTGATCATCCTTGACTCTTTGATAAATGTTTGCCATGAGTCATCTCTGTGATTCATTAAATGGATGAGTCTGGGTTTATATAACCTGAGGTTTGTTACTTTTTTGAATAATATCTGCACAAAGCTGCAAATGAATCATCTTCATAGAAATTACTGATCAACTCCTACAAAGAAGCCAAATTTTCAAATATTAATGTTACAACAAATCTTATTGCTTAAGCCACCCCCCCAAGTAAGGTATTTAATTTAGTCTGATTCACTGGTTGAAATTACTTATTAGAATTGATTATAAATATTTTGAGAAAATTATAAATTGTTCCTTGAAAATGTGGCATTTTAAAATGATTAAATTTCCTGAAGCTCTAGGTAAATATTTAAATCCAGTTCACATAAGTTTGAGGTATCCAATTAAATACAGAGAAAATTGGATAAATGGCTCAGTGATGTTCATGAGGGAAGATATCCATCCCATAAGGCTTCAATAACAGAGCTCAAGTGTAGCATTTTTAAATAGTTTTTACTTAAAATATAACAGATGGACTATTTACATTATAAGTATACCTTGTAGAAAGTACTATGGGATACCCACCTTAGTAATTCATGATTCAGGTTAGGTTTTAATCTTTATACATGCAGTCGGGAATGAAATATGCAAGTTTATATTAATAAGTTCAGAAAGATTTTTTATCTGATACGGGTTTTGTTTTTGTTTTTGTTTTTTGCGGTACGCGGGCCTCTCACTGTTGTGGCCTCTCCCGTTGCGGAGCACAGGCTCTGGACGCGCAGGCTCAGCGGCCATGGCTCACCGGCCCAGCCGCTCCGCGGCATGTGGGATCTTCCCGGACCGGGGCACGAACCCATGTCCCCTGAATTGGCAGGTGGACTCTCAACCACTGTGCCACCAGGGAAGCCCTGATATGTATTGTTTTATTAAGTTTTTACTCTGAATTCATAAGTATGAGCCTTTAGATCATTTTATTTTACTTCACTAGGCAATATATACATTAAATATATATTTAATGAATAATAAATATTGCATTTAAAATTCTGAATGATTGATTTTAATATTTAGAAAATTAGAGGAATATTTTACTGCTGTATTTTGCATGTGTTTATGTTATGCTCCTTTGCTGTGTAAGTAGCATAAAAAGGGTAAGAGATTTCTCTGTACCTAAGATGGACATTATTTAACTAGGATAAGGCATAAACAATGCGGGATGTAAGAATTAGTGTCTGAGAAATTTTGTAGTAGCAGTAGTAACATCTGGGATAGATTTGGGAAGATTTGTCTCATTCAGAAGAAGAGGTCACTTTCTAAAACTTGATAACTATTCTCTGTACAGTAGCAAAATCCTGGTCCAAGATGGAATGTTCTGACCACCAGATAACTAAGAAGTTATGCAGAACCTTGCCTGCTGTTACACAAAATCAGATATCCTATGTGTAAGAAAGCAATTGTTTTTCCACCATGTTAATTATGAAAATACCCAATTTCACGTATGTTCTGTTAGAATGATTATTTTAGCTGACTTTAGTTAAAAAGTCTTAAAATTTTTAAATAGTTGTATGGCATTTCTTTTTAAAAGTAAATATCTAAAGGTTGCATTTGTTTTCAGAAATAATGAAACATTTATTTTCTTCTTTTATAAGGAATTCTGTTATACAATTTTTTTCATGGAACTCTATAGAAATGGAGCATTTTATTCAGATGAGAGAATGATATACAGTCACATTAGGTATACAAAACTTATGTTGTGAAATGAGTAAATTAAATAGGAAACATTAGCTATAACTTAAACCCACTCCAATTTAGAATTCTCACGGTCCCCATGAAGCAGGCTGGGTGATCGATAATTGCATCTTAAATTAGACTTTTGAAGTGATTAACCTCTTTAGCCTTGCTTGTTTCATGAATATATTATTTTTATATAATCAAAACAGTCTTTTGAGAAATGTTAAAGACCTGTTATTACTTTTCTGTTTTATAGAAGTGCTTAAAGAGAATTTATAAATGCATTCAGGAAAGAACTAATAGAAATGTTCTTCAAGTTTTATCCAAAGGAGCACAGCTCACTACAGAGGCAGATGCTTTAACAACAAGGGTAGGGAACCTGTAGTTTAAATCTAAAGGATTATAACATGGCCCATTTACTGAAGGCATCCTCTTTGATCCTCTAAGGCAGAAAGGAAATGTGAGCATTAAAAGGGCAAAGAATAAAAGCTGAACTGTGAATTTAATGATTCCCCATGTTTACATCCGAAGAGCTAAGAAAGCGTAACTTAGAAATTAACTTTTACTCTAGACCACATTTGCTCTTGGATAAATGATAAAATTTTGAATGCTAAGTTGTAGCCTATTAAAGTGAGTGAATAACTTATAAAGGGAAGAAAGGGCAGTGATTCGCTTCATTATTATGATTATAAAGAAACATGTTTTTTCTTTAAGAAGATGATATCAAATCCTGTAATGTATGTGTTTTAATAAAAATTATTTTGTTTTCTTACTTACATTGAACCTCACCATATTAAGAGGCTCTCTCACTGTAGATGGAAAAAAAAAAAAAAGCCAGTATTGATACAGATGGGGGAAAAAATTCTTTCTCTAATATCCTTTCTTCAGCTACCAATACCTCTATTTGGTTCACAATTCTGTAGATGTGTTGGCAGTTAAATTGTTGTAAATACCAAGCATAAACTGAGTGAGATCAAAAAGAACTAACGCAATGGTTAAAAATTATATGTTGGGGCTTCCCTGGTGGCGCAGTGGTTGAGAGTCTGCCTGCAGATGCAGGGGACACGGGTTCGTGCCCCGGTCCGGGAAGATCCCACATGCCGCGGAGCGGCTGGGCCCGTGAGCCATGGCCTCTGAGCCTGCGCGTCCAGAGCCTGTTGCTCCGCAACGGGAGAGGCTACAACAGTGAGAGGCCCGCGTACCGCAAAAAAAAAAAAAAAAAAAAAAAAAAAAAATTATATGTTTATGAAAAGAAATAGAGTGGGTTCACATTCATTTAAAGTTCAACATAATAGAGGAAAATAGGCAAAACCAATGGTACTTGCAGGGGTAAAATAAAATAATAAAAATAATAAAAGCATTTGGAATAGTTATAAAAAATAAAAATATTTTTATTTAATAAAAATAAAAAAATAATAAAAGCAAATGGAAGTAGCTTGGATGTAAGCAACATGAGGTGTGAGATGAATTGCTTAAGTTGGGTTTATCTTCCAAATAATTTATTCCTTTTCAAGATATTGAATGCAAATGAGAGAATCAGGAACTTTCTTTATTATCATTGCTTTTCCAGTCACATCCAGAAATTCACATTTGGGAGAAGAGGCTATTTTTCAAAAACTACTGCAAATCAGAAAATGTTACTGTTTTTGTCTTAAAATAAATGAATATATGTGGGCAGTGCAAAAATACATGAATTTCTTAAAATAGATACAAATAGATAACTAACACTTTTTAGAATATGATCATAATATTTATTTACTTGTAATATTTTATAGAAGCCCTAAAATAAATGTTTAATCAATCCAAAAATATTAGCATATACATTGACATTGAAGAGGAAATACATAAGAAAGGACTTAATTATTATCAATCACTTTGGAACTAATATCCTTTAATGCTATAATTTTCTTTTTTTGCTTGTTTTTTTTTTTTTGTATTGGTGTATAGTTGTTTTACAGTGTTGTGTTAGTTTCTACTGTACAGTGAAGTGAAGCAGAGTTCCCTGTGCTATACAGCAGGTTCTCATTATTTATCTGTTTTATACATATTAGTGTAAATGTGTTAATACCAGTCTCCCAATTCATCCCACCTCCCCTTTCCCCCATTGGTGTCCATACATTTGTTCCCTACATCTGTGTCTCTATTTCTGCTTTGCAAACCAGTTCATCTGTACCATCTTTCTAGATTCCACAAATATGCGTTAATATTTATTTTTCTCTTCCTGACTTCCTTCACTCTGTATGAGTCTCTAGGTCCATCCACGTCTTGCAAATGACACAATTTTGTTCCTTTTTATGGCTGAGTAATATTCCATTGTATATATGTACCACATCTTCTTTATCCATTCCTCTGTTGTTGGACATTTAGGTTGCTTCCATGCCCTGGCTATTGTAAATAGTGCTACAGTGAACATTGGTGTGCATGTATATTTTGAATTATGGTTTTCTCTGGGTATATGCCCAGGAGTGGGATTGCTGGGTCATATGGTAGTTCTATTTTTAGTTTTTTAGTTTTTTAAGGAACCTCCATACTGTCCTCCATAGTGGCTATATCAATTTACATTCCCACCAACAGTGTAAGAGGGTTCTTCCCTTTTCTCCACACCCTCGCCAGCATTTACTGTTTGTAGATTTTTTGATGATGGCCATTCTGACTGGTGTGAGATGTAGTTTTGATTTGCATTTTTCTAATAATTAGTGATGTTGAGCATCTGTTCATGTGTTATTTTGCCATCTGTATGTCTTCTTTGGAGAAATGTCCAGTTAGGTCTTCTGCCCATTTTTTTTTGATTGGGTTGTTTGTTTTTTTGATATTGAGCCGCATGAGCTGTTTGTGTATTTTGGAGATTAATGTTTTGATAGTTGCTTCGTTTGCAAATATTTTTTCCCATTCTGAGGGTTGTCTTTTCATATTGTTTATGGTTTCCTTTGCTGTGCAAAAGCTTTTAAGTTTAATTAGGTCCTATTTGTTTATTTTTGTTTTTATTTTCATTTCTCTAGGTCAGAAAAGATCTTGCTGCCATTTATGCCAAAGAGTGTTCTTCCTATGTTTTCCTCTAAGAGTTTTATAGTGTCTGGTCTTACATTTAGGTCTTTAATCCATGTGAGTTTATTTTTGTGTATGGTGTTAGGGAGTGTTCTAATTTCATTCATTTACATGTAGCTGTCCAGTTGTCCCAGCACCACTTATTGAAGAGGCTGTCTTTTCTTCATTGTATATTCTTGCCTCCTTTGTCATAGATTAGGTGACCACAGGTGCGTGGGTTTATCTCTGGGCTCTCTGTCCTGTTCTGTTGATCTGTATTTCTGTTTTTGTGCCAGTACCATATTATTTATTTTATACATAGTTGCTTGTACCTCTTAATCTCCTACCACTAACTTGCCCCTACCCTCATCTCTCTTCCCACTGGTAACCACTAGTTTATTCACTACCTCTGTGAGTCTGCTAGTGTTTTGTTATATTTATTCATTTGTTTTATTTTTTAGATTCCACATATAAGTGATAGCATACAGTATTTGTCATTCTCTGTCTTACATTTCACTAAGCATAAAACCCTTCAGTTCCATCCATGTTGTTGTAGATAGCATGAATTCTTATTTTTATGGCTGAGTAATATTCCATTGTATGTATGTACCACATCTTCTTTATCCATTCATCTATTGATGGACACCTAGGTTGCTTCCCTATCATGGCTGTGGTAAATAAGGCAGCTGTGAACATCAGGGTGCATATATCTTTTCAAACTAGAGTTTTTCTTTTCTTTCGATATGTACTCTGGAGTGGAATTGCTGGGTCATATGGTATTTCTATTTTTCATTTTTTGCGGAACCTGCATACTGTTTTCCATAAGGCTGTACCTCTTCGTTCCCACCAACAGTGTAGTAGGGGTTCCCTTTCCTCCACATCCTCACCAACATCTGTTATTTGTTGTCTTTTTGACCATAGCCATTCTGACAGGTGTGAAGTGATATTTCACTGTCGTTTTTTTTTGGCGGTACGTGGGCCTCTCACTGCTGTGGTCTCTCCCGTTGCGGAGCACAGGCTCTGGACGCGCAGGCTCAGCGGCCATGGCTCATGGGCCCTGCCGCTCTGCGGCATGTGGGATCTTCCCAGACCGGGGCATGAACCTGCGTCCCCTGCATCAGCAGGCAGACTCTCAACCACTGCGCCACCAGAGAAGCCCCTTCATTGTGGTTTTGATTTGCGTTTCCCTGATGGTTAGTGATGTTGAGCATCTTTTCACGTGCCTGTTGGCCATCTGTGTGCCTTCTTTGGAAAAAATATCTCTTCAGGACTTCTGCCCATTTTTTTTTAATCAGGTTTTTTTTTGTTTGTTTTTGATACTGAATTGTATGAGCTGTTTATATCTATTGGATATTAGCCCCTTATCAGACATATCATTTGCAACTACTATCTCCTATTCAGGAGATTGGCCTTTCGTTTTGTTGATGGTTTCCCTTGCCATTCAAAAGCTTTTAAGTTTAATTAAGTTCTATTTGTTTATTTTGGTTTTTGTTTCCTTTCCCTGAGAAGACTGAGACAAAAAAATATTGCTACAACTTATGTCAAAGTGTGTTCTACTGTGTTTTCTTTTAGAAGATTTATGGTTTCCAGTCTTATGTTTAGTTCTTTAATCCATTTTTAGTTTATTATTGTATATGGTGTGAGAAAATCTTCTAATTTCATTCTTTTATGTGTAGCTGTCCAGTTTTCCCAGCACCATTTATTGAAGAGACAACCTTTTCCCCATTGTATATTTTTGCCTCTTTTGTCATAGATTAATTGACTATATATACCTGGGTTTATTTCTGGGCTCTCTATTCTGTTTCATTTATCTATGTGCCTGTTTTTGTGAAAGCACCATTCTTTTTTGATCACTAGCTTTGTAATATAATCTGAAGTCTGGGATTGTGATACCTCCTGCTTTGTTCTTTTTTCTCAAGATGGCTTTGGCTATTCAGGGTCTTTTGTTCTTCCATATAAATTTTAGGATTATATGTTCTAATTCTCTGAAAAAATGGCAAGGATATTTGGATGGGGATTGCATTAAATCTGTAGATTGCTTTGGGTAGTTTGGACACTTAATTCTTCCAGTCCATGGACACAGGATAATTTTCCATTTCTTTGCATCATTTTCAGATTGCTTCATCAAAGTTTTATAGTTTTCACAGTGTAGATTTTTCACTTCTTTGATTAAGTTTATTGCTAAGTATTTTATTATTTTGATATGATCATTAATGGGATTATTTCCTTAATTTCTCTTTATGATAATATATTATTAGTGTATAGAAAAGCAACAGATTTGTATATATTAATCTTGTATCCTGCAGCTTTACTGAATTCATTTACTGAATTCATAGTTTGTTGGTGAAGATGTTAGGCTCTTCTAGATATAGTATCATGTCATTGGCAAATAGTGACAGTTTTACTTCTTCTCTTCCAATTTAGATGCCTTCTAATTTCTTTTTCTTGTCTGTGTGTAAGACTTCCAATACTATGTTAAATAGAAGTTGTGAGTGAACATCCTTATCTTGCTCCTGATTTTAGAGGAAAAGTTTTCAGCTTTTCATCATTGTGTATTATGTTAGCTGTGGGTTTGACATGTAGCCTTTATCATGTTGAGATATGTTCACTCTGTATCCACTTTAATGAGAGTTTTTATCATGAATCATTGTTGAATTTTATCAAAAGCTTTCTGTCCATCTGTTGAGATGATCATGTGATTTTTATCCTTCCTTTTCTTAATGTGTTATATCACATTGATTTATTTATGGATATTGAACCATCCTTGCATCCCTGGAATAAATCCCACTTGATCATGGAGTATGATCGTTTTTATGTATTTTTGAATTTGGTGTGCTAATATTATGTTTAGGATTTTTACATCTATATTCAACAGAGATATTGGCCTGTAATTTTCATTTTTTTGTAGTGTCATTGCCTGTTTTGTTATTCAGAGTAATGGTGGCCTCATAGAATGAGTTTGGGAGTGTTCCCTTGCTTTAATTTTCTGGAATATTTTGAGAAGGATTGGTGTTAGCTCTTCTTTATATGTTTGGTAGAATTCCCCTGTGAAGCTGTCCAGTTCAGGACTTTTGGTTACTGGGAGTCTTTTTGGTTTTTTGTTTTACAATTTCAATTTCACTACTAGTAATCTGTTCTGACTTTCTATTTCTTCCTGATTCAGTCTTGGAAGATTGTATGTTTTTAGAAATTTATCCATTTCTTCTAGATTATCTAATTTGCTGACATATAACTTCTAATATTCTCTTATGACATTTTGTATCTCTGTGATATCAATTGTTATTTCTCCTCTTTTATTTCTTATCTGGTGTATTTGGGTTCACCTCTCTTTTTTTTCTTGATGAGCCTCACTAAAGGCTTATCAGTTTTGTTTATCTTTTCAAAAACCCATCTCTTGGTTTCATTGGTCTTTTCTATTTTTTTGTCTCTATTTCACTTATTTTCTCTCTCATTTTTATTATCTCCTTCCTTCTGCTGACTTTAGGCTTGGTTTGTTCTACTTTTTCTAATTCCTTTAGATGGTAGGTTAAGTTGTTTATTTAAGATTTTTCTTGTTTCTTAAGGTACACCTATAAACCTCACTCTTAGAACTGCTTTTGTTGGATCCCATAGATTTTGAAAAATTGTGTTTTTATTTTCATTTGTCTTAAGGTATTTTCTGAACTCTTCCTTGATTTCTTCATTGACCTTTTGGTTTTTCATTCATATGTTGTTTAGTTTCCACGTGTTTGTGAAAACCAAATTATTCTTATACAGTTAATTTTGATGCAATGTTTCTTTAGTTTAGTTCTTATTAGTATCTCAAATATACATGTTCCATGTACATAGCACTTGTAAGAAAAGATTTTAAAAAGTTTAATTCAGCATGTGGAATTCAGGAAATATATTTTAACAACCCATTCATTATACATTTGCATGTGAAAAGATTTTTTTAAAAAAACGACTAATGGAAGAAAATTGAGATGCGAAACCTTTTAAAGTAAAGTGGATTTTTGACAGAAATGATTATCAGAGACACTGGTCCTTATATATCTCAGAGTAGCAGGACAGGTGTGAGGGAAAGGGACAGAGGAAATGATGATAGTTCAACATGAACAAAAATACAAGACAAAATAAGCACTGATGAAAGTGTTATCACATTCATCACATCACATCAGTCTACAAAATTGACTATAAAGCTGACCTCTGGCAAAGAAAGGGGGGAAGTTTTCTTGCTTGACCCTCAAGGACAGTGGCCAACTGAGAAAATTATTCAGCAAGCAAACTACATTATTTTTAGTAAGGTGAATGATGATGATACCTGAGACACAAACACACACACACACACACACACACACACACACACAATGAGCTTATACTGATTAGATTCTTTCAAGGTTTCTAAGTTTTATGTTTCAAAATCTCTATGCTTTTCATCGTATTATTTCTTCAAATAGGGACAGAGGGTCATTGTATGGGCTCCAAAAGCATCCACTGTGCTTTGTTTGTGTAATGAAATGTGTCCCTGTGTCCTTGTCTTTTCCACAGGGCTTAAATGTAGAAACTAGTTTATTCATAATCCTTGTTGCAGCACCTTCATAGTTATAGGAAGTGAAAAAAGTCATAAGTGGTAATAAGATGTTTAGTTCTAGTTTTTGTTATTAATGCGTTGTGGTATGTTCTGTCACAGTCTGAATTTAGCCAGTAATTCCGGAATTTCTTAAAGTTACCACTGTGTTATATTAGCTGATCTCTTTAAAATAAATATTTTATTATTGCTTTAGAAACAGCTCCGCACAATCTTTGATGAGTATTTATTATCACAGATGTATTATTATATTTATATTTGAGAACTGGACCCATCAAGTTATAAGAGGGGTGTGTTAAAATGTGCTCATTATCAATGAAATTCTAACAATTTCTTCTTAAACTTCTAAAAATCTGCATTTTATCTGCTATAGTACTATTTTATACTTGATTTTATCATTATCATTTTGTTTATACTCAAAGTGAAAATACAGCATCTTCTTTGGCTAAGTTAATATCTTGCTCTACCTTTCATTTAGTATCTGTTATGAAGCATCTTTTGGTTTGCATTTAACTGTTACAGTCATCCCAACTCCATTACCACTTTTAAATATTCTGAACTGATTTGTTCTACATCTGTCTTCTATATACAGTCTGTATGTGGATATTAATTTTTGACTTGATGTGATGATATTAATTTGATGTATAAAGAGTGTATCGAGTTTAATGTAAAAGTCTCAGATTTACTGAAAATTGCATTCCTGCCCCAAGCCATAGCAGTGGCATTGCAGCAGTCACTTTATTGTAAATGAGTGATCATATATATATATATATATATATATATATTAGGTTTTCTCTGTTCTTTTACACATGCACATTTATTCCTACACTGAATATCATAGTGCTTTAATCACTGAAACTTTACAAAAATTCCTCGTATCTAGCATCTTAAGTCTTTAGCTTTCCCTCAAATTATTTTGGCTTTTCTTAACCATTTTCATTTTTATATAAATTCTAGCCAATTTTGAAAAATATGCTATGATTTTGATAGGATTTTCTTCAAATCAATAGATCACTTGAGGAAGCTTTGTCAAATAGAGTTTTCAGTCCAGGAACATAGTATATTCATCTTTTATTTCTATCTTTAAATTCTTTTAATGGTGTTTTATAGTTTTCCATGTAAATAACATCATATTAGATCTGTGTAAAGATATTTACATCTCTTGTAAGATTAATTACAGTTCTGATGCCATGGCCAATAGTTTAATTCATTTTCTAGAAATTTGGTGCTAATTTATGGAAATACAATTAATTTTACATATTAATTTTTATTCTAATGATTGGTAAATTTATTTTAAATTCTTATACATTATCTCTAATTTCCTTTGGAAATTTTCAATAAATATGGAAGCTTTAATTTATTCAATTTCAATACTTAAATTTTTGTTCATTTGCTGGCCTAACTGCACTAACTGTACTGTCACAGACTTTCAGACCATTGTTGAATAGAAATGGTGGTAGTGAACATGCTTGTCTCATTGTTCTCAGAGGGAAAGTTTGCTGTTTTAAATGATTGATGATATTTTGCTGAACTGTCTTATAATTTATCAGATTGAAAAAATTCCATTTTATTCCTAGTATTCTGGGAGATTTAATTGTAAATAAAACATGAGTTTTGCCAGATGTTACTTTCACATCTATTGATAGAATTGCAAAAAATTTCTCCATTATTCTGTAGGTGTGTTGAAATGTGTTGATTTTTAAGCATTAAGTTAAAAATGAATATCTGGAATAACCAAACTTAGTCTTGAGATATTATCCTTTTTATGTCTTAATTTAATTTACTAATATTTTCTTTAGTCATTTGTGCATCTTTATTCAAGTGAAAGGCCAAGGTATAATTTTCCTTTTTTGTGATGTTTTTGTCAGGTTTTAGTTATGATTATGCTTACCTCATAAAGGAAGTGGTGAGATCCTTTCTATTTTACTTATTTGTTTTCTAGGGCATTTGCATAAGACTGGTGTTATTTTTTCCTTAAATGTTTGTCAGTGTAGCTGGTTAAACCATCTGTGTTTGGACTTTTTATGGAGACATTTCAAATTACTGGCTAAAGTTCTGAAATATAGGACTATTCCTGTTTTCCATTTTTACTTCTGTCAGTTTTAGTATGTTGGCCTTATTCTGCAGTTCAGAGTTTTGCTGAACAAATCCTGGTGACCTTGGAACTGCAGAACACCAGCCCATGGCCCCTAGTCCCAACAAAATTTCATATGCCCATACTGCCATTTGCTTTTTATGAGTGAATTTAAAAGACGATTTACATGATTTATGTGTGCGTTAAAAACAACAAAAGGCAATTTACCTAAAGGAAAAGTCAGAAAGGAAAATATAGAAAACTCACCATAGTAAATTTTACTTTTCTCTGTGCTATCACTAAAGTCAGCTTGCCTTGATTATATGGTGTTATATTTAAACCGTTGTTTTTGTGTTCTTTATCCAGCTTTGGTAGTTAATTTCAGTAGGAGATTAGGAAGGTAAAAGTTACTCAAACAAGGCTGGAATTTAAAGTTCCCAAATTGGTTTTAATGTATTGTTCTTCTGATGAAGGCTTCTATTCCTGTTATTTTCTATTCTTATAACTCATAAATATTTATGGCTATCATCATGATAAATCTTCTTTGCAATAGCAATTAAATGCATTGCTTATTTTTAAAACCTTTATCCAAGATCTCCTTTTTCAGAGTCCAAGAAGTAGAAACAATAAATTAAACACTTTCAGTCTGCTCTAAGTTTAGCATCCTGCCAACATCAACAAATGGCTTCAGAACTAGCTCTATCAATATATACACACCCCATTAAAATTCTCTCCTTCTCACCCATATTTTTCAACATGTCTGAGAACTCTACACACTATGAATTTTTATGAACAGGGGAGACAGCACTAGTTACTGAGTTTAGTGTATAAAAGAATGGAACATAGAATACTATCAACAATTGACATCTCCCTGATGCCAAATCACTACTCACCTATTGTGGTTCCATGACCTGTGACTTATTCCTCAAAATGTACATGTCTAGTGATATCTGGGATATTAATGGATCTTTTGAATCATGACTTTTCAGTGTTTGGGGGATATTTTTTGTTACTATTTGGATGATTCTTTTTTTTTCCTTTTTTGGCTGCGCTGCACAGCATGTGGGAATCTTAGTTCCCTGACCAGGGATCAAACCGGTGCCCCTGCAGTGGAAGCACGAAGTCTTAACCACTAGACCACCAGGGAAGTCCCTGGATAGCACTTTTTTTTTAATGATGGATAATTTGAAGGTCAGTTTGGACTGAAAGCATCATTAAAGCAGGGAAAGTAAAAACTGTAGCAACCTTCCCTCTCCACTTGACATTCATATCCTTATAATGTGCACTAGCCATTACTCTCCTAACTCCTGACTGCTAGAAGGCAATATGCTCATGACTGGGCAGTCACCTCCAAGTCTTGTATATTCAATGCATGAAATTTTCTCTAATGCATTGAAAGTTAATGTTATGGATAGAAACATTTCTCTGGACAGAGCTTTATGGCCACGTGCTAAGTTATGTCTGCTTTATGGAATAGTTGAAAACAAATGGTACATGTACTTATCCTTGAAATCTAAGTTTAAAATGCCATCATACCTCCTCACTGAGCATTTTCCTCACACTATCTCTAACAGAGACTACATTAATCTCTCTCATTTTCAATGCACCATAGCAGAACACATTTATTGTAGACAGTTGTTAATATGTAGTTTCTTTTATTGGAAAAGTTGTTAATGCATAGTTTCTTCTATTGGAAGAGTAACCATTTTTATTCATCCTTATACTCAATAATGTTAGAAAAAGTAGAGCCTCCGAGTTAAAACAGAGGGAATCAATGAATGCAAGTTCTAGTCATAAAATTATTAATTTACTCATGAAATATCTTTTCTACTGTTTTTTAAAAGGTATTTGTACTTTCCTCAAAATAACTGACCCAAACATTTGACTATAAAACTCTCTGAATACATAACTTCTAGCTAACAATATAGTGAGGTAATTCTCTATGGTAAATGAGGTTTTTAATATAAAATTTAGATTGTCAACAGTAATCCCATTCAGTATGGAATGTAAGTTTAGATATTTCCAAAAATGTTACTGGACAACTGAACTCAAATAGAATCAGCATAACTAGAAAATGCAAATCACATGAAAAGCATTAATCAGAACATTAAAAAAATTCATAGACAACATTTCAAAGAAACCTGAAATTACATTGTTAGATTTATAGAAGGGGATAATTACAAGGAGATGATCATTGGCTGGTTAAAAATAGTTCAGAGATAACATATTTAAAAAGCAGATGAGTTTGTTTTGAAACGTGTAATTGAGCATAATTGAATAAGCAAGCAGACTCCCATTTGCTGAATCAGAATTTTTATTAGAATAGAAATCTTCAGTTATTTTTCCAATCTTCAGTTTTACTTTTACTAGTGATCTAAGAAAAAAATAGCTCTTTGGAGTATTATAGAAACGACAATATAATCAATATAAATGCATATAAAATAAAAATAAAATTAATATTTTTTCAGAGTCATTTCCAAATATTTATTTGGGATTCATACATGTTATGGGCATTTAATGAAACCCATATTACAAATCTTTGGGATTTAAGCATTCTTACATCAATGGCAAGATTTGTATTAAAGAATACCATGCTGTCTCTCCTTCTATAGACTTTTGTATTCGCTAATTATTTTGTTCAAATAATGAAATGATTTGGAGTCCACCAAGCTTCATTACAACATTTAAATTAACATATTTGCTTTCATTAGCAATATCATTTATATATTTTACTTGGCTGTTTCATTTGAAACTTGATTGATGAAAAGGCAGTCATTTGGTCAGTCAACAAAGCATTTATTAATTACCTATCATATGCCAGGCATTGTTCCCAGAACTGAGACCACCAAGTAGAAAAATAAAGATCCTTGACCTCAAATAAATTACATTTGGTTGAGAAGGATAGGCATTATTTGATGTAGTAATTATCTTAATTCTTTATTTTTCTTCCTATGTCTAGAATACTGAGTATGCCTAAAATTTGCAATGATGAAGAAAATTAGCAGTTGAAATAATAAAATGTATATCACATTTGATTATTATGTGGCTATATCTCCTTTTGATTTTTAAACATGATTCATTTATTTATTAAGATAAATGTAAAAATAAACACTTAGGTAAAATAATAAACTCATAAAAATAGAGATATCCATAATCTCTATAATAAATCTCTACTGTTTGGATGGATATATTTATATTCCAGTCTTTATTTATTAACTGCAATTTTATATGTTTCTGAGTTTTAGAGAATTTTTCCTTGAAGCTTTGCCAAAAAATTTATATGTGAACAGTAAAGTCATTGGAATGCTGAATAAATAATTCATTTTTCTCATCAGAGAATTATAAACTTGATAAAGCAATTTGTAATTATAGTTTTAAATCAAATAGCTCAATCATGTTCGAGACAAAACACATCCCTTTGCAAATATTATGAAGTGAAAGTAAGGTGTGTTATGTTGATTTTTAGCAAAGTGCATAAATACTGACTGAATTACAGGCTATTTTTTGCAGATTGGTTCTGTTCTCCTGTTTATAGGAATTACTTAGAATACACATTTTAGTCTTTGTGTTAAAATATATTTTAGCTTCATCAATCATTTTTATTTGCACACATTTCATATTTTTTATGGAAATTCTACTTTATTAAAATGATATCTGCTTGAAATTCCCATGAATGACTGCAAATATCTAGTAAAACTTACTCCTTTATATCTTCATGCTTGAACTCTTGAAATGCCTAAGTATATAAACTGTTCTCATTTTTAAGGGCAGAATTCAGTCCCTCAAAGCATCATTACAAAATGAGCTGCCCATGTGATGGGACATTTAAAGATTCTGGTAGATATTTCTGAAACAGAAATTCAAGTACTTTAACTCATCAAATGCTTCTCAAAATTAAGTTTTCCAAAAAACATAGGCATTTCTCCCCTCCCCCATACATGAAATATATTTGTTCATCTAAAAAATTATCAAAAGCAAATGTATTTCCGAACTGTTCCTTGGGCAAACGTTGTTTATCCAACACTAGTTATCATTTAGCCAATCCACCCATTTACTCAGCAGCATACAATGAGTAACTCAGTTCTGCCAGTAATTCTTTTGTCACCATAGCAGACACACACCTGATAAATGGTGTTGACCATTGTTAACGAAAGAAAGTGCTCTGCCTTCATGTAGCTCCCAACGTATTAAAGTGCCATTAAAAATTTACAACCATGAAATAAGTACTATAACAATGATTTGTAAAATACAGAGAAAGCAAATAAAAAAGGCAAATATCTTTGCCTAGAAAGGAGAGAAATGAAGACAAACAATAATAGTATAGTAATACATCAGTTAGAGAGTGGAAGGAGATGACATTCCAGACAAAGATAAGAACCTGTTCAACAACACTGACCTTTCAAAGAAACAGGCCATTCATGAAGTGAAAACTATTTGTGGGATGACGGTTCATATCCATACCAGTTGTAATGCAAAGTGAATGCTAACAATTTAGCACAAATTGGACAATTCTACTGTAAAATGAATGCATGTTGCATTTTAGTAATAGTATTGGATGAGTAGAAATCAGAAAGGTTTTACCTCTAAATGAAAGTCTGAGGTGTTTGTTGGTTTATTGATCAGATATTTTCCAAAATTAACAATAAATATCTGTTTAAAGCTATATACTTTGCAGCATATACATGATTGCCCCTTTTTGCATAAGATATTTTGATAAAATCTATTAGAAACTTTTAGCGTTTGTAAGATTCGTTTACTTACCTTTTAAAAGATACTGAATCTTTTACTCTTCCTCCTCCTTAAAAAGACAACACAAAGAGGAATGAAAGTGCAAAAGGTACAAAGTTAGGAATTGGGACATACTAGAACTGGGAACATAAGACATACCAGAAAGGAGCTTTATGTATTTGCAACTATTTCTAGCAGTTTTGGAAAGCTGATAAATTAAATGTTAATTTTAAAATATTTAAAACTATTTTACACATGGGAAACTACATACTACTAATGTTATCGTTTATTTTTTAATATTACCATATATGGACTGTTTCTATGCCATTGGTCCTGTGGGCCACTCATGAATAAAATCAATACATTCAATTTATTTTAATTCTCTGCTCTTCTAGATATTCACCAAACTCAGCAGTAATTTAAGTGGTAACACAAGAATTTACATAAAGAATTGTAATCTCCCAGGATTCATCAAACAATGAATATATTGCTTCTGTTCTATCTATTTGAATAACAGGAAGTTTAATCATTTCCAAAAATTTCCATGCTCAAATACTGCTGAAAAAATCACCAAAAGTTGATTAAAGGGTTTGATTTATTCACTTACTTAAATATCTGTTTGTTTGAAGATCCCTTGTGGTGTGAAAGGATTTATTTATTTTTTTGGTGTATAATCATAGCCACTTCCCAGAGGTGTGAAGTTCCCTTGTGATCTCTCTGTTCCATCACCAGTTCCATAAGACCCATATCATTTCTGCTTTATCCACTACTGTCCAGGGAGAGCCTAGTATTCTTTCTTATAGCATTTAGTTTCTTCAGAGAAAGTAGTCTTAGTAGAGTTCTTTGAGCCTATGGTAACACATTCCTATTCTTTTTACCACAGCTCTCTTGCCAGACAATGCTTTACTGTCTATGGCAATACATTTTCCTGATTGTTATAGCTTTATGTTGTCTTAAAACCCAGTAGTGTTAATACTTCATCTTTGCTTTGCTTTGCTTTTTCAGGTTGTTTAGGCTATTTTAATTTCTTAGAATTTCCATGTGACCTTTAGAATCAGTTTGTCAGTTTACGCGCGCACACACACGCGTGATGTCTGCTGAGCTTTAGGATTGCATTGAATCTGTCGATTTATTTGAGGCCAATTGATAGCTCAATAGTAATGAGTTTTGACATTACTCATTAACGGGGCTTATCTCTCCATTTGGGTTTTATTCATGTCTTTTAAGGTATGTTTTGTACTTTTCGATATGCAGGTCTTTCACCTTATATGTTGCATTTCCCCTGAAGTACTTAATTCTATACAATTGCATATGTTATTTTTTTCCAATTGTGCATTACTAGTGCCTAGAAATACAGATTATATTTATGTATTGATCTTTTGTCCTGTATCCTTGCTAAATTTACTCACTTCTAGTAGCTATTTTGTAGACTCTACTAAATTTTATATATGGATGATCATATTGTCTGCAAATAAAGAAAACTTTACACACGATAATTTTTATCTCTAGAAGTATGATTCGGGTCTTTTTCATATCTTTCATGTCACTACTTGACTTTTTGAACATACAGAATAATAATTACAATAACAGTTTTAATATCCTTATCCGCTAATTCTAACATTTATGGCAGTCCTGAGTCAGTTTACAATGAGAGGGATTTTCTCTTATAGGTAATGTTTTCCTGCTTCTTTGCATGCCTAATAATTTTTTATAGTATAGCAGACATTGTGAATCTTGCCTTTTTGGGCCCTTGATATTTTTGTATTCCTGTAAATATTCTTCAGCCTTGCTCTGAGATGAAGTTATGTGAAACAATTTGATCCTGTCAGGTATTTCTTCTAAGATATGTTAGGTGAGACTGGAGCACTCTCAGTCTGGAGATAATTATTCTTCACTGCTTAAGCCAAACCCTTCTGGTGCTCTACCCAATGCCCCATGAACTTGAGGTTTTCCAGTCTGGCTGATAGGAACAGGCTCTACTCCTGGCCCTAGGGGAGCACCATGTACTGCAACCTTTAATCCTTTCAGAAAGTTCTTTCCTTGGTCTTTCTTTATTCACAAGCATATGTTCTGATTATTACTCAGCTAAATAATTAAGGGAAACCCTCTCGTATCTCCAAAGTTTTTTCTCTGTGCAACTCTCCTCTTTGATACTCTGTCCTGTGAATTGTAATTGCCTTGGGTTCCCCATGCTCTCCATTCTGTGTGGTGTCCACTGCCTGGGTTGACCATCTCTGAGCCATGGCCTGCACATTCTCTCAACACAGTAAGCTTCAACAGACTTCGGCATCCCATTAGTTTCCCTTCTTTCAAGGATCACTGTCCAGGGCTTCCCTGGTGGCTCAGTGGTTGAGAGTCCGCCTGCTGATGCAGGGGACGTGGGTTCATGCCCCGGTCCGGGAAGATCCCACGTGCTGCGGAGTGGCTAGGCCCGTGAGCCATGGCCGCTGAGCCTGCTCGTCTGGAGCCTGTGCTCCACAACGGGAGAGGCCACAACAGTGAGAGGGCTGCGTACTGCAAAAAAAAAAAAAAAAAAAAAAAAAAAGGATCACTGTCCTTTGTTGCCAGATAGCAAGTGTTCTGAAAGTTGTTATTTTATATTTTGTTCATTTTTTGTTTGTTTCAGGCAGAAGAACAAACCCAGTTCCTTTTCTTAAAGTTTTTTTAAATTTTTATTATTTTTAATTGAAGTGTAGTTGACTTACAATATTAGTTTCATGTGTACAACATACTTATTTGGTATTTTTATAGGTTATATTCCATATAAAGTTATTGTAAAACGTTGGTTATATCCCCTGTGCTGTACATTACATACTTGCAACTTATTTATTTTATACCCAGTAGTTTGTATCTCTTAAACCCCTTCACCTGTCCTGCCCCTCCCCTCAGCCCTCTCCCCTCTGATAATCCAGTTCCTTTTACTTTATCAAGCTAGAAATGGAGCTAACCTTTTTAACTATTTTAGACTACATGTCTTACAATTGATATTTACACTTAGTTTTTTCATTATATAATAAAACCCTTGTATTTATTACAAAGTCTTGGATCTAGAATTAAAGAAAAAGAAATAGATCATATCGGAGCCAAGTTTTCTATGCTAAAACTCTGTTTTGTTTATTTAAAAGAAAAAGATCTACATACAAATGCTAAAGTAATTGATTTTTCTCTAAATTTAGCAGCACAGCACATATCCTGACACAGATGGGCAAGTTTCATGTGAATATTGACCTCAGATACCCTAGGAAACAACCAAACGTCTCCTTTTAAAAGGGTAGATTTAAATCTATTTAATCACTTTAAAGTATACTATAATAATTGCCAGGATTGTCTTCCATAAATCATGAAAGAGACAATTGTAACTTAAACAAATGCAGTAATAATTTAACTTCTGTAATTTAGCAGTGTTTTATTGAACTGTGCAATAGTCTCCAATAAAGAATCTTATTTCATGCTTCTCCATGTCTTCCAATAACACAGAGATTTTGCTGCTATATACTATCTTTTGTGTCAGTATGGCTTTCCTATATTTATGCAAAGTTATCCAAAAGAGAAAATTAAAGTATAGTGTTAGAAAATAGAAGAGAGGGAAGAGTGGGAATGTGGAATTGGAAGGGGAGTGCCTCCTGGGAAGCTTTTCATGCTCTAGCTCTCATTCTTGGCAGTGGTTACATTGATAGGTTGTATTTGTACTAATTTATTGAATCCACTTATGACTTAAATACAATTTAGTTAAATTGACTCAGTAGAAATGTGTTAATTTATTGAGGTCACAGTCTTGCTATTTTCTATATATTGTATTTTCTGTAAGTCTGTAGGTATATACTACATTTAAACCTATAGCTACATGTTCATTACGACTCTACATACCAGAAAGGAAATAATTGGCTCCTACTCTCGTAAGTTTCCATTGATTGGCAAATATTTTTAATTTGCAGTATCTTTAGAATGAGTGAGTTTAACATATGAAATTGTCTTCCTTAAAAGTGTACTTTTTTTTTTTTTTTTTTTTTTTTTTTGCGGTATGCGGGCCTCTCACTGTTGTGGCCTGTCCCGTTGCGGAGCACAGGCTCCGGACACGCCCGCTCAGCGGCCATGGCTCACGGGCCCAGCCGCTCCGCGGCATGTGGGATCTTCCCGGACCGGGGCACAAACCTGTGTCCCCTGCATCGGCAGGTGGACTCCCAACCACTGCGCCACCAGGGAAGCCCAAAAGTGTACTTAAATTTTACTTTTCCTAATAAGCCCGTCAAATGATGTTTATGTTTTGTATTGATTTATAAATCCAATTTGCATATTAAAGGCATTAACACTTGTCAAGTATGAATCTAATATTTTTGCAGTTATTAGCATCTTGTATTTGTGATGTTTAAATATTCAGGTTTCATTTTTACATTCGAATATTAATTACTTTTTATTTACAAATTTTCCTTTCACTTTAAACTTTCAAATGATGTTACCATTCAAAAATGTTACAATATTTTAATCTATTTAATTTATTTTAATGGGTGATTATGTCTATGAAATTAGTTTCGAGATAATCAACTAATTGCCTCAGAATAATATATTGAATAATTTAAGAAATAAGGCAACTAAGAGTGATGCAGCACAGGAAATTTATCTTAGGGATTTGACCTCAGGTAGGTGTCTGAACTGGTTATTAAGTATATGTATGGCTCTTGCTTCTGCATTTGGTGCCAGGCCTAAAATCAGCAAAGCAGGCAGTTCAGAAGGGAAGAGAGATATAAAATAGGGGAGACTAAAGACAAACTGGAACTCACAATGATGAACTGGAGCCCACTTGAATGGGCTCACTACTTCCAAACCTCCAACTTTGATGAGGTTTGAGATTTGCAGGAGAAGCTGGCATCTTGTGTCATAGAGTTAACATATACCTAGCTATGAAATCAGGGCAACTAGAACAAAGCATCTGGCAGGATCTAAATAAGCTATAGGCCCATTTGCTGCTCCAGGAGCTGACGTTCTTGTCCAAGATTAAGAGAAGGTGAAAGAGAAGATCTGGCTGATGCTCAGTGAGCTGTGGGTCTGGATGCTGCCCCACTTCAAAACAGTGAGCACATCAACACATGCATGCGCAGTGTATATGAACAGCAACAGCACCTGATGCCTTGCACCACTGTTCTGAATGTAAACGAAAATAGGTGCTTTTAAAATTTACCTTCTAAATCTCATTGCATGCAAAATGACCCACTCTAACCCAGAACACTGCAGGGAAGGGAATTATGGGTAGTGTAGTTCTGTACTCTAAAATAAATGCTTGAGTGATATTCTTTTTTGCAACCCATAACTGGATGATCATCGTAACTTACTTTAAGGAAAGCAGTGCCGTTTGCATCAAATTTCCTAATATTTCTAGAAATTTAACCAATTCACATTATATCTTATGCCATCCTCTGTATATTGCTCAAATCTGTATTATTCTGATCATTTTTCTTCCTAGTATTTCTGTGTAGATCAGTAGTTACAGTGATACTTTGTTTTAGTAAAAGTTGATCTGAGAGCATGGGCTTGAAAATCCCCTTTATTTCAGTTATAGGCCACATAATGACTCTGAAAAACAGCTCCCCCAGACTTTGAAGGAGATATCTTTAAACCCTTCCAGCCTCTTACCTGTCATATTGAATTAATCTCCAATTTCCTTTATACATCCTTTGTTTTTTTTTTCTTTTACCTGTCACCATTCAATTTAAAATTCTTACAACAGCTGGTGTAACTTGTATACTATTTCCCCTCTTATGATCACCTTCAATCCATCTGTCTGATTGATATTTTTTACTTCTGTGTTCCAATCTTTCTTATATATTCACAAACAATTTCCCTAAATCATGTCTCTGAACAAAATATTGAATAATTATTCATTCCTTTTTTGGAAATGTTTTAACTTCCTGAACTGATGTTCAAAATTTTCTGCAAATTAACTATATTTCATAATCCCATACATTCCCGTGCCAATCTCCTCTTCAAAGAGCTTTTTTGGTCTCCAGGATTTATCACTTCAGTGGAGGAAAGATGTGTAGCCCAGTTATGGATCTGCCATAGAAATACAAATTTGGCCAAGCTAACCATGGGGGGAAATGTAGTACAATTAAATATGTGTGTGTGTGTATGTATGTATATATATATAATATATATTACATGTATATGCTTTAGAAAAAGTTGGAAAATATAAAAAAATACTTTATAATAAATATATCAGCAAATATGCCTTTTATTATTCTCTTTTTGGTAGATTATGTCATCCCACAATGGAGATGGGACCCTTAGTTGTAAAACTGCTTATTAGACTGATAACCATTGTTCTCAGGGATACAATGTTCATTTGTAGCACTGGGAAATTCTGGACATTTTTGATAATATAATGAAATTACCAGCAATTAAAGATAAAAGGATTCAGGGAAAAAGATAGTCTCAGTAGTAATTACTGTAACTTTCTTTGTGTTTTAAATGTTTGGAAACCAAGATGCCAGAAAAGTTGCAAAAAGAAGAGGAATCTCAATTGTCCTGACCTGCATTTCCAGACTAATTCTTAAACACTTATCCAATCTAGGCCTAGACTCCTATCAAAGTTGACAGGTAACTACCTTGAGGATACCTTAAACTTTTATTCAGAGTAGGAAAACATACTGATATAATTGAAAAGCCAAATCAGAGGCTTGGCCTGCAACATAAAAAAAGGAAGGAGGAGGGCAGAAAAAGTGTTGAAAAACATGGCCAAAAGTAAAATTTAAAAAGCTGCTCCTTGGGTAACTAGTAAAGGGAAATATATTATACTAGCAGATGGCACTAAACAGGCAGTAACTTTTAATTTTCTTTTTCCTTCCCTCATTACTCAAACTGTCAACTCATATCAGAAAACCCAAATAAGATATATAAGGATAAGAAAACAAAATTTCAGAGAAGAATGAGGAAAATGTGAGCAATGGATCACTCAGATTATTTGGATATGTTTAAATTCCTGGCTCCTATAATTTCAAGACTAGAATATATTCAACTACCTTAAGTTAATATGGACTTATCAGCAATCATTTCTTATAAGTCAAGGAAGTGTAGAGGAGGGCGCTAAGCCTGGAAATGCCAAAGTAGAGTTTTTGTGTTCGATGAGATAAAAATCATGTCTGTTTTCATAACTTCACTTCATATTTAACAGATATTCCTAAACATCTGTTCCAGGCTGTGACCTAAAAAATGGAGATAAAAAGAAGAATATGTGGGGCTGACCTAAGAAGACAGCAGATTTGTAGTGAATGTAGATTTGTGAGATTGAGAGTATAATGGAAAGAGTGTCCTCATGTAGAGATAAGTATAGTGTGCTGCACAGGAGAGAAAGTAATCAATTTTCACTGTAAGAGACATACAAATAAGACCTACACAAGAAATGGCATCATAACGCATGAGTAGATATCTGCAGGGCAGAGGGAATAGCATTAAATGAACCCTGCATACCTGTTGCTTATATAAAGAATAATGGGAGTGACTAGACTGTAGGACACATGTGAAATACAGAAGGAGAAAGTGGCAGGAGGTAAGGCTGTTAAGTTAATTTGGGATAAGATTCTATACACTACACCAAGGAGTTAGTTTTATCCTTAAAACCATTGACATACCTTTTTTAAAAAAAGAAAAACAAATAAAAAACAGAAGGGTTGAAATACCCTTTTTTTCTGGGTACAGTAACAATAAATAGAATTTATTTTGTATACCTGTTACCCATGTAAGCATGGCGACATGGGCTTCCAAAATGGGTGTTGGAGCCATATGGTTGGCCTTTGGCGTGGCACCTAAAAAGTGGGGACAGACACATACACACAAGGTCATGGCCTCACAGTAGCTGTGCCTGTGCCAGCCATGGAGGAGGGAGGGGACAGTTGGGTAAGAGCTGAGCACTGTGACTCTATGCCAGCTGAGACTCCTTAGTTTGAAGTGCCGAGGAGCCTGGAATGGCAGAAGTTACACTGGGTGCCAGCTGAGGAGTAAGGTGGGAGCTTATGCCACGACAAGGAGTTTAAGTTTTTATCCTTAGACAGCAATAAGTCACTGCATTTTTAAAAGTAGATCAGTAGTGAGTTTGTGGAAGATACTTCAGTAGTATGGGTGGAAAGGATTACTTGAGTCAAAGGGAGACAGAGTAGAGACATGGATTCAGATAACGTTAGCATTTAGGTAACAGTTGTATTAAAGCAGAGAGAATCAGCCCTGTGAAGAGAAGGTGCGATGCAAAGCAATGCCATTGGTCAGCGAGTTTCGTAGAGTTTAGTCAGAGTTGGAAGGAAGGCAGCCATGGAGAATGGGCAGAGGGGGAGGCAGAAAAGGCAATGCTAGGTGTGCATAATGCTTTTTAGATTACAAAGTGATTTTTGTATTGTATAACCCTTGTGATTATTACCACATTTTACATTTGCAGGAGGAACTGAGACTCAGAAAGTTTAAATTATTTAATCCAAATTTAATAAGTAAAAAAACCAGAATGTGAAATTCAGTCTAATATTTTTGTTGAGCATTCTTTCACTACATGAAGAACAAAAGCAAACAAAAACAGTCAAAAACCTACAAGCAAACAAAATCAGAGAATATTTATGAAAAAATCTACAATATTCACAGTTGTAAGTCATTTTCTTGATTTTATCCTACTTGCTAGTAGCCAAAAAGAGCTGTGATTGATTTTGTATCAGTTTTTGATAAACTATGAGCCTAGAGTGGCCACTTATTTTTGTAAATAAAATTTCAATGGGACTTGGCCACATCTAATTCATTTACTTATTATCTGTGGCTTCTCTAGAGTTCTAATGACAGAGTTTAGTTGCAGCAGGAATTTATGCCTTGCCAAGCCTAAAATATTTGCTCTCTGGATCATTAAAGAAAAATATTGCTGACCTCTAATTTTGACCATTTACTATATACTACATAACAATTTGTACTTCATATAACCAGTTCTTAAATATATTGAAATACAATCACATATTACTGGTTGTATCCTAAGGGAGTAAAAGTTAAGAAGGGTGATAAAGAAGTAGGAAATTTCATGTTTATTTAGAGGGAGATGTAAAATATTTCCAGATTTGCAGATATTACTGCAATTATTATGATTTGTCCTCCTTAACTCCTCAATTCCAATGATTTGCTTTTCAATTTGGTGGAGTGCAACTTGTCATTTTGTCTTTTATTAATTCTGCTGTTGCTGTTACATTTGAAAATTCTTTACCGGAAATAACAAAGACTTTCTATTATCTTTCTTTTCTAGAAGTTTTATCATTTTCTTGTTTTAAATTTAGGTCTAGGACCCACACTGTGCTAATTTTTTTTTTTTTTATATTGTGGCAGATATGAGTCAGTGAGTCTCTCTCCCTCTCTCTTTTTCATACGAATATCCTGCTGTACATATATCATCTTTTCAAAAGTCCATTCTTTCTCCATTTGTACCTATCATAGTTTGAATTGTGTTCCCCCAAAATTCATATGTTGAAGCCCTAATCTGCAGTGTGACTGTATTTGGAGATAGGCCCTTTAAGGCGGTAATGAGCTAAAATGAGGTTGTAAGACTGAGGCCCTAATCTGATAGGACTGGCATCCTTACAAGAAGAGAAAGAGACCCCAGAGACCTTTTTCTCTCCACAATTGCACCATGGGAAGGCCATGTGAGGACACACCGAGGCCAGAGAGGCCTCATCTAAAACCTATCCTATCCTGCTAGCTCCTTTCTGTTAGACTTCCAATCCCCAGAACTGTGAGGAAAACACATTTCTCGCTTTAAGTCACTCTGTCTGTGGTATTCTGTTAAGGTAGCCCAAACAGGCTACAACACCATCCTTGCCAAAAAGCAACTGATTGGATATATGGGATGTATTTCTACTCTGAACCATTGATATATTTGTCAGTTCTTATTACAAAACCGCAGTCTGCTGATTAATGTGGCTTTATCGTAAGGCTTGAAATCAGGTAGTATGAGTCATCCAACTTTGTTCAGCTTTTTAAAATTATTTTTGTTTTTCCTGATCCTTTATCTTTCCATGTAAGCTCTAGATTCAACTTATGCATTTCATCAAAATCCCTTCTGGGATTTAATTATGATTGTGTTTAATCTGTAGATCAGTTTGAGAAGGATTTACAGCTTAACAATATTGAGTCTTCCAATCTATGAACACAGTATGTGTCTCCATTTATTTTGGTCTTCTTTGAGTTTTTTCATCCATATTTTGTAGTAAGCATACATTATATTTTGCATACATTAGATTAGCATACATTAGATTCATACCTAATCATTTCATATTTTTCATGTGCTTTAAAAAAGTACAAATGGTATGCTTTAAATATGTAAATTTCCTATCATTCATTGAGAATACATAGATTTTATTTTGTTCTTTTTATATTGTCCTATCCTGGCTGCTTTGATTATTAACAGTTAATTAAGCATTCTGCTTATGAGTTAGTGTTCTATTGATAGTGTTTTATCGTTTCACATTTTATTTTTAAAATTTTTTTCTAGTTTTATTGGGAAATAATTGACATACATCACTGCATATGTTTAAGACATACAGAATGATGGTTCAATTTGCATATATTTTGAAATAATTACCATAGTAGGTTCAGCTAACACCTATCATCTCACATAGACATAATAGAAAGAAAAAAGGAAAGAAAAAAGAAAAAAATGTCTCCTTCTGATAAGAACTCTTAGGATTTACTCTTAACAGCTTTCCTATGTATTACACAGCAATGTTAACTACAGTTACCAGGTGGTAAGTCACATCGCAAGTACTTACTTATTTTTTATTTTTTTAACATCTTTATTGGAGTATAATTGTTTTACAATGGTGTGTTAGTTTCTGCTTTATAACAAAGTGAATCAGTGACACATATACATATATCCCCATATCTTCTCCCTCTTGTGTCTGCCTCCCACCCTCCCTATCCTACCCCTCTAGGTGGTCACAAAGCACCGAGCTGATCTCCCTGTGCTATGCAGCTGCTTCCCACTAGCTATCTGTTTTACATTTGGTAGTGTATATATGTCCATGCCACCCTCTCACTTCGTCCCAGCTTACCCTTCCCCCTCTCCATGTCCTCAAGTCCATTCTCTATGTCTGCATCTTTATTCCTTCCCTTCCCATACGTTCTTCAGAACCTATTTTTTCTTTTTAGATTCCATATGTGTGTTAGCATATGGTATTTGTTGGACCATATAAAAATTCCAGTTATCCCACAATCTCAATTTTTATCTATACTGTACCTTTTTAAATTAAAATGGCTGGCAGAAAAGTTATTTTTGTTTACTTACTGTTTACATGAGTAAGGTCATAGGATGTCACTAGTATATAAAATAATGAATAATAATAATAATTGCACATACCTATATTATTAACATTGGTTTTTGCACATGATTTTTTTAAGTTCAAAATTTCTGAGTTCTTAAGATATATACTGCATTTTTAAAGTAGATTGAGTAGAATTTAGACATCCATCATGTAAAATTTGAACATCACATTCCCACCCCAACTCCAGGTAAATCCATAGGGTCAAAAAACCAAGAAGAGTCTAATTATTGCTAGTGTGCTCCAGTTAGAAATAGCCTTTAGTATTGATTGTTTTAGGGACAGTGTATGATGTATTCAGTGTTTTTGTCTTGGATGTTCAAGGGATTAAATGCTTTCATTTTTTTTTTTAACACAGATTAAATAAATACAGGGAAAACAGCCTTGGGTATGACCTTATGCATGTTTACCTGTGTCAGGAGTTTTGTGTTGGTTTATCATTAGAGTAAAAAAAAATTAATAAAGCATTTTAAGCTCCTTAGAGGAGTAGAGCAATAAAAACGCAGAATTATAAATATGGATGATTTTATAAGCCCGCTTTATAAAGATGAAATATTTTTGTCCTACTATCTCTGGATAAGTGAAATATATCATGATGAAATAACAATATGTGCCATTTAATATATCTAAGTTCCTAAATATCCATGACAGACAAGTCTATATATTATGGGAGCTAATATGAACACATTTAATCTCTGAAGCTTCACTTAATCATAACCTTAAGGGTAAAGTTTAAAGAAAGAATTAAGTACCTTAAAGTAGAAAATATCTACTAGAGGAGAATTCTGAATTCTGTTTTTCATATATGAATAAAGAAAACTACATGATTTGTAGCTCATTCAGTCTATTCTTCTTTGAAAAAACATTACTAAATACCAACTTCATTCCAGGCATTGTGTGCATTACTAACATATAAAACTCATATTTATTGTTTAATTCTTATTAAAAAATGTATAGCTTATGATAGTGTTTTAAAACATATGATAGTTATATTTCTGTGTTAAGACGATCCTTAAAATTTTAAGGTTGATAACGCATGACACAACTTTAAAGAAGATGTATTTGTGAATTGAACGTAACGAGAAGCTTCTGGGGCAAATAACTTGGTATCACAGGCCTGGCTACCAAAATAAGAGACAAGTCTGAGTGAAAGTAACATTGGTGCATTGAAACCAGAGAGGAGTATTGGGAGGGATTGCAAACCATCATGTACCACAAACATTATAATGATTGAATGTCTTTGCAAGGCCTTAGATAACAGGCCTACTGATCAAAATCAAGTAGAACAGAAAACAGTGGAGGCTGAACACTTCCAGAACTAAAACATTTGATAAAAATTAAAAAGAAAATTCTCAAGTGGAAATATATTAAAATACTACAAATGCACTTATACAGGATAGAGTGGGATGACACAGGCAAGATTGATTACAATAATATTATAGGCAAGCTAAGCAATGAGGACTATAAATTTTATGGATTCTTTTGCATTATTTGGACATGTATTTGGTTAATTTATATTTAAACATGATTTTTTAAAGTAAATTCATGCAATTTATTAAATTTTTATTCTGGATTACATAATTTTAAATATTAAAATACAGAGTCTGATTATTTTAATCAACAAAAAAAAATCAAGATTTTATATTTAAAACCACCTATTTTTTTTTTTTTTTTTTTTTTGCGGTATGCGGGCCTCTCACTGTTATGGCCTCTCCCGTTGCGGAGCACAGGCTCCGGACACGCAGGCTCAGCGGCCATGGCTCACGGGCCCAGCTGCTCCATGGCACGTGGGATCCTTCCGGACTGGGGCACGAACCCGCATCCCCTGCATCGGCAGGCGGACTCTCAACTACTGTGCCACCAGGGAAGCCCACCACTTGTCTATTTTGCTACTCAAAGGAGAGCTGTTATTAATCACCGTGAGGCTCTATGAGTACAGTTAACTCATTTTGGAGGGAAAGCTAAATACCCATCTCATTGTGGGCTATTATACATATGCACTTTTCTTAAAGGTGAGTAGAACAGTATAGTGGCAGTCAATTAGATATCACTTCACCTGAAGAATAAATAGAATCCATTTAAAAATAAGAGAAAATCAGATACAAGAGTCATGTTGAAGATCTCCTTTACCAGGATTACTGTCAGATGCTAGAAACTCTTACAGGCTTGGTTTTCTCACTTTACAAATTAAGTAGTTCTACAGCTAATGTCTAAAATTCCTCATGGGTGGGCTTCCCTGGTGGCGCAGAATATATTCAAAGAGATGAAAGGAAAAAACCTACAACCAAGAGTATACTACCTGGCAAAACTACCATTCATATTTGAAGGAGAAATAGAGTTTTTCAGAAAAGCAAAAGCTAAAATAGTTCAGCACCACAAAACTGTCTTTACAAGACTTGTTAATGGGACTTCTCTAGGGAAAAAAGTCCACAACTAGAAATGTAAAAATTACAAAAGCTAATTTCTCATTGATAAAGGCAAACATACAGTGAAGGTAGGAGATCAACCACTTATAAAGCAGGACGGTTAAAAGAAGAAAGTAATGAAATTATCTATATCCACAGTAAGTAGTTAAGAGATACACAAAACAAAATGATATAAAATATGATGTCAGGGGCTTCTCTGTTGGTGCAGTGGTTGAGAGTCCGCCTGCCGATGCAGGGGACGTGGGTTCATGCCCCGGTCTGGGAGGATCCCACGTGCCACGGAGCGGCTGGGCCCGTGAGCCATGGCCGCTGAGCCTGTGCGTCCGGAGCCTGTGCTCTGCAATGGGAGAGGCCACAGCAGTGAGTGAGAGGCCCGTGTACTAAAGAAAAAAAAAATGATGTCAGAAATATTAAAAGTAGTTTTGTAGGGGGAGTAAAAATTCAGGGCTGTTAGAATGCATTCAAACTTAAGAGATGATCAACTTAAAACAATTAATATATGTTATATATGATATATATAGTTATAAATGAACCTTATGATACCACAAACCAAAAATCTGTAATAGAGAGACACAAAAAAGAGAAAGGAATCCAAATGCAACACTAAAGATAGCTGACAAATCACAAGGGAAGACAGCAAAAGAAGAAATGACCGAAAAGAACTACAAAAAACTTGAAAACAATGAAGAAAATGGCAGTAAATCATACCTATCACTAATTAATTTAGTGTTTATGGACTAAATGTTCTGATCAAAAGACATGGGGTGACTAATGGAATAAGATTAAAAGAAAAAAAGACCCATATATATGCTGCCTACAAGAGAATTACTTAAGATTTAAAGACACACAGACTAAAAGTGAAGACATGGAAATAGGTGTTCATGCAAATGGAAACCAAAAAAATTGGGGTAGCAATAGTTATAGCAGGCAAAATAGACTTTAAAATAAATTCTGTAACGAGAAACAAGGAAGGATAGTACATAATGATCAAGGGATCAATCCAACAAAAAGATATAACAATTATAAACATATATGCACCCAACATAGGAGCACATGAATACATAAGTAAATATCAACAAACAGAAATTGACAATAACACAATAATAGTAGGTTACTTTAACACCCCACTCACATCAGTGGTCAGGTCATCCAAACAGAAAATCAAGAAGGAAACACTGGCCTTAAACAACACATTAAATCAGACAGATTTAAATAGATAGAATATATATATATATATATATGTGTGTGTGTGTGTATATATATATATATATATATATATATAACATTCCATCCAAAAGCAGCAGACTACACATTCTTTAGAGGGCACAATAGAAACATCAATGAAACTAAGAGCTGGTTCATTAAAAGATAAACAAAATTGATAAACTTTTAGCCAGGCTCATCAAGAAAAAGGAGAGAGGGCCCAAATAAATAATACCAGAGATGAAAGAGAAGTTACAACCAATACCACAGAATACAGACGATTATAAGAGATTACTATGAGTAATAATACACAATAAAATTGTCATGCTAAAAGAAATGAATAACTTCTTTGAAATGTACAGTCTCCCAAAATTGAATCAGGAAGAAATTGAAAATGTGAACAGACCAATTACTAGTAATAAAATTGAATCAGTAAAAGAAAAATAAAAATCCCAAGAAACAAAAATCCGGGACCAAACAGCTTCACAGATGAATTCTACAAAACTTTTAAAGAACTAACACCTATCTTTCTCAAACTTTTCCAAAAAATTGAAGAGAAAAGAATGCTTTCAAACTCATTCTGTGAGGCCATCATTACCCTGGTACCAAAACCAGCCAAAGACATCACAAAAAAAGAATATATATGCATTTTCATGGATTGAAAGAATTAATATTGTTAAAATGACCATACTACCCAAGGCAATCTGCAGGTTCAGTGCAATCCCTATAGCAATACCAATGGTGTTTTTCACAGAAATAAACAAATGATCCTAAATTCGTATGGAAGCACAGAAGATCCTGAATTGCCAAAAGAACGTTAAGAAAGAAGATAAAGCTGGAGTTAATTCACTCTGTGGTTTCAAACTGTATTATAAAGCTACAATAATCAAAACAGTATGGTACTGGCACAAAAACAGACACATGGATCAATGGAACAGAATAGAGTCCAGAAAAAAACTCACACGCGTATACGGACAATTAATCTACCACAAAGGAGGCAAGAATACACAATGGGAAAAAACACCCTCTCTAATAAATGGTGTTAGGAAAACTGGACAGCTACATGCAAAAGAATCAAATTGGACTACTTTCTCACACCATGTACAAAAAACTGAAGATAGATTAAAGACAATTATAAGACCTGAACCGTAAACTCTTAGAAGAAAACATAGGCAGTATGCTCTTTGACATTGGTCTTGGCAATATTTTTTTTTGGATTTGTCTCCTTAGGCAAGAGAAACAAACAAACAAAAGTAAACAAATGGGACTACTTCAAACTAAAAAATGTTTTGCACAGTGAAAGAAACTATCAACAAAGTGAAAAGACTGCCTACTGATATTCACAAACCATGTATCTCATAGAGCTCATACAACTCAACATCAAAAAAAACCCCAAAAACTCAATTAGAGGACCTGAATAGGTATTTCTTCAAAGAAGAGATACAGATGGTCAACAGATGCATGAAACAGTGTTCAACATCACTAATCATTAGGGAAATGAAAATCAAAATTACAGTGAGTTACCACCTTATACCTCTCAGAATGCCTATTATCAAAAAGACAACAGGTAACAAGTGCTGGTGAGGATGTGGAAAAAAGGGAACCTTCATGCATTGTTGGTGGGAATGTAAATTGGTGCAGTATCAAGTGCCTCAAAAAATTAAAAATAGAACTGCTGCTACACGATTCAGCAATTCCATTCCTGATTATTTATCCTAGGAAAATAGAAACATTAATTTGAAAAGACATATGCACCCCTGTGTTCATTGAGGCATTATTTACAATAGCAAAGATATGAAAGTAACCTAAGTGCCCATCAATGGATGAATGAATAGAGGTGTGTGTATGTATATATATACACGCACACACAATGGAATATTACTCAGCTATAAAAGATTGAAATCTTGCCATTTGTGACAACGTGGATGGACCTGGAGGGTGTTATACTAAGTGAAGTAATTTAGAAAAAGACAATTATTGGGTGATTTCACTTATACGTGGAATCCAAAAATTAAAACAAACCATAGATGCAGAGAATAAATGAGTGGTTACCAGAAGGTAGGGAGTGGGAATGTGGTAAAATAGATGAAGAGGATCAAGAGGTACAAGTCATGAGGATGTAATGTATAGCATAAGGGATATGGTCAATAATATTATAACTTTGTATGGGGACACATGGTTACTAGACTTTCTGTGGTGATCATTTCATAATGTGTGCAAATGTCAAATCCTTATGTAGTACACCTGAAACTAACAATATTGTATGTCAACTATATTTCAGTAAAAAAATTGGGAACTTCTTTAAGAATAAAATAACATCTAATTTTAAAATTAAGTATATAAATTATATATAATGGGCTTATTGAGGGGCCCTATAGCTTAAGATGCATTAACTTCATGTTAAATCTACCTTTGAACCATAAGTGTTGCTATCTGAATCAACAGTTAAAAGCTACAGACTCACCAACTGCAATTTGGTATTTGCTTTTATTTAGCTTTCTTAAGGAATAATGGCAAACATGTCAGATAGACCATAATATCCACAGGTGATTGTCCCTGAAAATGTAAAATAGGCAAAAATATAATTCTCTGAAATATATTGGTTAAATGAAGACTAATAATAAAAGAAATATTTATCTTGAATTTTAATGTGTGTCCAGTCTAAGTTACTTATAAATTTTCTGAATTGCTAAAAATAAACAGATAAATTTAAATTAAAATTAGCAATTTTATTCACCCATCTTATAATTCATGATAATAGGCAACATTTTATTTGCTAGCTTTTAAAAACAAGATTAAGAAAAAAAAACTTGAGTTCTTTCTATAGAAAGAATAAAAGAAGAATGGGAGGGAAGAAAGTTAACAGTGAGGGTGGGAGGAAGCAGACATTTTAGTGAATCAGATTTAGAAATTCTCACACACTTTAACCGAATGGATTACTTAAGCTCTCAGGGCCTCAGTTTCATTGTATTTGAAATGGAGAAGCTAAGGGGAGTATATATGTATTATATGAAATTGAGTATGTGAAATAACTTTGGAAAAATTGCTATGTACCAAAGGAAGGTGTTAATTTTTACCTTCTTGAGGTTGTACAAATGGAAAGCTCAGAACAGAACACAGAATTCGTACTGAATCGCAATCATCTGAGCTAACGTGTGGACAACTCAAATCAATATTTCGGCGTCATCTGCTTGCAGAATAGCTTTAAAGGTGACTTGTAAAGGGAATTGTCAAAATTCCCTCAACTGGAGCAGTAAGTGATGAATGCTGGTAATAGCTGTCTATCGGGAGAACATTCAGTATCCTATTTAATATAAAATTCACTTTTTTTGTGCTTTAAACTTAAGGTTTTAAGTATCCTATTTAGCTCTGCTAATAGGATAATTCAGGACACATTCTGCTACATTTGAGGGATCTTTGACAATTCCCTCAGTCACTTACCTTTAAAGGTTATCAGGCAGTTGCATTATAAACTCAAGATTTTAAAGATTTCTACATTTCTTCTTATTTATCTCATCAAAAGGATCATTTATTTAAACAAATGAAATCACACAACTCCTTAGTCCCACACTGTGGTTAGTGCTTTTGGTATTTTAAAAGAATTTTTTTGAACAGATGGGATATTTTGCTAAGGGAAAAGTTGCATTTGTTAGCTTTTTTTAAAACATATTTTCAAGATTGTCAAAACATTACAAAATCATTAGGAGACTCCCATGTTAAAGTCTTGTCAGACATTTCATTATAAACTTATATCAGGATTCCAGCTATTTTAAATCACCAGCAGCTTCAGCCAAGCACAATCTGTTAGTGAAGTTGAAATTTGTTTAGGGAGTGTTGTAAATGAATTGCTATAGTTGTAGCTCAAAAGTGTCAAAATGAATTTGCTGATAGAACTCTGTGAAATTAGAATGGAACCATAAATCAAGGGGAGCTACTAATTCTCTAAGATTCAGTGACATATTGGGAAGAATGTAGTTTGTGGTCAATTCTTTCTTATAAGGTACCCCAACAAAGTAAAATAAGAGGAAGTTAATTATAATCAAATTTGTCATCAAATCTACAAATGTATTTCAGCCTTCAATTATTTGTGTGTGATAAGAGGAAGTTTAAGTATAATCAATTTGTCATCAAATCTACAAATGTATTTCAGCTTTCAATTATTTGTATGTGTATTATCTAAAGAAAATGTATAAATCTTATCTTGCTTTCCATTTAAATAAATTAGGTTTTATTATGTCAATAAACTGAGCCAACGGAATGAAAATAAATTCTGTCCAGTAAATATAAATTCAATATTTTATAAATTAGCTTAGGCTAAGTTATTCAACTCTAAAACTAAGAACAGCACATTTTTGTGGTTTTGTAACAACAGAAGTTAATTCATTTTCTTAAATATGCTTTTATTATTTATCATAAGCTTCATGTCCTATTCACTCCAGAACCTAAAGTAAAGAAGCAACTACTATTTAGGACCTATCTAGGACCTTTGACATTTTGAAGTCAAAGGGAAAATAACAATGACAAACTATGTGATAGTGCTTAAAGTTTATATCCCACTTGGCAAAGCAAGCCACATGACAAGCCTGAAGTCAATGTGTGGAAGGATAGTTTTTTATTTCAAAGGTTTGCATGGACAGAGTTGGTAGGGAGGATCAATAAGTATTTTGAACAAAAAATGCCACTACCGCAAAATATAAGGAGTTATAAATTTACTGGGAAAATCATAATGTTTTATCTCATAGAGAAATAAAAAACAGTTTGGATTATAGCTCGTAGATTAAGATTATGGTAAACTACTTTTGTCCCTACTGGATTAGCTTTTTAATTTATGTTGATTTGAGTTAGTTCATATACTCTCAGCTCTCTTTAATTTCTTTACAATTATGTAAAAATTCTTCAGAATAATGAATTTTTCTGGACTAAAAAAAAATTACAAAAATTTTTATAAAAGACATTTAAATAGTAAGACAATTATGAGAAAAGCACTTTAATTTCAAGCTGGATCTGTGTTCTAATTCTAATCTCAAATTCTTATAAAGGGACATATTAACTTAAGACATTACATTTGCACTATAAGTATATCAATCTCAATTAGTAATTTATAAAGTCATTTCTATGTCATAAAAATGTTTCTGGTCATGAATTATAAATTCAAATTAATTGTGCAGGTAGAGTCTATGGAGGCTGTGTTAATAAAATAAAAGAAAATAAAAACAGCATGGTCTGGAGAAATGAGAGATTTCTGATCTAACAACTATATTTGAATTAATTTTAATTTCTGAGATGTTTAAGAAATGCCTTAACTTCTCTTTCAATTGTGTTATTTGTAAAAAGGACATGATAAGGCTTTTTCAAGATTGTCTTGCAAGATACAAGCTCAGTAAAAAATTTAGCTCACTGTCTCCTTCATCTTCATGTGTGCCCTAGCAGTAAAAGGCATTTTTTAATGCGGGTTATCTTGTGGGGAGTGTATTCCTGTGGAATCCATATGATGTCTGTAGAGAAGCATATCCCAAGGATAGTCATTTGAGGTCATGAATGAATTCATAGATGACACCTTTCAAGGAAAGTACAAAGGAGCATATTTTATACTTTTCCCAGGAGGTAATACTGTTCAATACGAGTGTGAAATAAAGAGCAGGTAATAATACATGAGCAGCTGTGACAGCTGGACAAATGTGCAACTCTTGTTTTTCTCAAGTCAGGTTAGGGAGTTACGTGTATCATTTCTATGTACTATGTATTTTTCAAAATAGCACACAAGAAACAATGATCAAAATTGGAATTCAAAGCCAAATGTCACTGCATTATCCACAAATGTACCAACTTACATTAGCACCTGGACTGGACAATGCATTATATTAAGAATTGGAAGCCAAATGTCACTGCATTATCCACAAATCTACCAACTTACATTAGCACCTGGACTGGACAATGCATTATATTAAGAATTGGAAGCCAAATGTCACTGCATTATCCACAAATCTACCAACTTACATTAGCACCTGGACTGGACAATGCATTATATTAAGAATTGGGATGCTAAGGTTCTGTTTGCCTTTGATTATAATGTACATTTAAAAAGATGATGTAATGCAGCTCTCTATAGAACCTGCCTCATTCTTAAGTCTACTCTTTTTCTTAAAAAAATTAATTTTTTTATACAGCAGGTTCTTACTAGTTATCTGTTTTATACATATTAGTGTATATATGTCAATTCCAATCTCCCAGGCAATCTTGAGGGAACAAAACAGAGCTGGAGGAATTAGACTCCCTGACTTCAGACTATACTACAAAGCTACAGTAATCAAGACAATACAGTACTGGCACAGAAACAGAAATATAGATCAGTGGAACAGGATAGAAAGCCCAGAGATAAACCCATGCACTTATGGTCAACTAATATATGACAAAGGAGGCAAGAATATACAATGGAGAAAAGACAGTCTCTTCAATAAGTGGTGCTGGGAAAACTGGACAGCTTCATGTAAAAGAATGAAATTAGAACATTTCCTAACACCATACACAAAAATAAACTCAAAATGTATTAAAGACCTAAATGTAAGGCCAGACACTATAAAACTCTTAGAGGAAAACATAGGCAGAACACTCTTTGACATAAATCACAGCAAGATCTTTTTTTGACCCACCTCCTAGAGAATGGAAATAAAAATAAACAAATGGAACCTAATGAAACTTAAAAGCTTTTGCACAGCAAAGGAAACCATAAACAAGACAAAAGGACAACCCTCAGAATGGGAGAAAATATTTGCAAATGAATCAACAGACAAAGGATTAATCTCCAAAATATATAAACAGCTCATGCAGCTCAGTATTAAAAAAACAAACAACCCAATCCAAAAATGGGCAGAAGACCTAAATAGACATTTCTCCAAAGAAGACATACAGATGGCTAAGAAGCACATGAAAAGCTGCTCAACATCACTAATTATTAGAGAAATGCAAATCAAATCTACAATGAGATATCACCTCACACCAGTTAGAATGGGCATCATCAGAAAATCTACAAACGAGAAATGCTGGCGAGGGTGTGGAGAAAAGGGAACCCTCTTGCACTGTTGGTGGGAATGTAAATTGATACAGCCACTATGGAGAACAGTATGGAGGTTCCTTAAAAAACTGAAAATAGAATTACCATATGACCCAGCAATCCCACTACTGGGCATATACCCAGAGAAGACCATAATTCAAAAAGACACATGCATCCCAATGTTCATTGCAGCTCTGTTTACAATAGCCAGGTCATGGAAGCAACCTAAATGCCCATCAACAGACGAACGGATAAAGAAGCTGTGGCACATATATACAATGGAATATTACTCAGCCATAAAAAGGAATGAAATTGGGTCATTTGTAGAGACGTGGATGGACTGGAGACTGTCATATAATGTGAAGTAAGTCAGAGAAAAACAAATATCGTATATTAACACATATATGTGGAATCTAGAAAAATGGTACCGATGAACTGGTTTGCAAGGCAGAAATAGAGACACAGATATAGAGAACAAACGTATGGACACTAAGGGGGCAATTAGAGTCTACTCTTAATCTCTTATGTGGTTTTTTTTTTAATTGGAACTTTTCATAAATTATTAGTACTTCCACAATAGTATGACACTTCTGAAAGGAAGCACAATGAAAAAAATACAAATGACAGAATATTATGAATTATCAACAGTGGTTAAGTCCTGGTTTTAGAGAAGAGACATAAAAATCATATCATTTGGTTCATCTCTTCATTTAACTTTTACAAGTATAATAACTCAGTTATTCTGTTTTTTGACCCTCAGAGCAAATGCATTGTCGAAGGTTTTCAAAACCTTTCAAGCCCACATAGAGAGTTGAAGAAAAGAAAATAATAATTCCGATGAAGCAACAGAAATACATTAATGTTTCTTTCTACGAGCAAGTTTAAAGAGGCCACTTATCATATTATTAGTTCCCATCAGTGACTAATTTCACATTATTAATCATATTGCAGTAAAAGAAGTACGTATAAAGAGCTAACAATGGTTGTACAGTTGGGGATAGAATTCAAATCTCCTAAATCTCAGTGTAGCCCAGTCCAAGCTCAGCAAATGATTTCATTTTATTTGAAGTGTAAGCAGATATCTAACATATACTTCAGTGACCTTTCTCCCCCACATGCTTTCACTGTTAATTAGGTTGTCAAAGTCAAACAAAGTCCAGTAACAATGTATTTTCTCTAAATATGAGAATTAAATATTGAATATTTTGAAGTTGAAAAGCTTAATTTTGTAAAACAGCAGTACCTTTGCCTTTTCTTATGTGTTTCATTAATGCTCATTGAGTGTATTTGTGTTTTAAAAATTTCTATGGTAACTATTCTGTTTAGTGAATAGTAACATGTTACCTTTTGTAAAGAGACAGAAAGATATACAGCTCTTTCATTGCTCTTACTCAATACAGGCAGTATTCCTTTTGAAAATGACTATATATAGATTATAATATACATAAGGCAATATTTGTTTTCTTGATTTTCTTCAAGTTGGCAAGACAAAATTTAATAATAAAATTCAGAATTAAGCAGTAAAAATTGAGAAAATATTTTTTTCTAAGAAATAAATTTGATTGAATCTTACCCTTAATCTTCTAATAGCAAAATATTGAGACATTTATAGATATTTCATAAAACATTTCATGAAAGCAAAGGACAAATATATGAGATGGACTGGGGAAAAAATGAAAAAATATATGACAAATAGTATTTAAAATGTGTTCTGACACTTCATTTTTATGATAATAATGTGTCTTTATACCTTTTACTTAATGTTATAATTGAAACTTAAACTGACATTCACCCATCTGCTGCTTTTAAAGGACAAAGTCATCTGTCATTAATTTAGAATTCTCAGGGTATTATTTAATTAGTTTTGCAATTAATACCAAGCAAGAAAAAATTCCTGATGTTTTCCTAATTTTCCTACTAGAATGGCACAATTATATATCCACATTCATTCTTAATTAGCTTCCTTTCTTAAGATTAGAAATTATGGAGTAAAAATGTCACTTAAACTCTCAAATAAAAAATCATCATGCCATCAGAAGACATATATTCTGATTATTTTTAAAATAATAGGCATAACTTTTCTATTATTAAAATTTTCTTTTAGTTTGCACTTACGAATATGTTTTTGAAAATTCAGACAAAGAAATTAAGAACAGTATCATATGCAGATGCTTCATTTACGAATAATTCTATAGGGATTTCCCTTGTGGTGCAGAGTATAAGACTCCATGCTCCCAATGCAGGGGGCCCAGGTTTGATCCCTGGTCAGGGAACTAGATCTCACATGCATGCTGCAACTAGGAGTGCTAGAATGACTCTACATGACTATAAAAACCAGAGAGATCACTTCCTCGTTTTCTCTCTTTTATACATTGGCACCTTTGGATCTAAGCATTTCCACTTGCGTACTCAGTGTTTATTTTTAGAAAAATAAGTTCCTCAGCTCCTCAGTAGGTCTCAGCCAGCCTATCCACCTGATAAGATCGTAGGGTTTGTCGCTAGGCCTCTTTCTCCATCCTTCCTTCTTCTTTACTCTTGGCAATACAGAAAACTCTTCTCCTAAGACATCTCATCTGTTCATCAAACAAAACCAACCATATGTGGATTGTTAAACTCAGCTGACCCAAACAGCCTAGCAATATAAAATAAAAAGCTAGTTGAAAAATAAACATTGAGACGTTTTTGAATGAAAAAATCTATCTGTGACTTCTGGTTTCAGTTCCAACCTAAAAACACCTTGGATGTTGTCACTCCTGGACTCAAAACAAGAAAAAAAGTTGAATACGTTGAAATTCAATTACTTTTTTTTAACTCCACAGAAACTTGTGATTCCCATGGCAACTCACCACCCCCAAATTCTAGAAAGACAGGTGAATGCAGAGGATCACTTCAGAGACATGCTTACTCACAGCAAAAGTTACTGGAGCCATAAACTGGTAGCCCTTCTTAAATAGTTACTTAGATAAATTGCTGGAGGTTAAGTATGAATTAGCATAAGATGGGCAAACTCGTGGGTGCTGCAGTATTAGGTGGGCCTTCATAATTTGGTGGTGTTTATCCCTAGGAACCCATTAGATTACAATACTGAAGAGACAAGAAAAATCCCCTCATCTTTCTGGCAGGGCAGGGGAAAAGTAACCATTTTGAAATACACCTAGATAACTCTGCAAAATAAAGACCTACTCTGCAGGGAAAAGGACTTTTTCAGAGCCTTATCTCACTTTGGGGAAGGGCAAATTTGCAATCCAGGCTCACTAATCAAACTGTTTCAAATAAGGTGAGGGGAGGTGGGAATCTAGGAAATACTTGTGAAGGTGGCGCCAGAAGCAAAGATCTACTACGTCACAGAGATTTAATACTAAGATTACAAATTGCTACCCATCACTTACAATTTGCTATCACATCAAAAGGACCCCAGTATACTAATACTGGATTATAGCTGAAAGAGCTGCAAGGCATAGGCTATACTCAAGGAGGCGGTTTTAGGAAAACCCAAAGACAACAGAGGAGAAAAAAGAAGGACACTAGAGAGAGTTGAAGCTTCTGACATACATTGGTGTAGCAAATATTAAGCATAGCCCAACTCCTTGCCAGATTAATGTAAATCTCACACTGAAATCATATTTATTTTGGTTACTATTACCCAGTTCATTATGTCCAGTTTTCAGCAATTATTATAAGGCATGTTAAAAGGCAATAAAAATACAGTTTAAGGAGACAAAACAAGCATCAAACCAGACTCAGATATGACACAGACTTTGGGATTATCAGACGGGGAAATTAAAATTACTATAACTGAATATGATAGGATTGTAATGGACAAAGTAGGACAGATGGGTAATACACAGAGAGAGATTAAAAACTCTAAAAAAGAATCAAAAGGAAACACTAGGAATCAAAAACATGTTCACAGAAATAAAAAATGCCTTTTATGGGCTCATCAGTAGATTTAAAATGGCCCTGGAAAGAACCTGTGAGCTTGAAGTTATGCCAGTAGAAACTTCCCAACTGAAATGCAAAGAGAAAAGAGGATGAGAAAAGCAGAAAAATATATTCAAGAACTATGGAACAGTTTCTAAAAGGTGGAGCCTTCATAACTGGAATACCAGTAGGGGAAGAAAGAGATAAATGTTAAAATGATAACATCAGAGAATATTCCGAAGTTAATGGCAGACCCCCAAACCACAGATCCAAAAATCTCAGAGAACACTAAGCTGGATAAATGTCAAAAATACATAGGTATATATCATATTCAATGATATAGATATACATAGGTATATATCATATTCAAACTACAGAAAACAAAAAATTTTGAAAGAAACCAGATAATAAAAATACCATTTCTATAGAGGAAAATGGATAAGAATTGCAATAGAATTTTCATCAGAAACCATACAAGCAAGGAAAGAGTGGAGTGAAATGTTTAAACATGGAATGAAAAAATAATAATAAAGAAAAAAACCCTACCAGCCTAGAGTTCTTTATCTGCCAAAATTATCATTGAAAGTGAAGGAAAAATAAAGATATTTTCAGACAACCAAAATCCAAAGTAATTCATTACCACTAGACCTTTCCTGTAATAAATGTTAAAAGAAGGTCTTCAGGGAGAAGGAAAATTATATAGGTCAGAAACACAGATCCATATAAGAAAAGGAAAATTTTCCGAGAAGGGGTAAATAAAGGCAAAATAAAATATTTTATTTTTCTTATTTTAAATTTATCTAATAGATAACTTTTCAAACTAATAATGGTAAAAATGTATTAGGTGATTGTAGCATGTAATGAAATGAACCATATCAACATTATAAGAGATGGGAGGGAGACATTGAGAATACTTAGTTATAAGGTACCTACATGATTCATAAAATGGTATAGTGTTATTTGAAAGTGAACATTGATTAGTTCATATATATTTAAAATTCCAGGGCAACCACTATAAAATTACATGAAGAAATATAGTTGATATGCCAAGATAAGAGATAAAATGGCAGTCAAATACTTCTGGTCATCTTTGTTCTTCTTTTGCAAAGTTGTTTTAACTAGTGTGGTTCCTTTGAATTTCCATATGAATTTTTGAATCAGCTTGTTAATTAAAAAACAGAAACTACAGTTTTGACTTGTAATACATTGAATCTTTAGATCATTTTAAGGAAACTTGAAATCTTAACAATATTAGAATTACAATTCTAGTGGAAACTTTTTGCAAGATTTTAACTGTAAGTTTTTTATAGATGCCCTTTTTGATGTTGGATTATTGAGGAAGTTTCCTTCTCTTCTTAGTTTGCTGACAGTTTTTATTTTGAACTGGTGTTGGATTTTCTCCAGCTCTTGTTCCTTATCAAGATGATCATGTGGGGTTTTAATTTATTCTATTAATGAAGTATGAAATAATGATCAGGGTCTGTCTAGGGTGAGTCAAGTGAGGCACTTGGGTTCAAACTTTAAGGAGATACTCTGTCTCAGGATCATGAGAGTTTGGGTACTTTTTAAATTAACATGCTAGACTCAGAGTCAACTCACTCTAGTCCCAGCCCTGATATCGATTGATTTTTAAATGTTACATAAACCTTTCATTGCTAGAGTAAATCCAAATCAGCTATGGATATACACTTTTTAAAAGTATTTTGTTGTATTTATTTTGTTAATATTTGATGAAGATTATGGGGTCTGTACTCCTAAGGGATGTGGGTCTGTAGTTTGTCTTTGTTGTGATGTCTCAGTCTGGTTTAGGTATCAGGGTAATACTGGCCTCACAGAGTGAGCTGAGAAATGTTCATTCATCTGTATTCTGATAGAGTTTGTGAAGAATTGTTTTTGTTTCCTTTAAATGCTTGGTGGAATTAGCCAGTGTGGTCATTTGGGGTTGGGCTTCCCTTTATGGCAAATTTCTCATTTATTAATCATATTACCTTACGGTTTTAGGCCTATTAATGTTTTCTATCTCTTCTTGATGAAGTTTTAGTAATTCTTGTTTTTATAGGCATTTTTCCATTTTATGTAATTTGTATAGTTTGTTGCCAGAAAGTTGTTCAAGGGATTTCATTATAATTCTTTAATTTCTATACCATCAATAATGATGTCGTCTTTTCAGGCCTCATTTTGCAATTTGTGTTTTCTTTTTCATTTTTTTGGCCAGACTAGTAAAAAATTTGTGAATATTGTTAATATCTTGGTTTTATTGATTTCCTCTATTGTTTTTCTCTATTCTGCATCAATAATATCTACTCTAATTTGTATGTGTTTCCTCCTTATGCTTGGTTTGGGTATAGATTTATCTTCCTTTCCTAGTTTTATAAAGCTGGAGGCCTAAGTAATTAATTTTAGATCATTTTTCTTTTTGAATATGTGTATATATATGTATGTATATATGTTTGAAGATATAAATTTCATTTAAGTACTTCCTTAGCTACATTCCATAAATTTGGATATGCTTATCTTTTATTTAGCTCAAAATACTTTCTAATTTATTTTTTGATTTCTTATTTGATCAACATATGTGTTGTTTAATTTCCCATTTTTATGAATTTTTCCTTATTTATTTTTCTTAATTTCTAAATTTATTTCATTTTGAAAACACATTTTATGTGATTTCAACTCTTTCAAGCATATTACAGCTTGTTTTAATATATGGTCTATTTTGCAGAATATTAGATGTGACATTGAAAATCATATGTATTGTGCTATATTGTTGGGTGAAGTGTTGCTGAGAGTTTGGTTAAATCAACTTGTTTGATGGAGTTCTTCGAGTTTTCCATATACTTGCTTTTCCAGTTTTTGTATAAACTGCTGGGATGTGTATTCAGATCTCCAATTATTAGTGTTGAGTGTTTGTATCTTGCTTAAATTTTGATTTTGCCTCATGTATTTTGTGGATCTGTTGTTAGATCTGTTAGATCTGTTGTTAGATGTGAATATGTTAATATTTGTTTTACCTTCTTGATTAGTTTACCTGTGCAGGGTGATTATAAAATGTCCTTTTTCTTCTCTAGTAACACTCCTTTTATTGATGCTTTTGTCTTTTTTCTTTAGTTGGTTACTTTTTATTAATCTATCTTCTAATTGACTAATTCTTAAACAATTTTTTTTCGATATTTGGACATATTTCTGATAGCTTTATTAAAGGTTTTTCTGCTAAGACCTATGTTGTAGTCCCTTCAGAGGTGATTTCTATTGACTTCTTTTCCTGTATATGAGTTACACTTTCTTGTGTCTTTGTGTATTTTGTAATTATTGGTTGAACAACGGAACATTTTTTGATACATACTAGTAACTCTGGACACAGAGCTACCATTCTAAAGGGTGTCATCCTTGCAATTTGTTGTCTAGTGATTTGCCTGGCTTAATTCTGTGGTAGATATCTACACCAAAGTGTGTCACCACTGCTGTCTCTCTTTCTTTTTTTTTCACATTATATTTTTAAGGCTGGAATCCTCAGAGTTGCACCTGGATTATCATAGCTTTGATGTAACCCAGTGGCTGGTTAGAAGTTGTTCTTAAGCACCTCCAGCCAGTAAGCCTACCAACTTCTGTTGATAGACATGCATATATATGGGTTGGGGAATGAATTCAAATTCTGGCAAATTAAAACTGTGTCCCAGCTTTTGCTTTCCTACAGGCATTCTCATGTCACCTTTGTTCTTGTGTAAGACCTCACAACCAGCTAGAAATATGTAGATAACTATGTCTTGATTAGGAGGAAAGCAGTACTTGCTAACAGAATTAAGAAACAAGGTAACAAAAGTATGTGCTATGGAGTAGAAAATATGAAAAAGCAATGAATGATCTTGACAGGTCACAATATTTTACTGTTTGGTATAATATTTTATTTATTTGATGGCTCAATAACACTGACACAGATTTTCATTTACTAAGAACATATATGCTCTCATAACACCACGTTCTTCTTCCTAGAACTTATGACAGTTGTAAAGGTGCACTTACTTAGGAAATTCTGTTTTTATCTTGACCACTAGACTGTAAGCTTGGTGAGGTCAGGAACCACATCTGCTCTTGCCCACTATTTCACTTCCAGAGCTTAGAAAATAAACTGAGGGACACATGGTATATGTTCATTAAACAATTAATGAATAAATGATCCTCCTTGTATACAATGCCATGTCTTAGTTTCCAAACGAGAAAGGAGTGTGATGTAACAGCTACTATCCATGCCTCCCCAAGACTCCCGCATCACATAGTGTTTCTGAGCATTCCAATCCAAATCCCAACTCTCAGCATCCCCAGCTCTGCATGAGTGTTCCAAGCTGGCCCCTGGTGTCTCCTCCACAAAGGTGAAAGCTGAAGTGCTAGGGGAAGAATGTTTCTTCCCTGGAATGGCCCTCAATTGATATATGAGAGAGCTGGAGGGTAGATTTGTAAACTTATTTGCTGTTTGGTGGTGTAACTCTGAAAACTGTGTTCTCTACACTGATAGCCAAACTCACAGCAGGATTAAACTCCACTTCCCACAGAGGGCACTTGTTCGATCACAGCTTCTCTGTTGGCTTCTGTTCCTCCCTATCTCAATTTCCATATTTTCTACTGGCATTTTCTGGGATCACATCCCAAAGAAACTACCTGTATTGGAATCCTTTCTTAAGATTAATTCTGAGGGAACTCAAATCAGACCAATTCTTAGAATTGGCAAACAGAAAGACTTCATATTATCATCATAATCTGAGTCTTGCCCAGATGTTTTTGTTTGTGATAAAACTATTTTGTTAATTATACTAATGAAAGTTTTATGGGTTAGCATATATTCTTGATTATTTTTACACTAATAGTAGAAAGCACATATTCTTAGGAAAAAGTCTCTTCCAGATTCCTAGGCTTAAAAAACAAACTTTGGGTATTGGTTTCATTAGTTTTGGGGTTTTTTTCCCACATAAACCTAATAAGGTACTATGTCACTCATTTTTCTTTACACTAGTTCATCCATCCAGTGATCAATCCATCCAACGACCCACTTATCCACCTATCCTTCGAATAATGTTTTCTTGAGCAACCAAGGTGGGTGAATACATAGATTTTCCTGCTTGTCCACAATGGCTTACTGCTGGGAGGAAACTAGAAATTTGCTGATTATATGCTAGAGAAGCTACATGTACCAGTGTTATTCTAGCCCACAAATAAATAAATAATTTGTATTTTTAATGTGAATTTGCTCAATAAAGGTGCATTATGTGCATTGGCATATTTCACTAAAATATGTCCCTCTTTAAAACTACCATGGGGACTTTCCTGGTGGTCCAGTGGTTAAAACTCCACGTTTCCAATGCATGGAGTGCAGGTTCAAACCCTAGTCAGGGAACTAAGATCACACATGCTGCAAGGCGCAGCCAAAAAATTTAAAATAAGAAAGAAAGAAAACTACCATGGATTGTAAAAAGGCATGCCGAAAAACCAGTCTCCCAAAAGCATGTCAGAGCTCGTGTTTGCACACATAATTATAACTTTTCACAAATCAGAAGTGTCTTATTCATCTAATAACTTAAAAGAGGCCAGAAAGAACTATAAAAGTCCCACTGTTACCCTGTGAATATCTGACACCTCTCCTAATAGATATGAATAAAGTAGTCTTACCTTTAATGGAAAGTGAGTATCCTCTTGACAGGGTGCTGCTTTATGAATCATACCTTTATTCCACTGAATTCAGTGAAGCCAAGGCGTTTCCATTCTGGTATATCAAATTTACAAGTTTTACACAGATAGTAGTCACATAACACACAAACTTTACTGTTAACAAACGGATGCATGAGTTAGGATAAATATTGTCTGTGATCAATCCACAAAGTTTGTTACGGCTAAAGTGAAATGTATGAACTACATTTGGAACTTCTGTTTGTCTCCATATCATTCATGTAGCTGCATAGCAGATTATACTTTTCTAAATGTTTCCGGTTGGCTTTAGGAAGTAGGCAAAATCAAATGTACTTCATGCTTAGAAAATGCTAAGGAGGTATATAGAGCGTTTACAGTAGCAGTGAGGGTACCTTCCAGATACATATTTCCAAGACTATCAGGCATTCTTTCTTGCCTCCTGGTTGTAAATTAGGAAAGTTAATTCATGAAGTGCTTTAAAATGTTGTATCTCTGTATATGTGAATCACTACAGATCACTAATAATGATTAATATTATTATTCTTTAAATTTTTATAAAGAACTAAAATGCCAGAAGCCAGGTGTGAAAAAAAAGTCAGAATTAGATTGAGCTGTCATTAAACCTTATGGCTACATTTTTGTTTTATTTTTAATAGAAGAATGTTAATTCAAACTCTCAGAAGAATTAAACACAAATGATCTAGCATATTTTAATTATGGGAAACATGTTTCTAAAGTAAAATTATGAGAGTAAGTTTCTTAGATGCAGGATTTAGTGAGGTGTCACCTACCCAAAGATAGATTTATCAAGTCCCTTTTCATGATTTTTGAATTAGTTTTTTCTTACATGTGTGAAGTTGTCCATAACTAAAATAAGGCCTGTCCACTAGAATGTCACACTATTTGTAAGGGATAGTATACATCTTACAAAAGATTATTTACCAAGTAAGAAAATAGGCAGGAACAGATGTGCAGAGATTTTCCATGGTCTTTGTGGAAGTTCTGATTTCTTCCTCAGAGGGGAAGAGATCAAATAAAAGTGGGGTGGTAGGGGAAATAATAAAGAAAGCATCTGTTACTTACAAGTAAATGGATCTGAACTTGTTTCAGAATGTGTGGAGGGAAATAAAAGAGTGACAGGTAATAGTTTTGGCTTCCCAAATGCCAGTATTTGATGTGAGGTAGAACGGGAAGTTATTTCTTAAGACGTGAAAGGGAAAACTAAAAATGAGAACAATTTTGGTTGTTTTCTAGTTAATTCGTAAGGGGAAGAGAGAGAGAGAGGGAGAGAAATCTTCCCGAGGAAAATAAGCGCTACAGCATAAGATAATTGGCTAGCTGAGCACCCCTTCTGAAGGTTGTCACCTGAAATGTGTGTCACAATAATCAGAATAATCAACCCAGTGCTGAGCAGCCTAACCAGTGAAATCATCATGGAAATAATCTAGAGAATGTGGAAGAAAAAGTGGCTAAGCATGTTGGTCCCTCAAAATGATTCTTCTACTGTGCTTAATTTTTACTTGCATCACCCTCTTTAATAACTCTGTGAGGAATAATAATCCGGATTTATTGACGAGAAAACTAAAATTCAAATGGTTTAAATAATTGGTCCAAGGTGAATTGTATTTTAATGAGTTCCATCTAACTCCTAAATTCCTCCCTCTGTACTACTCTTCTGTACTTTAAATATATAAATATTTAAAATTTCAAAATATCACAGAATAAAAATATGAGTGTCTTAGCCATGCATAATTTTCACATGATTTAGTAAAATCTCTCATGCTAACGCCCTAGTTGAATTGCCTGCAGAGCAGAAGCCTGGGAAGGAATTTGTTGATGATCACATGATTCAAGAAGAAAGGTTATAGGATGAAAGGGCTCATGGACTAGTGACCTGGCATTGACACGTGCTCATTAAACCATCTTGTCACAGGGCGTAAGGATGACTGCATCCTTCTGAGAGGCAAGCAGAGAGGACTGGCATGGGTGTCCACAGCTTCTGCATGGACAACTGAGCTCCCTTTTGAATGATACTTTGAAGAAGAGGCTAGGGTGACCTTCTCCGGGAGTACATCTGTAGCATGCCGCTCCCCAGCCGCACCATCTCAAGATGAATCTCGAGGGATAGCTGGTAGACAAGTGGATCTCAGTGGAATATCATTCAAGAGCGTAAGCCAGGGAGACTCTTACTCTTGGGAAAGCTAACAAAGAGTAAGAGTCTTAGAGAGTTTATGCTTCTCTCTGGGAGAAAGGAAGCCCAAAGACTTGGAGTCCAATTGGCAGCAGCAGAAGGTAGCACATGCAGCCTGCCTGAGCCTGGTGGCAAACTCCAAGGCAGATCCAGACCCAAGCACCAGGTTCTTATCCGTTATGGATGAAACTGAATTTTAATGTAAAAATTAAAAATTGTAATGTCAGAGTGGATTGGCTTTCAGAAATGCCTTAAAGCCTACTTCAAAGCCTCCTCTGTGTTGTTAAATTGCTTCACTTTTCCTACATGCACATAAAATAGGCATTTTATAAATAAGGGCTATTGCGGTCATGTTTGTAATGTAATTTGAGTGGCATCTCTCCCAAGCCACATATCATAGCTTTGAATATCTACCATCAGAAGACGAGATTCTTTTTTGTAAACATATTATCTTAGTATCACTACATTTTGAAATACAAGTATTCTGGTTAGGTAACACCTATCAAAAAGTCAACACTGAGATGTTTTTGACCTTTTATCCTGACAGGAGACCAGAGATAGTTCTTATGATTATCTAGGAATGGAGAGGAGGGAAGTCTGAAAGCTTGTGTCTATTGTGGTCAGGAAGGCAGGCAGCTATCACATCATCAGGAGATATATGATGGTTGAAAACAAACTAGCAGGGCATTCCAAAGCCTGGTCTTGTTTGTTTAGGTTCACAAGGGGAAGCCCAGCTTCTTCGAAGGGCTTGTGCAGTACTTAGAGCGGGGAGAATATTCTCAACAGTTTAAATTTTAAATCTTTACCGAGTGACTTCTAGCTGCCCTGAATAATAATAGGCATGGTGAATAAAACAGTAAGTATGACATGCATGAAAGTCTCAGTTATTATTTCACAGTTTTTACTCTTTCGGAGAACGTTAGCAGCAATTTGTTTTTACTTGAAATGATTTTATTCTTCTGCTGTTTTGAAATTTTACAAATAATGGATCATGTTTCTTCTTCTTCCTTCAAATATGTTAGGAGTTCACTGCAACATGACAAATTAGGAACTCAAGTGTCATATGAAATCTTGAACATAAATGAACTTGCAGGTGGATAGGGGAGGAGAAAAGATGAGTAGTTGGACAATGTGTAGAGAACAAATCGTTTAGTGTTTACACCGAAGCCTTAAGGTAGCCTAAGGACAAGGTGCAGGATCTTCAAGGTTTCTTTCTCCATAAACCAAATGGTGATGTGCATGTGATAAAAATAACATGTTCCTTGAATAGGCAATACGAACATTACTGAAAATTTTTCCTGTCAGTAAACGTAAGTGATTATTTCATATTAAATCATCTTATCAATTTGATAATGTGTTAGTACTAAACAAAGTTATAGTATTTTAACTAAAAACAAACAAGCAAACAAACAAACTCCTTGTGGCAAAAATATTACATTCAGATCCCTCAAAGCCCCAACATTGTCAATATTTGTTGAAATTCTGTTCCACCAACATGCATAAATAAATGCAAGAGCATATGTTCTTGGCCCTCAGTGAAGATAGCCAAGCAAGTTTTAAGAGACTGTTCATGTCTCTGTAAATGCAGACAAATAAGGTGCTACCAAAGCATTAAAACTACATAATTCACCCTGGATCATTTGCACAGAAAGTTATAGAACTTGGAGATCCTGGGCACAGAGCAAGTACACATGAGCATTAGACAGGCACCAAACACTTCAGTCCAGAGATCATTTGGCTGCAGCATTATTGCCTAGATGCCAGTGTATGCCATTATAACACAACGAGTATGATAATAATATAAAAAATATATTTATTTGTCAGATTCTAAATGTATAAACATTCATTTTAAATAGCTGGCATCTGTGTAATGGTTCAGAAAAATGTATTTATTTAGCCAAATTTATGTTTAAATCACTTTTCATAATCAGACTCCAGTTGCAAATTTTCCACAGAATAGATAACTGTGTGCCTGTAGGACTATCAGAAAAAACATGGCTTCATCTCATCATATGAAAGAAACAATTCTATAATAATTGTCTTACACAAAGAGTTGTGTTGAGATAATTGAATGGGATAAGTGAATGAGGTAATTGATGATTGGGAGACCGTATGTTCAGTGAGCATTCCTTTAGTAACTCATTCAACAAAGTTTGACAAATCCTCTTATGTAAAATTGGTGATGCAAGTTCTAAAACTGAAGATGTTCCTAAAACCCTTTATAGTCTCAGGGAGCTGTATTTCAATGATTAATTAGTGAAGGGTAAACAATTTTCTAAAGGTGAAAAGAATGGATACAGGTTAAGGTATTCTGTTACAGAGTCTTTATGGGCACAATTATGGAATTCCACATACATGAAATGGCAGTAGTAGGTGTTTGTTTAATTTATCTTAACGATAATGGTAGATTAAAATAGAACAGTCCAAACATTGTATTTCAGAACACTCATAAATTTATAAAATTTACAACACTTACATTGCCATCACTAATACTTTCACAATCTCCGACCTCCCACAAAATGTCAAGAATTTGCGGTTAAGAAAGTGTTCTTTTTGAATGTTAAACAATTGCATACCATAAAAGAAATCTTTGCATCCTTCCTACTTTAAAGTCTTATTATTTGTAGTTTTGCCTTATATCCATAACAACTGACCAAAGAAGAATTTCAGCAGTTCTGTGGTAGGCATATCTAAGATGGTCTCCAATGGTTTCTGCCTCATTGCATTTACATCGCTGTGTGATCCTTTCCCCTTGAGTATGGGCTGATTTATTAACTCACTTCTAATGATGGACTGTGACAGAAGTTTGGGATGTCCCTATTAAGATTAGGTTACACAAAGACTGTACATTGCATCTTAGTTCCCACTCTCTCTCACACACATACTTTTTCTAAGGGAAGCCAGTGGCTATATTCTGAGCTGCCCTATGGACAGGCCCATATGGCAAGGACTGTAGGAAACTTCTGTCCAATAGCCAATGAGGAAGTGAGGCCCTCAATCCAACAGCCCACAAGGACTAAGTACTTTGAACAACCATGTGAGTGAGTCCTAGAAGTAGACCCTCTGCCAATGCAGCCTTCAGCTGAGGCTGTAGTCCTGGCTGCCATTTGGACCTCAGTCTTACATGAGAACTTGAGCAAGAGACACTCAACTAAGCTTTGCCCAGAGTCCTGGTACACAGAAACTACGATTTATTGTGTTGGCCAAAACATTCATTCGGGTTTTTTGTAAGGTGTTATGGAAAAACCAGAACGAACTTTTTGGCCAGCCCAATGGCAAATGTTTGTTGCTTTAAGCTGCTAATTTTTAGGGTAATATATTCTGAAGAAATAGATAACTCATACAAGTTGCTTGTAGGATGCTAGTTTTCATTTTTCCCAATGATGACATTTGTAAAATTGGTTAGCTCCTGAAACTTGCCTTCAGTCTCACAGCCTGAGTCTTCAATAACTTAAAAATATATTCAACATGGATGGATTCAGATGAACCAAACCCATAAAAAAAAAATCTCAAAATAATACTTCATAATTTTAGTAAGAATTAAAAGTGCCAAGAAGCGGAACTGTCAAGACTTTGGCATTACATTATTTCCATATAAACACTATAAACTTAAAAAACTGCATTGATTTGAAATATTCAAGTTCAAAAAAGCACTGTGTTTGTTTTCCTCAATTTCAAATTTTGAATATTAAGCACTTGTGTAAATCCCAGAGATAATTATATATTCTGCCTTTAAAAAATTGCCTAATTTCAAACAATTAATTAAAATAAGAGGCACCCGCTAAAAATAGTTTGGTGTATTCTTTTGAAACAGACCTTGTAACTGATGGTATATAGAAAGTATTCGCTGTATCCACATTGGCCATATTTAGCCATATGGTTTCCATTCCGTATGCTAAAATAAGAGACTGGTAGAATTAAATGACCAATAAAGAGAAGTGATAAATTTTTAAAAATTTAATTTAAGAAAGCATGACTGCTTTTGGTTGATTTTTAAGTTGCCAGCAACAGGGGATGTGGAGGATGGAAAATGGTCCTAATAATCAAGGTTTGACTTAACAGCTCTAGAAAATAGACTTACATGACCTGGGTAGACACAAAGATAACAGAAAACGAAAGGGCAAAAGTAAATGTACATTTTAAGGGAGAAAGAAAAACCTGGTGCTTAAAGAGGCAGACTGAAAATATTCCACATTATTCAGAGCCTTGCAGCAAACAATAACTTAGTTGAAGCTGCTGAAAGGACTAGCCCATGGGGAAAGACAGAGGGAGCATGACTGTTGTGGGTGATACCTGTGATATATGATCAATTCAATTCATTACCTGTTTTGAGTCTTATGGGCATGAATCTTACTTGATAAGCTGGGGGATAAAATAAATGTCAAACCCTAATTTTTTATTTAATCTAGTAAACTTCTCTTTCAACTACAGCCTTGCATGCCTGTTGGAAAACTCATCGTTAGTAGTAGAGCTCCTTTGTCCTCCCTGGGGCCTGTGCAGTAATTCAGAAATTACTGCTTCAGTGGAACAATTAAGCACAAAATTTGATCCTATTATCCCTGAAGCTTAATGCTCAGTCTACCTGGATGCATTATGCAACCATTCCCCTCTGAGGCCTTGCTACCTCCTTAGGACATGAATATAAAACAGGGCATGAGTCAAGGATATCACAAGCCTATCTGATCTCAATAATCTTTTAAGAAAAAGAAGGTAAAGGAGAAATCTGTCCTTTTTCTTGCTATCTTAAGGGTGTACTAAGTCTCTTATTTTGTGGATAATGCCCCATAGAATGAGAAATAAAGAGAAAAAATGTAGGAAGACAGATTGAACAAGTTTTTACAACTTGTTAAACATGAATACTCTCTGAGGTAAAAGAGCATCGGAGGCCTGACTACATATTCAAATGGAGAGAAAAGGGGGGGGAGACTACACAGAGAAAAGAAAACATAAATTAACATTAAAATAAACATTTACACAACACTTTTACAAGACTATAATAGGTGTGATGAGTACTAGAAAGATGAAATAGATATAATCCTTAGCTTTAATAAACTTAAAATATAGATAGAAAGATTGGTTATTTATACAAAGTATAACATTTAAAAAATAGATTCTGAAAAAATATTTTGAAAGTATAATGCAAGAGATCAGAAAAGGAATTATTTAGGGTTTTGAAGAATAGATAGGACTTTGACAAATGAGATAGGGTTTAAGGTGCTCTAAGTAGCTTAAAAAGAGGGAATAGAGGCCAGAGTAAGGATATACAAAATTTTAAAAATGTACTATATGAGATGAATATTTACTCAAAAAGAGAACTGGTCCACTGATACGTGTTTGTCTCAGAATGGGTACCCTAGAAAATACAGTCTGCGGGAAATCTTATGAGTTAATAATTTATGAGGATGTTCAAACTCAAGAATGCAGTATTGATTGAAAAGGTAATGGGATTGGGAAAGTAGGGGAGCATTTCTGGAAGTGCATATTGAGCTGGCTACCACTTTTTATTTTGTGTAACATTACTCAGCTTCTCAGAAGTTTTATCTAGGAAACTTTATTAATTTCTGGAAAGTCTTTCTAGGTGAAGAAAAGAGAAATAATTTATCTTCTGGCTCCAGTGTTACATCGATCACATTTTTTTCTCTATGAGATATTAACTTCCCTGCACTTCTGGTTGTAAATATATGAGCACAATGAAAGGCCCATGGTATCTTATGACTCTGTGCCAAAGAGAAAACCTAATATTCCTACCCAAGGGTGTGCAGCATGGGCAAGAAACAAAGTTCTGATGGTTGTGCACACACTAGGTCATTCTCCATGGCAGCTAGGATGACACGATTTGCCAAGTGTCCTAGTTCTAAGAAGACCTGAAGCAGTTTATGACAGTTGCTTATATAGTCTCCACTGGCAAAAGGAAACTACCCTCACTCCCTTCCAATATCCAGCACCCACTCCACAATATGGGTCTCTTTTTTGTGAAAACCACATATTTTCACTACTTTCCTGAGAGGCAAAATACAAATCCATTTTGTCTCAGAGTCTCTTTCAACAAGCTACAGTTCCCACTGCTATAGTCAGTCCCAAATCCATAACTGGTACTCCATCATTTTCTTCCTCAACCATCCATCCTAGATTTCCTTTTCCCTTGATCAGCACTTTTGCTGGTCTCAGTTGGTTGTCTGATGGGAGCACACCACACCCTTAATTGTCTTATCTTTGTTAGGTCACATTTCCTACAATTGCACCTTTACAGTTATTACTGGGTTTGAAAACCAAGACTCCACCCAGTGAACTGCACAGGTTTTAGGCATACTCCTCCCTAACCCCAGTGTGTATTTGCATCCCTAGCCCCACATGGTAATCAGTGTCAATTGTCCCGATTAGTTAACTCCTCTCCATGCCTGCTGATCCACAGAGATGAGAAATCAAGGTTGCTAGGTGATAGTCACATAGTCTGCTTCATAGGAATGCTTCTTGCTCCCTTAGCAGTGTGACTCCCAACTCAAGAATTAAAGCCTCTAATAAGACAAGGCCTAATATGCAGGGAAAAGAAGTTCAAACTTAGCAAGAGGGTCACTGGCAATGAGTGGAAGGGAGCCAATCCAACATCTATCTCTTTGTCTCCAGACTCAGATATTCTAGATTTTAGGGACACAGGAACCTATATTGGGTATTTGCTCAAAGCATATGCTACATCCTGGAGGACAATATCTCAATCCCACATGGTGCCAACCCTCAGCTGGCAAGTTAGCCTGGCCTTTCATTGGCTGTCCCAACATTCTATCTGTGTAGCTGTATCTGGGTGACAGAGCATATAGTTCCAGCATGATGGTCTTCTTGTCAAGATGATCAAGGTTAACAGTGACCTGAAGGAGCATTGATATGGCCTAGGGACAAGAAATTGATACAGCACTGCTGTCCTTCCCACATAAAAGCACATTGATTTTGATCCTATTTACTAATGGCTCTTGAAAAGGGTGCATTCACTAGATGAATAGCTGCATAACAATTGCTAGAGGCTATGTGGATCTATTCCAATAAAGATGCCACATCTGTCGAAACAAATGGAATTGAGTCTGTGACTTGGTTAAATTTAAGATAATGTAGAAAAATCTACCACACACCACATTTCTTTCCCCCAAGGGAACCATACAAATGAATGAAAGCAGATACAATAGGACAAGGATTCCTATCTCATTTAAGTATTTGAGGATGTCTCTTATCTCTTCCATATCACCAAGGTTTTATAGCATAACTTCTGGCTTATTGCCTTGGCTGATGTCACAAGGTGGGGTTGGAGGGGAATTTTCAGAAGCTGCCACTTACTCCTTATTACCAAAAAAGCTCTTATACTGCAGATTAGGGAAACTGTGCAAGTATTCTGCCATCTGTTTGGAATAATCATCCTAATTTTATTCTCACATACTAGAAATAGTCTAAAGGTTGTAGAGTTGGTTCTGGTCACCAAATTCTGCTTTGGAAAGGGGATTGCTCTCCTACCAATAAGCAATGCTCTAGACACCAGCTGGCTGTCTCACGATTTACCTCAATGCTGACACTATCTACCTGGAGATGGCATCAGATCACACAGGTCAAGGGTTCATTTTTAGGAGACTGCCACCCACCCCATCTTCAGATCACAAATTGAGGTTGTTATCTGTGCTTCTGGCTGATGCCTAAAACTTGGCTTCTGTGCACTGGTGCCCAGAGACAGAGTTTTGGGTGAAGTATAAAAGAATAGCTTTATTGCTTTGCCAGGCAAAGGGGAACACAGTGGACTTGTGCCCTCAAAAACTGTGTGTCCCAACCCAGGAGGATTTGGTGAGGAGTTTTATAGCAGTGGTTAAAGGGCAGGGTTGCTGATAAAGATCAGGGTGTTTGTGTGTAGGGCCTGCACTCCTTTAATCTGGCCTCAGGTGGCTTCTTCCTAATGAGCTTCTCTGGTTCCTTTAATCTGGCCTCAGGTGGTCTTTTGATGAGCTTCTGGAGGTTATCAAACTGTGATGTGATCTTCTCTGAAATGAAGAATGCTAATAACATCTTGCATTTGTTGGGGGTTTTAGTTCTATAAAGAGTGCAAACGTATTGTTATGTGTATCCCTTAAGGCAGGGTTATGTGTATCCCTTAAGGCAGAACCAGGACCCTGCCCCAAGGTTGCATTGTTGTTTCTTGGCTGTTCCTCCCTTGTGTCTGCATCCCCTCCCTTCCCTGATTAGCAGCTGTCCAAAAGGTGATGGCCTACAGATTAGAGGTTTTCACAATCCCCTCCTTGGGTTCTATTCATTTGCTACAGCAGTTCACAGAATTCAGAAAACCTGTTTATTCACTATATTACTGATTTATTAAAAAGGATATTAAAGGATATAAATCAACAGCCAGATGAAGAGATCCATAGGGCGAGATATGGGAGAAGGACTCAGAGCTTCTATTCCCTCTTACAACGTACCACCCTCCTGGAATCTCCTTGTGTTCATCAACCCAGAAGCTCTCTGAACCCTGTCCTTTTGGATTTTTATGGAGATTTCATTACCTAGGCATGATTGATTAAATCACTGCCCACTGAGGATTGATCTCAGTCTCCATCCCCTCTCCCCTTCCTGGAGGTCAGAAGGTGGGATTGAAAGTTTCAACCCTCTAATCACAGGGTTGGTTCCTCTGGTGATTCAATCCCTATCCTTAGGAGTGTTCCAAAAGTCACCTCATTAATATAACAAAGGACACCTTTATGGCTCTCATCACTTAGGAAATTCCAAGGGTTTTAGGAGCTCTGTGCCAAAAACAGGGATGAAGACTGGACCTTCCAGCCATCCCAGCAACCCAGCCAATATCACATGAACTAGAAGAACTATATTTACTCAATCTACATAATAAATAACAAATTGTTGTTGTTTTAAGCCATGAAGTTTCAGAGTTGTTTGTTACACAGCAGTAAAGCAACTGACACTGAAATAAAACAAACAGACAAAAACAGGGATGAAGACCAAATATGTATTTCTTATTATAAATCACACTATCACAGGTAGGCCTGTGAACTCACTGGAATGACTGTGAGATGAACTTGGGTTCAGATTTCATTTATCACCAGTTCTTATGCCTCCACTCTAACTGAAGGAACGTGATGGCATTTTATTTTACATCTCCTGTCACTCGTGGCAGATCACCCCCTGTATCCAACAGGATCTCATCTTTTTCTCCAATGTAAATTTTTGTTGGTAAATGGATGCAGGTCTTTTTAGGAAAAGGACTGGAGGAGTATTTATTTTATATTTTTCAGTGACATTTCAGAATCTATTCTCAAGAGACCCAGCCTTCCCTTTAGTTGGTACACTCAGGGTCTGAAAACATGCTAAGATTAGCCTATGGGTAAGAAACCATGTTTTTGGGTTTTTTTTTAAGTTGATTCTGTTTGCTTTCTGTATATATGTATTTTTATTTTTTAATTTTACAAAGAAGCAATAGTATTATCATATGTAAAGAATGTAAATGCTAGATCAATAAAAAGGAAATCTTAATAGAGTTTGAAGACTCCGCTGTACCAGATAAAAGTGTTTTATGTAGAAAACTAAATCTTATCAAAGCAATTGTCAAATATATAGTAGAAATTCTATGAGTCATATGAATGTATCTTTGATGACTTTGAAATTTAAGACAGGAAAATAATACTTGGGATAGTATTTCAATTTTTTTGAATAGTTGAAGCATTTTGCCTGTGAGCAAAGATGGAAGATATGGGAATTGAACAGCTAAATATCAGAGAAGAGAATTTTATTGTTTCTTTACCAAAAAATTTCACCTTATGAGGAAACCACACTAAACCAAATCAAACATATAATTCAGTTAAATCACCAACCAAATCAAATTTATATTTAAGGAGGAAGGGGACCAATGCTCCATTACAAGTATGACACAGATAATTAGGAAGGCAAGTAAGTAAACATAAGCAAGAAAGTATTTCTCAGAAGTGATATCATGGGGATGTTGACAAAGATCAACACTTTTCTTTTTGTTTGTTTTTGTTTTGCCTAAGATGATTTACATAACACTTTCTAGTTGAGAAACAAAGTGTTCCAGAAATTCTAACATAGAGAAAAGATTATGATTAAATAGATATCATTGAAATGTTACAGATTGAGACTAGTGATTAGAAAAAAGACATTTTTCAAAATAATACATGTAGTTGAGAAGTGGTGATTTGGCAACAGTGCACGGCAATGAAAGAATGCCTTGTGATAATATATGAACTCTAGCAGGAAAGAAATGGTCGCAGGTATTTTGTTTAGGAATGAAGGAGGGAGAGCATAAATAATGTCAGAACACACCTTACATTTTCTGGCTCAAAGAAATAGATTGTGTTTTCCCAATCTAATGAAAAATAATACATACAAAGAAAGTAATGACTGTTATTAAATGTGTTACTTATTTCATCATTAACTCATAAAATATTTATGAACTCCTACATACTGGGAGTTTCTTCCACAATGAGGACTAGAGCACAGTGCTTGCTCTTCAAGTTCTCACTCTAATGGGGGAGGAAGACCCGTAAACATTTAAGCACTGCAGTATCATAGCAGGATTTTATAGAAATGCACAAGGGGAATTTTGTAGTACTGTGTTCAGTTCTATATATCAGCTATTCAGAGGAATATTAGCCAATTAGGTCTAAAATACATAAAGAGGAAACTAAAGGTTATAAAACCATGTCATAAGATAACCTGTTGGAGTAAGTCAGCTTCATGAGACTAAAATTTTAAAAAATATATATTTTACTTGCAAAGTTCTTAAGGAGAAACTTTCAGTTAAGAAGTTATTGATACAGGTTATTTGGAGAATGCAAAATACAAAGTTAGATACCATCCTTCATTTAGAAAAGATGGAAGATGTTTTGAGAATATTTAAAGACCAGTTACCCCAAATGTCATACCTATTCTATAACCTGTTATCATAAAGTTTTGTTAAGTAGGCTTCCAAAGATATAAAGACCTTTCATGTAAATACTTAAAATTACTTTTAATAATTCTCTCTCAGATATTGTTACCTTGTAAACTAGAGACTGTCAAAGTTTTTAAGTGTTTATTTCTAAAATGTTTTCTCAAAGTAGTGTTCATTAACTTAAAAATATATTTCTTAGAAAGTGGAATTTACTCACCATTTTTTGATAAATTCACAAATTATTATAATGTTATTGTTATAAAATTAACTCAGCCAGACTATAAGAACTGCGTAAGCTCTTATTTGTTTAAAATATTATTTGAACACATTTCTTCTTGCAAGTTTATGCAAGTAAAAATAAATATGAATATGACTAACATTAATAAGTTTCAAAACAAAATTTACTACTTCAACAGAATTCCAAAATTCATATTTATTTTAAATATATAAAATATATAGATAGAATATGCTTCATGCATGCATAAAAATGCATTTTGTTAATACACAAGTATTTAGTTTGTATGAGTAAGTGTGTACAAATAATACTGTTTCATTATCTGCTTTTATATTTAATTTATCATAAAATATTCCTATATTTATGAATATAAAAGGGGTTAGCATAGCTGCTAAAAGCATGGATTCCAAATTAAACTGCCTGGGTTGAATCCTGGCTCAACTAATCACAAATTATTACCACAGTGTGCATTACATTGCCTTTCCTCATGTAATGGTCACATGCTTCCATATTTTGAATATAATTTAACTTATTTATTCAATATCTAATATATTAAGAGGTATAAGACTGGTTTCTATGTTTGGTATTACAGCTATAAATTTTCCAATAAATAACCTTGTGTACATATGTTTATGTGCATAATTGTCAGGTCAGTTCTCATAAATAATGCCAAGAAGCCTATTTATAGATACAATAATATGCATATACTACAGATAAATATGTTTTCTTCTGCAAGTAACAGAAAACCTGAGTGTACTGGATTTTAAATATAGTTTACTATTCTCAGATAAGAAAAGGTTCAACACCTCAGGAATGCCAGAGCTGAAATATGTAATTCTTATAAACTTTCCATGATGGTCACATAGTAGCTCTTCTAACTCCTGTTTCATGCTATGTTTAAAGAAAGAATAAACAAGAAAGCCAGTGTCAAATGAAGCAGGCAAAGCAAGAATATTCTGAGGAACCTCCCAAATTATTCTTCTTACTTCTTATTGACCAAGACCAGGTCACACGGCAGTACTTCTATGCAAGACAGTGCAGGAAAGGGAAGAGGCAGTCCCTGGAGAGGACAAAGAGCATTACATACACAGCTCACAGTGCCTGCTGATGCTTACTTGTTGTTTCTTAGTAAATATTGACAAAAATACTTACAGTTCTTCTAACCAATGTTCAATTCCAATCCCAGGGTATTCCTTTTTAAAAGAATTTGATTCAGTATTAGACTGAATTCTCGATGTGATACCTGTTTGATAGGTCAACTATCAACTATCAACTATCAACAACTATGTAGTTCAGCTAAACTGAACTACAGTCCTTAGACTACCCTTTCTCGTACGATTCCCATTAGGTTGGGCTACAGGGGATATTCTTTTAGGAGAATCAAAGGACAAAAGGGAATAGCAGTCATTTTATAGTATCCATATCCGCCTCCCAATTATTCAACATATATCAATTTAGGTGCTGCCGTGAAGTGATTTTGCAGATGTGATTAGAGTCCCTAATCGGTGACTTTAAGTTAATGGAAAGGAGACTGTTGGAGGGGGCTGACGTAGCCAGTAAGAAGTGCAGTTTAAGAAGGGCAGGCCTTTGCTGAGGGAAAGACTCCACATGCCACTAGGTCTGCAGTTCTCTTCCTCGCCTGAGAGTCTTTCTGTCTGACTGCTGCCTAACTACCACAGGTTTCAGATCAGGCATGTAGGGGTCACGCCTTCTTGGGATCTTGCCTCCCTGACTATCATGAGGGCTTCGGAGTTTCTTCATCAACCCCCCACATTTATATAGGGTGATTCCTTATAATAAATTCAAATTCAAATATAAATAAAATAAAAATATAAACATATATGTATCCCTAACGATTCTGCGATTCTGCTTCTCAGAGTGAGCCCTGATTAAAACACTAGATGTAATAATTATGAAGCCATCAGAGAATGTGTGTAACATGGTTGAAGAAGAAAAAGAAGGGAGGGGAGAGGGAGGGGGAATTTGGATACTCAGGGAAGCATTGTGCCATCCTTACTTCAGCCTGATGGGGAAATACTTTCATTTAAGTTTTGAAAAAAAAAAAAAAAACAAACAAATGCAGCCAATATAAAAGTAATTCTGTGACTGACAGATAACTAGTGAGAACCCTCTGGATGCTGTATAAAAAGGAAGCAACCTCCAAGTATCATTGTTCAAGACTTTGTATATGAATTTGAAACATAAAATGTCCCTGACTTACTTCCGCTGAGCAGAAATAAGCAGAATAAATTTGGAGCGTGTACTTCAGATTATAATACAATAAAATGACCTGAGGAAAAATGATACGTATGACATACAGAAAATTAAAAATTGGAGAAATCTAGACTAGGTAAGTACACAGATCAAGATGAGGATCCTCAAAGGCTTGTTTGTATAGAGAGAATGAAAACACTGTGCAGAGGTCCCACTGGATATCATTTGCCTCAATAAAATAATTATCTTTATCATAGCTTGCATATAATTCCCATTCCATAGGACATTATCATTCTAAAATAGTCCCCTTGTTTTCAATCGTAAGTTTCTCTGTTAAAGATTCCCCAAATAAATTGTTCTAGGCAGACACATGAACAAGGCAGAACTTAGCCATTCTGGTACTCACAGGAAGCAAGCCAGGGTAATATTAACTTTCTAGGAATTTTTCTTTAAAAGAATAATTTATTTCTCGGAATGAAACACATGAAATTTATATGTATAGAACATAACATGAGAGTTTAAAAATACTAAGCATAACCAAGTAGTGCCACATAGAAATAGAGGTGGGTTTATTTTTATTTTTTAGCATGTATGTATATAAATCAATAGGTGGATACTGGGAAGCAATAGAATATACTGGTTTTTAAAATCTAGATTTTAAAGTAGATAGGCTAAAGCCAAATTCCAGCTGTGATTTGCTAGGTATGTAAACTTTGGTAAATTAACTGAACTCTCTAATTCCTCATGTCCTTATCTGAAAATGAAATAGGGATAAAAATATTAGTTCCAAATGTGTAGGGCTGCTTTGTACAGTGCCAACAGCATGGTGATAATGAACGTAATGTTAAGTACATACAGTTGTCTTAAAACTTTGAGTATGTGTTTTCTTTTCTTTTGCTATCTTATTTTTTACTTCCTTTTACATTTTCTTTTAGTTACACTGACACATAATCAGGAAGATTGGCTTAAGTTTTGTGTGTGTGTGTGTGTGTGTGTGTGTGAGTGTACCAGTAGAGTGCATAGCATATTCCAAAATAAAGCACTGTGAAAAACCTGGGGATATTTTGTAATGGGATAAAGGCAAACAAATCTTGGGTAAAATCTGGGAAGAGAAGCTAGAGGCATCTGAGCAGTCAACTAACATCATTTCAGAAAAACATAGCAGCAAAGTACCGCAGATGTGGAGAGAAAGAGCTAGCTAAGTGAATTCCGAAATCAGTTTGGCTTCAGTTATCTTCCTTCCTGGCAGAAATCCCCCAGCCCGTTATTATTATTTCTTTATAAATACCCTCACTACCTTGTTTTTCTTTCCTTCCACTTTATTCATGAAAAACCAACTTTGATAAACTCAAACACAGTCTTCTTTCCTGAAATTTGTTGGAGGAATAAACATAAATGTGTCTGTTGGTTTCATTTACAAATTTATGATCTCAAATTGACATCAAGTACTTCACAGCAACTCTCAAAGTACGTTTTTCAGTTATACTTGCTTTTACACTCTCCCAGATACTATCTCCTAACTATTTTACCCTCCATTCTAAAAGGATTCCCATACTCTTGCCCTTTGTTCTCCCACGTCTGATGACAGTATTGCATAATTCACTTTGAAGGCAGGATATGGGGTGTCTCCTCCCTTGCCACCACCAAACTTAAAAACCTATACACCCTTTTACCCATTTTCTTCTACCCTCCCTTACATTGGAGAAAGTTCTACAACTCCTCTCCTATCAAAGGCTTATTCTTCTATTTGTACCATAAAATCTTAGTGCTTCCCAGACTAGGTGTGTGAGAATCACCTTGAGAACTCTTTATCAGTGTATATTCTTGGGTTATATCACTAGAGATTCTATGTCTCCTTAACCATACCTTTTCCCATTCCAAGGTAGCATATGCGTGCACACACACACATACACACACACAAGCATAAACATACACATACCTACACATACACGCTTACACTTGTATATACACTCACATATATACAATACCTGTTCCCTCCTACATACTCACACAGTACAAATACATCCACATGTACACATACTGTACATAATGTAACATGCATACCTGTATATACTGTTTGGGCTGAATTGTGTTCCACCAAAACATTCATATGTTGAAGTCCTAACTCCCAGTACCTAGGAAGATGGGGCTTTTTTTGAGGATAGGGCCTTTAAATAGATAATTAACATAAAATGAGGCCCTATGGGTGGGCCAATGCAGTATGACTGATGTCCGTATAAGAAGAGGAGATTAGGACACAGACATGAGCAGAGGGAAGATTATGTGAAGACACGGGGAGAAGATGGACATCTACAAACCAAGGAGAGAGGCCTCAGAATAAAATTATCCCCCCTGACACCTTGATCTTGGATTTCTAGCTTCCAGAATTGTGAGAGAATGAAATTCTGTTGTTTAAGCCACCCAGTTAGTGGTATTTGTTATAGTACCCCTAGCAAACTTATATACATACATACATCAACTTCCCTCCCTGATTCATACACACACAGATATGCACACATACACCTCTGTAGACACTCATTAAAGCTCCAGCAGTACTAGTTTTATTTCACATTTTAAAAAATTTCGAACATGTCAAGCTCATACCTATGGTAGGAGCTTTGGACATACTTGCCCTTGTGTATGGAATTCTTCTTTCCCACCCTTCTCTTGGATGATTTCTTTTCACCTTCCAAGTCTCATCTTAGCTGTCACCTCTTCCAAGAGCCTCAATAATGAAAGTAGTCACTCTCCTTCTACATTATTATTTATCTCTGCCCATTGTGTGTTTTACTCAAAGAACTTGTTACAAATCGAAATCTTATTGTCTTTGTAACTTTGTTTTCCTGATTAGATCACGAAAGAAATCAGCTCCATGATGGTAGAATCAATTTGGTTCCACTAAAAGCTCATATTCCTAGTATTAGCATGCTGACTGGCACATAGGAGGTGTTCCGATTTGTTGAATATATGAATATAAAGCATCTCTAGCTGAGTTCTCTTTTGGGTAGTGAGTCTCCGTGTATGAGGGTGAATGTGTGTGTGTATGTGTGTGTTTGTGTGATGTGTGCCTCTGTGTGTTTTCTCCTTCAGGAGAAGGTGGGATGAAACTGGGGGTTAAATAAGTTGCCTGAATAACTGTCTTTTTTTCTGTTGATGTTTCCCAGAACCATTTTAATTCCAGATGCATTAAGGAGTATTGACTCAGTTCTCTACACTTCCCAGCATCCTGTACAATTTGAAAGCAGTTGTTACGTGTATTAAGATACTGTACTGAGGTAATAGATGGGACTTGCGACCAAGTGGCTCTAGAGAGCTTGGGAGAGGAAAGGCAGATATTACTCAGATGTTTCAAAATTGTATGACAGGAATAATAATGTTAACACCAGCAGGAAAGGGAATTCAGAAGCACTCTTGGGGAGAATAAATAATACAAGAAATTCAATTTTATATATGTCACTTTCAACATTGCGTTGAAATATCAAATTGAATGGTCCAGCTGGTTGTGCAAAATTTCGGTCTGGAACATGGGAAACGTTCAGTGCTGGATGTACAAGCGTGCTAATTTAATGCCTTCGTTCTATCATTCAAGCCATGGAAGGAAATGATATTATTTTTATCAGCTAGAGAAAGGTTGTGGCTAAAATATCAAAGCCTTATGCAGCCTTCCAATGAGCAGTTTAGTAATGGATCTAGGTTAACACATTCTTTCTGGAAATATATGCAGTTTTCTGGTTTCTATCATTAATTTCAGCTGTAATGAAATTTATTTTAGTCATTAATTGGTTTTAGTCTCTCACTGATTAACAGACATATTTACGCTTTAGTCACTGATGACTAGTTGATGTCATTGGTGTTATTATACAAGTATCCAATGCAGAGAGTCAAGGGAAGAGATTATCACTCTCTGGTCAAGCCTTCATTTCTTCATGAAGAAAATGAATTACACAGAAGTCAGATACAGTCTCTTTAATGGGATTGGTTTGATAAGAAATGAGGTGATCATATTCCAATTACCAAGTACCATTTGCAGTTGATAATGACTTGAGAGTAGAATCCAAATGATGAGTCCTATAAATTAGAGTATGTTAATTTTCCCTTCAGTGATTGATATAATAATTGTAACTAATTATGAGAATAATAAATTAGGTCATTTATATATCCAATATCAATGAGTCATCTGCCAAAAATTTCAAATATGCAGTGTGGTCTATGATTCATTCTGTTTCTTAGCCTCACATAGGCACAAGTATTTAAAAATAGGGAATTATAGTAAGAAGAGTTATTATAAAATATCCATTGCTGGTTGGACTGGGAATTTAAAGCCTAAAAGGACAAAGGTCAGAATTCAACATGCTGTGAATTCTCTGTTTCTAGCAACTGATTTGTTACAAGGTATCCTGCTGTGTCTGCAAAAACATCCTCTGATCTCCAATAGTGATACCCTAAGAAGCACTGACATCTGAGAGTTATACACCAAGGTTGTCTGAGATATAACCACAGAATATTTGGAGGTCTTTAGGAAAGCACATAACTTTTCATACACCACACAAAACTTCTTCCAAATTAAAGTAATTTTTAAAATGACTTTTTATATTTAGTTTTAAAAAATGTCATTAATGGGGGCTTCCCTGGTGGCGCAGTGGTTGAGAGTCCGCCTGCCGATGCAGGGGACACGGGTTCGTGCCCCGGTCTGGGAAGATGCCACATGCCGCGGAGCGGCTGGGCCTGTGAGCCATGGCCGCTGAGCCTGCGCATCCGGAGCCTGTGCTCTGCAACGGGAGAGGCCACAGCAGTGAGAGGCCCGCGTACCACAAAAAAAAAAAAAAAAAAAAGTCATTATTTGGGCATTGTCTGTCTCTTAATCTAACACCAAAAATAGCATAGCAAGTCTGAAACTTTCTGATCTGTGTAAACAGAAAGTTATATTACCAAAGCATTCCCAAAGATATTTGAGTTTTTAAAAATAGATTATCAATTTTATAGTTTCTTCCTGTGATGAAATTTGTAGGTGCTCTCCCTAAAACAGTCATTTCATTTCATTGCTTCCAGCTTTTTGGCAGAAACAAAAAAGTGAATAGCTAACACCTGGTTACTAGCTACCAGGCAGGCTTGCAGTTTCTGCCTCTGTGGAAATGAAGTTTGAATCTTAGAAATCAAAGTAAAATGAAAGTTTTAAAGCTTTAGTCTGTTTCCTCAAATACAAGGGCTGTATCCAGGGAAAGAGAATTAAGAAAAAAACAAAAAAATATAAGAGCATCTACTGAAAAATTCAGCTTTAATATTTTAATCCTAAAAGTAGAAATATCACCGAATAGTTATAATTGCAGTTGATGTGATAGTACTCATTATCCATTGTCACTTTAGTTTATTGACATTTTAAGATAAAATTAATTAGGAGTCAACATCTTAACTGATGCATAATAAGCTTTTCATATTTAACATGGTCTTCTTGTAAGTATTTGAGAGTAGAGGGTAATCAATACTTCATTCCAAATCTTTATGGAAGGAACTGTTTTGGGGAAGGTAATTCTAAGATTTTAACTTTTTAAAATAAACTTTATTTTTTAGAGCAATTTTAGGTTCATAGCAAAACTGAACAGAAGTTACAGAGATTTCCTACAAACCCCCCACCGCTACACATACATAGCTTCCCCTGTTACCAACATCCTCCTCCAGAGTGGTACATTTGCTAAAATTGATAAACCTACAATGATACATCATCATCACTCAAATTCCACAGTTTACATTAGGGTTCATTCTTGGTGTTGTATATTCTGAGGGTGTGGACAAATTTTAAGTTACATGTCTCCACCATACAGAGTAGTTTCACTGCTCTAAAAATCTTCTGTGCTCTGCCTGTTCAACCTCTTTCCTCTCTAACTCCTGAAAACCACTGATGTTTTTATTTTTCCAGAGTTTTACCATTTCCAACTTGTCATATATGGTTGGAATCATACAGTATGTAACCTTTTCAGGAGGGCTTCTTTCACTTAGTAATATGCATTTAAGGTTCTTCTAGGTCTTTCATTACTTGATAGCTTATTTCTTTTTAGCACTGAATAATATTCCATTCTCTGGATTTTCCACAGATTATTTATCCATTCACTTACTTAAGGACATGTTAGTTGCCTCCAAGTTTTGCCAATTATGAATAAAGTTATTCTAAGTATTGATCTACGGGTTTTTGTGTAGACAGAAATTTTCAACTGATTTGGGTAAATACCAAGGAATGCGATTACTGGATCTTATAGTAAGACTCTGCCAAAAGTCTTCCAAAGCAGCCACACCGTTCTGCACTCACAACGGCGATGGCGAGAGTTCTTATCGCTCCATATCCTTACCAGCATTTGGCGTTTTTGGTGTTCTGGCTTTTGGTTAACAGGTTGTCGTTGTGATTTTAATTTGCATTTCCCTGAGGACATATGATGTGAAGCATCTTTCACATGCTTACTTGCCATTTGTGTATCTTCTCTGATAAGGTGTCTGTTAAGATCTTTAGTTCAGATGTACAATAATACTCTGAATTAACATGGATTCATAGATTCATAGAATGCATTCATTCATTCCGAATGCATAGATTCGTTGCATTTGGTATAAAACGGCAGGTATACATGAAGTACGTCAATAATATGAGGCCTTATAGGGTTTTATATTTTGTCATCAGTTGACTTGTAGGCTTTGCTTTTTCCAGAAACAGCAAAGAGGCTGTTTCTTTAATGCAGTGAGTGAGAGTAAAAGTAATAGAAAATGAGATGAGAGAGATAATGAGGGAAAACGGACATTTGGAGGATTTTGACTGAGTATCCTCATTTATATCTGAGTGAAATTAGTGGTGGATTTTGAGCAGAGAAGTAAGATAATCTTCCTAATAAAAATCAGTACACCCTCTCTAAACTTCTTCCAGTTCACACAAGCCCTCAACACACCCATGTGAGAACAAATGCCAAGGTGGCATGTAGGTCACCCAAGGAATCTTCTTACAATTTGAGGGAGGGAAAGGGTAACATATATTAGTCTCACCCTAAATGTAGATGTAAATATTTTAATTTAGTATTCACAGGGTTAATAATTATGTTTCATGTTCTTTTATACCTCACTTGATCATTATTTAATCCATTCTATTCTGCAAATAATCTCTCTAACCTTCCAGGAAATCCAGTTTATTATTTTGGCTGATCTGCCTCTCAGTCCTCTTTAATGATCCCTTCCATTGATGTAATGCACCCACCACTGTAAGCTGCTTTTATGGGCTTCATTATGGATACTTTATGAAGCCTTTAATAGTAAGCTCTTCCCTACCATTCATTTACCCAACACACAGGCTCATCCTTTGCAGTGTTCTTGAAAGACGGGACATCTGATACGTACCACTTTGAGAAGCAGTCTGTTCCTCTGTTGAACAGTTTTCTCCCCAACATTTTATTATGGAAACTTACCTAAGTATAGCAAAGATTAAGGCATTTTTCAGTGAAAACCCATATAACTACCATCAAGATTCTAACATTATTATTTCACTCTAAATGCTTTTTGGCATATCTGTCTATCCATCCCTCTATCCATAGATTAATCCATTTTATTTATTTGTCTGTTCTTCTATGATTGACACTTGAGATGTTTCTAACTTTTTGACTCTTTGAAAGTTGCTTTGAGTGTTTTGTACAAAGTACTTTCATGAAGATATCTTTTAATTTCTATGGCTAAATACCTAGGAGTAGAGTTTCTGGAATGTACAATATTTTTGTGATTAGTTTTAAAAGAAATTGATTGAAATTTCTCCCAAAAAGGTGTAACATTTTACAGTCTTACTAAATTCTTTGCCTTATTCCAGGAAGAGCAGAGAGTCCCATTTGCTCCATAATCTCCCCAGCATCTTGTGCTGTCAGTATTTTTAATTTTATTCTGTTGCGTATGTGCTGGAATTTCATTGTGGCTTTTATTTGCATTTCCCCGATAACTAAAGATACTCAAAACTTTTTTACATGCTTCTTGTTCCTTTGTGTATCTTCTTTCTGAAGTCTCTGTTTTAATCATTAGTTCTTTTTTATTGGTACTTGTCTTTTTATCAGTGAGTTGTAATCTTTTTATATATAGTGGATATTCAATTCTTTGTCAAATACATGTTTTGCGAATATTTTCTTCCACTTTCTTGCCCATGTTTTTTCTTTAATTGGGTATTATGAGCAAACACTTTCATTTTAATGAAGCCTAATTTCTCTGTTCTTTTCTTTCTTGATCATTACTTTCTGTAACAAATCTAAGAACTGTCTACCTACTGCCATGATGATAATATGTGCTCTGTTTTCCTTTGAAGTTTGATGGTGTTAGCTTTTGCATTTGTTTCTATGCTTCATGTTGAATTAAATTTGATGTAAAACATGAGATATGGAGAATTTCTCTCTCCATATGGATGTTGAGATATTCTCGCACCATTGGTTGAAAACCATCCTTTCCTCATTGGATTACTGTGGCTAATTTGTTAAGTATCATATGATTGTATACACGAGTCCGTTTCTGGGCTCTATATTTACTTCGTTCTATTTGTCAATTTTTATGCCAGTCTCTTCTACACTCTTGACTTTTGTAACTTCTAGTAAGGCTAAACATCAGGTAATATAATTCCTCCAACATTGTGAGTCTTTTTGTAAAAGTGATATTCTCCATTTGCCCCTCTTAAACATGATTGTGTTGGTATTTGTTCATTCACATTCTCACGGTCATTTACCTACTTATTAAATAGTGGAACATGTTAACTTTTTTTCCTAGCATCTTTTTTATCCCCGAATTGATAAATGTTCTTTGTTTATTGTACTTAGACTTGATTTCAATATTGAAGTGAATAAAGCATGGTGTCTACAGAGGACGCCTTTTGTACAATTATAGTACCTTTTGTTTGTAGAACCTGCAGTGATTTTATAATTTCAGTAGAAATAGGCAGAGGAGCCACTGTAATCATTGTAGTAATAGCACTAGCAAATTTTAGATTCTTAGAAATCTATTACTTTTTTTTTCCACCTGCTGAATCAGGTCCCTTTATGTTTTATTGAATGAAGTATTCTTTAAATTCTGTAGTGCTTTACAATTTTCAAAAGTTTCACACACATGATTTCATACAATCCCATAACAACCCTTTCCCCCCCCGCTTGTCACCACTAGTTTGTTCTCTATTTTATATCTGTGAGTCTGCTTCTTTGTTATTACTCAGTAGTTTGTTGTAGTTTTTAGATTCCACATATAAGCGATATCATACAGTATTTGTCTTTCTCTGTGTAACTTATTTCCCTTAGCATAATACCCTCCAAGTCCATCCATGTTGGTGCCAATGGCAAAATTTCCTTCTTTTTTATGGCTGAGTAGTACTCAATTGTATTACATACCACATCTTCTTTATCCATTCATCTGTTGGTATACACTTAGGTTGCTTCCTTACCTTGGCAATTGTGAATAATGCTACTATGAACTTTGGGGTGCATGTATCTTTTTGAATTAGTAGGTTTTTTTTGTTTCAGATAGATACCCAGGAGTATAATTGCTGGATCATACAGCAGTTTTATTTTTCATTTTTTGAGAAACCTCCATACTATTTTCACACCAATTTAAATTGTTTGCACCAATTTACACTCCCACCAACAGTGTATGAAGTTTCCCTTTTCTCCACATACTCACCAACATTTGTTATTTGTGTTCTTTTTGATGATAGCCATTCTAACAGGCATGAGATGATATCTCATAGGGGTTTTGATTTGCATTTCCCTGATGATTAGTGATGTTGAGCATGTTTTCATGTGTCTGTTGGCCATCTGCATTTCCTCCTTGGAAGAATTTCTATTCAGTTCTTCTGCCCATTTTTTAATTGGGTTGTTTGTTTTTTTGATGTTGAGTTGTATGGGCTGTTTATATATGTTGGATATTAACCCCTTATTGGCCATATCATTTGCAAATATGATAAGTAGGTTGTATTTTTGTTTTGTCCATGATTTCCTTTGCTGTGCAAAAGCTTTTGAGTTTAATTATGTTCCATTTGTTTATTGTTGCTTTTGTTTCCATTACTCTAGGAGACATATCCAAAAAACTATTGCTGCCATTTATGTCAAAGAGTGTTCTGCCTATATTTTCCTCTAGGAGTTTTAGAGTATCCAGTCTTACATTTAGGTCTTTAATCCATTTTGAGCTTATCTTTGTATATAGTGTTAAAGAATGTTCTAATTTCATTCTCTTACATGTAGCTGTCCAGTTTTCCCAGCACCACTTATTGAAGAGACTGTCTCTTCTCCATTGTATGTCCTTGCCTCCTTTGTCATAGATTAGTTGACCATAAGGGTGTGGGTTTCTTTCTGGCTGTCTGTTCTCTTCCATTGATCTATGTGTCTGTTTTTGTGCCAGTACCATTTCGTTGTGATTACTTTTTAATGTGTGCTTATATTTTTCCTCTCTCATTTAATCCTCAGAATCATGTACAAAAAATTAAATACATTTTACAAATTAGATAAAGTGTGGGGGAGATTATGTAATTTACAGAATTATCCATATATACTATTTGATTCTCACAATACAGCTCTCGAGATATTACTGTCAACCCTAAAGCCTGGAGAGCCTTCAGGCTTCTTTACTCGCTATAATGCTGAAGAACACAAAGTGACTACAAGGAAATAGGCAGAGCTGCAGCTTTGAACATCTCCATAAAATAGAGTTCATACTCTGTTTTGGGGTGCTATCCTGAATTGTGTAGTGCATACTATAGGCTAGGATGTTTCTGTTTGCAAGTAACTAAATTCCTTCTCAAAATTGCAATGCTATAAATGGGATTTATTGCCTGGCAGGAAGAATAAGGAGAGGTCAGAATTGATTATCCTGATTTATCATTTCATGGCTATCATTAAGATCCTGTTTTCTCTATTCTTGGACTTTCAGCACAGGTCCAATTAATTTCAGTGTATGATCGCTACAAAGAACTTCCAAGATTGTAACCACATATAGGGAGAAATAAGGCTGGTGTCCTATAAGGTATCCGTTTTCTAGGACTGTCAAAACACATCACCACAAACTGGGTGCCTTAAAATGGCAGGAATGCATTGCCTCACAATTCAGGTGGCCAGAGTCCAAATTAAGATGTCAGCAAGGCCATATTGCCTCTGATGGATGGGGAAGTATTCTTTTTGTACCTCCCCCACTTTTTTTTTCTGGCATCGACTCTCCTTTTTACTTAAAAAGAATTAAAGTTCTACATGTTGACCACTAAATAGGCCCAGTATGCCTTTTCCTTCCATGTCCTACTTTTCTTTCTGTGGGCGCTGCCTGCTTGCACGGCTGTCCAGGACTCAGCGGCAGGTGCGCGTGGACCAGGTGCAGGGAGGCTGACAGCCCATGCTCGGCCCCCTCCCCTCAGGGGTCCTGACCTGAGCCCGGTCTGGGAGGGCCTCCTGGCCGAGGTCTTGGCAGTGAGCCCAAAGCCACTGATAGTGGTGGTGCACGTTCTCCTCCAGCCACTACACTGAGTCCTGTCCGGGGAGAAGGGGTGCTGCAGGGCGGCCTCCCAGCCATGTAAGGTGGTTCCTGGCTTTCCTTAGCTTGTGGCAGCCTAACTCTGATCTCTGCCTGTCTTCACATGGCCTTTGACCATTACAGCCTTAAGGTTTCCCTCAGCCTGACTTAAATTTTAGACAGGCTTCTCCCTGCCATTAGGCCCCGGAGTTCCCTCTCACCCTGGCCGTTACAGAATCCACATGGCCCAACTACAGAAGTCTCTTCCTTTTCTTAGACCATTTAATTTGGAAAACTTGAAATTGCAATTTGTTTCTCTGCCCCTTTGAGATGTGCATCTTTTTCACAGCTTCTTGACAGATTTAACAGCCTAGGACTATCCTTCTCAAGGACCTGGGAGCCATCCCTTTGAAATGTAATCGTCAAAGAAGATACAGCCCCCATCTCCCAGTCTCTTTGGGAGGGTAGAAGCCTAACTTAGGTGGGCATAGATATGAGAAAGTTTGCTTTTCCTTTGGGTAAGGCCGATTAGCCAGCACCATCTGGACGTTCCTTACCCCACCCCACCTAGCTCTTCAAACTCTCTTGCCATTTGTTTCACTGGAGTTGAGCTCAGAGTTTTAGCCTCTCTCCCTTATCACAATACCCTTTAATGAAATCTTCCTTGACTCTTTAACTCTGACCAGTGCAACATTTTCTTCGACACATCTGCCCTCTGTATGTATCTGTGTGCTCTTCTCTTCCTATAAGGACATGAGTCATTGGATTTAAGGTTCACCCCAAATCCAGTAGGATTCTTCTGGAGATCCTTAACTAAGTACATCTGCAAAAACTCTGTTTCCAAAACACATCCTAAGGTTCTGGGAGAATATTGGAAATATGAAGGCTATTTCCTATATACCTTTAGAAAACCTCCCCTCTTACCTCATTGTCTGAATTGGATCACATGCCTATTCTCAACCCAACCCAGTTGGCCAGGAGAGTGTCACTGAGTGATGATTAGATTAAAACCGGGTTATGGAAATAATCACCATGGCAAGTTGTCTCTGTTGAGTTAAAAGAGGACTTGGCTGCCACTGCTGCTTCTCTCTTCTCCTTCTCCTTCTTCTTTTTCCTAAAGAGCCGTATGGTAAATATTTATGGTACTGAAGGCTATTCAGCTATGCCACAGTGGCAGTAAATCAACCATAGACAATTACCAACCCTGGATGAAATAATTAATTCTCACCTCCCTGAGCTGGGGAAACAGGGACACACTCCCTCTTTTTCAAAAATACAGAAAAGAAGAAACAGAAGCCAGTATTTGGCAACTCATCCCTGATGAACTTAACTTCATTTTCAGGGTTTTACAATCAGAGAAGCCATTCAACCATCTCTGATTTACACAGACACCATTATTTGAGTAAAATTTACTATACTGATTTTAAGCAGCCATCCTGTATGTTTAGTACATCACAGAATAGCACAGTTTATCTTAAAAGTGTGGAGAATGTAAAAGGTATTTTTATTCATTCTGTGACCATGACTTTATCCTTCCTTTTTCTGATAACAGCACAGCAAAACAACACATTTTCTTCCAGGTACTAATGCTTTTGTCTGTGTGTGTGCCCATGTGTGTGTGTGTATGTGTGTTGCTCCCTCATTGTTACAACTTTAACAAGTTCTCCTTTTATAAAGTGAAGGTTTAATATAGTGGCTGAAAAATACAGGTTCAGAGAGCAGGCTGACAGAAATTTCAAACTTGGGTATTTTACTAACAGTATATTGCATGATTTATTACATTATGTGAACCTCAGTTTCCTGATATATGAAATGGTGATTGCAATAGTACCTATCCCATTGGGTTATTTCAATGATTAAAGAGTGAATGCATATAAACTCTTATTACTGGCATGCTTGGTGTACTGTAAGCTTTCAAGAAATGCCAGTTACTATTATTATTATTATTTGTTATTAATGAGAAATTGTCAAATCTCCCATGGCTTTTAAGTGTCATATCTAGGCTTTGAATCAAGTCTTATAATATGGATTTGTTTTTCTACTACAAAGGACTGCATTGCCAAAGCATTTTAGTTTAACATTTTAACATTTCAGCCATGAATAAGCTTATCTGAATAATCTGTAATTCAGTTTTCAACAATTTTCTCATGCATATATTTTCAAATTTTTTATAGTAATTAAAAATTATGATTACTTAAAAACTTAAGTTTTATAATCAACTTATACAAAGAAATGATTTTTTCAGGACAAATTTATATGTATTTTTTCTGAAGTAAGTCTGTGCTTGTTTGTAGAGTGACTGATTTATTTTAAACTTCAGGTGCAGAGAATTAATTATTTTACTTATTTGGTCTGTGAAAGAGTAAGTAAATTTCTCTTCCCCCATAGGCAACCAATATAATGATTTTTTTAAAAACATTTATTTATTTATTTGTCTGCACCGGTCTTAGTTGCAGCACGAGGGATCTTTGTTGCAATGTGAAGGATCTTTAGTTGTGGCATGAGGGATCTAGTTCCCTGACCAGGGATCAAACCCGGGCCCCCTGCATTGGGAGCAGGGAGTCTTAACCACTGGACCACCAAGGAAGTCCCCAGTATAATGATTTAATATGCATGTTTTTGTTTACCATATGTTCTTATATTTATATACTGACTATTTTTGCTTTGTGTTCATGTCCTTTTAATTTATAAAAATTAGTAGCAGAGATTGCTAATTTTCCACCAAAATCCCCTTATTCAATAGTAATAGAATTATATGCTACATCTCCCAGGACCCTCTGCAATTTAATGTGTCCATGTGTAATGTAAACAGAAATGCCTGGAGCCTTCCAGGTCTGAGCCTTTAAATATTAGGTGTTTTCTTTTCCTCACTTAATGCTCTGTGCTACCCAGACATGGGAATACTTCAGTTTCAACCAGGCAAGCAACAGCAAGGCCCCAAGGCATTGCTTCTCCAAGTGCTTTTCCCAGACACACAAAAGCAGCATCACTTTGGAAATTGTTAGTAACCGTGAGCAGTGCAAATTCTCAGGCCCAAACCAGACCTGCTAAGTCAGAAACTCTGAGGTAGGGCTGACAGTCTCTGTTTTAACAAACCCTAAAGGGGCTTCTGATACCTATTGCAGTTTGAGGACCACAAAGCAGGAAGATAGAAAGGACGTGAGTCTCTGAATGGCTGTTTATAGCGAAGGCCAGCAAAACATTTTCCACAGTTTCAGTAGTAATTTAGGCTCTTCTTATTCTTCCTCTTCCCCTTTGCCCTCTTCCTCCCCCTCTTGCTGCTTCTCCTACTTCCTTTAACAATCATTTAAAATTAAAAAAAACCATGCTTAGCTAGCGACAGCACAAAAATAGGCTGGTATAGAGTAGAACAGCTTTGGTGACCTTGGGCATATTACACAAGAGAAAAATAAATGTCTGTGTTTTCTAAAGCACTGTATTTTTGGGTCTCTTGGTTACAACAGCTTAATCTAGACCCGGAGTGGGAGGGGAAGTGGAAGTATACATTTTATTTTGTTTTTTCACTTTTTTTCCTCAGCACTGAAATTCTAGGATTTGTTGACTTTTAATTTTGTAGATTTAGTCCATTTATATTTATGGTCTGTTTAGTCCATTGATTCTAGTTATGGCAAAGTACTCCAAGCTGTACCCTTACCACATTTTGCCTGTGTCCTCCCAAGAAGTGAACACAGATCACTTCCAACTCCCTAATGCCACATAACATACAATCTTCTCATGCCTCCTGTTGGAACGGTGTAGAAATTTCTTTGGTTAATATATCCAGGAGTTGAATGTTTGGATCATATATTCATTTGACAAGGTTTTGCTGTATTGATCTCCAGACTGATTGCTCTAGTCTACCCTCACTCCAGAAGTAAGGGAGTGTTCTGTATTTAGCATATTACCAACTCTTAGTATTACCCAGTGTTCTCAGGTATGCCATCCCAAAAGGTGTAAAGAGGTATTTCATTTCTTCATTTCCTAGGTGCCTACAAACCAAAGCTAATCAGTGCCTTCCTTTCACTTTAAAACATTTAAGATATATTATTTGTAATTCATACTCTATGTGATAAAAATAGTTGATTATATTTGAAGCGTGTGTTTTAAATAGAAGTATTCAATGCATATATAGACGTGAAATGATAAATAGAAACAAAAGTAGAGACATATAATAGATATTATATATGCCCCACTATATAAGTACACGCATGAAATGCTAAGAATTTAAAAGGGAACATCTTTGGGAGCAAAGTATACTGTAAGAACTTTGGGAGAATGTGGACATTGAACTTGACACCATTGATATGCAGCATTATTTTATTTATGTTAATAATGTCATAATAATTCAGTGTAAGGACATACCATATTTGTATTAAAACTCCCTAATTGTCAAACTTTTTTTCTTTAGTTCTAATTTTTGCTGTTATAAGTTATAGTACGGGGGTTAATCAACCTCATAACCAAATCTCTCTGCACATCCATAACTATATTTTTGGAGAAATTCCTAGAACTGGTATTGCTGGGGGCAAATGATATAAACATTTTTTTATGCATACTGAAATTTTAATGCATACTGAAAAATTGTTTTTGATGAGGTTATCCCAGCTTCTCCTTACATAAACATCAAATCAGTACTTTTATATATATATATATATATTTATATATATATTTTTAAAGGGGTTTATACTGCTTTTACTTTCATTTTATTTTTGAGATATTTCTTACACTTCATACATCCAAAATATGTGTAATACATATGGCAACTAAAAATAATGCTACTAATAAAAATTTTCAATTTTGACAACACCCATAATTTGAGAATTGAATTTACCTTTGAAATCCACTGTGTATTCCTTGCTTTGCTCTCTAGAGGTCTTGAATTTTTTGCTTATCATTTCCTTCCATTTATTTCTGTTTTTACCATATGTATTATATATATGCATATATGTACATAAATATACATATATGTATATTAATATATATTAATATATATTGCAGTATATTTTTATTTGCTAGTTCTGATATGTATATTGAAGGTTTATGCTATAGTTATTATTCTTTTACTTGTGCTGGGGACTCAGTATTATGTTAGTTAACTTAATTCATGTAGCTGTGTTTCCTCATTTCAAATCATGCATAATATTCCATTCTGGTAATATTATACAATTTATTTATTCATGATTTTGTTAAGCAACATTTTCCCCAGTTGTATTATATTATCTACTGTGATACGTCGAACAATTTTATACATGTCTCCTGTTGCATAGGAGCCAGAATTTCTCTAGGGTATATACCTAGGAACAGAATCATTAAGTCATAGTCTAGGAGCATTAGCAAACTTCTTTCTGACAAGTAACTGATAACTCCTTAGTAGATTTCAAGCATTATTAGTACTCTTTCAGATTCAGTACTTTCAGAATTCTTTTAAATTTTATTTTATTATCATTTTTGAGAATTATGTATTCTTCATACATTGATTTATCCATTGGGACATGGCCATTTCCTCATACAGAACTTCCTCACATAGTAGAGCTAATAATGAGTGTGAGATGCAGTATCCAGTATCTGAAATCTTACCAGTCACCATCAGGAATAAGCATGTGAATAAAATGTACTTGGTTTTCTTTAACTCAACTAACTTCATTCTACAACAGAGACAAAAATAAACAATGTTAGACACTTCACTTGAGGTTTTAATTTTATACGCACATATAGGGGTGATATAGGGGTGGATTATTTGTGCATGTGTGTGTGTGTGTGGTGTAAGGTGGCATAGTGGTTAATTTGGGATCTGAGCAGGTCAGTGCCGAGAGGCCCCCTGTTCCCATCTCCCCTTCCCTTAAACTAAGTGCAAAAAAGACTAAGCAGTAGGAGAAAACAAAAGGAGGAAAAAGAGGGAGGAAACTCAAACCCATTAACGTTTCAAAAAGTTATCCTGCTAGCTAAATTGAACTGCTTCAGAATTAGAAGCCACAGAATACCCTGCATTTCTTTAGCAGTGTAAACCAAATAAAATAGCTATTCTAGCTACACTTAAGCACTATTTTGAATATTTGCCAGAGATTAAAAGAACAAACCAGAAATATGATGAGCCAGCAAGATCATGAATGAAGTAACATAAGGAAAAACGAAGGCAATAGAAGAAAGAGAGAGAAAGCATGAAAACTAAGGAGAGATAAGAAAATAGAGGAAACAGAAAAAACGTAGATTGTCAATAATGGGAATTAGAATTTCCTTGGATTTTTGTTTATCGAATTTCCTTGGATTTTTGTTTATCCTCCTTTCCAATTCAAGTTCTCCTTTTAGAGAAAAGTGTTTCCTTTTTTTCTTTTGTCCTCTTTTCTCACTGCCCTTTTCCCCATTTCTAGTCATTTTGTAATTTTCATTCATTTAGGATTATTAAGCTTTTAACCTAAAATCTACTGTTTTAAGACATTTCTCTAAAAAAGTGTGTCTAAAACAGTATGATTTTAAAAATAATGGCTGATACCAAGTATATATTTTCTCCCCTTGCTTTTTTTTTTCAGTTATACAGAAAAAAATAAATATTATCAGGGTAAATATCAAAATGAATTTGTATTCGTATACAAAGTTCCAGACACTTAAAAAATAATATTTAGCAGGAACCCATATTGAGAAAAAAAGTATTGTTACTAACCATAAAATTTGACCAAAGAATAATTTTTGACTGCATAATTTTCACCAGTACTAAAATTATCAGTATAACCTAATCCCAGCATATTAAAACAGACTTCTCAAATTCAAAAATTTCTTTAGTATTAAATACAAGATTAATTTTATTTAAAATTAATAAAGTAGACAAATCATTTATCACAGAAGTGATTGTTTTATCCATGCATAACCCCAAATCACCCTGACCTCATTTCATTCAAGGGGTTGATTGTTTTTGATATATATGCATAAGTGAAACATAAGCAGTATTTGAAAAGAACTTTGGAAATTCACTGAATATGAATTGCAAGTACTCTAATAAGTGCAAAATACAGTCTGTCTTACTTCAAGCCTCAGAGTAATGTCTACCCATTCCACCTTAAAAATGGTAATATATTGGCACTGTGAAATATTTTCAAATTCAAAATGGTACATTTTAGCCATTAATTATCATATTAAAATCATATTAAATAAGTCGCTCTTCTCATTTTAAGCATGTCACAGGGGTATAGAATGCTAAATTACCATTGAGTGCCAATATCAATTCAGTAGTAGAAAAACAAATAGAATCCAATGAACTCTATTTTGTTTACTGCTTAATAAGTACTTTACTAATGTAATATACATTTAGGAAATATACAAGTGTTTAATATTTTATGATAGCTTAGCAATAATTTATGGGATGATAATTGTCTGATTGTCTTATGCTTTGGAAATACTAAAATCAATAACTTAAATAGGAAAAGTGAACTAGCGAATTAAAAGAAATATCCCATCTTTAAGCATTCCCTTATCTCCTCTCAAAGAGTAATTTGAGAGGAGAAAGGAAATTTTGATATTAGCTTACCTTCATCTCATAAAATACTTTGTTTTCATTTATGGAAATGTAGAAAAAGTCCTTCTTATAACAGTTTGCTGTTTCACAACTTTTGCAGTGACCATACTTGAGAAAGGATGCAAGATTATGATTAATGTTAAATGAACTCCTATTATATATCAGGCACTTTACATATATCATAGTCAATGCTCATCACAACCCGTTGAGGTGAGAACTAATCAATTCATTTTCCAGTCATGAAACGGAAGTTCGTGAGGATTTTACCATATTTCAGTGAATCTAAAACTAATACCATTCATTCTACTATACATATCATCTTACTGCCACAGGAAATAGAAAATGCTTCCAAATATAACTTAAGATCTGCAGGACACTGGTACTGATTCAAAAATGTTAACATGGGGCTTCCCTGGTGGCGCAGTGGTTGAGAGTCCACCTGCCGATGCAGGGGACACGGGTTCGTGCCCCGGTCCGGGAAGATCCCACATGCCGCGGAGCGGCTGGGCCTGTGAGCCATGACCGCTGAGCCTGCGCGTCCGGAGCCTGGGCTCCGCAACGGGAGAGGCCACAACAGTGAGAGGGCCGCGTACCGCAAAAAAAAAAAAAAAAAAAGTTAACATGGCAGGATGGGTGGGTGGGTAGAGTGTTTCCTGGGATGATGCCATATGCTAGGGCACCCATCTAAGGCACCTAAGCAGGCCAGCTGAAGCTGATTTCCAGACCTCTGATTCCAAAGCCCCTGCTTCTTCTGTTAAACCTCACAGCCTCAACTATCTTCCATGAAACAGAATGCATTTGGCATTTTCCTTTATGAGAACTCGTCTTTTCCTTGATGGTACCACCTAGTCTGTGTAAGCTTCATATGGAGGAAATCAAAGTGCATGGCAGTGTATTAATCAGAGAAAGTGAATTGGGCCTGTTTCATCCTGTCAGTCACTTGATAAGGGAAAACAAATAGCAAAGATTAAATCACAGGCTGCTCAAATGCATTTGGGATAAATGCATTCCAGCTTTCACCAAAGTCCATTGTGCACTGTTCGGCTTTGATTAGCAGGGGGCATTTCATAAAATATGAAAAAAAGCTACAGCTAGTGGAAGAAAGAAGAAATGTGTGAGCATTTTCTCACTGTTCAGTTAAACAGCTGATTCACCCCAAAGAAAACAGCAAAGGCTCTGACAATTATGAATGTCCTTGGCAAAAGGATGAATTTATCTGCCTGTAAAGGAGAATGTCTCTTGAAAAGGCAGTGTCTGCAGCAAACAGAACACCAGCAGAGCGTGACTGTGAAGAGCAATCCGTGTTTGCTCTTACACAGGAGAGATCCACAATTGCGGCTTGATTGTAATCCTCACCTCGGAAATCTGAAATCACCACCTGTTTTCTTTGGATGTTTGTGTGACACACTCCAGTTGCTTTCTACAGAATTTAGAACATTCATTTACTCCAGTGGATACACTTGGAGCTTTACTAAATTTAATTCACTTCCATTAAGCAACTGACTCACTAGATTTATTGGAGCTATGTGGATCACTATGTTTTTATATTCACATTTATGATTCTCAGTACATACTCCATATATTGCTTCCAGTCCATGACATGCTTTCATAGAAATGCTATTCTTGTTTGTACTTCATTGAAATGGGCAAAACATTTAACATAAGAAGTTGGTTACTGTGAAGTCAGTTTTGTTTTAAGAATATTGGAGAAAACAGAGCAAGTGAAAAAAAAGCAACCTACAACAATCACCACAAACTCAAATTCACTTCTTATAAGTTCTTATAAGCCCCTCTACATTCAGTTCTAAACATGTTATCATTTTTTGTATGTTTAATCATTCTAAAATGTAAGAACATTGATAGACAAAACCATATACCGGAAGACTTATGATGATCTATAATGCTTAGTATAAAATCTTATTTTTAGCGTTTAACCTCTACTTAAGTATCCTACTTAGGAAGATAAACTATAGTATGAGTTGCATTGCAGTACCAACAAAGATAAACAGATCTACCAGACTATGATTATTATTATCTGAGCAAAACAAGTTAGGCAATAAATAAATAAATAAACCTAGTAACTTCCACAAAACAGGTAAAATAAGTCAGAGTCCCTGTGCTTTGTAAGGGTTTAGAATAACATTATGCGGTGTTTATAATGATATAAAACAGTCTGACTTTCTAAATTTGAGAGCACTATTTTAAGGATAATAGCTTACATTATCAAATTAAATGTTTAAGAACAGATTTTAAGGAGATTCTAGAAATATATATTTGTAAAATGGACACAAAGGCAACAATGAGCCAAAAGTATAAATGTTCAACAAATATAAAATTATGTGAAAAAAAGAAAAAGAAAATTATGTGTCACTTTTATCCTGAGCTTGATGCAGTCAAGTATATCTAACCATTTTAATCTACCAGTGAATAAAGATTGATTGTGGATAAGCAAGGTCTTTGTCAGCTCACACTATCGGGGACTTTTAAGGATAGTATGAGTTTTGTCCAAAAGGCCTAAAAAAAAATTCAGCTTTAGTTTTCTCTAAGTGAGAGTGCCATCTACTGGTTTTATTTGTCACGGCAGTATAATGGCTGAGAGCTGGAAGTGTTGGGTTTTACCTGCACAACTGGTGGGTGTGACCTCATGAAGGTATTCCTGAACATAGATTCTGTCATGTAAGCTAAGTAATAAACAAGAACCAACACTGTTACGAATTAGTTGAAATTTCAGACTGTTAAACAATTTTATTTATTATAAAGAATATAGAGAATAAAGGAGAGATGCTTTAACTAAATCAAAATCATTTTAGGGCTTTTACATAATAAATTATGCTATATATCAATGGTCTGAATGTTTAATTAATCAACTCTGCACAGTTGGTGCACTGAATGCTCTTTGTGCTCAGAAATGTTGACAGATTCAACAAAATTCAGGGCATTTAAAATAGACAGTAGGAAAGATAGAAAATGGTTCCTGGCTTGGAGCTTGCAACTTGAACTACCATAAGATATAGACAAGAAGCAGCTAACCAGCAAAGTGGCTCAGGGTGGTTTAAATACATATTTAAGGTATGAATAAAGGTATGTCTGTGAAGTAGGCGGGAATTTGAAGGAGGGTTCAGATTTGAGAATGAAGAAGCCAAAAAAAAATGTGTGGGAACAACAGCTTGAGTATGGGTCAGAAAAGGGAAAAGTATAGGACAAAGATGAGATTTTCTGTTTTGTCTTTTGCACAGCAAGCACAGATGTGTCCTTAATTCTGAGAAGCAAATTCTTAACCATTCTAATACTATTATTGGAAGTTTCATAGTGAGCTATGGAGTCCATAGCAAGCATAGGAAACTTTGTGCTTATTCTTGACATAATACAATGTCTGGTTTTGTCAGTGGCAATATCAAAGGGCATCTCCCATCAACGCCGACCTGCTAAACTAACCCCAACACAACACATTCTATTAGAAAAAACGGAAGCGAGATTGTTGACTATGCAATCACAGAGTTTTGGCAAGTTGATAAAACTCTGTTACCTTATAGTCCTTATTATATTGATGCTTGGGATGTAAATTATACTAGAATATCTATTAAAGAGTAAAGTACATTACTCCAATCTCTACAGATCTCTCAAGGTTTTAAAATATTTTTGAGCTGGATGCTAGTTTTCCTAGCAATTTCCCAGGATACCCCTCAGGGGAGTGAGCAGCAAGCAGCTGTGTAATCATAGTTTACCCACCCCCACCCCTATGCAGTCAGAGGGGAACTACTTTGATCCCATATGTGCGTGCCTGTGAGTGTTCATGTGTACGCATACACACAGGCATGCATACATACATACACATAAAGAAAATTGGATATATGCATACGTATTTTCTTTGAGCAAGTGCTCTTGCTGCTAAAAATAAGTTTGAAAGCTTATCTTAAACATTAAGAATATGAGCTTGCTTTCTTAATTTCTTTTTCTGAGAGTTTGTTATTAGTGTATAGAAATGTCACATATTTCTGTATATTGATTTTGCATCCTGTGATTTTACTGAATTCATTTATTAATTCGGCAGTTTTTTGATGGAGTCTTTAGGGTTTTCTATATATAAAATCATGTCCTCTGCAAATAGTGACACTTTTACTTCTTCCTTTCCAGTTTGAATTCCTTTTATTTATTTTTCTTGCCTAACGGCTCCAGCTAGGACTTCTAATAGTATGTTGAATAAAAGTGGTGAGAGTGGGCACACTTGCCTTGTTCCTGATCTTAGAGGAAAAGGTTTCAGCTTTTCCCTGTTGAGTATGATGTTTCACAAATATGTGGAGATTAAACAACATGCTACTTAACAACCAATGGGTCAGTCAACAAAGAATTCAGAAGAGAAATTTTTAAATATTTTGATACAAATGGAGGAGGTTACTTCTTGGGGGTGAGTCTATGAGTGACTTTCACTAATATTGATATTCAGTGTGTGTTATTTTAGTTTTTTAGTTTTTTAATTGTGGTAGAATATGCACAAAGGTTTACCACTTCAACCACTTTAAAGTATACTGTTTAGTTGTGAAATTTTCATCATAATCTAATTCCAGAAGCATTTCATCACCTCAAAAAAACCCACACTCAAGCAGTCAGTCTCTTCATTCCCCCCTACTCCCTAGTCTCTGGCAAACACTAATCTGCTGTCTATCCCTATGGTTTTGCCTACTATGGATTTTTCATGTAAAGGAATCATACAATCAATATGTGGTCTTTTGTGTCTGGCTTCTTTTACTTAGAATAATGTTTTCAAGTTTCATCCATGTTGTAAAATGTACTAATACATAATTCTTTTTATGACTGAATAATATTCCATTGTATGGGTATACCACATTTTCTTTATCCATTTATCAGTTGACGGACATTTGAGCATTTTCCACATTTTGGCTATTGTGAAGAGTGCTGCAATAAACATTTGTTTACGTGTTTTTGTTTGAACACCTGTTTTCAATTATTTCATCCTTTTGAGTAAATTTTTATATATGGTGTGAGATAATAGTCCAAATTCACTCTTTTGCCTGTGAATATCTAGTTGTTCCAGCATCATTTTTTAAGGAAACTACAGGCATATCTTGTTTTATTGTGCTTCACAGATATTGTGTTTCTTATAAATTGAAGATTTGTGGAAACCCTGCATTGTAAGATGATGGTTAGCATTTTTTAGCAATAAAGTATTTTTTAAATTAAGGTATGTACATTGTTTTTTAGACATAATGCTACTGCAAACTTAATAGACTAAAGTATAGTATAAACATAACTTTTATGTGTACTGAGAAGCCTTAAAAATTGTGTGACACAATTTGTTGCAAGATTTGCTTTGTTGAGGTGGTCTGGAATCAAACCTGCAACATCTCAGAGGTGTGCATGTATTATTTCTTCATTGAATAGTCATGGCACCTTATTGAGAGACAAGTGGCCATAGGTAGATATACAGTTTTATTACTGGACTCTCAATTTTATTCCACTGATTTATACATCAGTCCTTATACCAGCACCACACTGTTTTGATTACCGTAGCTTTGTAGTAGATTTTGAAATCAGAAAGTGTGAGTCCTCCAACTTTATTCTTTTCTTTCAAGATTGTTTTGGCTATTCAGAGTCCCTCATAATTCATACAAATTTTAGAATCAGATTTTCCGTTTCTGCAAAATGGCCATTGGGATTTTGATAGATTGCATTCAATCTGTAGATCACTTTAGGGATTATGTCATCTTAACAATATTCAGTCTTCCAATACACAAACACAAGATGTCTTTCCATTTTTTTGGATGTTAATTACTTTTACCAGTGTTCTGTAGTTTTCAGTATACAAATCTGGCAGCTTCTTAAATGTATTCCTAAGTATCTTATTATTTTTGATGCAATTGTAAATGAAATTATTTTCCTATTTTTTTCAGATTGTTCATTCTTGATGTATAGAAATATAATTGTTTTTTGTTGTTGAAATTGTATTTTGCAACTTTATCAGTTCCAATATATTTTAATTCTTTAGTATTTTTTATATATAAGATTATGTCATCTGTGAATGTAGATTTATTCCTTCATTTCCAATTTGGATCCCTTTTATTTTTTGTTCTTGCCTAACTGCTCTGACCAGAGCTACCGGTGAAAATGGACATCCTTATCTTCTTCCTAATCTTAAGGGGAAAACTTTCAGTCCTTCATCATTTAGTAACATGCTAGCTGTGGGATTTAATGAATGTCTGTTATCACATTGAGGAACTTCCCATCTATTCCTAATTTGTTGAGTGTTTTTATCATGAATAGTATTATATTTTCAAATGTTTATTCTGCATCAATTGAGATGGTCATGTTTTTTTTCTTTATTCTATAAATGTGTTGTATTACATTGATTGATTTTTATATGTTAAACCTCTCTTGCTTTCTTGGGATGAATCCTACTTGTTCAAGATATGTTATCTTTTCATTATACTGCTGGATTTGGTTTACTAGTGTTTTTTTTGAGGATTTTTACATTTAAGCTAATAAGGGATATTGGGCTGCAGTTTTCTTTTATTGTGTTTGGTTTTGGTATCAGGGTAATGCTGAACTCAGAATGAATTTAGAAGTGTTTGTTCCTTTTCTGCTCTTTGAAACAGTTTGAAAAGGATTGATATTAATTCTTCTTTGTTTGGTAGAATTCACCAATGAAGCTATATGGTTCTGGACCATATTTCTTGGTTATAAAATTAGAAGTAGAGGTTGGACGTTTAGCTTTGATGATGAAGGTAGAAGGCTACAAGCCAAGGAATATATCAGACTTCAGAAGCTGGAAAAGCCAAGGGTTCACCCCTGGGTCTCCAGAAGGAATGTAGTTCTGTAGATCTCTTTTAAACTTCTGACAACCAAAACTATAAGAGAATAAATTTGTGTTGTTGTAAGGTAGTAAGTCTGTGGTGGATTGTTACAGCATCAGTAAGAAAATAATAATGTAGATATTCTACTCTACCTCAAAATAAGTAAACTCACCCTACAATTAGTGAGTAAGTTCTAGTATGTTTCATTAGAAGTTGGGATCTAGTCACACCCCTATTATCTATGGACTATGAAACTACTTCTGTCCTTTAATAAATTTTGTTTCTTTTGAGAGCTTATATCCCAATAATTGCTCATTTTATACTGTTACAAGTATCTATGCAAAATATTAACAGATATGCATAGAAATATCATATTATGTTCTCTGAGAGGCTGTTTCTGTAGCAAGTTATTTGAGGAATATGAACTCTGATGTCAGATTGTCTGAGCTTGTATCTGGGTCCCAGTAATTGTTGTCTGACTTTAGCAAGTTTATTTAATCTCTTTGTGCTTCAGTTTTATAACCAGTCGCATGAGGATAAAAAAAATATATACTAGCTGTAAAGATTGTTCTTAGGGTTATTGTTCTTAGGGTTAAGATAAGAAAATATAGATATTGACACATTGAATCTATTTTAGGAATGCTGACTTATTTTCTGTACCTATCAAGAAAAATTGAAGTAAAATGTATTGTAAATTCATTTATTCTATTTTCACATTGGAAAATTTAGTTTAAGGAAATGCTTCATTAGAATGTAAAGAATATGAAAGCAAGAGATTTTGTCTGATTTTTTTCACTGATACATCCTTGGTGATTAAAGCGCTCTCTGGAATGTAGAATGCTTCAGTGCTTCAAAGATGTTTGTTAAATGAACATTGCATTCATATACATGTCATATTACTCACAACATATAAACATTTCTGAGATTTTATAATTATATTCCCTTATAATATACAAAGAGAAAAAGTATCATAAACAATTTAAACATCTTAAACTACATCATGATTTTTATCCAAAACATGTATAACTTATATGACTTTATTATAGTTATTACCCCCCAGTTACAATATTAGGTTAACACTTTCTTTAAAGATAAGTAGAATATTATTTTTAAGTAGTTTTAAGTAGCATAGCTGGGTCCATAGTTAGATGTTTGTATCTATATTTTAATAATTACTTTTAAAAAATCAATAGAAATTTATAAGGTTAATATAATAACTATATGTTACACTTTTAAGGGAATCTTTCAATTGAGTAAACTATATAGAAGTCCACAATTTAATATATAATTTATTTTTCATATGTTTTCCAAAACTAAAATCACCAATAAAGCAATTTATTTACTGAATATGTTTAGAAAAAAGATTAATCAAAAGGACAACATGTTGTTTATACTTGATGAATATGAACTTAAAATGTGACTTACTTAGGAAATTGTGTGATCATCAATCAAAATGATTCTATACATTTTATTCCTTGAATATGATTTTTTAGAATATGATAACTGAGAATAATATCAGGCAAGTATTTGGGAGTATATGCACAGGAGTAATTGAAGTTTGCATATAAGAAATTTCAGGGATGGGGTTGAGAGTATTTGGTAAATAGAAGACCATATTTGATGGAAAATTTATAAAAGATTTTGCCTTCTGGCATTTTCTTACATTCTTAAGTAACAACAAAGGTGACCATGTAAAGAGGATCTAAGAAAATAACTGAACTAAATATTTGCAAAACAAGTTTATCCTAATTACAGGCATTCCTTGTTTAATTGTGCTTCACTTTATTACACTTCACAGATATTGCATTTATTACAAATTGAAGGATTGTAGCAACCCTGAATGGAAGCAGGTATATTGACCCCATTCTTCCAAAGCATTTGTTCACTTCATGTCTCCGTGTCACATTGGTAATTCTCACAATATTTCAAACATTTTCATTATTGTTATATTTGTTATGGTGATCTGTGATCAGTGAGCTTTCATGTTACTATTGTAACTGTTTTGGGGCACCACAAATCGCAAATATATTAGACAGCAAACTTAATAAATGTGTGTGCTCTGATCGCTCTACCGACTGGTTGTTCCCCTCTCTTCCTCGCCTTGGCCTCTCTATTCCAAGCGACAAATATTGAAATTAGGCCAATTAATAATCCTACAATGGATCTAAGTGTTCAAGTAAAAGGAATAGTTGCACATCTCTCTCTTTTGTCAAAAGCTAGAAATGATTAAGCTTAGTGAGGAAGGCATGTCAAAAGCCAAGACAGGCTGAAAGCTAGGCCTCTTAGGCCAAACAGTTAGTCAAGTTATGAATGAAATTTAAAGTACTACTCCAGGAGGACTTCTCTGGTGGTGCAGTGGTTAAGAATCCACCTGCCAATGCAGGGGGCACAGATTTGATCCCTGGTCCGGGAAGATCCCACATGCCGCGGAGCAACTAAGCCCGTGCGATACAACTACTGAGCCTGCACTCTAGAGCCTGCGAGCCACAACTACTGAGCCCATGTGCTGCAACTACTGAGCCCGCGTGCTGCAACTACTGAAGCCCGTGCACCGCAACAAGAGAAGCCCCCGCAATGAGAAGCCCGCGCACCACAACGGAGAGTTGTCCCCGCTCGCCTCAACTAGAGAAAGCCCACGCGCAGCAACGAAGACCCAACGCCATCAGAAAAAAAAAGTACTACTCCAGTGAACACAGGAATGATCAGAAAGCAAAACAGCCTTATTGCTGATATGGAGAAAGTTTTAGTTGTCTGGGTAAAAGATCAAACCAGCCACAACATTCCCTCAAACCAAAGCCAAATCCAAAGCAAAGCCCTAATTCTCTTCCATTCCATGAAGGCTGAGAGAGATGAGGAAGATGCAGAAGAAAAAGTTTGAAAGTAGAAGAGGTTAGTCATGAAGTTTAAGGAAAGAAGCCATCTCCATAGCAAAAATAGTGCAAAGTGAAGCTGCAAGTGTTGATGTAGAAGCTGCAGAAAGTTACTCAGAAGATCTAGCTAAGATAATTAATGAAGGTGGCTACACCAAGCAACAGATTTTCAAATGTAGACATAACAGTCTTATAGTAGAAGATGCCATAAGATTTTCATAGCTAGAGAGAAGTCAATGCCTGGCTTCAAAGCTTCAAAGGACAGCCTCACACTCTTGTTAGGGGCTAATGCAGCTGGTGACTCTAAGTTAAAGCCAGTGGTCATTTACCATCCTGAAAATCCTAGGGCCCTTAAGAATTATGCTACGGCTACTTGCCTTGCTCTATAAATGGAACAGCAAAGCCTGGATGACAGCACATCTGTTTACAACATGGTTTCCTGAATATTAAGCCCCCTGTGGAGACACACTGCTCAGGAAAAAAAAAGAAAGAGAAATGATTCCTTTCAAAATATTACTGCTCATTGACAAGGCATCTCATCACCCCCGAAACTCTGATGGAGATGTACAAGGAGATTCATGTTGTTCTCATGCCTGCTAACACAGCATCCGTTCTGCAGCCCATGAGTCAAGGAGTAATTTTGACTTTCAAGTCTTATTATTTAAGAAATGCATTTCATAAGGCTATAGTTGCCATGTATAGTGATTCATCCAACGGATCTGTGCGTAGTAAATTGAAAACCTTCTGGAGAGGATTTGCCATGTTAGATGACTTTAGAACATTCATGATTTGTGGAAATAGGTTAAAAATATCAGCATTAGCAGGAGTTTGGAAGAAATTTATTCCAATCCTCATGGATGACTTTGAGGGGTCCAAGACTTCAGTGGAGGAAGTAGCTGCAGATGTGGTGAAAATAGCAAGAGAACTAGAATTAAAAGTGGAGCCTCTTGAGGTTATGGGGAGGGGGAAGGGTAAACGGTGACAAAGCGATAAAGAGGCATGGACATATATACACTACCAAACGTAAGGTAAATAGCTAGTGGGAAGCAGCCGCATAGCACAGGGAGATCAGCTCGGTGCTTTGTGACCGCCTGGAGGGGTGGGATAGGGAGGGTGGGAGGGAGGGAGACGCAAGCGGGAAGAGATATGGGAATATATGTATGTATATAATGATTCATTTTGTTGTGAAGCTGAAGCTAACATACCATTGTAAAGCAATTATACTCCAATAAAGATGTTAAAAAAAAAAAAAAGTGGAGCCTCAAGATGTGACTGAATTGCTGCCACCTCATGGTAAAACTTTCACAGATGAGGAGTTACTTCTTATGTGTGAGCAAAGAAAGTGGTTTCTTGAGATGGAATCTACTCCTGGTGAAGATACTGTGAAGATTGTTGAAATGACAGCAAAGTGTTTAGAATATCACATAAGCTTAGTTGATAAAGCAATGACAGGATTTGAGAACATTGACTCAATTTTGAAAGAAGTTCTGTGGGTAAAATGCTGTCAAACAGCATTGCATGCTACAAAGAAATTATTCATGAAAGAAGAGTCTATCAATGAAGTGGCAGACTTCCTTGTTGTCTTATTTTAAGAAATTGACACAGTTATCCCATCTTCAGCAAGCACCCCTCTGATTAGTCAGCAGCCATCAACACCTAGGCAAGACCCACCAGCAAAAAGATTACAACTCACTGAAGGCTCAGATGATGGTTAGCATCTTTTAGCAATAAAGGATTTGTTAATTAAGGTATGAAATAACAGAAAAAAATTTTCTGCTTTTTAGAACTTACGATAATTACTCAGAATTTTTATTGTTTCATCACTTATCAAGATAATTCTTTCATGTAACCTGTAGTAACAACAACAGCAGTAATACCTTTTGAATTGTTCTTATAGAGGATGACTCCAGAAAAGAAACAGATAAAATATTAACTTACTTCCATAACTCTAAGGAGAGTGACGTCAAATATATATAACTGAACTGTGTGGTCTATTCAAGTAAACAGAGATACTTGAAAACTTATCTATTATTGCTTTTTTGCATATGGTTTCTATACTCTCTTGTCTTTTACTTTGTTTAAATTTTAAATTTTCTCATGTTCCTTTGGATAAATATGAGTATAGGGGGCTTCCCTGGTGGCGCAGTGGTTGAGAGTCCACCTGCTGATGCAGGGGACACGGGTTCGTGCCCCGATCCGGGAAGATCCCACATGCCGCGGAGCGGCTGGGCCCGTGGGCCATGGCCGCTGAGCCTGCGCGTCCGGAGCCTGTGCTCCGCAACGGGAGGGAGAGGCCACAACAGTGAGAGGCCTGCGTACTGGGAAAAAAAAAAAAAAAAAAAAGAATTAAAAAAAAAAATGTATACATATATATATATATTTATGTGTATCTATGTTTGTATACATATATACATTTTATATGTTTTTGTATATCTATGTGATCTAGTTTTATCTGTTTGCGGTGGGATAACTATTAATGTTCTGTCTGGATTTTACTTGTCTTAATATGTTACTTGCTATAAAAGCAGTGTAGGATGGTAAACCTTAGATAGCATTTGCAATGAAAATTTGATTGGCGCGTTTATTTTTTGTAAAGTGTATGGTAATCTCTACCAAAAATATCTGTATTTGACTTTATTTACTTTTTAAATGTTTTTAGTTCATTTTAATAAAGAGAATTTTTAAAAAACCACTGAAACCATAAAGTTACAATGTAAAAAGCAGTTCAAAATAGTAATAATATAAGAAATGCAATTCATCAGTTTGCAGGAGGTGAAAAATATTAACATGAATAATGTAATTTTAAATATTGTGACGGTAATTTAGAAATAAACAGATTAATTATAATCTTGGTCACAAAAAATACATTTTTATCATTGAAATATAATTGGCCAAGCATACTCTGGGGTTTTTCAGTACTTTAAAATAATTCTTAGGGAAATAAATAATTAGGAAGTTTGGTCAAATGAAACAAAGAAATCTAACTTTCAGGTGTTTCCTTGTCCCTAAGCTTATCTTTAAAAATAAGGATACATTTTTAACAATGTGCCACAGATTAATAAGATATTTGTTTGCACAAGTCCTAATCCTGAGAGAACCATGATGATAAAATATGGATTGAATATTATTTTGCCTTCTTAAATCCTATATTAATCACATTGTCTAAAATTAGAAAGGGAGAGATATTATTGGTAAGAAGTTTAAACATGCATAAAATTTATTTTATGCCTTTAAATTAGACAAGATTAAGTAACATGTTTATTTAAACATTGAATAAGCTGTAATAATTACAGAGTGCATGCTAAAAGCTTTGGATTGCTTTTCAAGTCAAGAATGACTTTGCCTGTTTATAGGATGACAATTGGCTTTCACTTTTAAACAATCACTAAACCAAGTTAAAAGGTGAATTAACAAAGCGCAGATAATAGAAAGTATTATAAAGTCTACACATCATTTCTGTTAAAAAAAAAGACCCCATTTATGTAAAAAGGAATTAAGGGAATTGGAAATGTTAGTATTAAAAAGTTCTAAACTAATAATAGAATACAGATAATCAGAGTTGACAGCATCTAGTTAAAAAGAGAACCATCCAAAATAGAAAGCATTGTTATGGCTACGTAGAATATTGGATTTTATTTTTAAAAAACCTCATTAACTTTATACACATTGACTTAATTTTTCTTATTTTAATTATCCAGAGGGTAGAAAATTGGAACAGACTCTCCCCAGCCACTTTGGGACACCTCATGCAGTCATCAGCTAATGTCTCAAAGACTGTCCTCAGCCCTATGTAATAACAGACAAAAGATTCAGAATAGGATAGCACATTTCTTAATATTCTTACAGGGAAAGTTATGTTCTCTAATGATTTATATTTTAAGCTTGTTTCTTTTTTTGTTTTGTCTTGAAAAATGCGTAAAAACCAGTATTATCTTATTCTCTAGTTTACTTTATTCTCTCCTTTACTTTATTCTTCCCCTCAATTTGGTGAGACCAGTTTCTTTAATCCTTCTGCAATGATTATTGCTTCCCAAACTATTCATTTTGAAGTCATAGAGTAAGAAAATTTTGTTAGTCATAATATTTTGAGTTTTATCTGTGGTGTTCAGAGTTTTGATACTCTATCATTTTCTTTCCAGGAAAAACTGATACCCTAATTCACCCTGGTTCTTAGCCACCCATCTGATCCCCAAGGAAGAATTTCAGCCCCAGCTTTCTCAAGGTAGGAAAAAGGATTAATATATCCACTTGGATTCTAGAATTGTGATTATTGGAAAACTTATCTAGACTCTTGATATGTTAATATAAACTTGATTGAGCATATGAATGTGATAAGATATAGTGTGTTTTCATGATGTTGTTTCATATTTGAAGCCAAAAGACCACTACAAAATACTGATGAGCTAGACAAAATCTTATTACCAGTTCTTATCAATCATGCTTAATATTTGTGTGAAAAAATATTTTAAGACTACTCTGCCATATCTTTGGTAAAGACTGAAATATTACATTTACAAACAAATTAAGGAGGTAAGTGTTAATCCTCTTCTAATACATGAACAAAGTTGATTTTGAAAAGTCATTAGGCACTATTTTAAAAGTCAAACTGGTATCATTGTGTGCTGAAGGAAATGGAATTGATATAGCGGCATGGCTGAAATGTTAATATTAGACTCAATGTCTCATACTTCTTTTGGCTAGTATGAATATAAAAATTCTTCAGGTAAGTCAAATTCTTCTGAGTTAATTCAGTGACTCCTTGGCTGCGTAAACTCTTTAACAGTCCTAAGTTTCCATTTATTTGGTCTATCAATCTTAATTATTATCTAAGGAGTTGTCTCATAACTGAGAATGTTTGTTTAATGATCATGTAATTTGGATAAGCGCGTTGTTTTCTTTCGCTTCACGGTTGGGGAGATTTTCACTAATGAAATTTTTTGGATTCTCGTTTTCTGTTTTCTTCTTATAGTAGTGGCTTATGGATTCTTTTCTATCTTTTCTTTATTTTGTAATGTGTTATTTTCATTGATCAGCAATAATATTTGTATGCAGACGGGGTAAGGGCTACTGAGTTTCATTCCTATCCCTAATATATCACCACTCATTATGTACCGACTGAAACCATTATAATAGAATGTTTCATGAAACACTCCAACTCTCTTTCACCTAAATGATTTTTTATTGGTGGGAAGGTTGTACTTTATAAGCCATAATTAGCAAATAGCATTTTATGTAAATAAAATGTTCTCTCTATGTATGTTACTTAAATGTATATCTAGAAAATAAATAATACAGCACCATTTTTGTATATCTTAGAAGATAATATTTACTATAATAAGTATCTAGATAAAAAGCCTAAACACTACTCTATAATTATTTTTACTAACGCATCTCTTATATTTGTATCTAAACAGGACAATTATAAATAATCCAATGAATACTATAAAGTATAGACTTCCTTAATTTTTTTCCAAATAACATTAGAATTTCAAGTTAGTCATAGCATTTTACCTCTCTAACATGTTCCTAATAACTTATTTAACAAAGAAAGAATTTGAGGCAGCATCAACTTATTCATTACTGTCTAAGCATTTATAGTTAACATACTGTATTCCAGACTTGGTGTGGGTAGTACAGGGATGACTAAATTGTAAAGCTTGCTAAATGAGTTTGTAATTTTCTTCTACAGGCTTCTAGACTCATCCAGTAATTTAAATGTAATCTGTATTTTTTATAAGATAATTAAAATACATTATAGCAATATAAGAAGGAACACAGGGTAAAGAAGATATGGGCTCTATTAAGCAGCTCGAAAGAACTTCAGTCACATTTTTTGGAGGTCGAGTCAAGGCTAACCATGACTCTGAAGACTCTCTATTGATGCCTAGATTAATGACAGGGTACTAGCAAGCTTCTAATGTTCATCCACTCTTTCAGCCATCCATGCATTTATTTAAGAAAAAAATTATGTGGCAGGCAATGAAAAGGCATATCTCTGTCTCTCTGTCTTTCGTTGGCAATCTAATCTCATAATAACATAACAGTGTGGTGAAAGTTATGAGAGATAAACGCACAGGACAGTTGCTGACAAGGACTAACACATATCTGATCGAGGCTTAGCTAAGGCAAGTCTTGGGCTAAATCAGGACAGGAAAATAGGAACTAATCCAAGCAGATGGAGAGGTGGCAAGAAAAGGTATGACATTCCCACGGGAGGGAAGAAACTCAGAAGATAGAAGTGCAAAGAAACATGGCCAACTCAGGAAACTAAAATTATTTTGGCATGCGTTAAGAGTAGGGAACATAAATTGAGCAGAACATAATGCCTCCTTCAGAGATGCTTTACTTTGCTTGCTTTAATGTCAGCCACCAGAGCTTTCTACTCCGCCTTACCCAGCTTAATTTTACCTCAGGAGACTCATTGCCATCCCCTACAACTAGTTCCTATTGGAGCCACCCCGTGCCAATGTCCCAAAGTTTCCCTGACTTTGGCGCTCAAGATGCCTATTTAGGTTATCAGTTTGTTCCTTCTCAATGACAAAATGTGCAGAGATCTTAGAAAATGGTGACCTTAATTGGTCACAGTAGTTTTGTTAAATTATAATGCTAGAACAATAAATCCCCTCTTGAAATGTCTATGCCCCTCTGAAGATAATGATACACTTACCTTTTCGGCCAAAACGAAAAAGGTCAACTCTTTTTTTAAAGTACAAGGCAAATCAAAGTACTCAATTATGGTGTTTTCAATGTTACCTCCATATATCAACTCTCTTTTTCTCCCTCTTTTTAAAATTATTTAACTCCTTTAAATGAATATTAGAGGTGAATCACAGGCTAGTCAAAATGATAATATGCTTATCATTATTATGTCTCATTTAATTTGCACAGAAAACTAGTGTATGGATAATAATATTTAATGAATAAAGAAACTGAGGCCCCAAAAGGACAAGTGACTTTAATGATGCCCAGCTATTAAATTAGAGGCAAAAATGAAACCCAGTTCTCTCTCACAACAAAAGCAATTTCTTTCTACTATTACATGTCTTTACTCCTTTTCCAAAAACTCTACTGCAAAACTTGTCTTGCAAATAGGAATTATGATTCCTTCTTTATTTGAATAAATAATTTATTCATTCTTACCCTAACAATATCTACTCATTTGTCTTCTAAATTTGATCTAGAAAATGAGAAAAACATTCTGGCAACTAATTATTTTAAACTCCTGGCAGAAAAGTTTTAGGAGCCACAATTCTGGCAAACTTGATGAGTTAAAAACAAAAGGCTTTTTTTTTTTTCTTTCTGCAATCACTTCAGCTGTGCTCTGTGGAACATTTGAGTCTCTTTAGTTAATAAGTATACCAGATAACGTCCTCCCTGCCTCTCCACCTTTGAACCCACACTGATAATCTTCTCAAAGGAGTTGACCCGCAAAGGCTAGTAGTAAGTGGTGTCTCTTAACCTCTGGCTTCCAGTCTGTCTGGCTATTGGGAAGCTGAGTGGGAGTTCAGATGTAGAAGGAAGAGAATAAGCTCAATGCATTTGTTCTCCAGCTCACCCTCGACTGAAGGGTGCAGCTGCTCTTAAAGTGGCCTCTCCACAGGATTCTCCTGTGAGTAACCACTCCCTCCCTCTAGCCTTCAGGTTTGAGGTAGTAACAGTTTTGCTCTCATTAACCAGATTACTGCAATATCCCTGTGTCATTTTTTACAACCTGTGCACACTCTTGTTAATTGTCAGTTTATTAAATTCTCCAGAAATTATGCTAAATTGAGTGTGTCATCATTTTTCTCTTAGGGACGTGACTGATAAAAATGACATGGCAGAAAATCTCACAACTTTCTGACTAGTTTCATATGTTAAAAGTCGTCTCTGTTGCTCCTTTGAACTCTAAAACTTTTATTCTTAGACATTTTAGGTGGGGAAGAGAGAAAAGGAAAAGGACAGATACGCTTCTCCAGTGGTGCCACAGTTTATTCTTGGTTGACTTTGTCTCCCGGTTTAATACCAACTGGCTGCTACAGATACCAGCTACATACTGGCCCTCTGATGGCACAAAGGTGTTAAAGCAATCTAACCTGGATGCACCTCTCACAGTCTATATCAAGTCAACAAACTGGTCCAGCAGACCTCGCTGCTGGGATCTTCCTGCCCAGCAGGTTTCTTTAGTTGATGCTCTCCCTATGCCCACCCTTGCTAGTTATGTGGGGAGAAATGCTCAAATCCTGTTTCGATGGTTTATGAGCAATGATTCCTTCTCTTGCCTTAGGCTTTTGTATATGAAGCCTGGAAAAGCAGGTAAACTCATTAGTTAGGATGACTTTAATAAATATCGAAAAGGATATTCTTCCCAGATAATTTTCAGGATAATTTCATTCTTTTGTTGTTGGGGGTAGGGGTTGGGGGATGTTTGAAGTCATTTTGTTTTCACATAGATCTTACTTTCTACTTTTGATGCGGTAGAAAAGGTCCCCCTTATCAAATCGTTATATCTACAAAAAACAGTCTCTCAAGAAGTAGTTATTAGACAAAAGACACATAAACTTCTTTCCAACAATGAGGTATGTAAACATGATACTTGATAGCCTGTTGAGTGTGGTGATTAATCAATCAGATGGCTAAGAACAAACTTTTATAGCAACGTCGTCGGATCAATATGAGTTGCAGGTGTATGGGAGGCTATGCTTTTCTTTAAGATATATATGAAATGTGTAACTGAATTGTTTCATAAGTGTTATATTTTTTTAAATGTATGTTTTCTCCCAAATTATGGAACTTAAAGCCACATTAGTGGTCCTCTTCTTACTGCAATTAGAGCAGAATTAAAACTCCTTAACTGATCTATCCCCTGCCTAACTTGCCACCATATCTCTATCATATAGCGCGTCAACTATACTAGTGATTCTTTCAGGTTAGTGAAAGAGCCAGGTTCTTTCTTCCTGAGATAATTTGCCCTACTTGGAATTCTTTGCGTATAAAACTGTGACCTGCAATGCTTACTTGGCTGGCCCTTAGTCACCTTTCAGATCTCACCTTATAAAGTACCTCTTCAAAGTGGCTTTCCAAGATTAAGGTGTCCAAAAAAACCTCCCACCAGTCACATGATTCTCTCTCAGAGTATTCTGTTTTCTCCCTTCATAATCCTTATCATTGCTTTTAACACTACATTGCCAGATCTTTCATAGCATTAGACTTCTCTATTTTATTCAACGTTGCATCCCTAAAGCGCCTAGTATGTGAAAGGTGTTCAAAAAGTGCCGGATGTGTGATTAAATCTAGCTCTTTGTTTTCAAATAAACAATAGAATTGGACTGTGGTAGACAGAATTAGATTCCACTCTAAGATTCTTTTTTCTATCAAGTTCTAGTGAAATGCTGTTGTAAGCTCTGGCATTTTAATGTTGAGAAAGTTTTATGCAGACACCATCGTTGTGTCTAAAATATTTTGTATTTGATTAGACTCCAGTGTAGTTTTTAATAAAACTATCACAGCTGTTTCACAATGTCTTTATTAATCTCATTAATTATGAGTTAATTCACATCTTCAGGAAACAAACACAAATAAAAGAATTCCCAGCAGAATGTTCAGTTGCAGTGTTAGCAAATACCAAAGAAATCAATCAAGACAGCAGTTTACTTAAAGCTTCATTTATAAAGGTATAATCAACCGCATTTCTTAATCCCTCTGTCAGGAAGAATAAATGTTCAATTTGTTTGCTGACCACTTACTCAAGGAACCAAACACCTGTACTGTGTAGATACAGCATTAATCATTCTACCATCCATCTACATCTTCTCTCAGTGTCTTTGTTTATCTTGCCTTTATCATTCTCAGCTAAACTTCTCAAGACTTTTTCTGTGGTTTATAAGAAAGTTTGTAATTGATGCAAACTATATATATATATACACACACACACTGAAACACACTAATGAGATCACATTTTTTTCCATTAAGGATATGTTCAAATTCAGTTTACTTATATTGGATACTTACACAATTATAGGTCATTTGGTTATTCTTCTATAAGTAAAAGAAGGCATTTAAATATTTGAAAATATATCACACACAAAATTCATTTTAATTTCTACTAGAGATAAAAAACGGAATTGAATAAAGAAAATTATAAGAAATGTAAATGAAGCCTCTGACCTTGAAATGGTAGAGGAAAAAAAACAGCTATAAAAACAAGGAAACAAAAAAACAAGCTATAAAACAATGAGGAAAACAATGAAATGTAGCACATGAACAGAAAGAGAGAACTCCGGGAGTTAATAGTGAAAAACAGACATGTTGGTAGCCCAGAATGTGTGAGATAAGGGAAGAAAGAAAAAAAGATAAGAATTAGGTAGATGGAAACTTAATGGAGAGGATAAGGAAGAAAGGAAATGTGGCAAAAATAGATCTGATCAGAAGCAAGAAGTAAAAACTGGTGAAGAGAAGAAGTAGAGGAAAAAGGTAAAAGTGTAAGAGAGAAAGTAATACAAAGAAAAAAAAAACCTACAGGAAACCAGGAAACCTACAGGGGAACTAAATGTAAAGGGAAACTGGAAAAAATGAAGAAACTATTTACCCAAAGAACAATTACATATCTTCATTCAGTAGGACCATTCTACTTTATATGCTGTAGGATAAATAGTCAAGTCCCTGATTACCACTGCAGTACTGGAGCCATAATCACAAATTCCTAGAGGAGCCTCACAAGCAGTACAATTAATGAGACATCTAGTAGAGAGGATATGCTTCCAGCTATAGTCACTTGATGCCATTGTAGGAATGGAGCCCAGTGCTTCCTGCTTTCAATAGTAAATGGGTGTGTTTGACATTTTATGCCAAAAAAATGTCAAATCTATTCCAAATCTATACTTCTCTTTTTCCTCATAAATAAAAAAAATGATTTTGAGGGGACAATAAGTAACCAACATTAGTAAGTATTTTCTCAGCTTTCTTCTCGGTTAGGATAGCTATGTGAATCAATTGTGAACAATGAGAGGAAATCAACTGTAGTGTGTTCTGAGATTGTGACAAAGCTTTTGCTGGCTTCATAAAGGATGGTCGATGTGGCTGTGTACATCTTCTCTGTATTTCTCTTCCTTACTTAATTAGGATGTGCTATTTGGAGCTGCAGTGTAGCCATCTTGGGTCCATTAGAATTGATATTGTTGACTGGCTCATTCAACATCAACAATCTCTTAATTCTGGACCTTTTTGTGAGAAAAATGAACTCTTTTTTTGGATAAGCTACTACTAGTCAATTACTCCATCAGTTGAAGCCAAACATACTCTAAATAATGTAGTAGAAATCTACAGTGTCATGTACAGACTATTAAGTGTTGCTCACAGTTTAGTACTATTTTTGACAAACTAAATATGTCTGCAAGATAGATCCTGACCATAGACAACAAGACTGTGACATATTTATTAATTTCGATGAATGAACCAAAATTTCCCGTTTTAAATGAATGTTTTACATTCAAAGAACTAAATTTATTCTAAAGAATGCTGCTTGGATATTTTTGTCCTTATTGAATATAGATTTCCTTGTATAACTAAGATTTTTCACATCTGTATAAATGTATTTTTCAAGTTTACCCTTGGCTTCACATGTTGTCCATACTGTCTCTTTTACTCTGTTTTCTGTTAGTTTACCTGTTCTGTGTCCTCTATGAAATTGGGATTCAGTTCTTATTTTAATCAGAATGTGAGTTCCCTAAAGAAGGATTCCCAGATGTTCCCCAAGTCCAGAGACAGTAGAGCGCACAGAACCAGGAGGACAGCAGGGTTATATGGGGAAGAGGCAAAGTGTAGTCATCATTAATAAAACCAGCACCCAGCATCTTGCAGACTACCCTGTAGGAAACCAAGGCCTTTCAGGAAATGGCCATGAGCAAGTGCCAAAAAAAGCATCAAACACTTTTTTCAGAATAGCAATAAGGTCATAAAGAATACAAAGTACCATCACAATAAAGAAGGATATGATGAGATAAGAACTTTGGGAACATTGGGAAGAATTTGAAGACCTTGCATGATACACAAAAAGAGATGTAGTCTGGAATAGATGTAAAACTGATCTGTAATTCCACTGGCCTAGGAAAGCAATAAGAAATTAAAAATTGTGCCTCTAACTATGAGTATGTTATAATATATATACTTATCATTTGGTTAGGTATATAATAAAATATACACAACCTCATCCTCTACTAGAAATTAAGTACTTATCAATATAATATTATTATGTACCCTGTGTTGAAGAACCCATGCCCCAAATTTCAAATATAGATTCATGAGTTGACAAAACTTACCTTATGTTTATAACCAAGATTCTGGAACCTAAAGTAGAAAGATATAGGCAGATAGCATTCTTGACAAAATACTGCCTTCACACAACTTATTTCTTTTGAGTGTTCTACTAATAGAGTAATTGATTATTTATGATGATATGTATGTATATTTATATATAATTTGATATATGATGGTATATAAATATACATGTATATATACCTGTAACTTCCATTGGTAATAAATAGACCTTTTTTTCTTTATTTCTATACACCATTCTAAAATGGTCTCTTAAATTGCATGTTACCTATTCTGATTTTTTGTTGTTGTTAGTGTTACATTTAATTTACAATAAAATTCTTGGGTTTTATTTTGTAATTTTCCTGAGCAACATCTCACAGTATGTAATTTTGTAGAACCTGTAAATTTGTGAATAGTTTCCTCAACATAGATAAATTCTTATTTCCTTACTGAATATCAGTTGAGTTGTTTCAGTTACACTTTGATGTCAGATAACATAATGAGTTAAGTGTTACTCTGCAGAACTTATTTTTGTATTTTCACGAGAATAATGACATATTTAATGGGAAAAAATCTCTTTCCCATGCTTGTTCTAAGTTGATAAATGCAGAAATTGTTCCCATGGTTTTGCAATTGTCAATATGTTTCCCTACTTGTCCACAAAGCAGCATTACAGCTAAAAGCCAGAATGCAGGTTATCTGTTTTCTTATGCTTATCCAGCTACAAAGATAAACAAATCTAGTATTTGTCCTTCACAGTTTTTACTGTCTCTCGTGTAACTTATGCATACTCAGAAAATAATCTAGAGGTATGTTTTCTGTAGTTCTACATAAACTCCCATGTACATAAATCCAGAATTAAATGAAAATATTTGAAAGAACAATTCATTGTATTTAGTGTGCTTGTCTGGTATCTATTTTCTCTCAGTCCCAAGGCCTCTTTTCCGAAGTCTGCTCTGTGATCATCAGGTTGAATTTGCACTACATTGCCCGATGCCTTCTTCTATGATTCTGACAGTTGGACACACTTGTGGGTGATTAGAATTTATGGGAAGAGAAGAAATCCTGTCTCCAGTCTCAGTCAGCATCACACCAGCTGTGAGAGCACAGCTTCCAGCTTCTTTTGTCACTGCTAGCAGCCGCTATGGTGTGGCTCTCAGAAGTACTTACATCACTCAGTCACATTTCTTGGTTGTTCTTAGTATCAGATGTTAGGTCTAAGCACCAACAGTGCTGTGGTCTTTTCAGAAATCTGAGCACTAGCTATGTGATATGTTCCTGGGACATCACATGGCATGATGATCAGTTCCTGTGGTCCATTTCTGCAGTCTGTGGCCCTACCCTTTCTGTTCTGTTTTCTCAGCCTAGAAGTGGTAACAGCTTCCTGCAGTTAATAATATCGAGGTTATATCAAGATTGCCTTTTTCATCTTCTAACTGTGCTAAATGTATAACTAATTCCCTTTTTCAAATCCTTTCCGTTTATATAGCATGTTTTTTTCTCAGCTTTAAAATATAAATGACAAAACTGTAAGATATTTCAAGTGTAATGTGATGATTTGATATACATATACATTGTGAAAAAACACCCCCCCCTCAAGTTTATTGACATAGTGTGGTTTAGATATTCTTGACTGAACCTTGAATTCTAAAGTATGTGGTGGAGGGAGTAGGCTTTATTCTTCACCCTTTAGCATACTAAGGGATCTAAGATAGCTGCTACTTCTGCTTATTAGATTCAACCATCCTGATGTCAGCAGTGTAGTAGACCAGCATGATCTATGGGATATCAAGGTGACTAGGATCTAGGCACACTACAGTATGGTAGAGAGTAGAAGGGCTGACATAGCCCTCAGGCAAGACTGAAAATACATAAGTTGGCTGCTGCAAGGTGAAACAAATGTTTTGCTAGCGCTTGCAAACTGATCTACAATGGGAATCTGCAAAGCAGATCCACCTACCAAACCCAGACCACTGCTTTTTTTTTACGTTTTATTGGAATACTGCCATACTTACTCATTTATGAATTGTCTATGGCTTATTTTGTGCTGCAGTAAGAGAGCTGAGTGATTGTGTTGGAGACCAAAAGGCCTGTAAGTCCTAGATATTTACTCTATGTCCCTTCACACAAAAGATTGCTGACCCCCTTTTGTTAGTTTCCTAGGGCTTCCATAACAAAATAACACAAATTTGGTGGCTTAAACAACAGAAATTTATCATCTCATCGGTCTGGAGGTTAGAAGTCTAAGGTCAAGTTGTTGGCAGTGCTACGCCTCCCCGAAGGCACCAGGAAAAGATCTGTTTCCGCCCTCTCACCTAGTTTCTGGTAGTTCTTTGATTTGTGGTAGCATAACTCCAATTTCATATGTTGTTTTTCCCATGTGCATGCCTTTGTGCGAATTTCTCATTTTTACAGGAATCCCAAACATACTGGAATAGGAGTCCACTCCACTCTACTCCAGTATGACCTCATCTTAATGAATTGTATCTGCTACAACCCTATTTCCAAATAAAGTCACATTCTGAGGTACTCAGGGGTAGGACTTCATATGAGTTTGGGTGGGGGGGGACAGTTCATCCCATGACACACCTGGTCCAGAAAAATCATGTACTAAATCGATAAAGGCATGCTGCATTCCAGAAGCCATATTGAATTGTTTCTAAAATTTACCACAATTGGAAAAGCAGCTGCAATTTATGTTACTCCCTGTTTAAGTTTACACTAATCCACAATCATTCCTCAAGATCCATTCACCTACAGCAAAGTCAAAGGAGCAATTTAAATAAAGCTGTAATATGAACCCCTGTTCTGCTTCTTCTTTGATGGCAGCACTAAGCCCTGCAATTCCCACTGAGATGTGGCATTGCTTTTTCTTTGCTATACTAGTAAGGAGAAACATTTCCTGAGACTTCTGTGAACTATTTTCTACCAAAAGTTACTACACAGGTAAGAGAACCTAATGTAGGTATTTTCCATCTCCTCATTCTCAGTTGGTGTGTGTCTTCAGATCTGAAGTGAGTCTCTCGTAAACAGCATATATATGGGTCTTGTTTTCTTTTAATCCCTCAGCCACTCTATGTCTTTTGATTAGAGCTTTTAGCACATTAACATTTAAAGCAATTATTGATAAGTGTGTACTTATTGCCATTTTGTTAATTTTTTTTCAGATTGTTCTTGTAATTCTTTTTTGTTCTTTTCTTCTTCTTTTGCTCTCCTCCCTTGTGATTTGATGACTATCTTTAGTGTTATATTTGGACTCCTTTCCCTTTTTTGTTGGTTCATCTATTACAGATTTTGTGTTTGTGGTTACATGAGGTTTATATATAGTAACCTATGTATATATGGGATTATTTTAAATTAATGATCTCTTAAATTCAAATGCATCCTAATAACCCTGAATTTTTATTCCCCCATCCCATGTTTAATTTTTCTGACATCATATTTTACATCTTTTTGTTTCCTATATCCCTTAACTACTTATTATAGCTATAGATTATTTTACTTTTGTCTTTTAACCTTCCTACTAGATTTATTAGTAGTTCATTTACCACCTTTACCATACATTTACTTTTACCAATGAGATTTTTCCTTTCATAATTGTATATTTCTAGTCATGATCTTTTCTTTTCCATTTAGAGAAGACCTTTTAACATTTAGAGAAGACCTTTTAACATTTCCTATAAAGCTGGTTTAGTGGTGCTGAACTCTTCTAGCTTTTGCTTGTATGTAAAACTCTTTATCTCTCTTTCATATCTGAATGACAGCCTTGCTGAGTATTCTTTGTTGTTTTCTCCTTTCATCACTTTAAATATATCACGCCATATAATTTATATTTTTGAAGAGACTGACATCCCCTTCAAATAAACTGAAAACTGGGTAAGAGGCTATATCTGCCCACTGTGATGATTCAAATAAAGTTACTGTCCACCAAATCCAGGGTTGGTTTGTGTTACATAGATCAAGTAATGCTTTAATAGGCTGCCAATCTACTTCAATCTTGGAATCCTGAGATTAATTAATTAATCCTGAGATTAATTAATCCTGAGATTAATCCTGAGATTAATTAGCTGAAGATCCATGAGATTCAAAACATTCTTAATTATATTCTTGTTTCTAATGCCCATTGTAGATTGTGTGCACCCCTTCTTCTTTAGCATGTAAATGTTTCCTCAAGCATGTTCCATTCTGGAACGTGTTCCATCCTTCCTCCTCACCATAAAAAGAAAGCCCATCTCAGTGGTGTCATTTCTACCATCTTCCCCAGCCTGCACAGGACTGCTGCCATCATGCGTTTCACCGATGCAGCCCTTCCCATTCAATCCCGTATTATCAGTGCCTTAGGGAAGGTGTCCTTTTGATCCTCTTTTGCTCTCTAATTAGGGAGCAGATGGCACATGATACATCCATCCCTACATTCCTGTTTTCCTAAGCTTTTGGATTTTTTTCCCTCTGTATTATGTTAGAGAATTTCTGATACTTCAGCCTCACTGAATGTTGGCAACAGTTAAGCCCAAATTTCAGTCAACAAAGCAAACAAATCATTAGAGCAGATTTAACATATTAAACTCAGAATCTCTGACAAGTATGCCAAATCAACAAATTTGGCCCCATCCAATTATACATTTTGTACTCTTTCAAAATACATCCTTAGAGTTTATTCCCACTCATGTTCTGCAGGCTGCCATAATATACATGAACAAAATCTAAGCCCTTTTGTTCTAGTAATACCTTTTCTCCCTTTATTATTTCCTTAGTAGTTGTAATGGTAACTGCTTCCAGCAGTTATTAATCTTTGGGTTATTTCATCATTCCCCTTTTGCTTTCCAACATCATCTATTTCACCAACTTACTATATGAAATTCCCTCTATTTGACATACCTGTTCTTTACATTTCCTGGCAGGACACAGACTAATTGAGTTACAGATGAACATGTCCAGATTGGACAAATTGAAATAAAAATAATTTGGAATATGCTAAAATAGTCTTGGTCTTAGTGATATTGTTTTTAACGTTTGTATCTAGAATTTTCTATTTTGATAGGCAAATTAATTCAATAACAATAGCTTAACAGTGAAAATGAAAATTGGTTTCAGCCAGTTCAATTTACCATCACAATAAAAAAACGTTTTCTGATTGAAAAGGTTTATTTCCCATTATTAAAACAATCACATATTAAACGTTTTAAAATTCTAATATTCTGCTTATTTATATTCCTTTGAAATTTCTAATCATTACTTCTTTTCTGCCCTTTGGATTTCAATAGATGAAGCATACACAAATCACAGGCATCTCTTTGAATATTTGAGCACAGCTATTGTCTAAAACCTTATTCTTCCTCTCATAGCTCTCAATGTTTTAGATTGCTTCAATGGAAACATTTCAGCTTATCGATCTAAAAAAAAATCTGATCCACTTAACTGAAAATAAATTTCTATTCTATAGTGCTAGAAATTTCTGACCACAACTCCTGCAACTTGTCTACCTCTTGAGGAATATTTATTCAATTATCTTCTTTTTGGGTGACCCAAATGTTTTGGAACTAGGTAGTGTGATGTCTTGAACCATACTGTGAATGTACTAATGACTGTTGGGAGCTCAGCTGAGCTGGAGAAAGCTGAGGTGCCAGGCGTCAGAGGTGGGGATAGAAAGATAGGCAGGATGTTCTACTTCCCCTGGATGATTTTTCAGTACAGTTGAAGATGTAAACTCTACAAAATCTCATGAATAAACTTCAAAAACAATCAGTAATAAGAAGAAAATAATAATCTTAATAAATTACAGATATGAATATGATACTTTTCTTCATAAAATCTTTCAGTGTCTTCCCATTGGCCTCGGGGGAAAAAAAATAAAACAATTTCCTCAGGTGGCTACGAGGGCCCTCATGTCCCAGTCTTGGCTCTGCTACGGTCCTGCCACTTTCCAGTCTTTGTCTTGTGCCTTGTGCTCCAGCCTGGAACTTCTACCAGTTCTTACGGTGCATGGGCACCTCTCCTCTCTGGGCCTCGTCTGGCTGACTCACCCCTATCCTTTGCTTGGTTGGCACCACGTCACCCATCAGTTCTTAGCTCGATATCCATTATGACGTAGATTCTCTTTGCTTCCTTGAGTAGATTAATTGAAATCATGTTAGGCTCTCAAGGATATAACTTCACGAATGATGATTTTAGTTATAAGTTTAGTGTCTGTTTTCCCAAGCAAAGGGTAAGCTCTATGACAAAATGGTACTTGTTTTATCTGACAAAAACATGAACTGTGATTGCCATGTATGTTGAGTGCCTCTCAAAGAGCCGGGATCATTTTAGACCAAAAACATATGTGTTGAATAAATGAATATTTATTTAGTAGAATGGATGTGGGCATAGTTTTGGATAATAAGAGATGAAAATTATTAGTAATTTAGAACAGAGGAGCTAAATTTGAAAGGTGGTTTTATTGGGAAGGTGGTGTATATGTTGAAACAAGAGAGGTAAGGAAAAGAATGCCAGAAAAGTTGGCCTTTTCCCTGAAACAGGTGCCATCTGGAGAGGGAAAACAGTGAAGAGAGAATAAAAGTACAGTTTTCATTTTGAAGACTGATGCATTATTAGTGTTTACATGAATGAGTATATTTAAACTTCCATCCACTGTGATCTTCTGCTTTATAGATTTTCTAGATAGTCCCATACCTTGTATTTCTCTGATTTTTTTCTTTGAAATTTCTTTCTGAAATCTAAGGTATTATATTTTATTCTATGGCTGTTCTTGATAAAAAATATATGATACCATTTATTTAATCGACATCCCATTTATTTAATCGACATTTTCATTTGGGTACAGAGTTAGCAGTTCTGCTTACTGCTCTTACTTGTTATAAACAAGGTCATTACTGGCACTTGGTTAGGTGATTCATCTTTGCTGTGAGGAACTTTCCTAGGACCTAGAAGACAATTTGCATTCTTGACCTCTGGGCACTGCTTGCCTTTCACTTTGCAGTCCTGATAACCTCCAAATTCATACATTTGCAAACAATCCCAGTCACCCAGACCCCCAGAAGAATGCGAAGTGTTGCCTTCTCCCACTTGGGTACCATTTAACTTTTAAAGTAAGTAGGGAAGTAAATTCAAGCAAATGTTTTGATACCATTTTATAGTAATAAATCTATTTAGCTGAGCATTTTTATCTACATGGGGACCCCTGTGGATACCAAAATTTGCAAATGCTCAAGTCTCTTATACGAAATAGCATAGAAGAGTTACACCCCTCTGCCTACTCTCCCACACCCCACACCCCCTTTCCTCTATCAGGGATGCAGAACCTGTGGATAAGATGGGCCTACTGTATAGCTATGTGTTTTCTTGACATACATTTTTTTAAATAGTGTTAGGAAAATAATAGCAATATCTATCTGACCAGTCAACTTACTAAGAACACTTGTATTGTTAGCATATATATTTTTCCAGAGAAGCGTGGGCCTCATTTACAGACAGCATTACTCTATGTTTATTTACAAAATAATTTAAAGCTAAGAGAAAATTAATCAATGATAGCATTTTTCAATGAGAATAAATTTTAGTGCTCATCTAGCTGATTTTATTTATTTATTTATTATTCTTTTTTAACATCTTTATTGGAATATAACTGCTTTATATTGTTGTGTTTGTTCCTGCTGTATAACAAAGTGAATCAGCTATATGTATACATATATCCCCATATCCCCTCCCTCTTGCATCTCCCTCCTACACTCCCTATCCCACCCCTCTAGGTGTTCACAAAGCACCGAGCTGATCTCCCTGTGCTACGTGGCTGCTTCCCGGCATTGTGATCAGAAAAGATACTTGATACACTTTCAATTTTCTTAAATTTACCAAAGCTTCATTTGTGACCCAAGATATGATCTATTCTGGAGAATGTTCCATGAGCAGTTGAGACGAAAGTGTATTCTGTTGTTTTGGGATGGAATGTCCTATAAATATCAATTAAGTCCATCTTGTTTAATGTGTCATTTAAAGCTTATGTTTCATTATTTATTTTCATTTTGGATGATGTGTCCATTGGTGAAAGTGGGGTGTTAAAATCCCCTACTCTTGATTTCCCCTTTATGGCCTTTAGCATTTGCCTTATGTATTGAGATGCTTCTATGTTGGGTGCATAAATATTTATAATTGTTATATATTCTCCTTGGAGTTATCCCTTGATCATTATATAGTGTCCTTCTTTCTCTCTGGTAGTAGTCTTTCTTTTAAAGTCTGTTTTGTCTGATATGAAGATTGTTACTCCAGCTTTCTTTTGATCTCTATTTGCTTAGAATATCTTTTTCCATCCTCTTACTTTTAGTCTATATGTGTCCCTAGGTCTGAAGTGGGTCTCTTGTAGACAGCATATATATGGGTCTTGTTTTTGTATCCATTCAGCCAGTCTGTGTCTTTTGGTGGGAGCATTTAATCCATTTACATTTAAGGTAATTATCGATATGTATGTTCCTATTACCATTTTCTTAATTGTTTTGGGTTTGGTATTGTAGGTCTTTTCCTTCTCTTGTGTTTCCTGTCAGAGAAGTTCCGTTAGCATTTTTTGTAAAGCTCATTTGGTGGTGCTGAATTCTCTTAGCTTTTGCTTGTTTGTAAAGGTTTTAATTTCTCCGTTGAATCTGAAAGGGATCCTCGCTGGGTAGAGTAATCTTGGTTGCAGGTTTTTTCCTTTCATTCCTTTCAATATGTCCTGCCACTCCCTTCTGGCTTGCAGTTTCTGCTGAAAGATCAGCTGTTATGCTTATGGGGATTCCCTTGTATGTTATTTGTTACTCTTCACTTGATGCTTTCAATTTTTTTTTTCTTTGTATTTAATTTTTGACAGTTTGATTAATAATGTGTCTTGACCTGTTTCTCCTTGGATTTATCCTGTATGGGACTCTGCACTTCCTGGACTTGACTATTTCCTTTCCCATATTAGGGAAGTTTTCAACTATAATCTCTTCAAATATTTTCTCAGTCCCTTTCTTTTTCTCTTCTTCTTCTGGGACCTCTATAATTCGAATGTTGGTGCACATAATCTTGTTCCAATGGTCTCTGAGACTGTCCCCAGTTCTTTTCATTCTTTTTTATTTATTCTGTTCTGCGGTGGTTATTTCCACTATTTTATCTTCCACGTCACTTATCCGTTCTTCTGCCTCAGTTATTCTGCTATTGATTCCTTCTAGAGAATTTTTAATTTCATTTATTGTGTTGTTCATCATTGTCTGTTTGTCATTTAGTTCTTCTAGGTCCTTGTTAAATGTTTCTTGTATTTTCCCCATTCTACTTCCAAGATTTTGAATCAACTTTACTATCATTATTCTGAAATCTTTTTCAGGTAGACTGCCTATTTCCTCTTCATTTGTTTGGTCTCGTGGGTTTTCACCTTGCTCCTTCATCTGCTGCATACTTCTCTGTCTTCTCATTTTGCTTAACTTACTGTGTTTGGTGTCTCCTTTTTGCAGGCTGCAGGTTTGTAGTTCCCGTTGTTGTTTGTGTCTGCCCCCAGTGGGTAAGGTTGGTTCAGTCGGTTGTGTAGGCTTCCAGTGGAGGGGACTGGTGCCTGTGTTCTGGTGGATGAGGCTGGCTCTTGTCTTTCTGGTGGGCAGGACCGCATCCAGTGGTGTGTTTTGGTGTGTCTGTGAACTTATTACGATTTTAGGCAGTCTCTCTGCTAATGGGTGTGGTTGTGTTCCTGTTTTGCTAGTTGCTCGGCATAGGGTGTCTAGCACTGGAGCTTGCTGGCCATTGAGTGGAGCTGGGTCTTAGCATTGAGATGGAGATCTCTGGGAGAGCTCTTGCCAATTGATATTATGTGGGGCCGGGAGGTCTCTGGTGGACCAATGTCCTGATATCAGCTCTCCCACCTCAGAGGCACAGGCCTGACACCCGGCCAGAGCACCAAGACCCTGTCAGCCACACAGCTCAGAAGAAAAGGGAGAAAAAGAAAGAAAGAAAAAGAAAATAAGATAAATAAAGTTATTAAAATAAATTTTAAAAGTAATAAAAAAAAAAGAGAGCAACCAAACCAATAAACAAATCCACCAATGATAACCAGTGCTAAAAACTAAACTAAGATAAACATAAAAATCAAAAACTGGTCAGTCGCATACAGAAATCCACAATTCTACAGTTGCTCCCAAAGTCCACCGCCTCAATTTTGGGATGATTTATTGTCCATTCAGGTACTCCACAAATGCAGGGTATATCAAGTTGAGTGTGGAGATTTAATCTGCTGCTCCTGAGGCTGTACAGAGAAATTTCCATTTCTCTTCTTTGTTCGCACAGCTCCTGGGGTTCAGCTTTGGATTTGGACCCACCTCTGCATGTAGGTCGTCCTGTGGCATCTCTTCTTCCCACGGACAGGAGGGGGTTAAAGGAGCAGCTGATTTAGGGGGCTTTGGCTCACTATGGAGAGAGGGATACAGAATGCGGGGTGAGCCTGCGGCGGCAGAGCCTAGCATGACGTTGCAGCAGCCTGAGGCGTGCTGTGTGTTCTCCCGGGGAAGTTATCCCTGGATCAAGGGACCCTGGCAGTGACGGGCTACACAGGCTCCTGGGAGGGGAAGTTCTGGAGCTCGTTTAGGCGGTGGTCTGAATCCCCTCTCCTCGCACACCCAGAAACAATGGTCTCTTGCCTGTTAGGCAGCTCCAGACTTTTTCCTGGACTCCCTCCCGGCTAGCTGTGGCGCACTAGCCCCCTTCAGGCTGTGTTCACACAGCCAACCCCAGTCTTCTCCCTGGGATCCGACCTCCGAAGCTGGAGCTTCAGCTCCCGGACCCCCAGCTCCCGGACCCCACCTGCCCCGGTGGGTGAGCAGACAAGCCTCTCAGGCTGGTGAGTGCTAGTTGGCACCGATCGTCTGTGTCGGAATCTCTCCGCTTTGCCCTCTGCACCCCTGTTGCTGCGCTCTCCTCCGTGGCTCTGAAGCTTCCCCCCCACCCCCCATCTCCGCCATTGAAGGGGCTTCTTAATGTGCGGAAACTTTTCCTCCTTCACAGCTCCCTCCCCTAAGTGCAGGTCCCGTCCCTATTATTTTGTCTCTTTTTTTTTCTTTTTTCTTTTGCCCTACCCAGGTTCGTGGGAGTTTCTTGCCTTTTGGGAGGTCTGAGGTCTTCTGCCAGCGTTCAGTAGGTGTTCTGTAGGGGTTGTTCCACATGTATTTTTGATGTATTTGTGGGGAGGAAGGTGATCTCCACGTCTTACTTGTAGGTCCTCTCCTAGCTGATTTTAAAGATGATAAAATTTTAAACAAGCATTTATCTGATGCCGTATTATATCCATTAGACCGTTTCTGTGCATTTTTGGAAATAATTTTATATTTGTATGTATATTGTATGAACTGTGTAAATTCACTGGAATATTGCAAACACTCCCTGTTTTATTTTAGATATATTTTTGTATATGCTAATAGTATCTTATCTAATTCCTCTACTTCCTTTTGAGAACTATCCTGTATCTCCGTTGTTTTTCTTTCTTCTACATTAATACTACATTTTATGTTCCACTGTATTTTATAAAACTGTTTCATCTCAGCAGTTTTTTGCTTTCTCCTCAGATTTCACCTTAAGGCCTTTTTGAGCAATAGAGTTTATCTTGCCGATCGATAACTTACGGTTTTCATAAAAAGCACTCTGTTCTCATCCAGGAGCTCATTGGTCTGCTATCATAAAAACAACAATCGAAAAAAAAAATCCACTTTTTGAAATAATGTGGTATTAATGTCATTTCCTGTATCATTCTTTCTTTTTCAAAGTTATGGCCATAAATTTCAGTCAGCACTCTCAAACTACTTTAAAAAGTTCAACAGTTACAAGAAAATGTTTACAAAGCCCAAAACTAATATACAGAGATACATTATGGACATTTTATTGTTTTATTGTCCTTAGAAAATAATCACATTATATAAATGCATCAGTACATATCTATTATACCATTTAGTTTTATATAAAATATATTTATGAATGTAGGATGTATTAGGAACATACATAAAGTATCACCTTAGTTTCAATATTTTAATAATATTTAAGATATTTACTTTCCAAAAAATAAAGTTCCCTCAAAATATGGAATAAAGGAATCCAAAATGACTAGATCTTCAGTAGTTTTGCTGTGTCAAGGGAGAAGAATCATCTAGTATCTATTTGATTCCAGTTCAAAAGCTTAGAGTTACATGGCTGTCAAGATTTTCCTTATCTGATATTGTTCTTGCCTTACAATTGTTTTAGGGGAGGAAAGATAATTTCCCCTCAACTGTTTCATGTTCTCAGCTGAGACTCCTGTGATAAAAGACAGACTAACAAAAAAAAAACAAACAAAAATTTATTATCATATATACTTCATGTGAACATGGGGAATACCCAGGAAAAAATAAGTAACTTCCAGAGGTGGCTTAGAATTCAGACTTAAATACCATCTTAATAGGGTAAGGGGAGAGGGATGTAGGTCTCTTAGAGGAAAGTAAATGATTTTTAGGAAAGTTGAGTGGACTCAGAAGAATAGATGGAAGTTACTATAATTTATTAAAAAGTCTCTTTGGGTGTGATATCCATTTCTGGTCTCCTCTCCTGTAATGAGTCAGTCTTCTCTGGATGTTGAAACTCCTGGGGAGGGGTTTATGACAGTTAAGTTCCTTTTGGAAGATCTGTCTTTAGGCAGATAAAGGGTGTTCAGAGAAATCCTTCCCCTGCATTTGCTGTATTTCAAGTGCCTACAGCTCAAAATCATCAGTACATGAACGTGGCATATTTTGTGATGGCATGTCTTGAACTCCTACAGGCATATTTTGGGGTGGCATATTCTGCTACCCTTCGTAGTAATATGGAAAGTATATGATACATGAACATGAAAAGTGTTTGAAATTCAGATTTAGAGAAGAAATAGCTGACTGCCTAGCAATGTAAATGTAATCAATGTTTAATATTATATTATAAAATTCATTGATGAAATCTAGAAAAATAATTATCATTTATATTTAAAATAAAATTTGTATTACTTTTAAATTAATGATTCTTATAAAACTTATACATTTTATGGACTACAATTTACAGTTTTCTTACTTGAAATTTAAACACTGGGAAGAGGCTGATTTATTTATTACATATAATAAAATGTATAATTTATGTACAGCCCAAGTCAGCAATGCTTTGGTTATTTTTACTTTTGCTTATTTGTTGTGGTGATATAATCATTATATTAAAAGACCACAGACTAAATGCAAAACAACTAACCGTTCTAAGCAAAGACATTCGCAGACCAGCTTCATTCCTTCTGACTCCTGAACAAAGCTGCCTGAGATATTCACTTGTTTGAACTGCCTCCAAGAGGTTACATGGTTCCCATGGGGGGCTTGTGCCTTAGCCCGCAGCAAGCTAATAAACCTAACTCAGATGAACTGTAGGTCTGCTTTTGGTGATCTTTGATTTGTGAACTTCAGTAGGCCATTCAGTCATCAAGAACTTAACTGCTGGAGTTGACTTCATGTTTTCAAATACTGCACTCATTCACCCTGTACCATGAGAGAAATAGACTTCTTCCCTTCTACTTTTAAGCCACTAGGTTATAGTTTCTATTGGGTTGGCCAAAATGTTCGTTCGGGTTTTTCCATAATATCGTACAGAAAACCTGAACAAACTTTTTGGCGAACCCAATATTAGTAATAGTAGCTTAGCTTAGCCTAAGTATGTGTATGTGTGTGTATATTAATATATATATACATATATTAAATCCAAAGACAGAGCAACCCATTACTCCACAGAATTTATTAACAAAATAAATAAAACAAATTCCTTTCTAAGTCCTCTTAATTCCTGATACGCTGACAGTTGAGTATCCAAACAAAAAGAGACAAAAACAACAATCAAAGTAACCCCAAAAAATATATATAGAAAAAATGGAAAATTTTCTCTTGTGTAAAATGAACAAAGTAGAGAAAAGTGTTTAAAAAAGGAACCAACTAAATGGAAATTATTTTTAATTATTACTTATATATTGTTATTAAGGTTTAGTTTTCCTCAGCATATTTTATACAGTCAATTCTTAATACAGTTTGGAATTTTTGTTTTCACGTGTAATGTCATTTATTGACTCTCAGTATTTTGGTAGCTATGTTTTACAAGCATCATATTTAGTGTTTCAGATTATATTTTACATGGATTCATCATAATCTACTGTACAGTTCCTCCACTGTAGTCTTTTGATTGCTTCTAATTTGTCATTATATTTAAACATTTGAAAAATTTTGCACATAACATTTTATACAAATTTTCTCAAGGTAGGATCTCAGGAAGTGAAATTGTTAAATGTACACACGTTAAAGCTATTGTTGCGTATCACCAAACTGCTTTTTAAAACTGTTGTACCAATTTATATCCAAAGTTCTGTATGATAGTACCTATTTTTCCATACTCTAGACTTTCATTGATTTTGTCATATTTAAAAATGATAACAGAAGAGTTAAAGACAGTCGTCTTTTGTGTTCACTTATGTTTACCCTAAAGCTGGCAAGTAATAAGAGCTAATTAAATATGTGAATTAATGAAAAAATTCCATTTTCATTGTTAATAGGTATCTTTTCTTATATTTGTGTCAGTCATTGGCATTTATTTATTTTTAATATTTATTCTTATATTTACTCAGTTACATTGTAAAACAAAGACTATCAGGGAAAAAAGTAACCTCAGAATTTTTTATTGTCAGGAAAGGGAACACATACTAGTGAAGAAAAATTCATTGTGTAGTTTGCCAGGGGAAAAATTAAGGGGATGGTAGATACTAAAAAGAAGGGGGAATGACTCATTAAGGATAAAAGAAAATATCTAAATATGTCAGAATGAGTCCATAGATCTGTACACAATTGGCTAAAATAAATTCCATTGCCTTTTGGTCAGGGTGTGTCTACAGTTAGGTCCAGAAAGCGTGTAGCACAGAGGTCACACAAAGTACATGGTCTTCCTCAGTTACGGCAGGTTCGAACTAGCTTTGCTAAAATACAACATCCAGTTTGGAATCTCCCAAGGCAGTGCTAACGTAAGTGAAGACGTTATATAATATTTTGGAGACGTAGTGTTTTGATGTTAACTCGAAATAGCTATATACTAATTAATTCATTAATTAAATCTACTGTTGCTTAAACTGGATTGAAAGACTTCATCTTCTGTTGTTTTTATTAATGTAAAAAAATTGTGTGTGTGTATATGTGTTGCATTCTATCAGTAGATGAACATATTAGCATTCTTCTGTGATTTAAGTCTACTTCTTTTAGGCAGGAGATAAAGATATTACACACCCATATTTTAAAAGGGCCCAGCATTTCAGATTTTAAGCCCCAAACAAATTTTGTTACATATTCAGAATGGAAGTCATACACGCGGGCGTACACACACACACACACACACACACACACACACACACACACACACACACACACACACACACACACACACACACACACACACACACACCCTTATTTGAATTGCAGTGAGGTTGAAATGGGGGAAGAATAACTTTTCCAAGTAATGGAAAAAGTGCTGAATTGAGTTTGTTAGTTTCTCATTTGTTTACTTTTGTATACAACTCGCATGACTATGGACTATGAATAGACAATTGGCATGAGGTTTTGGTAACTCAGGCCTTTCCTTCATACCACAGGCCCACCAGTTTATTCAGCAATAATATGGGGCTAACCCTTTCAATAAAAACTAAATGGGTTAACATATATAACTGCTCAGAATAGTACTTACCATTCTTGTTTTTATCATTATTCTATTTCAAAATTGTTGCTCATATAGACCTTGATATTTGCACATTGAATTCCCTTAAGCGTTTCAGTTAGTTGAAATTTCTCAGACTCTGATAAACAATTTGCCATTATTGATATATATTGTTGATGAAAATTTTTATATTTTTGATGACTTCTTGTTACTTTATTTGGAAGTTTGTTAAGAGTGTATCATAGCCTGCCAATGCAGGGGACACGGGTTCGTGCCCCGGTCCGGGAAGATCCCACATGCTGCAGAGCGGCTGGGCCTGTGAGCCATGGCCGCTGAGCCTGCGCGTCCGGAGCCTGTGCTCCGCAGCGGGAGAGGCCACAGCAGTGAGAGGCCCGCGTACCGCAAAAAAAAAAAAAAAAAAAAAGAGTGTATCATAGTTGTTAGCCTGCTGTCATTATACTTGAGAGTTGAATTTTATTAATTCTCCAAAGTCATATATGTAAATGCAGAAAATCTGAGAAATCCAAAGAAGCGAAAACAAAAATAAATAGCTCACATCTTTATCACTGGAAAGTAACCCTAAGAAACTTTCAAAGTCACCTTTTTCAATATCCTCTTACAGATATAATTTATACAGTGAATTGTATAACTATTAATTTTCAACATATTGTTTTTTTCCCCACTCAGCTTTATACTGAATGTCTCTTTTTATCATAATAAAGAGTTTAGGTTTCTGGTAAATATTCTATGCCTTGATTTCTCACAATATTGAGACCACAGTGGGTTTTATGGATGAACCAATAAAGAAATAAAGGACCTCATACTTCTCCTTGCTCCTGTCTGTCCAGTCCTCCAGATATCCTTTACCATGTTTAACTTTTCCTAGCCTTTAATCAACTTCTGATTTAATTTATTTACTATGATTGTTGTTTACAGTTTCTCTCTCTCAGACTGTAAACTTTGCAAGGGAGACAAGATTGGATTTTTTCATTGATTTCTTCTTGACTACCTGAAACAGTGCTTGGTACATAGTAGCCATTCAGTAAATGTTTGTGGAATAACCAAATGGATCATTTCAAAAAATAGTAAACACCTTTCAGTTAATTAAGCAAGAACTGTAAATCTGTTGAGATACTTGCATAGATGGGATGCCAGGTAACCAAGTCTAAGAAAAGACAGGAAGTAAAGAAGCGTCTGAGGGCATGAGGAGGGGTGCATAAAATGCAGCATCTGTCTCAGAGTGAAGACGGTCTGCATGACGGTAGCCGTTACTCCTGTTACCACAAAGCTGCAATTGTTAATTTCCAGCCTAGTCCTGGCATTGTTGGCTAGAGATTCAGAGTTCTTTGAGAGATTGCTAGCTTGGGGAGACTCAATTCCATTACCTGAAATCCGGTTATACAAGTGAGAAGGGGAGGTGCAAACCTGGTCTTCTTGGCTTCCAAACTGACAGGCAGCCAAAATGAATTACTCTACCTGTAAGAATACAGAAAATTCAGAGTAATTTCATTCCATTAAAAAAAAGTCATTTTAAAAATAGTTAACATGACATGTTAACTAAGAAGTTAACATGACATATTAACTTATTAACATTTAAAAAAATATTTAAATACTCATTTTAATAGATTTAATCCTTCCAAAATCAGTCTGTGCTGCTTCTCTAGAAGTTTAAATATATCTGTTTGTCTCAGGAGATATCACAGTTTATTGCATGATTTATATTTAAATGTAGTGATTTATTAATACTTACTGATTATTGTTTGTTCTAATATTTTAATCTGCTCTAAGAAGGACATCCATGTTGTTGCATGTAGTCAATTCAGTGAAATTCAACCATTTATTGACCCCATCCGTTTTACGTGTGTAGTATATAACTTTATCACATCATTAATTTTGACCCTTCTAAAAAAGATGTTCTTGGAGTCTGGGACAGTGTAGTATGAAAAATTAAATTAAATATGTATGTGTATATATGTCTATAGTTTTGATGTGTGAAGTTTCTTTTTCCTTAGGATATTATGGATTTTTGCCTTTTGAGTTTTTAGCTCTCTTTTTAATCACATTATTTTTCATATATGATCCAGTCCTGCTCAGATGTCATAAACTGAGAATTCTCTTTCCCTCCGCCTCCAATTTACATAAGTCTATTTCTTCCAAATGTAGGTATATGTGTGTATACACATTACATACATACATACATTTGGGAGAAAAATATATTTGAAATTACAAATAATAAAATACATCATAGTTTATATGAAAATTTTCTTTATAGAGATATATTTATTTCTAAAGATAAGGGCAGTTTTTTATACAGCAGCATTTCAATATTATTTCCTCTGAAAAAGGATAAAAAAAAGACCCTGAACATAATCCTGACAACCACTTGCACTCTAAAAACCACTTGCATTATCTTATTTTGTAACCAAAATGGATATTTATGAAAATTTAATGCAGATAATGAAGCATAGCATTACACGTCAATGAGGACACCAATCGTGTAAAAATATGAAATGAAAGGACTGTAATGTAATGGACTACACAGAAATAACAGTCTTACTCTTGCACTTAGCCTGGTTTCCCATGGAAACAAGAATAATAAAACTACCAAGTGCTCTCACACTCTAGATAGCAAATGAAAGTTAAATAACAACTATTATTATTAGGCTGTCAGTCTCTGTAATGTTAATGACTTGGGCCTTAGCAGCCAGTTTCAGCAAAGTTTACAATGATCTGGGTCTCAGTGCTGACTAAGAATATAAAACGTCAAGAAAATAAAAACAAATCTATCACTGAGATGTACAAAGAACAAGTGACAAGAGGATGTTAGGAACTTAGCATTTATTCTTCATTTTATACTACGTATAGATGCCAAATTTTGAAACAAATTGTATGCATGTCCCCTTTTTTGCAGATTATGTGAACCTTTTGAAAGATGCATATTGAAAAGAAATTTAATAAAATACATTACCCTTCTAACATATTTGCTTTCCATATGAAAATATGCCCAGCAAATTCATTGTAACTGCCTGTGTAAAAAGTTCTTCAGTCTTTCTACTGAAGTTCCCTGTACCATCTCGCTGATCAGAAATTCTGTGGAAATCAGCTATGAAACCCATTTTTTTTCCTACTCATTTTACTGTTTCCTTGGCCCACATCAAAACCATTGACTGTCACTAATTTTCAGCACAGTCCATGCCATCAAACAATACCTATCTGCCTCTTATTGTGAAAAACCTCGTTCATTGTCACTTTTCAATGTCACTGATTTATTTGAAAACTGCCTTGTATTTTCCTTCTCACGCTCTTTCTTATCTCTCTTAGTGTGTAATAATTACCATAAAGGAAAGCGTAGAATACCAATTTTTAAGTTTTTCATTCTCATCATTCTCCATGCTTTTAATATAATTACGTGTATCACCTAACAGTTAAATCTACAAATTGCATTTTCACAGCAACAAAACCAAGACTCTTCCAAAATTCTTTAATTCAGAAAGCTGTGTTTTGCTTAATAGAAGCATATATATTTTTTCTTATCTAAGAAAATCTGTATATGTAGGATTGGTGTGTCTGTTAAGTTTTTTGCTTTTGCTTTTTGCTTTATGTATTTCTATTTTTTGAAAGAGCAGCTTAAAGCATTCTGCAATAGTTGAGTCTGTGGAGTATGGTGTTTGATTCGCTTTGTCACTTACAGCCTTTATATTTGTCCCATTCCCTTCCATTGACTCTTCTCATGATAGTCACTTTTCATTCTTTGCTTCTTAGATTAAATGCCACCATCCCAGAAATCCCTTCTCTGGTTGCCTTCTCTCCGTAATTATTATCTATCAGCACATTCTTAATTTCACTTCTTGTTATTACAGTCTACCTGTACTTTTATAAATCTGCTTTACCTGTTTGAATGTGGAAATCGGTGGGAAAACATCTGGCCTCATATAGCTAGATCCATCCTCTCAAAATGTGTCAAAATCTATTGAGACAGATTAATGATACCTTCCAGCACATGAATACTATTCATTTACACATTTATTTAATGATAATATTTATCCAAGTGTTACTTTATGCAAAGAACTGGCTTCACTGTACTGTGGTCAAGGTATGCAATTTAGATAAGAAGACACATGGTTTTTGAAGGGAAAAAATGAGATGCTAGCAGGCAGTTTCTCTAGAATGTGATAAGTGCTGTGGGAGCATATGGGGAGGGTCAGAAAAAACTTCAAGGAAAAGACTTGCAAGCCAAATCCAGAAATGGGGCAGGATTTATCTAGGTAATAAGCAAGAGGAAGATCTTTCCAGATAAAGGGAAGTACATTTACATAAAATTGACATTAGGGCATGTTTAGGAAACTTACACAGTTGAGTACAACTAGATTATAGTGTACAGGGGTGAATGGCAAAAGATGAGCTGGAGAGGTAAACCAGTGTCCTACCGTGACAAGTCCCGTAAATCACGTGAAGTTAGGGTGTGTTTTATTGTCATCTACCAAAACTGTATGGGAATATTAGAAAATGGTGACTTATCTTTTAGAGTAAATCATTCAATATAAGGACCACATCAGGGAAGAGAGAGCTAGACTTTTCATTCTATTTCTCATATGTATACATCACACTTGCTTTACAAATAAAAGCTAAGAGTGTCACTGGATACTGGGTCTTGATGTATGTGAAGGACAAGGTGGATTTTTGGTGCATTTCTTCAGTGTTAGGCAACACAAGCTTTCTGAATTTTCGGTAACCATCTGTATATGATGAATAAAGGTTATTTCAGTACTTCAGAGCAGTTTCTGTACTAAAGAGCAGTTTCACTTACTAGCTGAGATTTTTCTCAAACCTAACTCATTCGATTCCATACCATCTCATATAGAGTTCTTAGCACGGACATTTATTAACATTTGAATAGCATCAAGGCATAATTCATCTTATGATTAAAGATTTGTATAGCTTGTAAGTGCTTGAAGCTTCTGAAACAATCTTCTCATTTGTAAAATAAATATGCTTTTTGATCAACATCTGCTCCTAGTTACAGGGATAGAGCCAGCATCAGAAATCAGATCTCCTGAATTTCAGTACAGTGTTTCTTCTATTACATCATAATACCTTTCTCAGTAGCTGGCTAATGTATGAGAGATAGGATAATAGCTCCCAAGTTTATTTTTCTTTCTGTAACAAGAAGAAAATGGATGGGGAAATTGAAGTAACTTTTATAAATTTTACTGTAACTGTTATTTTAGTTTGTGATGATAGCAAGTAAGGATTCAAATGCTACATTGATTGACTCTATCCTGAGGTATAAGGTATTGTCTTTTAAAAATATAAAAAGGGACTTCCCTGGTGGCGCAGTGGTTGAGAGTCCACCTGCCGATGCAGGGGACACGGGTTCGTGCCCCGGTCCGGGAAGATCTCACATGCCGTGGAGCGGCTGGGCCCGTGAGCTATGGCCGCTGAGCCTGCGTGTCCAGAGCCTATGCTCCGCAACGGGAGAGGCCACAGCAGTGAGAGGCCCGCGTACCGCAAAAAAAAAGAAAAAAATATATAAGAAGCTATCAATTTGGTTGGCATACGTTTGTGAAATTCAAAGAGTTGTATGAAAAGCCTACATCAGAAATAGTTCTACAACAGAATGATTTAACGTAGACATAAGATCAGTGCATTTATTTTCAGTAAACATACTTGCCATCTAAAATTTCCCACACTGTAAAAGCAGAGCAGATTAGTTCAGAATCTTGCATCTAATGAACTGATATCAAAAACCATTAGTTTACTTTGCTGTGTTCAGCTTTGGTGTGAGAGCAAAAAGATGCCCTTCTTTTTTTAAACTTTGATGTGATTTGTTTCCAATGCCTATTTATTTTATTTCATTTTTACATAATGGTGCTCACTCTTTGCTATATTTCATTTTGGTAGCAATGGTTTTGCTAATTTAATGTTTGAAATGGAAAGTCTAATAGGCATGTGGTTATGTACTATATAAAATTACACTGCAAAGAGAGGTATTAAATTCATAGATGCACAAAATACAGAGTAATCTAGGTGGTTTACCTGTGACTGAAAATAGCCCACAGAAACACATCGGAGCTTTTGGGGGAAAATGCAGCTACATAAATGATGTTAGAGAAGTTGGAATAATGATTGGACTTTCTTAATTAGTTAATATGAAACTCTGATTATCTCTAGGTCTGTGACCTTTGTTTGTTGTTGCCTTTTAATCACTATGCAGGGACCCCTCTGAGAATTAAATTACTCTTTAATCTCCTATAAGACTGGTTGTTTTCACTTAAATATTTTAAAATATTTAATATATTAAATTAATTCACAATGATTTTTATAAAGAAAATTTTAAAAGTAATGTTCCTTAAGTATAAAACATGTTGCAGTATTTGATATTTAATGTAATATAAACGTCATCAGTTTTAAGGCACACCAATATTTTATGTAGCACAAGGAAAGAGTGTAATTGTTACACATACTGATTGTTACATACATCTCAATTTCACAGATGTTTAAATCGTGGGGTGTGTTTAGGATACATGTAAGCTTAATTAAACAAAAACAAAAGGAATCTGTCTTCTTCAGACTGTTCATCAATGTTAATAATTTTGGAATGTCTGAAACAAGTCCCTAGTAGGTATAGCAGATGGCAGCAAAGAGACCTGATCTATCTTGTTTGGTGTTTTAGAAGGAGCAAGCCATTAGTGATAGGCTGTGCTTTATATTCTTTACAGTACTAAACTTTTAAAGGCTGGGGTAATGTTCCTTTGATAGTCACATCAGCCAGGCACTGAGTGTCACAAAGCCTTTTGTTATTGCACACCAAGGAGGAAAGGATTTATAATCCTTCATAAATATGGCAAAAGGTATTGCATTAGAGCTGTCAGCAGTCCAAGCAAGCTTTAGAGAAAAAATTGCAAAGTCTACCATCTCTGTATTGGTCAGGTTAGGTTACACTTTACTGTGGTAACATCCTACCATAGCTCAGTGGCTTAGTACATCAAAATTGAGTTTCTTGTTCACCTAAAGACAATGAAGTTTTTGAGATTTCCCAGGGTAGCTCTCTTTAGCATAGTGATTAAAGATTCAGGTTTCCTCTGGCTTTTGATGCTACAGTTTCCTTCTGTGGCCTCTGAGGTGGTTACAGAGAAAACAGAGGGAGCCAGGGAGCTACAGTGGAGCATGTATTACATCCGTTCAGATTGACCAGAACTTTTCACATGACCGTGGACTAACCAAAAAACCATCTGGGGGGCTTCCCTTGTGGCGCAGTGGTTGAGAATCCGCCTGCCAATACAGGGGACACGGGTTCGAGCCCTGGTCTGGGAAGATCCCACATGCCGCAGAGCAACTAGGCCCGTGAGCCACAAATACTGAGCCTGCGCATCTGGAGCCTGTGCTCCCCAACAAGAGAGGCCGTGACAGTGAGAGGCCCGCGCACTGCGGTGAAGAGTGGCCCCCGCTCGCCGCAACTAGAGAAAGCCCTCGCACAGAAATGAAGACCCAACACAGCCAAAAATAAATAAATAAATAAATTTAAGTCATATGAGCTTCTAAGAAGACCTCTGCTTAAAAAAAAAAAAAAGCCATCTGGGAAGTGTAGTGTAAGTCATAGATCTTTAGTAATCACTAAATTTCCAAAATCTTTCAGTAAAACTCTTTCTCCCAACATTTATCTATTAGGAATATTTTTATAATACATTGCTCTAATGCTAATAAGTAATAAGTAATGACATCTAGGGTAAGATGGTAAGATGTGTATAATTATACAAAAAGAAAAAAAGAATCTTCCCTCAGGCCTCTGGTAAAGTTACTTTTCTTCTCCCACCCTTTTCCTCACTTTGAACGTAAGTCACACTTCTACTGCAAGTACCAGGCTTTCAGAATAACACAGATTTATTTATATTTTGCGTTTCTCCTGTCAAGACTATGTCCACTTTGAGACCAGGGTCTAGATATGGTTCATTTGTGTTTCTCCGCAGTCTGTTACTGAATCTGTTATAGTACACATTCAGTAAAACACGGTATTAAATTTAATAGATTTTTTTCCTTAACTCCAGTTACAGTCCTCCTTTTTTTAAATTTATTTTTTGGGAAAATTAAGTTCCAGTTCTCTTGATCCTTTTACCGCATATAAATTATCTCAAATTGAAATAATTTTATTAAAGAGGATGAACATCAAAAATTATGAGTTATGTACATCTGACAAAATAGAAGGAAATTATTGACTGGCCAAATTCATCGTAATAGCAAGTAGTCATAATTGAGAAAGTTGCAGTTATCTAGGAATGTACAGACTTGAGTTCACTATTGATAACGTTGTGTGAACTTGAAAGGCTAATACAAATTTGCCAGTTCTCAATCACTCTTCATCTGAAAACTCATGAGAATTTTAGTTCTGCTTTAGAGTAACGTAGGTATGTTCTCCATGAGTGAGACTTACATGACATATATTATTATTAGTGTTGATATATATTGGGCACTATTATAATTTATACTCAGATAAAATAAATTTAAGAATTATGTGCAATCTTAATCTTTCAGATAACAGGAGAAATGGGGTTAGTGTTACTTTATATTGTCTATTATGGACAAATGGAACATTCTTTTTAAAAATAATAATGCAGGACTTCCCTGGTGGTGCAGTAATATAGGTATTATTAATATGCCTGTTTCACAATTGAGGAAACTAAGTCACAGATGGAGTAAATTGACCAAGGTCTGGGTCTTCATGGTGTGAGTTTTTAAAAATTATATAATTTATTATTATTTTTTTATATATACTTTAGTATCTTAAGAGTGAAAAACAAAAGTGGTCTGATAAAATATTCAGGTAAGAAACTGCCTACCATTTTGATCATATAATTCAATAAATAGTAGAAAGTAGTGAATGGGTAATATTCCATTATATATATGTATATATGTATACATATACATATATGTGTGTGTATATGTGGGGTGTGTGTGTGTGTGTGTGTGTGTGTATATATATGTGTGTGTATATATATATATATATACATACACACACACACACACACACACACACACACACACACATATTCTTTATCTGTTTGGCTGTTGAGGGACACTTGAGTTGCTTTGTAAACTTTGTTGGCTATTGTAAATAGTGCTGCTGTGAACATTGGGTTGCACGTATCTTTTCAAATTTTCCAGATATATACCGAGGAGTGGAATTGCTTGATCATATGGTAGTTCTGTTTTTAGTTTTTTTGGGAACCTCAGTACTGTTTTCCATACTATTTTCCATATTTCTATCTTTCAGTCCTTGAATACGGTGTATCACTCAGTCTATTTTTCTTTGATTTTTGGCATAAAGTTTTTTATACTATTCTCTTAGTATACTTTTATGCATCATAGATACATGGAAATATACTAATTTTATTTCTCATATTAGTAAAGTATCTTTTATTTCTTTCTTTTAAAATCACTCCAATGACAAATTTCTCAATATTATTTACCATTTCAAAAAACTACCTCTTTTTACTTTTTTTTCTGTTGTCTTTATGTTTTCAATTTTCTTGATTTCTTCCCTATTCCCTTTTTTTCTGTTTGATTGGAAAGGAAAAAGGAAGCATTCTCTATTTGCGTATAACATTGTTGTCTACGTTTAAAAAAAAATAAAAAATTATGAAAAAAAATGAACCAGATCTAGCTATTGAGTTTAGTGTGTATAGATATAGGTGTATGTGTATATATATATATATATATATATATATATTCCTATATTATAACAACAAAGAATTGGAAAGTAAAATTAAAATACTATTTATAATAGTATCAATAGTAAAATATTTAGGGGTAAAGCTAACATGAGAAAAAAATCAGGTTAAAATTACAAATCATTGATGAGAGAAATCAAAGAAAAATAGATTGAGTGATATACTGTTTTCAAGGATTGAAAGATATAACATTGTTAAGATATCAGTTTTCTCCAAATTCATTTATAGTTTCATTGCAAACTCAGTTGAAGTCCTAGCCTGAGTCCTTCACTGTAACTCCCTTCAGAGACTGGAGTGCATTGGCTGTGCACCAAGCCTAGTACAGCGAGGGCAGCTTTCCTTGAGGAAGCTGCCAGTTAAAGGCATCATAATTGCCTATGGTCAGGCCTGAAAAATCACACAGGTTTTTAGCCAGGAGCCAGACTCCACATGCTTCATAAAAATTTTGTATTATTTTTATTTATTTCATTTGTATTAGATTTTGTGATATTTATAAGGTAATGAATAGCTTCCCATTATTTTGTAGACCTGATTCTAAACATATGTATGAGAATTACCTGTACTTTTGGAGGAACTCACTGAGAAAACTGAAATCAGGACATGTAACATCTCTTTAGGATCATTCTTAGATAACTTTTTCAACTTAACATATGACTCTAATCTATTCAGGTTTTCTTCACCTTCTTAAATAAATTTTAGAATTTTGTATTTTATTAGGGTTTAATAAGGGAAAAAGGAGCACTTTATTCACCTCAAATATCAAGTATTTTAATATAGGGAATTAGACGTGCATGCATTCTTTAGAAGGACATGGAGGCCGGCACTGACCATCTCAGCTTCCTGCACCAGCAACACAGAGGATTCCAGAAAGTTCACATGGAAGTGGTTGAGACCCTCCTGCCTGCTGTCCTTGAACATGTCTGCCTGCAAACTGCTTGCAGGGAATACGACGTTGCCTGTTTTTCCACCTTTTGTATCTCACATGAGGGCCTCTCCTAGGACATAGATAGGAATAAAGACATGAAGGTATGAAAATTTACAACAGATATTGTGAGGTGTGCAAAAGAGGATCAAAACAAAGTGACAAGAATTGTGAAAAGAAGGTGTGATGCTTTTTTGGAGAACTGGACAGTGGAGTTAATAAAACAAGATTGCCCCGAATTACATGATCTTACATTCTACCCAACAAGGGTAGATTCTATGCCTGTGAGACTAATAAGCTTTGCTTTATGCATGGGCCTGAATAGTAAGAGGTCCAGGAAAAGCTTAAGCAAGAGAAGGAGTTAACACGTTCAGTTAATTACCACCATGAGGAAAAAGAAAACAAACTCAAAGCAACACTTCAACAGATCATTAATCAACACTGTCATCTTTCTACCTAGAGAATAATATTAGGATTAATAAATACAAGGAAAATTGCTAAAGAAAATCAACCAAAAGTCACTGTTACTCAATAAGAAAAGAAGAGATATTTTAGATATTATTTTGAAGATTAATATAGTACTCTACATGAGATGTTGGTCCAGAATAACATGTTTTTCAAAGACGTTTTTGGATTAAAAATTACATTGCTTAGTAGAAGTAAAAGAGGAATGCCAAACAAGATATTCAAATTACTTAAACATGTTTAGGTGGCCCACATTAAAAAATAAACTTCTTATTCTTCTTCTTTTGTATTCAAGCATCCAGTGCAGAAACTTGGCCATTGTTTTATTGTGTACTAGACTTTTGCCTTTCATCTTATTCCTCTAAAAATCTGTTTCATGACATAGCTCTCCATTTGTCAGGTCTATCTGGGTAATGCAAGTTAGTTAAATTTCAGCAGAACATGTAATTACTGTTGGGAGTCCCTCTGCAAGATTTTCAGTTTCTCTTTAGGGATTTAGAACTGAACAATGAATAATTTTGGTTTAATTAAAATTCAAGTATCAAATCCCTCAAGGTTCATTTTACAGAAACCTGCCAATCAGTCAACTGACAGACTCATAAAACTCTTGCTGACTCTGTGACTCTCTTCTCCCCAATGTTATAACCCCCCAATGAAGGACTTTTGTTTGCTGACATTTCATCCCACATATCTTGCAACTTGGAAATCTCATAATGAAAGAAATGACATACTATTCCAAATTAATGAGTTATGTGCAGCAAGCACTATAGTCCTAATTTGCAGTAGTCTCTCTTGGATGATATGACAATGTGGTGAATTTCTTTCTCCTTTCAATATTTTAATATATATTATATATATATATATTTATATATAGTTTGCATTAAACTTGAAAAGTAAGTGACCTAACTGAAACTAATAGCACATGTAAGATATTCAGTCACTTAAATTTTCAATAAGTATATATTTACAACCTGTGTTGTAGGCAAGCTATCTGATGAAAGTGCAGAAGAGAATAATACAAACATGTTTTCTGTCGTAACAGGCCTCATAGGCTGGTGGGGAAAGCAAAAAATTTAATAAGAGGATACTGTAATGTGAGAGGGATGTATTGACTAGGAGAGTGAACAGTATGACAAGATGACCCCCAGTGAGAAAGCATCAAGGAAAGTTTAACTGATTGTGAGCTGACACTTGAGGAATGAGTAGGAGTTTAGCAAGTAGAGATTGTGAATATGTTGCTATATGCCTTAGAGATGTGTTGTGTGGGGGTGGGCGGGGGGCATATGGAGAAGGAGAGGATTATCCTGGTGAAAGAAATAGTATGTGATGTTCATGCTTAGAGGAAGCCCAATACTTTATAAGAACTAAAATATATTTCCTAGAGATTAAGAGCTACAGGGGATCCAAATTAGTGTAAATAAATAAATAAATGCCTTAAAGAATATAGGCTTTGTTTTAAGGAAAATGAAAGGAATTGATTTTTAAAGAGAGAGGTGACAAATATTACTTAGAATTATTGTCCATCTTATTGATATGCTCTCCATAATCATAGAAAGTATATTAGATTTCACTTATAGTATGACCAGCAAAATGCAGAATTTGATATTGGTTGTAAGTAAAGACTGTGTGTATTTATAAATTTCACACTTGGAAAATATGGCCACAGTTTTCTTCCTACTTCTACCCAGGCCCATGTTTGCGCCTACTATAGCTATAAATACATTAATAAATATAACAGTGTCCTAGGTAGGGAATATTTTACACAAAAATGCCATTTGGCATAAAGACAAAGGAATAAACAGTTATAAATCCATTGAATATTTAAGTTGGTAAATAACAAACATAAGTATGAGTAAATATTTTATTTTCAGAGTTGTTGAAGCATTCAAGTCAGATGCCCCATTTGAGTCCTGCTACCAAAATAGGAAAGCAAAGGTCCTGTTCAAGAGAAGAGTAAAAAGGAACTGAATATAAAGAGCATAAAAATGCCCCCCCTAAAGTGACATAAATGTCATCTGTGGTCAAGTTGTGAAAATCCACGAATGTCACGCTGAAGAATTGGAGGGTCTTCAACATAAGTTAAAATTAATGTGGATCATATTGTCTTTCATACCTGAGAAGTTTTAGTAGGACCATCTTGTTTATGCATCAGGTTAATATTCAAGAAAGGTAAAGAAATGTAAAGAGATAAGATTTAAATTCAATCATAATTTCATCATCTATGATCAAAATATAATAAAAATTTTAATAATCTGTACTCTTAGTAATAATAATGTGTCCTACATATGGGCAGAACAAGAAAAGAGTAATGCAGCTTCTGATGTATCCTAGATATGGAACTTGAATTATAGAAGAATGGCATAATGATTATAGTAACTGTAGAGTAACAAAGGCATGGTTCTAAGTATATTACCTATGTTACTAATTCTAATACAGATTTTTTTTTTTGTTTTTTTGATGTGCCAAGCACTGTTGAAAAGATTTTGCCTGGATTATCTGATTTTTCTTCAAATCTACTTAATTTTTTTCCTATCCACATTTTATGAATGAAGGTTCTAAGGTATAAAACAGTTAAAAAATTTTCCCAATTCCCACAGTGCTGGAGGCAGGATTCTGAGCAAGAATTGAAGTAACCTAAAATCAGTATTTTTATTTTCTAAATATACTACTTTGTAGTAAAACTAGAAAGCCAGCTTATAATGGTTCTTGAGAGTGCAATATTAAATTTTCAGGAATTTTCTAAATCATCTTGGTAACTTGAAATCACCTGTGGTGGAGATATTTAAACCACAGAAACCTACCAGCGTTTCAAACAAGGGTCATTGTTTGGAGAGCTGGTTGTTAAACATTTACCGGCATGCGTATAGATGTGTTCAGACTCATTGGTTATGATTGGAGGAGAAGCAAACCAAAGTAGGGTCACAGGGTCTGTCAGTCTATATGTGTATATTCTGCAGAGCACTGAGAAATCACTTCTGGTTTTCTGTGATGAATAGAGCTCGGGAGATGAATTATGTGAACCATATACACTTCAATTTAGAGTGTAGATGTCTGGACAGGCCCACATTGTGTGAGGGGGTTGGAGGGACGAGGGAGGTAATGGTTAAGAGGAAGGCAGGTTACTTGAGTAGAGGCAGAAGAATTTGGTTTTGTAATAAAAAAACATAAAGCAAGTACATTGCATCAGAGTTTATCAGAGTAAGGTTGTGACTGTTATTGGAATGTCCTGAATATCAGTGACAGTTTTCCTCCCCGGTGAAATGTGCACATGAGACAAAAAAAGGTGAACTGAAGCAGGCTGCTAAAAATAGAGGTGTTGCACTCTGGGAAGTCACTGCTGACCAGGAGAAAAGCTCTGGTCTGCGAAGTTCAAGGAAATGAAAAAAAAAGAACCGTACAGAAAATCTACCATGGCCTTGAAATCTGGATGTTTGCTTCTGATTACCTGCAGCAAGTAGGCTGCCAGGTATTTCTCCAGCCAAGATGAGTTTATTCAGGATCAGCAGAGAATTGCAATTCAGGGTCTGAAACTATGGCGAGCCGTGTGCAAAACCCCACTGGACAAGAGAAGGAGAAGGCTTTTATAGGGAGGAAAAGGACTTTGGGAGGGCCATAGTAAACAGAGTCCAGGACTTTTCACTGGCTGAGTCCTTGCCAGGAAAGAAGAGGCGTCTTTCTCCTTGCTGTTGAGATTGGCTGTTGTGCAGGGCCTGAGAGCTCCCCTTTCTGGTCTCCTGCTCTATTTAATTGAGGTTTCTGTTTATTATTTGTTTTTTACATTTCTTTCCTTTTCTTGCCGAACTCTGGGTTGTAGGAACTCAGAATAGACACATCGCTTGTCTTTATTAGCACTTTAATTTCAGACTAACTCTACTTGTAAGAGGAAACACCACAATTTTATAAAACAATAGAAAAAAATATTTACTATTCTTAGAATAATCTATTTAAGCTAAAGTTTACAAAGTTAAAAGTTTAATATCATTAGAGTTGTTTGGCATCTAGATGTATTTAGATTTCAAATTCACCTGCTGATTATTGGGAAACTTCTAGTCATTTGATTAGTAAATTAGATTTAGCCTATTAAGTTCTTTCATCATGAAGTTGAACATAATTTGCTTGTTCACACAGAAGTATGGTTTTTCCATGCAATCATATTGAATCTTTATAATTAGCAATTATTAAAATAAATACTCCTTTTAAAAGACCCTCTTGATCCAAGAACTGATTACTATGGCATTATTCAATGGAGGAAGAGCTATTTAACAAATTATTATTTATCAATGTCTCTGTATCTAGATAGACAGCAAAAAGTTTATTAGGTCTTTGAATTCAAATTCATGGAATATACATGTTCTCATGTTGCATATTAGGAACAGAAATGATTGTAAAAATAGAGTGTTTTCTTTTTCTACCATCCTAACACTTTTGACACTATACTTTTTTTATTAATATCTGACACTATATTTGAGTAGCATTTTGGAGCTTACTAGATGCTTTCACATTCAGAAACTTGCTTGTTAGTCATACGTATTCTGTGAGATAGCAAAGTAAATATCAAATAGAGACTTCGTAAATGAAGAAATCAAGACGCAAAAATATTAAGAAACTCTCCCCCAAAATCATCACTACGGTACTACAAGCAAATTTATCTTCTTTTGTATAACCCCCTTTTCCCACGGTCTACCATGAGAATGTGCAGCCTGAGGTTGTGCATCTGTGTTGTACTGTTGTTTAACTTTTACATATTGTGATCAGAAAGGGAAAAAGAGGGAGCAGAAGAAAATTAGAATGGAGTGGAACAATAATAACAACACTGAAAATGGAAAGAAAGAAAAGGAAAAATTTTTGAGTTAGATATTTCTGTAATTCAGCATTGCATAGTGACTGGAAATGTTTGCTGTTTGTAATTAAAAGTCCAGTTGGAAATTGTCCTGTATTTGTTTCCTGGACCAGTTTCTTTGTGAGTTTAATCATAACTGTTTTTTTTTTTTTAAGTTGTAGCAAGAGTAACAGTTTTTGAAGCAAACGTTGCTGAGCAGCAGTGTTCCTTTTATTGCAGCATTTCTCTAAGAACTGAGTAAATTAGAATTTACTCCACAATAATGGATGAAATAGATAGATACACTTTGATCCAGAGGGAGTAGAAGATATGCAGCATTATCCCCATATGCTTTTTGAAAATTCTATTATTTATTTTAGTATTCAAACAAAGAGTAATTTGTAAAAGTTGTATGTTCTGCAGTCATTTTGTCGAGTTGCTAAAGCTCACTGATTTCTTTAGGGACAGCTTCAACTGCCATGCCATTCAGGACACACCCAGAGGGCAGCTCATTTGACAGTTGTTTGGGGAAACATATTTGTCTGAGTATCAATTTCCTGTCACCTTACATGCTATCTCTCTGAATTATTAAAGCAATTGTAAGAATGGAGAACACAGTGATTTTTCAAGATGCAGTATTCCCTGTGCTTTATTTGACTATAATAAAAGTAAGACTTTCTCCTAAAGCTATGATCCATTAAAGCTTGTATTATTTGGTCACTATTTCTTGAGCCATCGTCTTTTATAAATGTCTACCATTAGGATAGGACTTCCTTCTAAAAATGAGACATAAAGTCTCACATATTATTTAGTAGCTTAATGCTTCATAAAAAAGTGAATACTTATTTTTGCAGCAGTTTGATTTTACAGAGAAGAATAAACAACGGACAAATTAAATGACTCTCCAAAATCATCCAGGTAATTTAGTGGCAAAGAGTGGAGAGGTATTCAGAGTTTTTACTTGTCTCTGCTCCTTACTGTGTGACCTGAAGAGCCTTGGACATAGAGTTCTTACAGATTCTATTGCATTTTGTTCAGAGAGCATAGACTCTTGTTGATAATTTTGCATTTATTGATATTCCCTTTGTGGTATAAGTGTACACTTGTGTATATATATATGTATATGTATATAAAGATAATGTGTTCACTACTTGTTTTGTGCAGGATTCTATGAGTCACTTATTTTTTTAATGGTTAAAATAGTAAATTTTATGTTAAGTATATTTTATCACAATAAAAAAAATTAAAAATAAAGAGTCTGGCCCTAAATAGCTTTATCTGCAGCTACAAATTCCTTTCCTTCTCACCAGCATGTACCTTGCATTCCACTCTGCTATTGAACTGCTTGACCTGTGAAGGTACAACATACTTTCAAGCTTTCCTGGCTTATGAATGTCTTTTAAATACTGTGTTGATTGTGTTAAATCTTTGTATCTTAACTACCTTGTTTTGCTTTTGAGCTACAAGATTGTGAGCCAGGATTATAATTTCTTCCTAAATAGTTACTTTTTATCATTAAGGAAATAATTCATTTTATTAGCCTTTTTCCTACAATCTATTTTTGTTAATATGGCATCAACAAGATTTTTGTTAGTATTTCTGATATGCATTCTGTACCCTTACATTCAGTTTTTCTGTATACATTCATACTCTCCGTATATCTTTTTTAAAATTATGTACTAGGATTTAAAAAATATGTATTGTTAGTATCATTTTTGAGGAGGTGCTTTTAATATTTCCATTTATTTAGTTGCAGGTATAATTGAAGTCATTTCTTTCATCTTATTTTGTACTTTCTACTTAGTATGCTTTTCTTTTATCTTCTTCTTCTCCTTTCTCCTATACAATTTATCAAGTTTTCTTCATTACCTTAATTTATTCTACTGTTTTGAAATTTATACCTTATCCGTCTATTATTTATATAGCTAAACTAAAGCTTTAAGATTTTAATAGATATGCATGATTTATCACAGTCCAATGATATTATCTCTCAAAAGCATTATTTCTGTTTCTCCCCAGCCCCATAGTATTCTCCTTGTTTAGTTCTATCTTACTCTTAAAGATCCACAAATAAACATTTTTGTTGTGAATTTATAATCAATGTTTACAGACTTTTAGTCTGGTAGACTTTATCGAAATTTTCAGATACATAACAAAGCAAAAGGGTAATAAAATGGACCCCTGTGTAACTGTCACCAAGCTTTAGCTTCCTAGCATTCTTATTTATGTGTTCTTCACACAGTGTTTTCTGCTGCAGTATTTTAAAGCAACTGCTAGCATTCACATCATTTCACCATAAACATTCAATTTAGATTATAAGAAGGTAAGACTATTTAAACATGATTCAAATATTAGTGTCATATTACTGCCCCCAAAGTTAATATTCTCAGTTATTATTTTTATCAAAATAATTTGATAAATTTGATTTCATTTTCTTTTAGAATATATGGTTACACATGGTAGTTATACATTTATGCTAATGGACATTTATCTTTTCTTTCTTTTTACTCTTAATATACCCAATCTGCCTTTAGTATGCCGCTTCTAGATGGATCAGTGTGTATACTTTATATGTTCTTTGACCTTGGTTGATTGTTTTTAAAATCTGGGATACTCAGGACTTTTTTTAATTGCTGTAAGCTCACAGTCATTATGATCACAAATATAACCTGTTTTATCACCCTCTTTAGAGTAGCCTGTCAGACATATATCCCAAGCCCTTTACATCTGTTCTCCATGTTTATATACCTTTTTCATTATTTTCATCTCTGTATCTTTCTCTCAGTTATTCTTTCCATTCTGTCCTTTCTTCAGCTCTGAAAAAAATCTCTTCAAGTTGATAAGTTTTTCAGTTCTTTACAAACTTTTATTTAATCTGTCCAGTGAGTATTTAAGTTTTGTGACCATATGTATTCATATCAAGAAGTTTTCTTTATTTTTCATTCAAATTTGTGTTCTTTTCCGTTTCTCTTTTATTATTTAATAATGGCTTCTATTCTTTCTTTTACCTTTTTATTTATTCAACTATGTTTGTGTCTTAAATTGTTTTTTATCTCAAATTCATAAGGTGCTAATTCTTCTGTTTATTGTAAACTGCTAAATTTCCCTCATGGTGATTTATTTCAACTTATGTTTTAGAAGTTTTGATACTGAGTTTACCTCCTATAAGGTTTGATTTTCCTGTACAAGTTCAATGCTTGTTGTATAATTGACCATTCAAAAATGTGGGGAGTTGATTTTTTCAGGGCTGCAGGGTTTTATCCATTACAGCTTTCTCATCATTTTCATAATTTAGAGATCCATTAAACATGGGCATTTATAAAATTTCTCATCTTATAAACAACATTTCACATAACATTTTTTTTTTTCTCAGTCACAGCTTTTCTTTACCATATCACAGCCAAGAAGAGGATGTTTTTCTAATCCCCCTTTCGTGACTGGGCATCTCATTGATACGTCAACTTTATACAGAAGGCTCAGTAGCAGTCCTGCTTGTATCAAAGTCTGACCCTAGCCCTTAGGCCCATATCCTTTCTACTGTCCTCATTAGCTTCCAAGTTGTTAGCTCCCACTTAGTGCGCTAGTGTTGAGTTACTTCTTTATCTCTGATGGATTTGGGATTGTTTTTTCTATTTCTGAGATAAATGTCATTGAAATGATCATTGGGATGGTAATTATCAAAAACAACAATAACAACAAAAAATATAACAACTGTTGGCAACAATGTGGGGAAATTGGAACACTGTACACTGTTGTTGGGAATATAAAATGGAGTAACCGCTATGAAAAACAATATAGAGGTTCCTCAAAAAATTAAAAATAGTCATATGATCCAGCGATCCCATTTCTGTGTATATATCCAAAAGAATTGAAAACAGGATCTTGAAGATATATCTGCACTCCCATGTTCATTGCAGCATTATCCACAATAACCAAGATAGGGATACAACCTAAATGTTCATTGGATGGTTGTATGGATAAAGATGATATGATATATACATACAATGGAATATTGTATTAAGTATTCAGTCTTAATTAGAAAGAAATCCTGCCATATCCAACAACATGGATGAACTTGAAGGACATTTTGCTAAGTGAAATAAGCCAGGTGTAAAAGAATAAATATTATATGATCCCACTTATATCAGGTATTTAATGTAGTCAAACTCACAGAAGCAGAGAGTATAGTAATAGTTACCAGGGGCTAGTAGGAGCAGGAAATTGAGAGTTGTTCAATGAGAAAACGTTTCAGTTATGCAAGATGGACAAGTTCTAGAGATCTGTTGTATAACACACATATATAGTTAACAATACTGTATTATACACCCCAGTGTGATGTCATTTAGTCAGTTTATAGATGCAGATAATTCTGTCTCCACTCTCTCTCTCTTTCTGTCTCTCTCTCTCTCTCTCTCTCTCTGTGTCTCTCACACAGACACACATTACTGTAGATTATTTTAACCCTATATTAATGGCAAAACAATAAACATCATCTCATATTAATATTTACTGTCCCTAATATGACAGGACAAATATTATTGTATTATTTTCACATCCTTTTCCATTCCTGCACTAATTAAGGAGAACTATTTTTTGCCTTCTCTGTTTGTGAGCTTTTAACGTACAAAATCAAGATAATATTTGAGGAGATAAATTGGAGTCTCTAAGCCTCACTGGATAGATTTATTTGAGTAGCGCATATTTACTGGCAAGAAAACAAATGGCGAGACGCAGAAGTCTTAGGTGAATAGAATGAAAAATGTAAATCCAGCCCAGGCTGATATAGATGGAAATTTTAATGGAGATTGTAGAGGAAAAGAGAAATTAGGGGGCATTCTAATGTGTGTAGTATATATAATAGGAAGAAGAATTTTAGAAGTTCGTTCTGTATTAAAAACACTTTTGACATTTCTTCTATAGAGATTTAAAATCCTTTTTGATTACCATTCGGTCTATTGCATTTGCTGTTAATTTATAAGTGATAAGATTAGACCACAAATGGCTTGACTTTATATAAGTCACAGCACTTTCAAACTTGTCTAGGCAAGGATGACTATCATGGGAGCAGAAATTTTATAAAATTAGCTCATTTGTTACCAAGCTGTGAAACTGCCGTAAAGGTCAGCTGTAAAACTTTGAATATTTTCCTCTTCACAAGTCTCACCAGCAATACAGTGTTTTTCAGTTTTGTGACAATGGCATGTGACCATATTCTATGTAGCATATAATTACAGAATATGAAGTCTTAAATTCTGTGTGTTTTGCACTATATTTATTAAACAACACCATCTGTCTTAATTTATACATGGTTTTAATTTTTAAATTTTCAGCTTCAACATTACACTGCTTGTTTCAGCTTCCGGCTATGCTTAGGAATTAAGATATAGGCCAATATTCTTTGCCTAACTAGTGGTAATTGAAAGAAATACAATGGGCACTGAATTGGAGTAACTAAATTATACCTTATGAGTTTACTACATTTTTCTCACCCTCATGGCAAGAAATAATAAGTTCAGGGTGATAGTTTAGCAAATGTATCATATAATAACCTTGCAACAGTAACAGAAGTAAAAAAAAAAAATTTAAGTGGAAATGTATATAATGTTGTTATTGTATCACTCATTAATTTTTATTTTTTACAACTAGTTTTTATTGTATTTCTTGGTAAGAAAAAAAACAGTAACTGTTAACTTATAGTAAAATGTATTTTTATGATCAAGAGGGATGTTCTTAAGACACTGCTGATGGGACCATTGTCATTGCATAACTCCATGCCTCTGAACCCCTACCAGAGCCACGTCAAATAAGTCTTCAGTGGACCTACGCTTTTGACTACAACACTAGTGACTGATATTTGTTGGTAGAAATCTGAAAATAAGAAACAGATACAAATTACTGTACATTAAAATAGATAAGCAATAAGGATTTGCTGAATAGCACAGGGAACTATCTTCAATATCTCCTAATAACCCATAATGGAAAATAATCTGAAAAAAATATATATATATATATATAACTGAATCACTTTGCTGTACACCTGAAACTAACACAATATTGTAAATCAACTATACCCAATGCTCTGGGGTGACCTAAGTGAGAAGGAAATCCAAAAAAGAGGGGGTATATGTATACGCATAGCTGATTCACTTTGCTGTACAGTATAAACTAACAAAATATTGCAAAGAAACTATATTCTAATAAAAATAAATCAACTATACTTTAATTTAAAAAAAAAAGAATCTGTAGCTCAACTTGCCTGAGGTGGCTGAATAGAGCAAGAGGAATATTTTAGTTGCAACTATATTTACAGCAAAAGTGGGGCAAAGATACATGTTTCCATTTGGACAGGTATGGACAAGGGCAGCATGTAGGGGTAAAACTGACCCAGAAGAAGGACTGACTTGTAGAAAATATATCTGAGAAACCCATAAACGTACCTTAAGATGAAAAGATTTAGGTTTAGAATCCACCATGAGAAGAAAAGGCCAGTGTATAGCTATAATAGTTTAGTAGGTCTGCCCTACACATTACATGTCTTCCTTCTCCCCGCTACTACTCATCAAGGACCCAAGACTTCAGCAAATAAGCCAGAGAGAACGAAGAGATGGAAATGGCATCACTATGCTTCCCCTCCATACTGCAGAATTCACAGAGTGAGGAGGGTCTGAATTAGTTAATTAAGAGGAGAAATTTTAATCTGCACTAAGATTTGAAAGTTTTATATTAAACTAAAGGAGACTCTTGTGTTACAGAAAGTGACCCGAACACCCGCCCATAGTTTTATCCACTTGTCAGGGAGAAATAAGCTAAGACAGCAGGTTTAAAGGGTCAGCAGTGAGGATGTCTAAAGTGTGTTTCTCCGTGAACATGTACATCGTCCAGCTTGTGTAATAAGCTAGTAGTTACACTGCCAAAGTTAATTTAGTATTTATTTCAGCATGTATATACTAATCAACACTGTGCATTTTGTATGTGCCAGTTACTATATAATAAGCATTCATTTAATTATTTTGACATTTATATATACTGTAGTCATCATCTCAAGAACCATACAGTTTGTGGCTTCCCTGGTGGCACAGTGGTTAAGAATCCGCCTGAAAATGCAAGGGATACAGATTTGATCCCTGGTCTGGGAATATCCCATATGCCATGGAGCAACTAAGCCCATGCGCCACAACTACTGAGCCTGCACTCTAGAGCTCACAAGCTGCAACTACTGAAGCCCTTGCACCTAGAGCCGGTGCTCCGCAACAAGAGAAGCCACTGCAATGAGAAGCCCGCACACCACAACGAAGAGTAGCCCCCACTCACTACAACTGGGAAAGCCCGCGTGCAGCAATGAAGACCCAATGCAGCCATAAATAAATAAATAAATAAATAAATAAATAAATAAATAACCATGCAGTTTGTAGGGAAATCAATACAAACACAGCACTTAAAGTGAACATTAAATAGATGCACAGATAATATACATTCCCAAAGAGGAAGCACTTGATTCCATATCTATGGGTCAGGCAGGATATGTGTATTAACTGAGATTTTGAATAAACCATAGATAAATGGTTATGGACTGATGTTATTTTAAAAGAACAATAACATTAGAGAGACAAGTATGAGCAAACAGGCTGAGGAAAAGAAAGAAGGTATATAAAATGCATATGAAGAAGTGTATATAAAGAAAAATTGTCAAGAATGAGATTAAAAAATGAAGAGGCAGGTTAGGGAATAAGCAATAAAAGTTAGTTTAAATAATTGCTGTAATAACTTTGAACATTGATTGGAATAAGCCAGTGGAGAGAGAATTTATTCTAACTGAAGTAATGAGGGAGATTTCATAGGAGAGGAAGAATTTGTTCTAGGTATTGAAGAATGAGGTTTTAGATATACTGAAATATATGAGGAACAAAAGCATGCTGGTAGTTGCAATTTTTTTTTTCTTTTTAACATTTTTAAAATTTATTTATGTATTTGGCCGTGCCGTGGGGCATTCGGGATCTTAGTTCCCTGACCAGGGATAGAACCCTTGCCCCCTGCAATAGAAGAGCGGAGTCTTAACCACTGGACTGCCAAGGAAGTCCCTTAAATTTATCTTTTAATTAAAAAATTTTAAATTTATTTTTTAGTTTTTTAAATTGAGTTAATATTGATTTATAACACTATATATTTCATGTGTACTACATTCTATTTCTGTCAGTACTTCTGTGTACCCTACAACATGCTCACCACCAAAAATATATTTTCCATCCATCACCATACAGTTTATCCCCTTTACCCATTGTAGTCCTGATGTTCTGATGCCTCTTGTACTGGACATTGAGATAAAAATGAGGCTTCACTTTAGCCATCCCATACTACATGAACTATACTATTCTATGATTGAATTTGGTGAAACATTATCTGTGGGTTTAACTGTTTTCTTCTATGTAACATAGATACATTGGCCTTCTTTTCTGGCAGTGTTATTCTGAGGATCAAATAAAATGAGATAATATATCTGAAAACGTTTGATGGACCATAAAGCAATATAAATGTAAGACACAATTATTTTTTAAACCATAACTTTAGATCACTCAAAGATCTTACAGCTATTTTCAAAGCACAGCAATCAGTGGAAGACTAATAAATTATAATCATGATAAATGAATAAATAAAGAGCATTACTTTATTACATAATTTAGATTTTCTGCAATGCCTATTTAGAATTATTATATTAGGCAAAAGCATAGAGTTTCATTATTCCTTGAGTATAAAATATCACATTCACATTATGGAGAAACAGTAACTTGAAGGCAAAATAGATTTACTGCTTGCACGTAATAAAATTGGACGTTGGTGCAGACATATTTTATATTACTTGAAACACAAACACTTATGTCAGAGATATTCCAGTATATTGAAGAAAAAAATCTTAATTTCTAAATTTATGGTAGGCTACGTACTATAAAGAATAAACTAAGAAAAACTGTATCTTGGCAATATGGCAAGCAATAAAGTATCGTCATAACATTGATGCATGGATCAAAGAGAAAGTATGTGACACCACGGTTTTGTATTTATGTAGTCACTCTTCATGTGGCCAAGGTAAGCCCATTAGCAGTGCTTTGTGTAAGGTGAATTGCTGGGATAGGAGTGTTCTAGGACCACAGTGATCCAAAGCTGTCTGCTACAGACAAGAAGAGAAGAAATACTAGAAACAAAGGAAATTTAAATCATTGTGCATCTGAGTGAGTTTCATTGCTGGGAAAATGCAGCCAAGAATGAAGGATAAAGAAAGAACAGAAAATTGAAATAGCCACAACAAAAGCAAAGAAGAGGGTTTTTTTTCAAAATAGATCATAACAGATGGAAGTGGTGAATTGGGAAGATAATTTCAGAACTGTGGTTTTGCATAAGTGTTCTTTTTACACGGTTCCCAATATGAATGAGATTATTAGTTTGGATGTTTAAATGTCCTGTAGAGAATCAGATTTCTGGCTTGAACTTGGAAATGGTGTTCACATTTGTAATATGTTTAGTGTTTCCCTATAAGCATAATTTTAACTAGCAGGAGAGGGTCATCAGTTATTGGTCAGATCAAGTTGGTCAGTTTTGAAAAGATCCTCACTTAAGTTTGAAAAATAGAAGAATGAACTAAAAATGGATTATATTTATTAGAAGATGGCCAAATGAAGTATGAGAAACATGTCGAAATTATAAATTCAAGGGTAACAGAAGCAACAGTTAGACCAGCCTTCAGAGGAGCAAGCAAGGCAGAAATATCCTTTTCTCAACAAAGATTGGGTTAGGAATACGGTACAGAAGAAATTAATTTATAGCAAAAATGTTTGCAAAAACAATCTAGAGAATTAACTAACGGTAATAAAAATAGCATGTGATTACATATTGTTATATATTTTATAACATATTCTTTCTTGATATTCACACTTAATCTTCAGAGCAGGTATTAAATTCCCCCACTTTAAAGGTGAGGAAAATGAGGTCAAAGAGCTTATTTGCTTTTCCCAAAGCTAGACACAGTAAGTATGGAGTCATCCAGTGTGTAAAGCTTCTACCAGTATCTTCTTTTCCTAAATCCTGTCTTTTTTTTTCTATGACTATGCTCTGTCAAAAGAAGAAGTAATTTTCCACATGTATAGCACATGAAAGCCTGTCATCAGTTGATTTTTCTGCATGCTCACTCTCACTCATGCCAATATTAGCTAGAGTAAGGTTACTTTAGCGTAAGACGTTTTTTAAGATATTATGCCGTGTTATGTTAAGCAGAGGAGTTTAGAGAGTCCAACACAGAATTGAAAATAGCCATTCTGATTTGCATTTCCATATGTGCAAAACAGTCATGCTTTCAGGTGACTCTCCTAACTTTTCAATTTGCCAAAGTGTGCAATTAAGAAAATGGTGTTAGATTACCTTAGTGTATAAGTGGGTAACCCAATTAGTGATTTCAAAGCATAGTTACTAAATAAGAACATTTAAGAAGTTGCTATCAATTTTATATACCATTAGGTCAGAATTGTGTCTCTATAAATTATTTATTTTTGAAACTGGTTCTCTTAAACATGCACATTTAGTGTTAATTTCCATTTTTTTTTTATCATTTTTCAAGCAAGTAAACTACAATCCTAATACTATGAGTCACCTGCCGTTAAGCTTTCTATGGCCTTTTTTCCCTTTACAATTAGGACCAAACTTCTTAGCATGATATATTAAATAACAAATTTTTCCTGCTATACTACTTTCTCAAACTTACCTCGTGTTATCTTTCTATTTTACGGTATACTGAGGCCAAAATAAATTATAATTGTTCTTGACACACTTTATGCTTTCTTCACTTGCAATATCCCTGGCCCCATATCTGCCTTTCAAAGTTTTACCAACTGTTCAAGAGGAAGGCGGAGTAATAGCTTCTGTATGACACCATTTTTAATTGAATCAAGGATAAGAGTAATTGCTCCTTATTTTTCTTGAATAATCCTTTTCTCTTAAAAATTACTTTTCCTTATAGTTTTCTGTCTATACTGTTTGCTCCAATTTGATTATGAGTTTTTCTTCATTAAGAGCCATATCTTTATCTTTTCTGTATCTAATACAAAGCTAAGACTATCCCAAGCAGTAATTTGTTATTAGTAGTAATATTTGAAATAACTTCTGGAAGACATGGACAAGGTAACACCTGGATGTGTTCAAACATCAGATGGGATAAGTCAGAGATGACTCTATTTATCGACTGGAGAGTCAATTGCCTTATCTACCAGATCCCAGTGATTAAAAAATAGTAGAGGCTATAATTATTTAAAGTGTCTGTAATATGCCAAATATTTTATATTTATTTTTTCTTAAGAATCCTGAAAAGTAGGTATTCTATAACATGTTTTAAAGGTGAAAAACTGAGTTTCAAAGAATAGTTTTTTTCCCCCCAAATCACAGGATAGTGGTATAACTGGGATTTAAGGTCAAATGAATGAAAATCAGAAGGGGTATTGAATAAATCAATAACACCATTCACCAACAGTATCTAATTGACATTTATAGAATAATCCACCTTGCAACAGCAAAATACATATACTTTTTAGGCACCCATGAAATATGTACCAAGTTAGACAAATTTTTAAGAAAGTTGAAATCATACAGAGCATGGTTTAACCACAATATCAAAAGGATTTTCAGGGCTTCCCTGGTGGCGCAGTGGTTGAGAGTCCGCCTGCCGATGCAGGGGACGTGGGTTCGTGCCCCGGTCCGGGAGGATCCCACATGCCGCGGAGCGGCTGGCGCGTGAGCCATGGCCGCTGAGCCTGCGCGTCTGGAGCCTGTGCTCCGCAACGGGAGAGGCCACAACAGTGAGAGGCCCGTGTACCGGAAAAAAAAAAAAAAAGAAAGGATTTTCAGACAGTGGGGAACACCATATAATGATGAACCTGTACCAGTAACTCTTCCTAATTTTGGTATATACCACCATCAGTTCCTGGGGAGGTTTCTAAAAATAAGTCCTCTTTTCTCCTATTAAATATTATAATATTTAATTGTATTGTCTAAATTATATAATACTGTTTGTATATAAAAATTATTACAACTATATTTAAATAGATATATGATAGTAAAATTCCTCTACTCATCCTCTTTTTAGCATGGTTTCACAAAGGCAAACCAACAATGATTATGGAAAAAATCATCCATGGGCACTTGGAGAGTAGATGAAGAGAATGTGTAGAAAAGAATGAATTTATGGAAAAATATGTTCAGATTGGGGAATATCTGTAGGGATGTGTTGATCAACTCCAGGAAATTTCAGAAAGCATAATTTTTAAAATGGCTTTACAAACAGTAAATATACCGTTCACTGAATCTGAAAAGCTAATTTCTTTTGGCAACTCAAAACTATAAAAACAATATTTGTTTAAATAGTCTGTAACATAATTTCATGAACAACTTCCTCTTAACCTTTTAGAAACTAGTTTAATTTCCTTTAAAAATGTATTCTGAGCATACTTGATTGCTAACATTGTTTATTGGAATAAATGCATTATTAAAGTAAGATGTATCTCAGGATTCTGAATGCTCCGCCCCCTCCAAACTTCTGATAAAATAAGCTGAATGGAAATGCTCTTTAGCCAACACCAATAATCTCATAATGAAAATTACCCCCTACTATCACCACATTTTTGTTCTTCAGGCTACAGCTTCTGCACTCAGATCATCAGGTTACAGTTCAAAGTCACTACACCTGAGTTAAGGCTTCGGCTAAAACCTTCCATCTCACCACCTTTCCCAGAGGCAAATAATTTTCTCTTGCTCTCAGGAATGATGCCAGGGTCAGAGAATCTGACTTTAATAGCATGCGTGACAAAAATCTCTAGTCTTCAAGGTTAAGTTTTATAAGAGCCATAAGCAGGGCTAACATGTCTCAGGACCAAGGTTTCCCTCTCCTCCTGTGTTCTAAATGTATTACACTTTTATCTTGGTGTACATCTTCTCACTGCCTAACAAACGGAAGAATTAGACTGAGTTCACTGCCCCCCTCACATGAGTGAGATACCCAGGAACCTCAGATCAAAGAATATGTGCCCCAGATTCTCACACTGTCTGTCCTCACCCCTCAATGGTGTATTATTTGAGCAGCAACTGTCAGGGGAAATTCCTGTTTGTGACCTTCTGGAGCACCTTTTAGCCATAAACAGTTGCTTTTGTTCCAGGAGGTAACAGCTTCCAAAAGCTTTGAGCTTTTCCTGATGCCAGTTACTTCTGGGGTTGGCAGATGTGTTCTAACATCTGCTTTCATGTCATCCCTATTGTCTTTTGTGTCAAACAGCTTCTAGACCCCTTGGAACGGAAGATTATACCTTGTACAACACCAGACCAGCATCTTTCAGGATTATATCTATAAGGTTGATTTTCACTGTTTTGTTTTACCTAAATTTGGGAAACGTGGTATCTAATTTTCACTTGAATTAAAGTAAATTCTAGGTTGAAATGATGAACATACCCTTCTCTGCCAATCTGCATCCAATCTCAAGTGTCCTGAAAACTGAAAATTAGCCTCAATTTCCTCTTGACTACAAATACTCTCCTTCACACTGCAAAAGTACATCTATGTCATTCTCTCCTAGGGAACAGCCCAGAGGATCCTATAGTTCCCCCAGGCTGTCACAGAATTAAACTAACACAATACCTAGGTTGACAGACTTACAGAAAATATTTGTCATTAAAAATATAATTGAGCTATTACCAAGAAACTGGGGCTCTGACTTTTTAAACTCACCTGGCTTTATTCTGGTGTATTTGTTAGCCAATGAGCTTACTCAAAGCCTTAGTAATTGCCACTGTAGTCTTTTCAATGTAAAAGGAAAATGTTAGCAGTTCACACATTTCAAAACAAATTTTAAAATCCTTCTCTACTTAGAGAACAACATTTTATTATTCTCTTTAGAATCACAGGAGAAGATGAATGGTGAGGAAAACAGCTAACTAGCTAGGGGAGAGAATGAGATAAACTTGTTTTGCAAGGAGCTTTGCTTTCATTTCTCTCCTGGTATGTCTTATTTAGGAGGTATCATCACTACGTATTGGGTGGAGGTTTTACACAAGATAATCTGAAGGAAAAAAAAATTTCTTAAAGAAAAATCACCCTGTTTGTTATCTAGTGTTTTACTTTTTACCTGCCAGAAGCCAACACTAAATATTTAGTCTATATTCTTATACACAAATATATTACTTTTTCTTTATGCCACGTTTTGAAATGTCATGGATTTATCTGTTTCAGGTTTCTTCTGAGAATGTCAAGTTGCTTAATTTTACTTCTAATGATTCACATAATTTAACATCTACCTTTTGAGGGAATTATACTTTAATTTCAAAACAAAAGGTTCAGTGATAGGAAATGCAGTCCCGCACAGTTTTTCAGATTATATCAGTACCAACCCCAAATGCTTCATTTTAATTATTATGTATGTCAATTACTTTAACTTTTCCCTGGCTTCTAGTATAGTGTTTGGAACTCAGTTGATGGCTCAACTGTTCGTAATTCTCTGTGAAGCTCATTTACTTTCATGTAGCCTTGGTCTTAACATAATATTATCATTGGCTGGAAGTATACCTCTCTCTTCTTCAGTGCTCTTTAACTCACTTATTTAAAACACTTCATAACATTGAAAGGTTGGCTCAAAGCCCTAAATATTCTTATACAGGAAACTCATACTTCTCTGAGAATCATTGGTAAGGACATATTCAAATTCTGTATTATTATCACATTTTTATAACATCTGTCTCTGCTTGCAGTTAATCTGGAGTTCCTCAAGACTCAGTCCATATATTAGTTTTTACATCTTCAGGTGTACATCTTCAGGTGTACAGTATAGTACTGGGACTCACTGAACAATAAACACTGGGAAAAATAACCAGAAATGAATATAATATTGTAAGTCAATTATACTTTAATTTAAAAAAAGAAATGAAAAAAATAACTAGTAAAATGAATGAATCAAGATATGATTAAAACACCTCCATCTCATTCATTTATTCGCAGATACTTACGGAGCACTTTCTGTATGGCAGGCAAAGGTTGATTATACAAGTGTTAAGGAAGCAGACACATCTGTGCTGGTTGTACTTTAATTTCTATTTGCCTAAGAATGCTGTATGCATTATAACTTAAAGGCCAACCAACATTTTAATTTTGCAAATGTAATTAAAATTGAGCTGTTAACTGAATTCCTAAAGTTGACTTTTCACTCTTGGAACTGCAGCAGAAGAGACAAAGTTGGTTTGGAGGTGATCATGAAACACGTAATAGTGCGTTGGTAAATTTGTGAGATTGGGTTCTGGACTCTGCTATGTATTACCTGTTACCCTGGGGCTAATCAACCTGTCTATGTTCTCTTTTCTTCTCTACAAATAGGAAAATAGAATAATTGCAAACATATCCAAAGGGCTACCATGAGGCTTTAACAAGTTAATGTACGTGAATAACTTGAAACAATGCCTGGCACATGGTAAGCTCTTGATAAATGTTGGCTATCATTATTCTTTACAGGATTATTTGTCACTCGATAAAGGCATTCTAAAGTCACCACATAATTTGACGTTTTATTTATAGAGAAAAATATGGATGCCCTGCCTACAAATGCCCACTTTACAACCTCTGCCACTGCTCTTATAGAGCATATGTCTTGATGTCTTAAATTCCTAATTCTTTCTTGAAAAAATTATGCACAGATAGAAAGGTCTAAAAAAGTATTACTTATTTTGTTTTTGTGGAGGGAGGGTTACCTGATTTTATTTATGGATTTGATTTTGTATTTTGGCTTAAGATCCTCAAGGCTTTCTATAAGAATATGCAGATGGAATTGTTTTGGTCACCAAACCCCCAACTAACAGAAGTAAAATAACAACAAAGGTAACCTTGCAGAAAAAAGGAAGGGCAAAATATATCAAAAAGAAGGCAAAAGACTTTATATTTTATAGAATGATGTATACCCTCTCCTCCACTCCCCTGTGTAGTGCAATTATTTCTCCATTCAAAGACTTGTCTGGAATTATTCAATTGAATCTGAACATGGGTATGCACACACATGGTTACGCGCGCACACACGCACACACACACACACACACACACACACACACACTAAACCATCCTGCCTTCTGTATTATCTCTTTACTCTGCACATGTTTTAGATTATCATTCAGTGTAAGAAAACTTACTACTGTATGTATATGCATTTTTCTCCTTCAAATATATTGGTTTGTCTACTGATCATACCAGCACCAAAACTGTGCACAACACAGTTTTATTGAGCCAAACGCAACTGATCAAGTTAAGTAGAAGTGTTGTTAATGTAAAGATAGAAGTCCAGGGGTCAGAGGCTGTCTATGCACATGTACAGAGTTTGAGTCTCAAGGCTGACTTATGTATGGCTTCAGACACCAAAATCTCTTTCTATCCATTCTTGGAACAGCTTTGGTCCCCACAAAACATCTGGCTTAACTTGACTGCTAAAATTAATGATAGTCTAGTTCTACCTCAGCTCTTTTAAAATATCAAATTCCCAGACAGTCTATGACAATCCAAAAATTGAAAAAAAAAAAGGAAATGGAGAGGACACAGGAAATTTTAAGTTATGCTGTCTTTATATTATTTCTATTAAACATGTACTTATAAACTAATGTGAGCTAACAGTTATACTGTTTTAATGCCTATTAAAGCTTCCTCTAGAGTGTAAATAAAATTGAATCTCCAAATTACATTGGGGACCCACGGGTGGTCAATTTACCAGTTTGCAAAAGGGCATATTGTCACAAAGTGAGTTTTATCAATTCTCAGTGATTCTAAATCAGATGTCAACCTCCATGACTTTTCCTTTAAAATGTAATTGTTCTTTCATTTATAGCTGTCATCTGAGACACAGGAAAAAGAAATTTCAATAGAAAAGAGCTAATTAGAATACACTGTGTATTCTAATATTTCACTGGATTGTATCCAGTGAAATTCTGCTCTGTAGATTTCAAGCTTTCTTGCCTCTGAATTCAATTCAAGGTCATGAGGATATTCAGATTTAAATAAACTTGGAATTATAAAGTGAACCTCCAATAAAAGTAGCAAATTAGTGATTTTTTGCTTCACTTCTTCCAAACTCCAAATCTTAATTATTCTCTATTGTCCTAAAATCTCTTGAGTTCAATATAGTCATGTATAATACATGGGAATTGGCAAATACGGACTGCAAACAGAAATATAACTTTCCTACACACTTTTTGTGACATAATCTAATTATTTCTTAAAAAGAGCATATATGATTGATGATACCTCTCAGGAAAAATTACTAATTTGGAGATACGCATTTACACTTGTTTTACATAAGAGGGTTTTACATTAAAATATTAAAGAAAAATGACAGGTTTTTAGACATTTTGTCCAAAGATATTCAGGCTCAGATTTTTCACACATGTTGTTTCACACATGTTGCTTCACACTCTGAATTTTTAGAATCTCTTCTATAAAGACAAATATACTTGTCCTTGACACTATCTCTCATTTGTATTTTTTTCTAATATCACTTAGATTCTAGTATGTGAGTTCAGGCCTATAGTTTGCAGCAGATAAAAGTAAATTTTATATGTTTAATATAGAAGGTTTGATAATTTATTAAAATAATGATAAACAGTTAATAAATTAATGCATTAAATAATTTTATTATAAATTTATTAAATAGTAAATTATTTTATATGAATGAATTAATCAATTAAAAGGATTTATGGATATGTACCACAAAGAGCAGTTTCAGCTTGCTTTAATATACATTTGTGTACTCCCATCTATGTGTATATTTGTGATGTCCTCAAGATAGAAGGAGAGGCAAGTGGTACCCCGGGAGCCACATCATGTAGCCTCTCGAGCCAATTTTATGCATCTCTTCCCAACTCCACATTCAGAGATATCACATTTATTGCTTAAAAATGGCCGTGGTTTGAGTATTTACACCACAGAAATTGGCAAACAGCTTTAAATCAATTTCAGAGAACTGTTGTTGTCGATTTACCATCAGAGCATTGGTGATACTGTACACCAAAACTAACAGCCCTATAAATAGAAAATTTTGAATTTAATTCTACAGTTACCCAATATTAACTCTTAAAGGAAAATAGTTAAAATTAGTGACAAAGATGTGTGGTTGTTTCATTCTATCCATATTTTAAAGATGGTGGCTATATACTATTTTCCTATGACTTGGGTATAGAATGTAATTAAACCAAAGAGAAATACTTAATTATCTATGGAAATTAACGAAGGTCAATTTGACTTCCACACATGTAATTGATTTTACATTCTGCCTCTTCCATACACACAAATAAAGCTTTTACTCAGCAGGTCCTTTGTGCCAGATAATATGCAAAACAATTTATATATATAAATTTACATAAATATAAATATACATTTATCAATTATTTTAACCCTCAAAATAACTGTATGAGATACATAAAGAAAATAAGGTAAAGTTACCTTCTATAATGATAATTTATAAAGTTACCTTATAAAAAGTATACCTTTTACAAATTTAGAAATAAGGTAAAATTAAGGAATGGTTAATACAGTTCCTTTAATGCATTTGAGTAACTACATTGTTCTTAACAAGTTACTGTTTTTATTTTTATTTTTATTTAATTTAATTTTTTATTTTTTGGGCTGCACAGCACAGCTTGCAGGGTCTTAGTTCCCCAGCCAGGGATTGAACCTGAGCCCACAGCAGTGAAAGCACAGAGTCCTAACCACTGGACCACCAGGGAATTCCCACAAATTACTGTTTGTAAATTCATTTGTTAGAAATTTACAGGAAACTGTAACGTTTAAAAAGGATCAATGTAAATATACGTAAATAAGTATGGGAATTTTTTGTTCACTGCTATATTCTTAGCCCCTAGAATAAAACAAGACAGATAATATAAAATCAATGTTCTTAATATTACAAATTAAAATTAAAGATCATAACTTCCATTGAAATATACATATAAAGTTTTCAATGTGCATTTCTATTCCTTATTTAAGTTAATACACTCAACAGCTCTGTGAGTTATGTATTATTGTGTCCATTTTACAGATGCAAAAACAAATTTCTTTTTCCACTGCCTCTCCAGAATGCTTACCTTACTAATATTGATTCATTAACAGTGGCTACGTAGATAATGATGTGTCTAGCTACATCTACAATATTCCTAGCCAGAATCAAATCAAAGAGTTTACAATTTATAATCTCTACACTGAAAAAATGTAGAGTTTTATGAATAAATCTTTAATTGTAAAAATGTCATATTCTTTGGAAAAGGACAGATTCAGTCTTGTTCATCTTTAACCTCATTAGTGAGGACTCTGACAATGCAAGAAATGTATGATTGTTCACAAAAACATATGAGGTTAGATTAAAGGAAGCTTTAATGATTAAAGGAAGCTGATGAAATTTTAAAAAGGGGGATGTGTTAATCAGAGGTCTCTAGAGAAACAGAACCAATAGAAGATCTATATCTATATCATCTATATATCTATAGGTCTATGAGAGAGTTTAAGAAAAGGGCTCCCATGATCATGGTGGCGGGCAAGCCCAAAATCTGCAGTGTGGGCCAGCAGCCTGGAGACCCAGGAAAGCCGAGAGTGCACAGAAAGTCTGGAGATACTCTGGTGCAGAATTCCCTCATGCTCTGGGAAGTTGGTCTTTTTGTTCTATTTAGAACTTCAACTGATTGAACTAGGTCCACCCACAATATGGAGCTCAATCTGCCTTTTTCAAAATTCACTGATTTAAATATTAATCTCATCCAATATGGATGACGTCTATATTTAAGGTTATGAGAAAGAAAACATGTTAAGTGAAGAAAATGTATCATAAAGTATTAGGGAGTCTGCAGCTCTTAATATCAACCACTGTTGACATTTCACTTTAACATAGTAACTGGCCGACATTGTGTCAGCAGGTTGTGGTAAACTGGCTGCCAGTCTGGTTGCTGGTGAATATGATGAGTGGCAGTCACAGTGGTTCCCCTTTCCCTACCCTTCTCTTGGGAAGGTTTATCTCTTGTGACTCAGTAATGACAACCCCAGTGATAGCTTGTACAAGAAGAGATACCTCAAATTAATAAAAATGTTTTATGTATATAATATGATTTCATGTTTAAAATATTCACCATTCTATATGTCATTTTGGCATTTTCCAAATTCTGTTTTCTGCATTTCTATGGCATATCACAAATTTCCCTAGATTTACTTATAGATTCTAAGCCTTTATCCTCCATGAGGCCGTTTTCTTCAAGTATTTAGTTATCAGTGGCTATTTTATTCCACTCAGTTTTTTCTTTTTCCCCATACATTGTCTTTTTATTCCCTTTAATGGAGTTATCTTTTCTCTAAACTTTGACTAGCAGTACTTGAAACCTGAGGGACACTGCTCATTGGTTTTGTTTTCATTATTGAATATAAGTAATATGTTGTATTGGGAAACAGCCAAACACTAGAAATGATTTGGACTGGAAATCAGACATGCCTGCATTTGAGTATGATCTCTCTACATGTGTGAGTTTGAACAGCTGTCTCATTTCTCAACCCAATCAGTAAAATAACAAGGTAGTGGAAAGAGAAGAGATGTGGAATGGAAATGGGGTGCATCTGTGTTTGTGTGTATGTAAGGTAGAATAATATACCTGCTTTGTGGTATGGGACAGAAAAATATAGATGTATACATAGCATTGTTACAGGGCCTGGTAGAGTAAACACTTTTGGAAGACATCGTTCTCCATGGCACTTTTATACTCCTACATATCTTGTTGGGTATGCCGAGAATGTAAGGCCCTGACCATTCATTCTCTGGGTCTTCTTTCAGAGTTGTATTTACACTGATCAACTTACCTGCAGGACAAGAAGCAGTCTGCTAACATATTATTATAAAATGGCAGATTCCTAAAGCTCAGTGTTCCTCTCCTGCAACAGTAACCACTGCATATTCAGGCATCTGTTTGGGCCCAAGTTATGTCCCTCTTGTGGGACTTGGGGCCAAGGAAGCTGATGTACATACTGATATTCCTGTTCCTTTCTTTGCCATGGGCAAAGAAGTGCTTTGTCTCTGTCCTCGGAGGCTCACATCTTCTGCCAGCCTCCATGAAATGATGAGATGTCTGAGTTAAGTATGAAGTATGTAAAAATCATAATCATGAAGTGCACAGAATCGTAACACTGGGAGAATTCTTATAAATCAAACAATCCAGTTCTTTTAGTTCACCAACTTGGAAACTGAGGTCTAAAAACTGAATAGCAATTTATATGATATAAACAATTGTATAAAGAGTAAAAACTTCCATTGTATAAATGAATTTAAATTAAAATAACTTTTGGAACAATCCTGTGATTAAAAGCTTACTAAGAATTGTTGGTAATGTAGACTTTAAAAAACTACAGATCCGGGGGAATCCTTCGTTTTTAAAAGGTCTATGTGAAGATGGTGTAGAGCAAGTAAATTAATATAATGCACCAGAATTTACCTGCATTTCTAATAAATTTAAGTGTCATGTGAAGGTTTCAGAAGGAAGCCATATGTCATCATAAGTAGGGTTAGAATACAGATTAGGAACAATTTAGCTGGTGAGAAAAGCTAATGGAAAGGTCAAGGTACTCACGAACCATGAGGATTTCAATTTTCCTAACATTTCTCTAGAGACATGAAATTCACAATCTCTAAAGGAGCTTTTAGGTTCTATCTCAAAGACATAGAAGACATTCTTTTTTTTTCACAATGACCAAGTACTAAGACAAGTGAATAGAGAAGCAGCAGTCCTAAGAAAAAAACAAAATAACATTCTTTGGTGCTGCTTAATTTGGAAGGTCTACTGAGTTCACCACATCTAAAGAATTTGAAAGCTATAACAATAGAACCCGCATCCCCTGCAGCGGCAGGCAGACTCTCAACCACTGCGCCACCAGGGAAGCCCGATCCTCATTTTTTAAATAGACCTCAGACATCTATCACAGTAGGGAAGCGCTGCCATAATTTCTTGTTATAAGTTTTCTATTACTGTTTTAGTCACTAAATATATTATTTTGTCATCTACCATATTTTATGCATCTTTATTTTTGGCTCTATTTAAGAAAGCAGAAAAGATATAAATGCTCCACATATAAATCAAATTCACATACACTACAGTTAGCAAAATGGAAAGTTTGGCTGTTTAGAAGCTGCAAATGCTATACAGATATTCCTAAAAATATCAGACTAGAGAGGGGGAGACAGTGAAAGGCACCCTCAGTTTCTAAGTCTCTAAATGCAGGATCACATTTGCCCTGTATGTTTGCATGAGAGATATACAGGTAGCCTGCTGCTTCCTTTTAGTGCTAGAGAAATGCGGAGAAAGGGAATGTTGGAAATTTGGAAGAGCTCAGCTATTGTGTTCACAGAAACCCCGTCCTGGACTCACTGAGAACTGCTCTTAGACATCATTGATCTTGAACATTTGATGGAAAATTCTCTTGGAGAAAGTTGCACCACATGACCACTGTAGGTTTCTTAGAGTCCTTTCATCTGGGCCTCTGATGCAAGTAATAAGGACTGTAAAACTGAATGAATGCCGGGTAATATATGCTAGGAAGTCAGATGTAAAACATTAAAGGAATTTGGACTGTTCCTAGGTCTTTCTTTAATGTAAACATGACCGATATGAGCACTGTCTTGTATGTAATAGTTTAATAATGTTTTACTATTGTATCTACTTGCTCCGTATTGTACTGTATTCACCAATTTAAAAATATACCACATGAATATACTCTATTTTGTTTGTTTTAACTGCAGAAAGGGGGAAACTGTTTTCAATCAAGCAGGCAAATACAGCACAAATGTTTAAAATGTTTATCACAGGGCATCTTTAACATTTAGAATACCACTCTGCCATCTAGAGGAAAACCGAGAGTCTGACACCTAATTAGGGGAAAAGTTAAACTAGAAAGAATTCTTTTTTATTAAGTACAATTATATATACTATTATACTCTAACATGTAACATGATATTAGTTTCAGATGTACAGCATAATGATTTGGTATGTGTATGCATTGCAAAATAATCACCACAGTGAGTCTGTTTACCATCTGTCACCATACAAAGTTAAAATTTTTTTCTTGTAGTGAGAAGTTTTAAGATTTACTTTCTTAGCAGTTTTCAAATTCGCAACACAATATTATTGACTGTTGTTTATTGATTATTGTCCTATGCTGTACATTACATCCCATGAGTTATTTATTATATAACTGGACATTTGTACCTCTTGATTCCCTTCACCCATTCTACCACCCCCCAGTCTCCCTCCACTTTGGCAACCACCAGTCTGTTCTCTGTATCTATGAATTTTGTTTTGTTTTTAGATTCCACATATAAGTGAAATCATGAGGTATTTGCCTTTTTCTGCCTCACGTATGTCACTTTGCATAATATCCTCAAGGTCCATCCATGTTGTTGCGAATGGCAAGATTTCATTATTTTTTTAAGGCTGAGTATTCTATTGTCCATCTTCCTTATCCATTCATTCATCAATGGACACAGGTTGTTTCCATATCTTGGCTATTGTAACTAACACTGCAATGAACATAGAATTGCATATATCTTTTGGGGTTAGTGTTTTCATTTTCTTTGGATAAATACCCAGAAGTGGAATTGCTAGATCATATGGTAATTTTATTCTTAATCTTTCGAGGAACCTCCATACTGTTTTCCATAGAGGCTGCACCAATTTACATTCCCATCAATAGTGCACGAGGGTTCCCTTTTCTCCACACCCTCACCAACACTTGTTATTTGTTGTCTTTTTGATACTAGCCATTCTGACAGGCGTGAGGTGATATTTCATTGTGGTTTTGATTCCCATTTTCCCGATGGTTAGTGATGAGCATGTTCTTACGTACCTGTAGGCCATCTGTATGTCTTCTTTGGAAAAATGTCTATTCATAACCTCTGCCCATTTTTTAATCAGATTGTTTTTTGTTATTGAGTTGTATGAGTTTATTATATATTTTGGATATTAACCTCTCATCAGGCATATGATTTGCAAGTATCTTCTACTCAGTAGGTTGCCTTTTCGTCCTATTGATGGTTTTCTTTGCTGTGCAGAATCTTTTTAGGTTGATACAGTCTCATTTGTTTAATTTTGCTTTTGTTGCCCGTGCCTTTGAGGTCAGATCAGAATTCTTTATGCTTAGGATGTAAACTTGTGGTAAATAAACAGTGTTAAAGTGACACAGACAGTGAGATTTCCCACTAAGCTTGTTAATGTAGACAATAGAAGCAATAATGATAAAAATATAACATTTACAAAATTAAATGGACACACAAACGCACACATGCCAAGCAGCGAAAAAGTAAAATATCTATATATTTTTTCAGCTTTATTGAGATATAATTGACCTGTAACGTTGTGTAAGTTTAAGGTGTATAACGATATTTAAGTGTATATTGCAAAATGATTACCACAATAAGATTAACTAACACATCCATCACCTTACCTTTTTTAGTGGTGAGAACTTTGAAGATCGACTCTTAGCAATTTTCAAGTATATAATACAGTATTTTTAACTATAGTCACTATGGTGTACATTAGTTCTCAGAACTTACTCATCTTAAAACTAGAAGTTTGTATCCTTTGACCACCTTATTGCATTTCCTGCCCCCAAACCAGGCCAGCAGCCATCAGTTAACTGTGTTTCTATGGGTTGATTTTTTTATTTTAGATTCCACATATAATGAGATCATATAGTATTTGTCAAAATATTTATATACTGATCTTTTTTGTTATCGAGACAATAAATAATCTTCAAATAAATTGTATCTGAAAATCATCCTTTCTCTCTACATTTCTCTCTCTGTCACAAAATTATTTGGCTGCAAGTCTGTGCAGTGGAATACAGTGTCTAACTCTTGAGTCTTTTTCTTTCCAAGTGGCTGACCTTCATATTCAGTGCCATAAACGTGTTAGAACATAACCTACACTCTATATACCTTCTTACATACACAGCAAGAGAAAAGGGTGCATTCTCAGATCACTTTCATGGAAAGCTTGATTCCTGACAAACATTTCTAACCTACTACTGTTTAGTTTTTAAATTTTTTGTTTTATATTGGAGTATAGTTGATTAACAATGTTGTGTTAGTTTCAGGTGTACAACGAAGTGATTCAATTATACATATACATGTATCTGTTCTTTTTCAAATTGTTTTCCCATTTAGGTTATTACAGAATATTGAGCAGAGTTCCCTGTGCTATACAGTAGGTCCTCGGCTAAAGATGTGGTACATATATACAGTGGAATAGTACTGTTTATATTTAATCATACTGAAAGGTGTAATGCTTAAAGCATTTTTCTGGACTAGCAGTATGCCTGTCACTTAATATAATCATGCATATATTGACTATATAATGACGTATAGATTTTACTGTATCTCTAACTCTTGTTGTTAGTGCTGTTGCTTGTCTTTGTTCAGCATAGAACATTCCAGTGGAGCAGTTGTATAGGATTTCAGGCAAGAAGATAAAGGGAGGTACATGAAAAGTCACTTACCACTACATTGAGTGAATTTATGTCAGAGAACAAGAAAACACTCAGTAGCTTATAGAAACTCTTGTTGTCTTTTAAAAAGATCTGCATGCAAATTGGCGTTGTTATATTGGTCACCTTGTGAACAGAAGCTAATCCAGTGAAGGTCAATTTGTCTCAAAGCAAATGGGAAACACGTAGTTTGTTGAACTGGCCTATTTGTTCCTTTTATGGTAAAATATACCCCAATGCAATTCAGGTGAAATCTAAGCATTTAAAATAACATCCATGAATAAAATAAAATATGTACTGCTCAAGATAATTCAGTAATAGGATCTACTGAGTCATTACATAAATGACTCTTGAAAACTATCAGCAAAATGCAGTATATTCATGTCCTGTGATACTTCCCATGTGAAGAAAAATGTGCTTTTAATCTGTATTGCTGTCTCAGTACCGTTTCATTGTGCCCCTCTGAATTATCAAGCCTGTATATTTAACATGATCTAAATCTTCTTTTAGGCCTTTAAAATGTGAAATAGAAACACAGAAAAAATATATAAAAAGCATATGTATAGCTCAATGAATTATTATAAGTTTAACAAGGTAAATATTACAAAGTCAAGAAAAATAATTAGGCCTGAACGTCCAGAAGACCCTCATAGGCTCAGATTCAATCTCAAAACCATCCTTCCCCTCAAGACACTATCCTGACTCTTAGAGTAACCATTTCCTTTCATATCTTTATGGTTTTATCATCTGCTTGGGCACCCCAACTCATATGTCCGTCCTACCCATTTTGTTTTAATTTAATATGATTTTCAATATATCTTAATCTACAACTTCCCCTTCTACTTTTTTCATTTCCTTGAAAACCTGGGACATTTGACCTTTACAGTCTCCCACGGTCTGGAGTTTGCTGGTTGCAAACCCATGTGCAGTTCAGTATGTTCCCCATCATCCGTATTTCTGCAATTCTCTCCCCTAGACACAGAGCTTTTATTAGAATCATGCTAAATCTTCTTGGCAAGTCTACAGGTAGTGATGTGTTTTTTCATCAGGAGAGGTATAACTTTTTTCTGTGATTATATCACCTATTGATTTTCAATTGCCTAGATCAGTTGCTGCAAAATGGATGGCAAAATGGCTATAATCAACAGATATACTTGTAGAAAGGGAGAGATGTATACATACACACATTATCTATCCTTTCTAGATAAAAGACTGAAATATTTTTTGCTTCCCCAAAACCACTAGCGGTGATATTACCCTATTAGGATGTTATATGGTATTCAATTCTATAAATATACTAAAATTTAAACATAATTTTATCCATTATTATGACTGCTGTAGTTTCCAATTTGTGGCTGTGATGACCAGAGCTACTAGTAACAATTAAATAAATGCCGTGAAGTGAGCACATTTACACATATCCATTTTGGGGCTGGGCATATACCTAGGAATAGAATTTCTGGATCATAGGGTATTCATATATTCATCTTTAGCAGATAGTGGCAAAGACTTTTTCAAAGCAGTTGTAACAATGTGTTTTTTCCCCCACAATAATTACGTGAATGTTCTGGTTGCTGCTTTTTTTTTGGCCAGTATTTGAGATTTTAATTTTTTAAAAAAAAAATTAATCATTACAGTAGATAATATATTGTCTCATGAAATTTATGTTCAAATCTTTTGTGTACTCTTTTTTTTTTTTTTTTCTTTTTGCGGTATGCGGGCCTCTCACTGTTGTGGCCTCTCCCGCTGCGGAGCACAGACTCCGGACGTACAGGCTCAGCCGCCATGGCTCACGGGACCAGCCGCTCCGCGGCATGTGGGATCTTCCCGGACCAGGGCACAAACCCGTGTCCCATGCATCGGCAGGCGGACTCTCAACCACTGGGCCACCAGGGAAGCCCTAATGATCTTTTTTAAAGTGCTTTATAATAGTTTTATAGATTATGGATAATAATATTTTGTTGCATACCTTTTTTGAATATTTTCCCATATTTTGGATATACAGAATTTCTTAAATGTAATGAAGTTGAATTACCAGGCTCCATTTTTTTTAATTTAAATGCTTTCAGTGTTTTGTATAAAGTTTCATGTCTTTCTATAAGATCACAAAAATATCCTCATATGCATTACTTTAAAAACCCTATTAGTTTCCTGTCTACATTTAGTTCTACACTCTATCTGGATTAATTATGTTTATCCTAACAATTAGGATCAAGAGAAATGTATTTACTATACAGGCTTCCAATTGATCCAGTATTACTTATTAATGAGATCAACCTTTCCCCACTGTATATATGAGGATCTACTGATCTACTCCTAGACATAAAATACTTTTAAAAAAAATAGACTTTATTTTTAGAGCAGTTTTATATTTATAGAAAAAATGAGCAGAAACTACAATGATTTCCCATTTACCCCTCTCACCAGATACCACTACACACAGTTTTCCACCTTGTTAACATCTTGCATTAGTGTAGCGCATTTATTACAAATTATGAGCAAATATTGATGCATTATTATTACCTGAATTCCATAGTTTATGTTGGAGTTTACTCTTTGTGTTGTACATTCTATGAGTTTTGACCAATATATAAAGACATGTAGGCGCTATCACAGTATCATACCTACCTATTCATTCCTCTCTTCCTCCCCACCAACCTCTGGTAATCACTGATATTTTTACTGTTTCCATAGTTTTGCCTTTTTCAGAATGAAATATGGTTGAAATCAGGCTACTATGTAGCCTTTTCAGATGAGCTGCTTTCATATTCAAATAGCAGTATTCATGTAGGTTTCCTTCATGTCTTTTTGTGACTTGATAGCTCTTTATTTTTATCACTGAATAATACTCCATGGTAGGGATTATCACAGTTTATTTATCCACGCACATATTGACATGTTGGTTGCTTCCAAGTTGTGGCGGTTAAGAATAAATCTGCTATAAATGTTCATGTGCAGGTTTTTGTGAGGACATACATGTTTGGTAAATAAGAACTCATTTGGGTGAATATCAAGGAGTGATTGCTGGATCTTGTCATAAGGCTAAGTATAGTTTTGTAAGAAACCACCAAACTATCTTCCAAAGCAGCTGTACCATTTTGCATTCCCACCAACAATGAGTGAGAGGTCGTTCCTCTTGTTCCGCATTCTTTTGTCAAGTTATACTAGGATTTCAGTTCTCTTTAATGATAAGATTGGGAACTGATCAAGCTATATTCTTTTTCTCGGGAAAAAAAAACCCTAGGAAACTGTTCTAATGATGAATCATCATCTGCTTAAAAATTGCTTTATGAACACTGAACTAGATTTTCCTTTCCACAAATGGGGGCATGAGCCTGTGCCCTAGATGGTAATGCATGAAACAACTCCTTTCACTACTCCTGCAGATGCTCAGAGACATCTGGCCTTCCACCTAAACATGAGAAGCTAGAACAGTTTAAATTGAGGTCATGAAGCAGCCAGGAAATGTCTCTCATGCACAGCTTTCCTGGGCATCGAATTAACTGCCTGTGATATTTGTCATTTCTTAAAAACAAGTCCCATAATTATTTGAATAAACATTTAAAATACTCAAAATTCATTAGTCTTCTAATAAATAATTAAATAGGGCTACCGTTGAATCTACAATATACATTTATTAACACATAAAACAAGTTGGAAAGTGTGATTACTTATATTATTTCTCTGAATACTCTGTAAGGGCCATTTAGAAACTAGAGCATTTCCACACCAATATAATCAAATTCTTACACCTTAAACAGTTTTCATATGGCATTTAGGTTAAACGTGCATGGATATATGCATTAAATGATAATAAATATAGTAAATAATATTATTTATACATATTTTATACTTAGATATTCATGCTTATAAACTACTGGTTTACATTTTAAGAAAAAAGTCACACTCATTTATCATTGAAAAAGGATACATATTAAAAAATAAAATATATATCACTAATTGGTTTCCTTTTTTCAACAGAATTCAAAGAAAACAATGCTCAGTACTGTCTATAGTAACAAGATATTAATGAAATAACACTTGTATTGTTCTGATCTCTATGTGTGCAACTTCACCATAGAAGAAGGAGAAATTGTCCATTCTTTTATTTCATAATGATGACAACTTGCATTTTGGCAAACCACTGGACTGAAATGACTTGGCACAGACATTTTTCATCATAACTCTTCCTTTCAAAGTTCTTGGGATTTAAGTTAGTCATTATTATGCTTTTATAATGCATCTTTTAAGGCAAGATTGATAGGTGTGGTTTGGAGGTCAGTATACCCTTTGACATCTAAATACCTCCCAGACACATCGTACTAATTGACATGTCACTATTTAAGGACCTATTCTTTTGGCACTGGAATTTTTTTAATTTAAATGTTCAAAACATCCAAAGTAGAGAAAAATTCAAATATTCAAAAGCTCAGAGGTGGCATCCCTATTTATCAGCAGCTACCCAATTTATCAGTGGTTGCTTGTAGAAATTAGAAAACTCGGGAGGGAGAGAGGCACCAAGACGAGAAGCACTCATAGGGTCAGGAGAGGGTGCCCGAGTTCCACTGCGTACACTTCACACTTTTCATCTTTTTCAGAGAGCCAGTACTGTGTACATATTTAGGAGTCTAAGAGTCAAACGAATATCTTCCCTCTTGCCTCTTAATGTTGATAAATCATTTCCTCCTTTGAATTATTATTCAGTCTCTTCTTGGTTTTACTTTGAAGCATCCTTTATTGAAAGCATACATCAATCTGTGGCACTATGTAAGAAAACGTGATGCATAATGTTGACAGACAGGAGGTTTCAGACTCAACAGATCTAGATCTTATTTCAAGCTCTACCACTTGCTTACGGTGTGGGTCACCACAATGACTTTCAGATTCTTGGGTTCCAAATATGCAGAATGAGGATAACAATTGCTTGTAAAATTGTTTTATACCTAATGGTTACAGTTTACATATACAGCATATTCTTTGTCGTAATGAAAGTATTCAGTAACATTGAGAAAAAGGTACTCACCTGGTTTATTCATTATGAAATATTTATAATAGCTTTCCTCCTTACCTCGTGTATTGAAAAGATTTAATTAAACAATAACAGTGTAAGATGCTTTGCAAATGGTGTGTGTGCGTGCTAAACTAATGCTGCGGTTCTTTTATTAACTTGGAGACTTGGACAACTGCACTTACTTTATTTGACCTATTTTATTTGTTTTATAAAATACTGTAGCTACACTGCTTCTCTGAAGAACAGAGGTATTCTCTACATTTATAGAAAAGCTATAGTAGAGAGTAGTCAACCTTGGACTTTGCCTCAGCTACTTACATGATGCTTCTTCTGCTGTGCTTGATCTCCTAGCTAGGTTAGTGCTAGCACATGGTTTGAATTTTTCTTCTTAAATCCAAGTAACCGTAACTCTCACTGTATCTCTATTACAACACTTCAGATAATAATATATTTAATGGCTTTAAAATTATTCACAAAATTAGTTATTCCTATTCTTTTTCTCTTATAACTTTCAATATTGCATGTTAAAATCCTTGGAAATAATTGGTCCATAAAATATTTAAGTAAACCTTTACATAATTATAACAACAGAGATACTCTTAAATTTATAGGCAGAGCCATGGTTTTTTAAAAGTTGCTTGACTGTATTCTCTGCATTATGGTAAGATTATATAATTGTAAAGGCTCAAACTTCAATAACCCCAGGAAGACCGTCACGCAGATATTTAAAGGTATTTAATCAAAGGTCAAAAATAGAAAACGTTGAATAAAATGAAGTTGTGTATTATTTTGTTTTTGAATATAAAATAATTTATATCTTTTCTTGTTTACCATTAAAGAAGAAATTGATTTTTAATAGTTTTAGAAATTGCAGTTTTTGTGGTTAAAATTATAATACGTAATCTTGTAGTTGTTAGACAAGCACCGATAAAATTCATTTTGCAACTCCTTTATTGAATAAACTGATTTCTGAAAAAATCAGGATTTTGGAAATTCCCAATAATCTGAGTTAATATTATTAAAATACTGCTGTGTGGCAATAGTTTAAATTCTTTTCACAGAGCTAAGTTATTTTCTTGATGGAACTATGGCCTTAGTAACATTTAACTAAAATTTTCCAAAATGGAGTAAGGTGATATCCTTTTATTGCTTCAACAGGTGTTTGGTGGTTTACCTACTGATTAAAGGCTAACATTCAGTTTTAGAAATCAAATATGCCTTTGATCTGGGACCAATAATGATTCCCAAGACAGCGCCCATCTTTTGATGAAAAAGAATATTTGGCCACAGCCACTTTGATATGACCGTTAATAATTTTTGTTAAAGGGACATTATATCAGCCCTGTCAAATTATACAATTATAGTATTGCTTTTATTAGGATATGTGTGCAATTGATATTTTTCACATTATTCATCTCTAACCCCACCACGTATTCAGGAGACTATTAGTATCTACTTTCATATTAACTTATTTGTATAATTTAAATTTAATAGTAAAGTATTTATAAATTTTAAAATATGTATCATATTTTAGGTCTGTTAAAAGTACTCTTCAAGTATAAATTAGAGTTATATGTTTTCCAGAGATATTTATTAGTATTTTGAATTTCTCTGTCAGATTATTTAAAATCTCTCTCTCACACCCACACACAGACACAGACAAACCCACACACCAATAATTTTCCAGTCATTTTTCTTGATATACAGTGAATAATTTATGTGAAGATGCCTGTCTTTTAATATCTGGAATCAAGATTCTTCTATTATTTCATTTTTTATTGTTCCTCTTTTATCTTCTGTTTTTCCTGCTTTCCTAATACGCGCATATCACTAGTTCCGTACTTTAGTTTTCTCCTCTTCTCACTATTCTTCTTGAAAATTCATCAGTTTCTTCTAAATTTAGAATAACTTACTGACCTCGGTTTCTCTAATAATTAATTTTATGGTCATTACCTACTTGATAGTCTTTTATCTTAATATGATATTTTTGTTTGTCATTTTGAAGGCATATTCTCAGAACTCAATTTTTCCCCCTTTTATTCATGATATTTCTTTTCAGACATTGTAGGCAGTATGTACCATAGGCTAGAAGGAGACAAGATATTATTTACATACAAAAGTATTTTTCAGAATCCTAAAATAATTCTTCTTTCCAACCATGAAGTCGTTAAATGTGTCTAATGATTTTCCTATATTCTCTCATTGGACAAATTCAGTTTCTTGTTGGAAGTTCAAATGTGTTCTACCAGAGACATTGTAGACCACTCCACTTTTGCCTTATGTTACAGACAAAGGGAGAAGAGAGAAGTTTACGTTTATTCTGATTTCATTTTGATAGTTTACTAATCCAGTTTGCATTTCTCTACTGATTAGTGATGTTGAGCATCCTTTCATGTGCTTTTTGGCAATCTGTATATCTTCTTTAGAGAAATGTCTGGTGGCAGAGAAATGCAAATCAAACCTACAAGGAGGTATCACCTCACACCAGTCATATTGGCCATCATCAAAAAATCTACAAACAATAAATGCTGGAGAGGGTGTGGAGAAAAGGGAACCCTCTTACAATGTTGGTGGGAATGTAAATTGATACAGCCACTATGGAGAACGGTATGGAGGTTCCTTAAAAAACTAAAAATAGAACTACCATATGACCCAGCAATCCCACTACTGGGCATATACCCAGAGAAAACCATAGTTCGAAAAGAGACATGTACCACAATGTTCATTGCAGCACTATTTACAATAGCCAGGACATGGAAGCAACCTAAGTGTCCATCGACAGATGAATGGGTAAAGATGTGGCACATATGTACAATGGAATATTACTTGGCCATGAAAAGAAATGAAATTGAACTATTTATAGTGAGGTGGATGGGCCTCGAGTCTGTCGTACAGAGTGAAGTAAGTCAGAAAGAGAAAAACAAATACTGTATGCTAACACATATATATGGAATCTAAAAAAAGAAAGAAAAAGGTTCTAATGAACCTAGGGGCAGGACAGGAATAAAGACTCAGATATAGAGAATAGACTTGAGGACATGGGGAGGGGGAAGGGTAAGCTGGAATGAAGTGAAAGGGTAGCACTGACATATATACACTACCAAATGTAAAATAGTCAGCTAGTGGGAAGCAGCTGCATAGCACAGGGAGATCAGCTTGGTGCTTTCTGACCACCTAGAGGAGTGGGATAGGAGGGTGGGAGGGAGATGCAAGAGGGAGGGCATATAGGGATGTATGTATACATATAGCTGATTCACTTTGTTATACAGCAGAAACTGACACAACACTGTAAAGCAATTATACTCCAATAAAGATGTTAAAAAATTAAAAATAGCATGGGTTAACTTCATTTTTTGTTGTCATCTGTTATTTCATTTCCTTTGGGCATTACCTTTCTCTAACCTAGACAGTAAGTACATAAAAAGTGGGATCCTTTTATTTTCAAGTGGTAGAAATCCTTATCTAAACTGGCTTATGCAAAATGTAATCTTATTATAACAAATTGAAACATCTAGGTAGCACTAGTGTCAAGCACAAAAAGATAGAAAAATTGTCTTTAGTAGATTGTGTGTGTGTGTAATTTTTCTACACCATTTTAAAGTATACATTTCAGCTGTTTTTAGTATATTCATAGAGTTGTGCAATCATCATCAGTGTATAATTTTAGAATATTTTCATCACTCCAAAAAGAAACCCCATACTTATTAGCAATCGTTCCCACTCTCCCCTTCCCCATTCGTGGCAGCCAGTAGCCTACTTTCTGTCTCTCTGGATTTGCCTGTTCTGAAATTTCATACAAATGAATTCATATAATATGTGGTTGGTCTTTCGTGACTTGCTTCTCTCACTTAGCATAATGTTTTCAAGGGGCATCCATGTTGCATTATATATCAGTACTTTATTCCTTTTAACAGCCAAATAACATTCATAGTATACTCTAGTATATAAGGATATTCTACATGTTTATCCTCTCATCAGTTGATGGATTTTTGAGTTATTTTAACTTGTTGGCTAATATGTGGGTCGTCTATTCACTTTCTTTATGGTGTCATTAAAAAGCAAACATTGTCAATTGTAATGAAGCCAATTTATCAAATTTTTTGTTGTTGCTTGTACTTTTAATGTCATATATAAGAAATAATTGTCTAACCCAAGGGCACAGAGATTTACTTCTCTGTTTTTTTCAAAATGTTTTACAGTTTTATTTCTCACATTTAGGTCCGTGATCCATTTTGAGTAAGTTTTTGTCTATGGTAAGAGGTAGGGGTCCAACTTTCTTCTTTTGTATGTGGATATCCAGTTGACTCAGTCACATTATGGAAAAGACTGTTCTTTCCCCCCTTGAATTGTCTTGGTACCTTTGTCAAAAATAAATTGACCATAAAGTAAAGGTTTACTTGTGTACTGCCATTTCTATTCTATTAGTTTATGTGTCTGTCCTACACCAGTACCATACTATCTTGATCACTGCAGTTCTGTAATAAGTTTTGAAATTGGAAAGAATGAGTCTTCCAACTTTGTTCTAATTTTGAAGATGGTTTTGGGTATTCTGGCTCCCTTCCAGTCTCATGTGAAATTTAGGATTAACTTGTAAAATTTTGAAATTTAAAACTGAGAATTTGGGATTGTGTGGAATCTGTGGATCAATTTGCAACAGTGTTCACTCTCCCAACCCCTAAACATAGTATCACTTTATATTTCTTCAGGTATTCCTTAATTTCTTTCAACAATATTTTGAAATTTACAGTGCACAAGTTTTTCACTCCTTTTGTTAAATTTATACCTACATATCTTATTCTTTTGATGCTCCTGGAAATGGGATTGTTTTCTTTATTTCATTTTCAGATTGCTCATTTCTGGAATGTATAAATACTGTAGATTTTTATATGTTGATCTTATATCCTGAAACCTTGCCAAATTTGTTTATTTGACCTGATCAGTTTGTGTGTGTGTGTGTGTGTGTGTGTGTGTGTGTGTGTGAGAATTCCTAAGGGTTTCTCTATATACCAGATTATGTCATCTATAAATAAAGTTTTACTTTTCTCTTGTACAATGTGGATACTTTGTATATCTTTTTCTTGCCTAATTGATCTGGCTAGAACCTCCAGCACAATGTTGAGTAGAAGTGGAGAGAGCGAGCATTCTTGCCTTGTTGCTGAATTTGGCAGAAATATTTTTCAATCTCTTGTTATTAAGTGTAAGTTGTGGGTTTTTTTAAATGCCCATTATAAGGTGAAAGTTCCCTTATATTTGTGGATTGTTCAGTGTTGTTTTCATTAAAAGGGTGTTAGATTTTTCATTTACTGCAATGATTGACATTTCAATCATTGTTTAGCTTGTGAAATTCTAATTATTCAATCATACGGTTCTTATCTTTCACTCTATTAATAGTGTATTATAGCAATATATTTTCACTTTAAACCAACCTTGCATTCCTGGAATAAATTCTACTTGATCATGCTGTATAATCCTTTTCATATGCTACTTGACATAGTTTGCTAGTGTTTGATGAGGACTTTGCATCTGTATTCATAAGTGATATTAGTCTGTAGTTTTCTCTGCTGTGACATCTGTCAGATTTTGGTATCAGGGCTATATTGGCATAAAATAAATGAGTTAGGAAGTGTTTCCTTCATTTCTATTTTTTGGAAGAGCTTGTAAGTATTTGGTATTAATTCACTGTTTTCTTTTTGTTTTTGTCATTTTAAAAAAAAAAAAATCTGGTAGAATTCACCAGTGAAGTCATCTGGACCTGGGCTTTTCTTTGAGGAAAGTTTTAAATTACTATACTAATGTTCTTTATTTCTTCTTGCATTGGTTTCAGTAACTTGTGTTTTTAAAGGAACGAATTGGTTTCGTCTAGGTTAACTAATTTGTTGGCACACGGTTCATAATAGTTCATCCCACTATAATTTTTCTACTTCTGTAAATTCAGTAGTGATGTCCTGTTTTTCATTCGTGATTTAGCAATTTGATTCTTCCTTTTTTTTTTTCTTGGTAAGTCAAACTAATGGTGTGTTAATACTGTTGATTCTCTTAAAATCTAGACTGATATTTAACCAAAAAACTGGGCACCATAGCCTAGCCAAGTTGACACATAAAATTAACCATCAAAGAAGTTATCACAGTATATCAGACTAGAGATGATGGTGATATGGATGGAGGAGGGTAGATAACAGTGAAGGTAATAAAAAGTGGTCAAATCTGGATGTATTTTAAATGTTGAGCTGTGAGTATTTATGGATGATTTGGGTATAATCAACCGCTTTTCTGTTCTCATCTCATATATTATTTAACCCAGACGATGACTTCTTACTCTGTAAACTTTCTTCCTTTTCTGACACTACGTATTCTGTGCTTTTTTCTGATATACTGTCCTCTTCTTAGTCTCCTTTGATGCTTTTTGTACACTTCCTTCTGAATTCCAAATGTTGGGAGTGCCCTAAAGTTTATTCTTAATCCCTAGCTGCCTGTTTATCTAAATTCCTTTCCCATATGATAACAACTTAGTGTTACATAACATCTGCATACAGACAATTCACACATTTCTGTAGCCAGTTATGACTCACAATTTAAGCTGCAGATGTATCTAGGATTTTCTTGACATGACTAAATAAATAACTATTCTAAACCTCAAACTTTACATATCCAAAGGAAAACTTTTGGTTTCCTCCTTTGCAGATCTGCAGTATTGACATCCTAATATTATGTAACATGTAATAAACTAGAAATTAGACAAAAAAATCAGTAATCATTCTTAATTTTTTCTTTACCACAACTTACTTCACCAGTGCAATTAATTAGTGAGTTCTATCAGCTGAAACTCCAAAAAATATGTTAAATCCATCCACTTTTTTCCATTCCAGCTACCATCCTTGTCTAAGTCACTATCTTCTCCTACCAGAGAACTACCTCAGTGCCTCCTTACAGGCCTCCCTGTTCCCACTTCCATCATCCTTATCCAGTTTTCAGTCAGAGCCATTGTAATCTTCTGAAACATCTATGATTACTTTATAATTACCCCCAACTAACCTGAAAGACTTGAAAGAAATATAACTTGAATTATTAATTTTTTCCTGTCCAATTTTTCCAACTCCAATCAATCTCAACAGGAAAAATACCTAATAAAATAACTTTCCTACAATAAGCAGTAAAAGTTGACTATAATATACTTCAAGTTGATGCATTTTTATCAAAGAATAATACAAGGAAATATTTGGAAGATCATATCCTATTATGCTGTTGTATCAAGTATAGCATGTAATGTTATTTTCTTTTGATTAGTGACAACAATGTTTGAACATTAGAAATCATGGTTCAATTAAGATTTTCCTTTTTGCAGTAAATACGTATCCACATGTTTCACAAAATGTTACAGCATGACTTTGGCAAAAGTCTCCTGGAAGTATCTCAGAGATATATCTTATTTTCCCAAAGATGAAATGCATATATAATTTTTATTTTAATGGTAAATGTTATTAGGGTTAGAATTCTTATATTATCATAGTCTGTGAAAATGTTGTTTTAACATCCTCCAAAATGTCAGTGTTCCACTAAAGTTAACCAATAATGTATGAACTCTGATAGCTATATAGAACCACCTCTTAGGCTAATAAGGACCATTCTTTTGTCCTTATGAAATTGCTAAAGTATTTTGTCATATAGGTCAAGTCCTTATCAAAGTTCTTTGCTTCATTTGCAACTCTAGCTGAAAGTTACTTAAACAGCACCCTTCTTGAATCATACCTTCACCCTTAAAAAATGGTCTCAAATCCTTTAATAATCCTCCATTTACCTGAAGCCCTGAAGCATAGACAAAGCATATGATAGTATCCCCCTTACAGTATATGGCAAGATGATGCATTCTTGTGGAATCAGTCTTTTTAGAAAACTATGAAATATCCCACAGGAAGGAAGAATTCTAAATTTCACAAATTACAGTAACCTCAAAAGCATATATAACTTATTCTTTATAGGAAATGATAACGAAAGGTAAGATATTTTAATAGCTCCCTTTGCTTCTTTATTAGATTAAAAATAATCACATTGGAGTGTGACTGTTTAAACGTGACATTAGAAAAAATAAATTTTTACTTAGATTTATCTACACAATTTTTTACCAATACTTGCATTTCAGTAACATACTTTTATATATTTTAAAAAATTGTTGATAGTTAATTGCTAAATAAATTATAAATTATTATCATAACTCTTATTTATTTATTTATCTATGGAAAAGCTCACCACATCAATATTGTACAAAACATCAGATCCAAATATTCACTTATGTAATTCACATATTATTTGTTAGAGTATAAATAACTATAATAAATTTATAATTGTGAAACTACATAGTATTTTACCCTGCAGATATCTCAAATAATTTGATATTGCAACTACTACTCACAGTCAAAGGATGGAGATAACATGGGTAAGACTGGTAAAGACACAGGAATGGATCCATGGTGTCATAGGCTGAAGTATGTTCCCCCAAAATTCACATGTTGAAGTCCTACCTCCCAGGACCTCAGAATGTGACTGTATTTTGAGATGGGTCTTTTAAGAGGTATTAAGTTAAAATCAGGTCCTGAGGGTATGCCCTAATCCAATATGACTGGTATCCTTATAAGGAAATCAGAATCCACGTGAAGGAAGCCCATGTGAAGACAGCCATCTACAAGCCAAGGAGACCTCAGTATCAACCAATCCTGTTGATATCTTGAACTCAGACTGTTGGTCTCCAGAACTGTGAGAAAATAAATTTCTGTTTTTTAAACCATCCAGTTTTTTTTGTGATACTTAGTTACAGCAGACCCAGCAAACTAATGCAACGAATTTCAATTAATATGCATTTTGATCTTATCTCCAATAATGGAAGAGATCATTATTGTTGTTTATCTCCCTGTTATTAGATGTTTACCTGCAGCTCAACTTCATCTTTGATATTTCTAGTGGATGGTTGTTAGGCTCAGGTTTCCTTAATGAGAGTGTCCTGTACAAGTATTGATAACTAGTCAAATGAGGCAATGATAATCAGGGAAAATGTAATCAGGACGCTTGGAGAAGTTTGATTCCAGATGAAAACACAGTCATTGACCTTTGCTTAGATATCCATTATTGTCTATTTTCTTTGAAAATCTCTACTCCTTGCCACCTGACTACAGTTCTAACACCTACTACCAGCATTCTTCCAAGTGGTACTCCAAGTCATAAATGCTCCAGCATAGTGGAGAACTAACTTCACTCAAAGAGCAGCAGTCTGGCATTTACCCAGGGCTACTAGAAGGGGATCTCTGAAGCCCTAAAATGTTCTGCCTGATTGAAGTATCTCTGATAGCTACTGGACAGTTGAATGATATGATTTATGACGGGGCTTTGGAACATGCCATATCAATCCCAACCTCCAGAGGAACTAGAAACTAAAGCTCTTAGTTCAAACCTCCAGGAAGGGATAGAGGCCAGAGGTCAACTACAAGGGCAGCACATGATTGAATCCCAGTAAAAACTCTGGACACCAGTTTTCCTGACTGGCAATCCTCTGCATATAGTCACACATCAGTGTGCAAAGAGGGTAACAAGTCTCTGGAGACAACCGAAGCTTTGCATTTGGGACCCTCCCAGAACTCACCCTATACATCTCTCCCTTTGGCTGGTTCTGATTTGTATCTTTTGTTATGAAACTATAACTGTAAGTATATTGCTTTCCTGATTCCGTGAGTCATTTTTGGAATTCATCAGATCTAAGGGGGTAATGGAACCCCCAAATTTGTAGCCAGTTGCTCTGAAGTGAGGTTAGCCTGAGGATTTTTAAACTTTTGACAGCTATCTGAAGTGAGGACAGTCTTCCACCTGTGCTCTTAATCTGTGAAATTTGGCCTAAGTTTGGGTAGTTAGTGTCAGAAGTCATTACACCTCATAATCTATACCCTTTCTCTGTCCAAAACTCATTGATATTCTGTTTCTCATGCACTAACAAAATTACTGAAAAGCTTATTTTAGGATACAGTTTATTTTTTTTGCTTAAGGGGTATGACTCAATATGTTATTCCTTTGAAATAGTATGCGATGTGTGCATTTGAATTGCAAACCTTCACGTTTATGCAAAGGAAAGCTAAGCTGGGGCATTTCAAGACAATTAAGACAGGAAACTTTTTTGAGGAAGAGGACTGCTAATTTATTAAATGAAATAAGCATTCACTGAGAACCAACTGTATTCTAGAAGGAGGGACACAAAGATGAATAAAGATACAAAATTTGTACTTGAGAAGCTCACGGTCCCCTACAGCCATAAATCATATCAAGTCAATAACCAGTGTATACACTTAGATAAATACAGTGTTATTTCCCTGGGGAGCGGTAAGAGATTTGGGATCTGACTGCTTTATGAGAAACATTTCAGTTACTAGTAGGCAGATGAAAGAATGAATGAATACAGACATTTTAATGGCTAAAACCTGAATAGTGAAGGAGAAAATCAATCTTATGAACTCATTCTCAGCTTTTTATAAATTACATGCTTTGCATACAAATTATTGGAGATGTCCGACAGAGGTAGGCTCCTCTGAGAGCACGGAACCTTGTATAAGCAATCCATAGAACAATTTTTCTAAACTGCCTTTCAATCCACCATCTTTTCTTTTTCAGTTCTCTTGTGAATATCCACCATCTAACAAACTATTCAGTCTTACCTTAGGACACCACTTTTCTTAATCAGTTCTCACACTTGACTAGTTTCTCTTTTCATGGGATGTGTTTTGAAGATTAAAAACTTGGTAAGAGTCCCATCTTAGTGTGATTTTGACGAGCTGGTAAGAAAGGAAAAGAATTATTAGGCTAGGGAACTAGTGAAATCTGGAATCCCAAAAAGTAAGTTGAGTTCTTCAGCCACTTTTTATCTGAGGAATATTTGCTAAAATAGGTAAAAGTGAATTTCAGGTTTGTCCAAGTTAAACAGCTTATTAGAATATGATCTCATATAACTCGGGGACCTCAAAGACATATGACTCAGGGACCTCAAAGACATCACAGTTGTAAGTTGAAATTCTCTCTGTACCCCAAGGAATGCAAAGAAAAGCAATTATTTCATACATCATTCTACATGGAGGATTTCTCTTCATTGCAGGTCTCTGAGTAACCTGAGTGGAGAGAATATATGCAGTAACCATCTATCTCTGGCTGAAGCTGATATTTCATGCCAACTTATCTCTGATTCCAGCCTGAGTGAGATCTTTTTCCATTTTCAGTTAACTTTAGGGACCACTCTGTGAGGCCTTAGTTATGAGTTGAAGAAAAGGGCTACCTGTTCATTATTTACTCATGTCTTTTATGCATGCTTGTGCCTAATTTTGAATGTATCATTTTTATTTTACAATGGATTGCTGTTGGACCTGCTGGAACTTATGACATAATAAATCTAATTACAATCATTTTATGCAGGGAAGCTCAGAGGTAAAGATACTGGGTTATTACAGTGCCCTACGGTCAGACAGATCTACTAGGGGCTGGTAGTATGACAGGAGCTGCTTTACGAACCGAGAGTTTTCTGTCAGTAAAGGAATGAATGGCCTTGCTCCAGATCCCAAAGGGTCCTCTCTGAAACTCTTTTTTTGCAATTTGCCAGAGATTCCATACAGCACCCTATGAACTATAGACACCTCTACTACCATTACATGTCCTGGGTTATGTACCCACAGTGGCAGGTCATCTCCTTCCTCAGCCTGAGCCTCTTTGACCTGCCTCTCATTCTCCAACCCTCTTGAAATCAGCACTTTTCAAGAGGGTTGGAGAATGAGAGGCAGGTCAAACAGAATAAGGGGATTAGACCACCATTCCCAGATACAGTACACGCTGTCTCCAACATCCACAGTGGCCCGCCATGCACTCTTTCTTTGAGATAGTAAGTGTGAAGGGCATCACCTTACCCTTAGACTTAGAGGACAAACCCAGGCCACTGGACTCCACAACTCTTCACTGTTATGACACACTCTGACTCTTGGATTTCATCTCCTATTCTCTGGGAAACGTCTAAACAGAGTCTCCAAGGGAACTTGTCACTTCTAGCCAGAACTAAATTCCAAATAATAAAGTATCGTCAATACAGTGAACAAGTACAATGTGAAATGCAAGACAGTGATGAGTCCAGCAGACTAATTTACATCAAAGAGCAGGAGAATAAACATTGCCCTGGAGCAATACCAGAATGCATACTGTCTTGTAAAGGTGAGCTGGGTTTGCTCATCCCTGCTGACGGTGACTGAAGAGAATGCATGGGCTAGATCGAGAGTGGCAGCATAGCAAATGAGAGCAGCTCTGCAGATTTGCTCCAGTGAAGAGACAGCATTCAACAAGTCAGGTTAAGGTTATGGCAGTCCCTTGTGAACTGTCAAACTCCATCTGTTTTTTTTTGGGAGGGAGGCCCTATGTGTTCTTTAAATCTTTGATAGTGACATCAGTCTCTGCAATTCTTCCCAGAATGTGATTTTTAAAAATTATTTACAATATATACCAGTAATAGAATCCTCCTTGGAACCAGCTAATAACATTAGGCTCCTTTGCAACCCTACCAGATTCTAGGTCAGGTTTTCAGTAGTCTTCTCTGTGACTACAAGTTATTAGAGTCTGCTTAAAAGTGAAGACAAGACCTACTGACCTCTCACAGTATGCAATGAGTTGCCTGTTGGCTTCTCTGAGCCTAACATATCTTTTTGTAAAAACTACAGTGTGATTTACAGAGCCAGCTCTTTCCACAATTTTTATAATCATCATTGTTCTCATATAAAGCAACCGCTTCTCTCAATACTTCAGCTCCTACCCGCACCCACTCCCCATTAAGCATAGGTTAAAGCCTCAATGGTTTTATTGACATGTTATAACAGGGATTATCACCATTTTACCTACAACAATCAATGATGTCATTAGACCATCAAATTAGTCATTCAGTTCTTATTCTGAGTGACAATTGCCTATGGTAGATCAATTAGCAACTGTCAGTTTTCCATAGAAATCATAGTCTATTCTTTCCTGTATCTCCTTAGCCAAAATTTACCCCTTTGGAGCATTAACTGTGAATCAAAGGTATTCCACAGAGCCATGGAATTTTATGGGACAGGAGGCAGAATGCAGAAGGTATGACATAGGTAAGGCAAAGCCATGGGGTTCACAAACATAGGTGGAGATCACATAGAGTTAAAATATATATCAGTTATTGAAGTTAAAAAAATTACTATGGACCCCAGGGGTAGAAAAAGGCAAGAGATTCTGAGGAGTCCATTAGATGTTTCTGAGACATATACTGCTCTACAGATTTTTAAATCTCAATGAATCATAATTAGGATAAATGAATAAACATGCATCTAGAAATATTATAGAGAAACTACAGGACACTGATACAAAGAGAAAATTTGAAAGGCAGCCGGTGAGAAAAAACTGAGTGCCATCAAAGGAACAGCAGTTAAACGGACAGTTTATCTCATGACAACAGAGGATGTCAGATGACAATGGAATACCATGTTCAATGTTTTTAAAGAAAATAGATTGTCCAAGTTGTAATTCTTGACAAGTAAAAGATGTTTCAAGAATGGAAACAAATTTTTTTAAAAATTTAGGTAAGCTGCGAGTTGTTCACATCATGATATCCTAAAAAAACGAAAATTCTAAGGGATGCTATTTCAGACAGAGGTGAATTGTTTTTTACATAGAAGATTTGAACTATAGTAGATTCCTATTATATACAAAATACACAACTGGTAGATGTGTTCATAAATCAAAAGATATATTGATGGTAAAATAAAATTATGTATCATATATGAATTGAAAAGAAAAAACAATTAAAATACAAAGCAACAATAGCATATGTCAGAAAATGTTGAAGAAATTCAGTCTTATAAAATCCTTGTATTATTTTGAAGATATTGATTAATTTTAGAACTTCTTACATAAGTATGTATTGTAATTGCTGAGATAGCCATTCAAACTGGAAATATTGTGCATTATTCTAAACTAGTAGGAGAAAAAACATTGAAATTAAATTTTAAAAAATAATTGAAATGAAAGAATAGAGAGAGATTAAATAGAACATATGAAAGAGATAATAGATATAAACTCAAATATGTCAAAAAACAATTATTATAAACTTGTAAAGTAACATGCAATGTTCAGTAAGCTTTGAAAGCTATCTAAACATTCAAAATATCTTAAATAAATTGTATTACATAGGTACCATGGAAAACTGACTAATCATTCACATCACTTTTTAAAAATATTTAATGATTTAAGTTATACAACATGCTTTAATATATATGGGATTTGGAATTATGTTAATTTCCTAATGTTTTGTATTTTTTTAGTTCTACAAGGACCATATTAATTTTATTAATTAAAAAATTTCAACATTACAATGATTATCTGCCACTTTTGCATAGCTTATAACCATGTAGAGATACATGGAAAAATCTTAATACTGTATGTCCATTAATTAAAACACGGGAAAGCAGAACATTGTCAACCAAATACAGATGTACAAAAACTAGCCTTCATTTAAAAATTAACATTCCTAGGTATAGTTACCATATGTGTTGAATTTGGCAAGATATTTCTGATTTCACGTAACTTCATTGTTTCAAATAAGACGTTTACATTATTACAGTATCTCTAAAGTGATTAATTTCATACAAAATTAATATAAAAATTCACAAATCAAGCATTTTATTAGAGCATCTATTCTGTTTTTGTCTGGTAAACAGCATATCCATAAAGATTCATGGGAAGTTAAATAAGTAGGGCAGTCGGTGCTGTGAGTTATGCAGCAGCTGTGTAGTCACTGCTCCTGAGTCACTGCAGTCCTTCCAATACACCAGTTCTCTTGCCCAGTCCCAGATGCAGTACCAAAATTCTTTTCAAGACAGGTTTCCAGGGAGAAGTTAGAGATAAATATGTTAGCTAATGAAAGTTACGCTGTTAGCTTCGCCCTGGGTTGAATGCTAGTCTTTTCCTTCTGAGTCAGAGTTGGAATTTGGGAAGTAAACCAACGAGAATCCATGAGCTGGATATTGTTGATAAGCCACTGAGAGCCCAGTTCTCGTCAGAAATTCAGAACGACCATGAGCAAATCTCCAATTGAGACCATTTTAAAAGTTGTTTTTAGGAAGTTAGGTTACAAAAAATTTTTTTCAGGGGACCTAGAACAGACTAAATAATTCTTTCAAAAAAAGAATAAAGTTTGGGAACCATATTACCTGGCTTCATGACTTACTTGTGGTAAGACTAGTAATGGTAGACCAATCAAGAAAGTATACTATTGAGAAAAGACATAAAAAAATAAGGTAATAAACCTGTCAAATGAGCATTTAAACTGATGACCTCAAGAAAGAGAAAAAAAAAACTCTCCTGTCAAAATAGCATTTTACCACTAGTAAACATTTTTTTCAGTTTCCCTTTTTCTGGAGCACTGATACTGGTATCATCTCATAGGAGAATAAGAAAGCTTGAGAAATCAGTGGTATTTATATTTAAAGTAACTTTGAGTTTCAGAGTTTATCACTAACACAGAAAATAAAATGAATAATTTGTTAATGTTATCAGAACTTGAGTAAACCATCCTGTGCTCACAATATAAGCATTTATTTGGTTTAGTATTAACTACTCTATTATCTATCTATCTATCTCCTTATTTATATGCATTATCTCATTCAAAACTGACAAAAACTCTAAGAGGTGGATATTTTTTTGTCTCATTTTATAGACGCAGAAGCTGGAGTTTATACAGATTATGTCACTTTCCCAGTTTATTGAGCACTTAATTTCTGCCAGATACTTTTCTAAGTATTTCATACATGTCAACTCATTATGGTTACAGCAACCCTAGGGAAAAAAAAAACATACACACAAACACACGTACACACAGGAAAAGAAAACAACCACATTTTGCAGGAAAGAGTTGCCTGACCAGGTGCTACTTCTTTTTCTTCTAAGACTAATCAAATATAATACCTTACTGAAATTTGTGTTTCAGTGTGAGGCAGAAAATAAGTGCTCAATAATTCTTTATTGAAAAAATGATAAATGAATAGAAGAATGAATGAATAAATGAATATTACATCCTTCTATTTTGCTTCCTATATAGTACAACAGAATGTGTTTTAAAATATTAACTTGGGAATGTTGATTAGATGTCTCAATTTATTTGAGACATCCCTGTGTTTTACAATCAAAATTGAGTGAAAGATTCTACAAATTACAATCATCTTAATCAGAAAGTTATTTTTAAATGTTAGACGACTGGAGAACATGGTCTTGGCTGGTTTGATTTAGTTTTACCTAGTTCCCCTGGCACCGTGATATGCCAGGGTAAGATGTTCAGGTAAGATATGGGTTCTAACAAGTTCAGGTAAGATGTGGGTTCTAACAAGTTCAGGTAAGATGTGGGTTCTAACATCTGCACATTGAGCTCTACTGTGAGTACTGTGTGTAACAGTAGATGACTATAGCTTAAGAAGAGGACTTCCTCTCCTCTTGGTCCTCTGCTTCCTCTCCTCTTGGTCCCCTCGCAACAAAACAACTGGTGGACCAGTTGTTTTGTTGAGAGGGAGGAAGCAGTGTGTCTGTCCTGGGCAAAAGGAGGAGAAAAAGGATATAGAGAGGATACCATCATGTGGAGAAAGCATAGCCATGGGCCCAGCTAGTAAAAATCATTGCTAATATTTATTGATCATCTATTATGGGCAAGTTTATACTATTTATCACCATTTTATGTTTAAGTTTCCTTTACTGGAGCTCAAAACTGATGTGCAAGTACTGTTTTCTGAAAAAATGAATTTCAAATCTCTACACTATACAGAGGAAAACAGCTCAGGGGATGTATTAGTCTGTTCGGGCTGCCATAACAAAGTACCATAGATTGGGTGGCTTAATGGAAATTTAGTTTTGCACAGTTCTGGAGGCTGGAAACCTGAGATCAAGATATCAGGAGGGTTGGTTTATTCTGCGGTCTCCCTCCTTGACTTGTACATGGCCTCCTTCTCCCTGTGTCTTCACATGACTTTCCCTCCATGTGTGCCTGTATCCTAATTTCCTCTTCTTTTTAGGACACGAGTCCTATTGAACTAAGGCCCACCCCCAAAGATTTCATTTAACCTTAATTACTTCTTTAAAGGCCCTATTTCCAAATATAGTCACATTCTGAGGTAACAGGTGTTCGGGATATGGGTTCGGGAAGCAGGAGACATGATTCAGCCCATGATAGGGGATCATGTAGGGCTAAAGAATCATTTGGCAATGATTTGCATTTTGCTGCTCGTCTTTTTATGTAAACAGGCACTTCAGGCCTGGTGCTATGAAGGGTATCGGGGAGGGTAGTCTCACAGCATCTCTTCTGTAAATCCCTCTTGAGTAAACTGTGGAGAAATACATTCAGCTTAGGTGGAAAATTGACAATACAGTATCTTAACCTTCGTTCTAATAAAACAGGACATAAAAATGATGACCGGGGCTTCCCTGGTGGCGCAGTGGTTGAGAGTCTGCCTGCCGATACAGGGGACACGGGTTCGTGCCCCGGTCCGGGAAGATCCCTCAGGCCGCGGAGCAGCTGGGCCCGTGAACCATGGCCGCTGAGCCTGTGCATCCGGAGCCTGTGCTCCGCAACGGGAGAGGCCACAACAGTGAGAGGCCCGTGTACCGCAAAAAAAAAAAAAAAAAAATGCTGACCATATTTAGTGAATTTTTTTAAAGATATTTTAAAAGGGAATTTACATTAATTTTGATCCAATAAGGGTAAAAGTTATCACTCAAGAATATAAAAGCAATCAATTTAAGGGAAATGTAGTACACAATCAATGGTTTTATAATAAAAAATGTTTGTTGCATCTATGTAATTGTTTTACATTGGCATCTGTAACATTGTTTATAAATATGTAGCAATCCCATGCTTGAGGCAGATTTTACAGAAACAGGAGCTGTACTTTATTAGGTATCAGAAGAGGCCATCATCATAACTGAGTCTAAACTTTGATCCAACCCTTTTCTAGGCTAAAAGTTTAGAAAAATGAATAATAAACAGATTCACATGGCCTGTTCTCTTATACTAATAGCCTTGTTTATTTTTGTTTTAATCTATACTCTCTATAAAATAATTTTCAGTTAAGTACCTAGTATCCATAAATACAAGTGAGATAGTTGTTTATCTAACTGTTCATCTTCAGTTAAAACACTAGAGGGCAGCCTTTCCTTCTGTTAAAACATATTCTGCTTCTGAATTGTGCAGTAGAAATACCCTAAAGCATTGCCATGTAAAAATAATATTCTTTTTATTTCTAATATTTTGGGGCTTGATATATTTAACTCATTTTAATTTCAATGATCCCCAAAGTCACAGCCTAATATGTTAAATAATATTCAGCATATTTGTAACTAAAATGAATTCAAATAAGCCAGAAATGTCAGTGTCACAGAGGAAAGCTATCCTGTTCTAAGCCAGATGCTCCCCTAGTGCCATGATGGTGAACAGAAATAAGACTGTGTTTGACTGTGATTATTGTGTCTATTAAGAATAATCCAGCCTAAATGCCTGTGTTTGGATGTAGGGTTAATTTGTCTTGAATGTATTTTCCTATTCTCTGTGTTCCCCAGTGAATAGCACACTTCTGCTAGATTAACACACTGTTTTAAACAGGAATGAAATGCAACTGGCCTAGAGATAAGGACAGGAATTGAGGATTCAGTGAGGATTCAGCTAATAGTAATAACTGCCGTTATTATGTAACATCTGTTTATGTCAAACACTCACCTAAGTATTTTACTTACATTATTTCATTGACAACACGTTCAATCTTTTGTGACAATTATTACTATTTTTATTCTCATTTTACAAATAACAAGAGTACAGTAATATGGGAGTAGTAGATAATCTAATATGAAAGGTATTTACATATTTTGGAAAACTGTGAAGATTTTATTTCATTCAGCACAGAGAAGAAAGAATTAGAATGATTTCTAGAGGTTTTACCTAGAAATTTGATTTGTAGGGATGGGGTTGGGATGGGATGTGGTACTATAAAGATGAGGGAAATTAGATATATTTTGAATACTTGATAAACTTGAGAATATTCAGTGATTACTAAATCATGTTAGTATTCCTTTAATTATAATACATTGCAATGAGAAATTTGAAAAAAGAAAAAGTAGATTGTGTGTGTGTGTGTGTGTGTGTGTGTGTGTGTGTGTGTGTGTGTTATCCTGCCTGAGTTAATTAGATTGACAACATAAGTGCAGACTGTGGTCCAGGCACACTTTAGGTTGGGACGGAGAAGAATCCAAGGGTAAATTGGACTAGTAAAATGTTGCAGATTTGATGAGCTCCCAGAGTAGTTGTGCAAAATTCAAAATAGATGGAGAAGCACTGTAGGTCTTCAAGGAGGCAGAATTGCAAATGAAACTGTGTGCAAGTATTCACAACACTGACACAAACATACACACACACACACCCATGAACACACATATACACACACACAACAGAATAAAGAGCAGACATTTGGAAAGTTTAAAAGAAAGCATTGTTTTTCTTAAAGGTTTCCTATAGTAAAAATTTTTCAGTCATTTGTGGCCATTTTTTAAAAAACTACTTGTTTTTTGCTATAAATAGCAAAAAAAAAAAAAAACTCCACTGAAGCAATCATATATTCTTCAACACAAAGAATATTTTAAAGCTAAGATTTGAGCTAAACCTAGTAGTAGAGATCTTATTATTTATGCTTTCTTAACCATCAGGGAACACTGTTAGTACAATTTTTAGAGGAGGAAAAATCAATATAAAAAGCTTGTAGTTTCAAATACTGCATGATATTATATTTAAAATCCAAAAAAGTCAGACCTATAAAAACTGAGTAGAATGGTGGTTACCAGAGGCTGAGTTATGGAGGAAATAAGGCAAGATGTTGTTTAATGGTACAAACTTGCAATCAGTAGATAAATAAATTCTGTAGGTCTAATGCACAACATAGCAATTACAGACAACATTACTGTATCATAAACACCAAAAGTTGCTAAAAGTCTATATCTTAATTGTTCCCACCACAAATAATAAATGGTAATTATGTGACGTGATAGAGGTGTTAGCTTGAGGGCAATATATTGCATACTGCAATATATAAATGTATCAAATCAACACATTGTACATCTTAAACTTACATGATATTATGTTAATTACATGTCAATGTTATATGTCAATAAAAACTAGAATATTTTACTAAAACAAACAAAAAAATAACCTTTACTCCATTCTATTCTGTGAATGGTGCCAATAGTTTAGTTTTCTAAAATAAAATGAATATGGAGAAAGGAAAAAAAATAAATTTTGTACTCTGTGATAATGGGTGGCATGGAGGCTATTTTTTAAGCATCTGGGTCAATAAGAGATGTATATGTTAAATATTTGACAGACAGAATGGCATAATGACTACTTTGAGTTATTCCAGCACAAAGAAAAGTGGAGGAATAAAGTGAGATTGACAAAATGTGGTGAACTTGGTAATATATCCAAGGAGATTTCCACAGTAAGTGTTGAAGGTGCCATCTGTCTTATTTTATTCTTTCCTGTTGCCTACACTAAAATATGAGAGGATAGTAATTAATTGAGTGAAGAACTTAAAAAAGGAGCCATGGCTTGCTAATTTTGATAATTTTGAAAATTCTCAATCTCTCCAGAGGGCAAAAGACAGAAAATAAGAGATGTATTGTCAGGATAGCACACTCTAGAGAAAATGCCAAAGATGTGACTATAAAACGCTTTCCTAAGACCTCAGAAAAATGAAAAGCCCAGGGTACTCAGTCTTACAAAGGTCTCTTTCAGAGATTAAGGGTGTGCTTCACAGATCCTCTCCATCAAACCACAGGACCCTAAGGAGGCTTAAGGTGGTGGGCCCTCAGCCATCTCAGCAGGAGGTAGAGAAGTTATCTCAAAGAATCCGTGGATATGAATTTTCTGTAATGGGGTGACTCCACCTGAAATCCGTGAGAAATCCACAAGATTCTTGAGAAGATTATTTCAATAGAAACACTACCAGTTTGAATTGAATGGGACAGAGAGAATACAAAATGAATGGAGGCTCTCGGACCCCTAAGTTTCTACTGGCAGGAAACAGGCTGTTAATACTAAGCAACTGCAAACACATGTTACCTTTCATAAAAAAGGAAAGATTATCCAGAGGGTGGAACCAAAAGCCCAGAATGCAGTCAAGAGCACAGAAAGTGGAGTTGTATTAAATTATACACAAAACAAAAATCATGAGGAGAAAGAGCGTTTCCTTTTTAAGGAAGTTATCTCTAGGCCTTAAATCTAATCAAGGAACTCCCAACATTTGTTTGGCTAGATATCAAAACTGCTATGGTTCAGTAACTCCCTTTTACCCTCCATTTCCCTTTTTCGAAGGGTTATATCAAAACCTGATAACCTATTCCTCTACCCCCATTGTATGTTGGGTGTGTAGTAGGCAGATAATTTGTCTCTTTCGTTTGACAAATCCATGGGTATTCCCAGGAGCTACTTAAATAGCTACATACAGGATCATAATCAGCGCTTGGACCTTATTTACATGATGAGATTTTAGACTTCACTGGCACTCTATTTTTTGAGCTGATGCTTTAATAACATGGCTTCATTGGGACACTTAGGATGAGGTAAATGTATTTTGCATGCAGGAGGGACATGACTCATAGGGGGCAATGGTCAGACTGGAGAAAGCAGACTCTAATATGACCCCGCTTGATCCCCACCTTGTGGGATTCACATAATTTCTCCCACTGAGTGTCGGAGGGACCCTTGACTTGCTTCTGAATGAAAGAAAATAAAAGGTAATTCAGTATTTCCCCCATGATCACAGCACTTATATTGTAAGGCTGAGTCTTGCTAGCTGACTTCTCTCTTCACCCCTTGCTGGACTTGAATAAGCAAGTCCCCATATTGTGAGAGGCCTTATAAAATGGTCTTGTGGAAGAAACTGCAGGTGGCCTGTACAAGTGAGAGAGGCCTCCAGGTGAGAGCCAGACATAAACTGGGTCCCTAAGTTTCACTCCTGCAAGGAAATGAATTCCATCAAAAACCAGAGTGAGTTTAGAAGTGGATCTGTTGCAAGTAAATTCTTTTTTACTCTGTGATGCGAACTGAACCCTGGCAGACACTTCAATGCTGCCTTGTGGAGGACCCAGCTAAAACACATGAACCAAGCTGAACTTAACATTTAATTATGCCTCTGCACATCACCAATGTGGTATAAGAATTGTTTCCTTTTTCTTATCCCGTTGTTACTCCTCTCATTTGTTTCAAATTCTTTTGTTCTATTTTGTTCCTGAAAAGATAGAGTGCAATGGGTTTTATTCATTCCATTTCTCTTAATATTAAGGCACTCTTTTAATCTATTAATCATCCTTCTGTTCATTTCCTCTTAAACAAACTGAAGACAACACTAGAGTAAATTCTTATTTCTTTGTTTTAACATTCTAAAACTTAAATGAATATGTACTTTAAATTGGGGCTACATAAGTAATCCTATTTTGCAGCTTGTGTCCCTTTGCACTCCTTTATTATTAAAAAGGAAAATATTGTACCATTAAAAAAAGAAAGTTAATTATGAAGTTTAAATAGATAAGAAATTACAAAGCAGAGATAGATATATTAAGCTAGGAATAGCTGGCAAATCTTCTATTTTTCTTCTCTTGGCTGTGATCAGACCTTTTAAATAATATAATACTATGCTCCAAAAGTCTTATACTGCGTATTTCAGTTTCAAATTTGTCTACTCAGATAAGAATCTATATAACTATGAATTTTCATCTAAATTAAGAACACACTCCTTGTATTATTCTCCTTTTCTTTTGGTCATTGAATGTGCATTAACTGATTTCAGCCCATCCCTTGCACATGAGTTCAGAAATAGAATGAATCATGATGTAGGTTCAAATCCTCAAAAAAATGTTTAATAATAAATAATAATTATTAAGAACTATTTAAGCAGAAATTAACCTAAAATCATAATCATATCCCATTACAAAAAATATGTATAGAAAAAGGAAAGTCCATGAAGAAATTGATAGTGATTATCACAGTATGATGGTATATGGCATACTTTTATTATTTTTGTATAATGTTATCTATTTTTCTTACTTTTCATAGTATCTGAAATCATAAATATTTATTTCAAAATGATATAAAATAAAATTCATGTTTTTGTACGAGCACACATAGAGCTCATACCTAAGTTTCTAAATGCCACTTATCCAATAGAAGGAGCCAAGGATCCCTCAAGAAATGGCTGATTCTTGGATTTGGGCAGAAAAAATAAAATATGAGCCTTGAGTATCTTGTAGTTCCAGAAAGTCACGGGTGGGAGGCCATGGGCTCATGTCAAAGGACAAAGAACTAGCCTGATAAAGCTCCCAATAATCAAAGCTAGAACAATTTGAACAACAGATAGTGATAGTATTATATTGTAATCTAAGGAATACAATGAAATATTTTGATAAACATAAATAAATAAATAAATGATTGAATACATTAAAAAATAGAGGGAGAATGAACAAACTTCCTTATGAAAGACTTCCAAATAAAACACGTAGAAGAAACGAAGACCAAAAATCACCGTTAGAATATCACAGTAATAATTGTCACAGGCAAGATCATGAGGAACCCTAAAATTAGTAGGTGAAACTTTAAGGAGAAACAGGATATTTGCATGACATAACATGACAAGGCATCTCCCCTGAAATATTTATTAAATACTCTGGTGGTTTTAACATATGTCCACAAATTATTTCTCCCACCAGCAGTGGGAGCTTGATTCCTCTCCCCTTGAGTGTGGGCTCCATCGGACCCTTCCTCTAAATTTCTGAAACTTCCAAGCTCTTTTCTTGTTTCCTGCCTCCTAGCTCATTACTTCCTGCAGTTGCTATCCCTCTGCTACCTTCGTGTTCTCTTGTGCTTCTTCAATAACCTGGTTAACAATTCTATTTCTAGTTAACAATTCTTCATATTAAATTCTCTCTATTACAGTACCTGGTTCCTTCTGTTTACTGACAGGATGGCCCCCTGATTGACATATTAAGCAGTGACTCCTATAGCTATTTGGGGAATATATAAGTAATTGAAGAGTATTCTACATAAACAGGTGTACAATTTTAAACACTCTTAGGATGAGTGATATTTGAGTGTATAATTACCTAAATATCCTGCTACTATTTAAATATCTCCTCTTGATATGTAGAAAATAAGAATTTCCCTCTTTGGAATTTACAAAATCTAGTTAGAGTTGTAGTAAATCATTAGAGTCAGGAACTCTGACAATTTATAGGTCAGCCTTACCAAGGAATAGATGCATTCCAAAATTAAAGAACTCACAGGTTACAGTATTGAAGTTCACAGGATTATAAACTAATGTATTTTTCCGTAAGTGTCCAATATTTTAACTCTTTTAACTTTTTATGATTGATTTTAAACTATATTTTTAAATGAATCAAAATATGTTTGCTGTCATCTATTAGAATCCTTCAATTAAAAATAATTTATATAAGTCTGTATATGCTTTCCTGACACATTTTTCCTGTTCTAGGTACCATTGTACGTACAATATACTTATGTTGCATTAATATTGACTTTTGCTGTTAGAAAATAAAATAGGAAGTAGTTCTGAGTAGAAATACAAAGGTTAATGTGATTTAGAGAATGCTAGAGTCAGAGAAATTGAAAAAATTATTGTAACTCATACTTCTCAATTTAGAGACAAAAACCAGTTCTCTTAGTTTGGAACTTAGTTGATGTCCCTCTTGAGTTGTGACAAAAAAAGGCTTTGACTTGTAGCTCAAAGCATATTCTTCTCTGCCTCATGGAATTATTTGCTTTTTAAGAAAAGAATATTTTATTTTCTCAGTTATCTTACCTTAGAAATAGGTAATTTTTCATTTTTTTCATATTTAAATACATATTTTATTCTTTAAAAAATTCAAAATATTCTTCAAAATTTTTAAAGAGAATTTAAATATCTTTTAAAATCTCAATCTCCTAAAAAACAGAATGATTAACATATAAATAAGTTTGCCTATTTTAAACAAAAATATTTAAAATTTTTAATTATCTCTATGACTTCTAACTTGTGTTTATTTTGCAATTTTTCAGTCTAAAATATTAATTATCGATATTTCTTCATACCTATAATGTGTATTTTTATATCAAACATCATCATTTTCTTTTAGATGTAAAGTATCTTCCCAGATGTTCTAAAACAGGGTGTACTAGTATTTTATTTAAAAAAAGAAAAAAGCAAAAACAATACCTTGGAAAAGGCTCCTCTCTTTTCTCTGCTTCTCTTCATAGCTCAGAACTTTCTGGGAAGAGGGGAGTTGTTAGGTTCAGGTTGTTTTGATGCTGTGTCCCCTCTCCTCTCCTGCCTCCCAGAAGCAGCTGCCCACACACAGACAGAGCAGTTACCCTACTGTGGCACATCACAGGATGAGTCACAGAGGCAGCTAACGTACATTACTGTCAGCACTCACCACAGAGGCTAACAAAAGGTGCCAAACTGTATAGCCCTTAACCCTACGTTTAGAGCTAAGGCCACACACTCTCCATGAGTTTGCCTGGATAACTAATTATCTTTCATATATCCCTCCAAGAATAGTTAGACCCAGAAGAGTCCATCTAGGTGGCAGTGGTGGTGGTTTTCAGCTGATCTCTCCCATCTTATCTCCCTCCCAGTGACAAGTGGAGGGATTCTACAGTGCAGACTCACGGAAGCAGTTGAAGGTTATGTGAGCATGAATAACTCAGGTTTTGGGGTCTTGGTGGGATTTAGACCCACCAGATCTGTCTATCTCAGGAGAATAGACAAATTGACACTCAGGGCCCAGGAGCTTCCTTAGCAAAAGAGGGATACAGGGATAAATATATCGACCCCTTCTAATTGGAATTTGCATCTTTGGAGAGCATCTCTGTTGGAGTGAGACTGTGCTGATGGGCATCAGCTGACAGGTAATACACGGAAGCAAGTGGAGTCTGGACTCAGCACTGTGGGAAGAATCTGGAAATACCCTGGTCCACACAACTTGGCAAGAATAAATGCTTTATATTATATTGAAAAGCAAAATCCTTGCTATATTATAAAGAAAGTAATTGGAATATTGAATTTGTCCAACATGTTCTATGCTATCTAATAGCAAAGGGTTTTTCTCTTTCAATCACATCCATTCACAGACTACCGGTCATTGAATCATATTTATATTCTTAGATAAACCTACCTTGGTAAGAATATAATAGTATTTAATACCTTGTTGGATTTTGTTTGCTAATGTTTTATTCAATAGCATTCACATCTGTGTTCCTAAGTTAAATTGGTTTATAATTGGTTTTGTGTTATCAGTGTTAGGTATGAGTGGTGATGTGAAATACAGAATGAAAAAACAAAGCAAACGGAGTCATAAAAGATAATGTTACTTCGATATTTGATAGCTTCTGAATGGGCCAGGAATCAAACTGAGCTAGATACTATCTATTGGCACACAGTACCCATTTTCACTTACTTTGTGTAACTTCCCTGACCTGCCAGCTTCTCCTCCCACTCCCCCCCGCCGCTAAAAATTCTATTTCCCAGACTCATTTGTTCCAAATTCATTCTGAGTTCTATCAAGACACATCAGTAGAGAACTGATAGACACATGGGATGTGATAAAGTCTGACAGACATATGGGATGTGATAAAAGTCATACAAAGCGGGCTTCCCTGGTGGCGCAGTGGTTGAGAGCCCACCTGCCGATGTAGGGGACACGGGTTCTTGCCCCAGTGGGGGAGGATCCCACATGCCGCGGAGCGGCTGGGCCTGTGAGCCATGGCCGCTGAGCCTGCCCGTCCAGAGCCTGTGCTCCGCAACGGGAGAGGCCACAACAGTGAGAGACCCGCGTACCGCAGAAAAAAAAAAAAAAAAAAAAAAAAAAAACTCATACAAAGCTAAGGAATTCTCCCAGGGAAAAAAAATTAGACACAGGTTTCCCCTGCTATCTGAAAATAGAGCATTTCTATAAAAGCTTTTATAAACTGAAATGGTATAAAATCAACATCATCATCATTTTGGGGGGCTTCTGATAATTACAGTGCATGTTTATTTAAATCATGATTTATAAGTGAAAATTTATTATAAATATATCACATTAACACTGTACTCATTTTGTACCCTAAATGACAGGATCTGATAGAAATGCATAGAGGTGGCACGTACAGCAAGTGGGTGATGGGTAATCTGCCAGGAAAGGTTTGTGACCTAGCCGGAAGAAATAAGCCTAGCTGAGTGCTAAAGCTAATAGAATCAAACATACAACCAAGTCCTGATAGATACTATGAAGAAGTGGAGAGAGAGAAGCAAAGAGTCAAAAAGATACTGAAAAACTAAGACAGTAATTAATGAGCATACAATATATTATTCTGCTGCTACTCAGTATCAGTTACTATATGCCAGGGACTGATTTAAACATTTTACCACATTACTTCCTATCTCTCTCTCTACAATCCTATAAGAAACAGAAAGTGTGGAAATGGTGGCTTAGAGAAGGTATTTAATGTGTCCAAGGTCACAGAGCTATTAAATGATGGAGTTGGCACTTAAATCTATATTTCTCTAATGCTATTACAAATGTCCATTACCAACACACGGTGATAAACGAGGAGAGTACATAGAAGGACAGACGCATTCTTTGTGTGGATAGCACTTTTGTTTGCTGGCTTCATTACCCTCAAATTCATTTGACAGTGGTGTGCTGGTAAATGTTTAATGATTGGGCTCTAAGGTTGCAGGGAGCTTCGATTTGTGACCGTCAGTGATTTCTGAGGTGTAAATACTCCTACCACGGCTGATTTCAAGTCACCAATCGAAAGTCACTGAAAGCAGAGTTGGGACAAGGTGGATCCCATCAGGTCCCTCAGACTGGTACAGGCTGCCCCAGCGGAGGACTGCAGAGGACTTCTTGATTAGGTGTTTCATAGTTTGCAAGTTACACAGAACCATGAGGCAGATTTATATTGTCACAAAATATAGTATTTTTAAAAGCATAAGAACAGATAATTACCCATTTCGAGGAGTCATTTCGGTGAGGCAGTAGGGCTTACTTGATGAAGAGAGTATGTCGTGCTTTGATGGTTTTAGAATGAAGACTCTAACGATATTCTTTTCTTTTTTTTTTTTGTAAATTGTATTGAAGAATAGTTGATTTACAATGAAATGTGTTAATGTCTTCTGTACAGCAAAGTGACTCAGTTATACATATATATATGTAGTCTGTTTCATATTCTTTTCCATTATGGTTTGTCACAGGATATTGAATATAGTTCCCTGTGCTGTACAGTAGGTCCTTGTTGTTTATCAATATTCTTATTCAAAATGGACCTCAAGGACTATCTCTGCTTTGCTCCTGCTTGACACCCATGAAGCAGCTAAATGTCCCATTGCATAGGTTACACTTTTCCATGTTTGGGAAGATAAGGAATATGCAACTATGAGCAACTGACACAGGACATTGTCAACCTCAATTCAGTCATTCAGAGATCTCTGCCATTACTCAAGAGCCATCAATGGATGATTCCCTCTTTAGTGGCTCACCTGATTGGGGATGAGGATTTGTACATTGCTTTCAACTGAGAAGAAAGAAGAGCCCTTGGAAGTTAAGTTTGGTAATACCCAAGAATTAGAAAATAATAAAATCAGTTCCCTGGTGGTCCAGTGGTTAGCACTTGGTGCGTTCACTGCTGTGGGTCTGGGGTCAATCCCTGATCAGGGAACTAAGATACCACAAGCCAAATGGCGCAGCCAAATAAAAAATGAAATAATTATAGATATAGATACATTTTATATATATATGTCTTTCAATAGATTTCTATTGCAGTATTTTTCATTCCTGTGTTTCTTTTTGTCTCCATTTGCTTTTATTTCTGGCGTCTATTTGTAGCAAATTTCTTTTCTCTGAATAGCTTTTATTCTTCAATTCTAACGTTTATACTTTACTGTCTTAACATCCAGTTCCTGTTCAGGAAACCCTCATTTTATTTTTCCACTCACTCTGCAGCAGTCTGACACAGTCAGCTTTAGTGTAAAGCTCCTGGCTAATCACTCAGCCAGTCTCCCACACAGCCAGCTCTTCACAATCAGTACCAATCCCCCGATTTAATTTTATTCAATGCAGTTCAATTTAAAGCAGCTCAACTCAGTTCAGTTCAACTCACTCTACCACATGGTGGTGCCAATTCTAATTCTGTTCTCCTCTTTTCTTTCTTTCTTTCCTTCTCTCTCTCTCTCTTTCTCTTTCTTCCTCTCTTTTGTGGATGATCAAAGCATACATGAGAAGTAGAAAATAGATCTGGTGATTTGATCAGTCATTTATTTGTTCTCTCCTTGGAAGGTGGATGTTTACAATTGTGTGCCATTCTTGACCGTTCCCAGTTTTCCGTATACATCTTATTGAATGCATTAACATTCTTTTCTTTAGTGTTTATTTATTACTTCTAGAAGTGTTCCCTTTCTTTGATCTACTCGGTGGACTTTCCGTATTGACTACCAGTGACAGTTTTTTGTTTTACAAGGACTTTCCATATTGACTACCAGTGACAGTTTTTTGTTTTACAAGGACAAGAACTTACATAATAGCAAGATTGCAATCAAAATTAATTAAAGGTTGACTTCCATTTCTAATTCAATTTTTATTATGCATCATGACAAAAAAAACTGTCATATAGTCCTTAGAATCATACAACACTAAATCTCTTGAATTATTCCTGCTGTAGTGCTCATCATACTTCTTTTCTATGTGTCTGTTTTTCTCCCTGTCCATGTCTTTGATACACATCAGGTCATTTTACTCCTAATGTTCTAACTTGTATTTTTTATTCTCTGTAAATTGAAAGAATCTGTCCAATATCATTTCGTTAGGCCAACTTTCTCTGTTTTTGAAAACAAGAATTACCCCTCACCTCTTTTTCTGTTATCAGTAAGCCAGTCTCTAATTTATACAATCATTAAAGTTTATTTAGAGTTTCTAAATAGGATTATATTTCCATTTTCGGTTAGTTTTGTGTTCTGAGATGTCTTTGGAAAGGTTATATACATATATATTAATATATAAATTTGCTACTTTGTTACAAGCAGTCCAAATAATGGACATATCTATGTTTGTATTTTATACAAACTGTGGAAGTTTTGGTAAAGAATATAAATAAATATTTACCAGACAGCAGTTGAATTCAAGGCAGTGATTATCCAGTGCATTTGTAAGGTCCAGTCCTTGCTTTGTAAATAGTAAATGTTCTCCTTTCACTCTTCCCTAGACAAGAGAATAGTCTCACCATCAACTGAGTAGCTCTGGCTGGACCATAGGATTCATCCTTGATTCCTCTCAAGGCCTCATACTCAACTTCTAGTTCATCAGGGGCAAAATATATGTAAAATCCAGTAGCCTCCCACTAAGAACCTCTTCCAGTCTTTCCCTGGACTGCATGTTAGCAGCCTCGCTGATCTCTTTGTTTCTACTTATACCTCAACATCCATCTATTAGCAACAGAATAATGTCTCCAAACAGAAGTCAAACCACATCATTTCTTTCCAATGGCACCCATAGCTGTTAGATTAAAAACCCCATTCCTTACCCTGACTTTCAAGGTCCTGTGGGATTTGGCCCCCGTCTACCTTTAAGACCTTGTCTCTTTCCATTCTCTGTCTTATTCATTGAGCTCCATCCACTGAAATTGTATTTCTATTCCTTGAGCACCCTGTATACCCATACTCACTCACTTGTTCCTATGCTGAGAGAACAGTTTCTCTCAGATGTTATTGTAGATGTTTCTTTCTTCTCATTTAGGACTTTGTTTAAAAGTCATCTCTTTGAAGAGCCGTAGCCTGACATCCTTTGGCCAAAGTAGACACCTTCTCTGAAAATGTCCTTTCTTTACTGTGTTCATTTTGCTCAAGTTATTTTGGCTGTATCAAGCATTACAGCACCTATAAAACTCAAGGTTTAACTGAAGGGGATATATTACATTATATTTCTACCACAACTCTGTTGAATTTGCAGAGGTTGCAGAAACACAGACTGCAGTCCTGTGATTTTTCTAGACTATATTTTCATAATCTGTGATTAAGATGGCTTATCTAAGGTGAAAAGCACATATTAATACAATTTTAACAGTTCTAACACTTTTATTCAGTAAGATTCAATTCTCACACTTTGAACTAACTGTGATGATCTCCCATGAAACAGCCCTGAGCCAAGCCTTAAAAATATGAGACCAGATGTCACAGTGTCAGCCTACTGATTTGATTATTTGTTCATTTTTTGCTACTTTTGTTTAACATAGCCTTCCTATCTTATTAAAACAACTCTCTACTTTGTCACTTGCATGTTTTAGAGTTTTCCTGAGCAATAGCCATTATGGAGAAAATGGCTTAAATATGATATTAACCATGAGGGAAAAGGATAAAGGTACGAAGAGTTTTATAAGCTCATACAGCAAAATAATGAGGTGTTTAATGACTAATAACAATGCAATTCTACATCTCTGAGCCAAAGGAGAAAATATAAGATTGAATATAATGACAGGATAACATTTAACAAGTACTTGAAGGCTTTATAATTGTCTTAGTCTGCTTAGGCTACCATAACAAAAATACCATCGACTGAGTGACTTAACAGAAATGTATTTCCCACAGTTCTGAAGGCTGGAATTTGAGATAAGGCGGCCAGCATGGTTGGGGTCTGTTTAGAGCCTTCTTCCTTATTTACAGATGGCTATCTTCTTGATATATCATCACAGGGCAGAAACAGAGAAAAGGCAAGCTCTTCCCTGTATCTTTTTATAAGGGCACTAATTCCATCATGAGGGCTCCACCCTCATGATGGAATTACTCCCAAAGGCCCCAGTCTCCAAATACAGTTGGCCCTCCATATCTGTGGGTTATACATTCTCAGATTCAACCAACTACAGATCAAAACATATTCAAAAAAATAAATTTCAGAAAGTTCCAGAAATCAGAATTTGAATTTGTCACATGCTGCCACTATTTACATATCATTTACACTGTATTAGGTGTTATAAGTAATCTAGAGATGACTTAAAGTACATGAGAGGATGTGTGTAGGTTACATGCAAATACTATGCCATTTTATGTAAGAAACTTGAGACTCCATGGAGTTTGGTATTTGCAGGGATCCTGGAACCAATCCCTGCAGATGCCCAGGGACGACTATACTATCACATTTGGGATTAGGTTTTATCATATGAATTTGGGGGGTAGGAAAGGGACATAAACATTCACCCATAGCAATACTTTTAAGTAATTTAAATAACTTAAAATCTCTGTGTCTTCGTCTTCTGAGTAAAATGGGAAAAATACTTTTTATCTAATTGCTTTGTCTGAGATCTCACAATGACTATAGGGACAGTGAGGGGTAGCACTCTTAACATTTCTTCATGGATAATATAATAAGGAGTTATGTTTAGCATAAACCTTGGCATGAATTAACATCTCTAATTAATAAAGAATGACTTATTAACTACAAATTATGCTTTGGAAATTAATATTTCCCATTGGGTTCTATTATCACCGTAATCAATTCTGGAATCTTTGTTTTTAAATTTCAAAGAGTGACTTCTTAGCTCCTAAAAATAAATTAGAAAAAGAAGTAAATTAGTTAAAGAGGGTTTCCCTGGTGGCTCAGTGGTTAAGAATAATCTGCCTGCCAATGCAGGAGACATGGGTTCGAGCCCTGGTCCGGGAAGATCCCACATGCCACGGAGCAACTAAGCCCGTGTGTCACAACTACTGAGCCTGTGCTCTAGAGCCCACGAGCCACAATGACTGAGCCTGCTTGCTACAACTACTGAAGCCCGTGCGCCTAGAGCCCGTGCTCCACAACACGAGAAGCCACCACAATGAGAAGCCTGCACACCACAACGAAGAGTAGCCTCCCGCTCGCCGCAACTAGAGAAAGCCCACGTGCAGCAACGAAGACCCAATGCAGCCAAAAATAAATAAATTTAAAAAAAAGAAACTAGATAAAGAGGATCAAAGGGAAGATAAATCTAACTACATGTATATGTTATTACTTGATTAAGGATTATCTAAGATAAAAATACCATTTCAGACAGAAACAAGTTCTCTTTAAATGTTGGTGTTATATCATAGCTCACCTGAAATTGTGGAGTCAACTTTGCATAAAAACACAATGAGAAACACTGTGTCTGACTTACAGTCACTTCCAAGGCCTTCTATTCCTTTTCTCTAAAGAATCCCTCCTGACAGTACGTTTGAGTCAGTGAAACACATTGTGTGTGAGTGTAAATTAAAAGAAGTAATATACATAAAGTGTACAGGATAATATGGGGGGCGTCATAAGCCCTTATAAGCAGTATCTATCATAATTCTGATTCTAAATCCTGTTATCATTCCATTACGTGATCTTATTATTTCACCATTGGTACCCCTGTTGAGAAAATTTACCTAGAGATTCCTATTTGTGTAAAGCCTCCAAATCAAACTTTTTAAAAATACGGAATTTATGCTTATTTATAGCACGAAGTGTTTACCTGCTTTCTTTCTTTCAAGTAAATTTTACTGCTTTGACCCAGAGTCACATTTCTAATCAACTTCATTGAGTGAGAAATAGTTTTCTTATTTTCCTGTGGATATGAACTTGATAGAAAGACAGCCACTTTGGTGACTTAAAACAGAAAGCTGATCGCCAGAGCACTTGTTTTGAGTGCCCTCTAGCGGTTGCTCAGTCAGTAACATTCAAGGAACCTGAAATTTGCAGCCTAGAAAAATCACGGTAGAGATTTTCAGACTCTCCTTCTTTTCCAATTAAGAAATTGATCCTCAGATAGGATATGTAAATTGCCTTCTGCTGCAGTTCTTCGAAAAATTCAAATTAAAGCCAAAATTACTAATAGTATTTTTCAAACTATAAATTCTTATTAAAATTTCAATTATTTATTTTCTTTAATTGAATACCATTATGTAGAAACCATAAAACTGATATAATGAATATCATTTATAGAAACTGTAAAAAATTGATATAAAGTTATTGTAGTAGTAGATGTGACTTCTCTTTCCTTTGCCATTTCTCCATCACTGCTTTTTCCTTTCCTCCCCCCTTTCTGCCTTCCTTCTAAACATCCTTATTAAGCTTTTCTCTTGCTTTCTTTAGTACTTTTAGAAACATTTATCAAGATAATATTTTAACACTTAAGAGGATCTAACATTAACAGTTTAACAAATATTTAATAAATAAACTCATAAGTGAATGAAAGGTTGTCCGATTGAGTGAGTGAATGTTTGAATCAATCACAACTACAAATAAATATCATACCTAGAGCATCTTAATTAGCAGTACAATCTTCTCATTCATGTTGAACTTTATATTATAATATCTCTTTAAATAAATACTTTTTAAAAATTTGATAACTGATAGAAGTTTATAAGCTATCATATTATCATACATTTTGCTATCTGAACACATTTTATAAATAAAATTTATAATTAAGTCTTTTTTCCTCATTGTTTTGGAATTTTATTAAAATGTGGCTTTTAGTTCATATTATTATCAGGAAAATTTTTTGTGCTCAGAGTGGTATTTTAGACACTATTGAGAAAATAAAGTAAAATAAATATTCTCACCTTCAGGGAATTTATTTTCTAAAAATGTTAAAAAGTAATAAACATATAAGAAAATATACTTTTTTTTTTTTTTTTTTTTTTTTTGCGGTACGCGGGCCTCTCACTGTTGTGGCCTCTCCCGTTGCGGAGCACAGGCTCCGGACGCGCAGGCTCAGCAGCCATGGCTCACGGGCCCAGCCGCTCCGCAGCATGTGGGATTCTCCCCCACCGGGGCATGAACCCGTGTCCCCTGCATCGGCAGGTGGACTCTCAACCACTGCGCCGCCAGGGAAGCCCAAGAAAATATACTTTTTAATGTTTCATATTAGGTTGATAATTTCCCATGAACTCTATTTTCCTTCTGAGTGTCCTTTGCTGAGGATAACTTGGCAAACAGGAAAAATAAAAATAATAGGAAAATTTTCTATGACTGATAAGTATGATATTAAAATAACCATATCAAAAATTACATTACCTTTTTCTAATGTATTCTTTTCTATAAATGTTTCCTTAGGAACAACTTTAGACAGATTTTTGAAGAGTAAAATAATGAGAATATTAAGTGAAATAAAATCTCTAACAGCACTAAGCACAATGCTGGATTTACAGCATGTGAAATACACATTAGCTATAGTTGTTATTGTAATGTAACTTAGAGCTTGTATATAATCCAAAGGAAGAGAAAACTAGAAGGATGGTATGTACGAGCTATATAAAAATTGTTTTCCACATATATATTTAAACATCATATTTTTTGTTTTATTTCCTCTTGCTGATAGTCTCAGATTGAAATTATAAAAACTAAAGAGAGTCAGCCTCTGTGGTGAGCCTTGTCTTAGGAATTCATTACCTAATTTCATTTGGCAGTATTAATCCTGCTCCTATCCAGGGCTAGCCAAGGACTCTGTCTCTTTCTAGGCATGTTTTAACTGGTGGGTTTCCCTGGAAGAGGGTATGAGACAGTTATGGGAGGGTTAGCTCAACAGTTAGCTGTTGAGTGTGTAGTTTAATAAAAGTACATGGAGTTTGCAAGTGTTCATGCATAGTTCAGTTTTACCAACCTGAATGATTCATTTAAATATTGTTCACAACACTTTATTGAATAATATTTTTTGAAGCAATAGCAATTGTGTGTCCAGTTGACCTCCATTCACTTCTGAACTCAAGGAGAAAAATTCATGCTATAAATAACCAAGAGAGGCACATATAATTTGCCACATAGTGCAGTATAGTCACTCACTGTGAACTGAAAGATAGGTCATTTCTAGCAACCTTTTTTTTTTCACCTAGGAACATTTTTAGCAATATCTAATCAATTTGAATTTCCTACTCATACCACTTTGCTAGCATTCTTTAAAACAATGAAACTCATTTGGGTCCTGTAGTTTATTTTCTAGGTATGCAGTGGTCTCTGTCTTAGAATAGAACTGTAATTTTCATTCTTAATAATGAATGCATAAAAGGCTTCAGGAGGCTACTACCAGTAAAGAGAACTCCATAAACTATAAAAGACAGGGCCCACTTACTAACCTCTGTAAGCGTTTAGAATTGTTGACAGGATTTAATCTGTACAATTGCTTATTCTTTTGCTGAACTATGTCTTTCAGGCTGCTTAGATCCACCTAAAAATCAGGTTGGTTGTTTTTTGCTAATGATGTTATTACCAAATGATGTTATTACAGTGTTATTACCAAATGATGTTATTACAGCTATTACCAAAAGGGAATAATGATTATAAAACAAAAGCAAAACCAATCTGCCTTTATCAAATAATTACTTGGAAAGTATTCTGTTAGAACACAATAGGTGTTCAATTATTCATCAAATAAATGGTGTAGAGTAGATTTTTCTGCGCTCAATGTCCTTAGGGTTATAACAGGAATTTAGAGTAGTGATGCTGTAGTGAAGACTTTCTGGTCTCTCTATATCTAAATCTTCCTGGATGGGACCTGAAATAATGTATTTTAGAGCTTTATAACAACAGCCAATCCTACCAGGGGATTTAAGTGCCATTCTTATATTACTTATTTGAATCTTCACAATAATCTCACTAGATAGGAAACAAGGAATGTATGGAAACAAAGGCTTAGTAAGGCAAAGTAATTTCCTCAACATTATGCTACTAGTGAGTCATGTAACTGCTGAGTGACATAACTCATTCCTGAGTACCAGTAAGCCTTGACCACATATATCTGACTGGATGAAGTCTGTTCCAATCAAACTGAATACCTACCAAATTCTCCTCCTCCCTTCTTATAGTATACATGTATATATACTTCCTTAAAAATACGTAAAATATCCACTACTTTTAAAAAATATATATTCCATGTCTAACATGCTGGTTGAGAAATGCAGAATCTCAAATGACATTTTTGTCTTCTTCACAGACTGTTGCCTATGGCAATAATATAAATTCCACGCTGTGAAGGAAAAAAACGCACCAGACAATTAAGGAGATGCTTTTACTTGGGTTATTGCAATAGAGAGGTTTTTTCCACTAATGAAGAATGTCTCAAGGAAGAGTTTGAAAAGCTGGGGATTTATAAAACAAGACAATCATGAGTGAGGGTTCAGAGCTTGCCTTTTCTTTTTGCCATCTACCACACGTGACCACCCTCATCTACTATTCTTTATTTGTATTATCTTCACTAGCTTCATTTCGGGTAATTGTTACAGTAGCCATATCAGATGTTTACATCAGACCCTTCCTCTGTGTTAGCACATGCTGCCGTTGAATGTCAAACTCTCTGAGGTTTGACCCCGTCGACCAGAGCCTTTCTTCTGCAGTGGTTTTATGGTCTCAGACTGAAAAGACTCTCCAAGTAGAAGTAGCCATATTCTGCTTGGTTCTATGAAAAACCTCTTTTCTTCTTCTTTTGTTTTCCATGATGTAATGGGAATGACATGAAAAGTGAGTATATACAAATGACAGGTGTTAAACAAGTAATTTCTGTTTTATTCATGCTTATTGGAAATCTTAGTTTGACCTAATTTCTAAGGCAAATGCACAGACATGAAACATATGCATACACACACACACACACACACACACACACACACACACTTGTGACAGTTCTCTAATTCTCAGGGATCAGAACACACACACAAACACAGAAATATGTGTATAGTATAGTTACATGATGGATAAAGAGTTAGGCCCCCATAAACAAATTATAACATTTTAAATATAGTTTTAAAAATACATCACCCAATTCCATACAGTGCTAATTTTTTTTTTAAATCTGGAGAATTTGTATCATCCTAATCTACCTGTATTTGCTAATTCAACTGCTGGTGCCTGTTTAAACAGCTCTGTTCATTGTGTCAGGTAAATACAATAGATCAAGGACTTGCTATACCTAAATCCAAAGAAATGCCTACTTCACATAAATGTCTTCTCTAGAAACAGAGAACAAAGATTCTTTAAAGTGCCTTCTTAGTCATTAATATGCAAAATTAAATGTACGTTTTTTAGCAAGTGAAATGTACTTTTAATATCTGCAACATGATATTAAATTTTTAAAAATACTAAACAAAGTAAGACTCCAAGATTAATGCTCTCTGGCAAATTGAAAGAATCCTCATTTTAACACTGAAAATGTATTTAAAAATTTCAGCAGTCAGGTGCAAAAGCGCTCTCTCTCTCTCTCTCTCTCTCTCTCTCTCTCTCTCTCTCTCTCTATATATATATATATATATATATATATATAAAAGAAAGACAACCTAGAAACAGAAAGAAAGAGAGAATGGAAAAAGAGAAAGCAAGAAACAGAGGTAGAGAAAGGGAGGTAGAAAGAGAAGATGAAACATAGGGAGATGGAGGAAGACGGGTGGAAGAGGAAGGAAAATCTGGCAGGAGGCTATCATACTTCTGCACCATTTTCTCATGAGAATTACAACTGCCTGTATTTTCTAATCTTTTATAACAACTTAATTTTCAGAATTTTACTTAGCGAAGCAAATATACAGAAATACCACTTTAGGGCTTCCCTGGTGGCGCAGTGGTTGGGAGTCCGCCTGCAGATGCAGGGGACGCGGGTTCGTGCCCCGGTCCGGGAGGATCCCACGTGCCGCGGAGCGGCTGCACCCGTGGGCCATGGCTGCTGGGCCTGCGCGTCCGGAGCCTGCTGTTCCACAACGGGAGAGGCCACAGCGGTGAGAGGCCCGCAAAAAAAAAAAAAAAAAAAAAAAAAAAAAAAAAAAGAAATACCATTTTAGCCAAATATCTAGTTCTCAAGGTTGTATAACAATTGAATTCTCTCTCTCTCTCTCTCATTGCCACACTCTACCTATAACTATGCATATTGCAAATAGCAGGGTATTGATTATTTTTTTAAAAAAGGCCAGTCTTCTGCTTCCTGTGTGAAGATACAATTGTTGCACTGCGTTATCTCCAAACCCTCTTTGCTAATAGTGAATCTCTTTGGCAGTCGCTCCAGAACTGCTGACAAGACATTATCTCTTCAATTTCATCTTCCACCTCTTTCTCCCTATGGGAGAAAAACATCTGTGGGCCTTAGAGGGAGTTAAAGAAGTTCGGAACGATCTCTTGCCTTTCAGCCCAAGAAGAGTTCACTTTTTTTCTACCCTGCTCATTCTGTAGGATTGGAGATTTTGTGAGCAATCCTACATCAAGCACCATATCCGTTCATTTAATAATTAATTAATTTGCTTGCTTAGTCAACACACATTTTTTGAGAATCTACTTGATGTTGGCAATGTGCTTAGTAATTGGAATTTAAGAACTGAGGACAAAAACTTTAAGTTTGGGGAAAAGTAATCCAACATTAGACTCAAGGTGTGATTTTTCTCTTCAAGAGCCTTTAAAAATAGAAATACAAAAAGCACTCAGGCATGCTTTCTAAAATAATTCTAACTATCTGTGTAGTGTGTATTTTAAAAACTAAACCATGAAATAAAATATGTAAGTATATTCTGACTGTATATTATCATTTGGAAACAAGAACTTCGAACATTGTATATTATTTCTAAGCTTTAAACAATGGTCTCAAACTATAAAACTAGGCATAAGTGAGAGGGGTGGGAAAATAATGAGTGTATGGTGGGGGAGCAGCTGAATAAGAAATTTTTAAGAATATAGAGCTGGACACTAGACCCTTTTTGCATTTATGATCTCCAAAGTACAAGGACCACTCTTTGGTAAGAATAAATGTTTTACCAGCTGTATTTCCAAGTTATTTCACCTTTCTGAACGTCTGAAAAATGAGGGTTACTAATACTACAAGGATTAAAGCCAATAATCCTTTAAACATTGAATCGATAATATCTGTCTTTATAGAGTGATAAAGTAAGGGGAAAAGGATGGGCTTTAGAGTAAGACTGATGAACTGCTTACGAATTGTGTCAACTTAGGAGCAAAGTTACCAATAGCTCTGAGTCTCAGTTTCTTCATCATTAAAGCATCTAGCAGAGCATATGGTATAGTATATGTGGGGGAGATCATTATTATAGCAGAGAAAATTTTTGTTTATGAAAACATCACCTTGCATCAGATTGAGGAATCTGTTTATAGTTACCTGAAGTTATGAATATGACTTCACATTTTAAAATCCTCCTCTTTCTACATTTCTCTCACTTTCCAGTACTATATACTCACTCTTACAGCCCCTTAGAACTTTTTATTCATTCTTTTATACTTCTTTACATGCTGACTTTCAATAATTCTGTAACTTTATTTCCCACCTCTAGTATAGGAAAACATTATTGCTCAGTAAACTGTGAGTTAATTGAAATCAGGATTTGTTATTTTATAGTTCATTTACCCAACAGTTCTTGTTAATACTTACTGAGCACTTCATAAATGCTGAATGATTTAATAAAGAATAAATGAATGATATAATAGTACATTCTTTAGTTGATGGGAAATACATAGCATCATTCAGAATAAGTGGCATAAGAACAGAAAGCCTTATCAAAGTGTTATGCAGAGAAAAGTTTCATTCTCAAATGGTAGAATTTCAGGGATAACTGGAAGAAATGATTTGGAGGAAAAGCATGCAAGGTACATCTTCTATCATGCCAAAGAAATGACAGAATTAGTTTTTTTATTGAAATATAGTTGATGCACAGTATTATGCTGGTTTCAGATGTACTATATAGTGATTTGACATTTGCATATATCATGAAATTATCACCATGATAAATCTAATAACCATCTATCCCCTTTATCATTTTATACAGTTTGTTCTTCTGCTCACATTGTCCTCCTGATTTGTGACCAAGTAAAATCTTTATCACTGTTAATCATTTAACCTAATTTCTTGCTCTCCGTATAGCCTGTCCTATTTCGTGTGCCAGAACGACCATTTATTTTATGTTCTCCCGTAACACTTTGTGCTCTATAAGTCATTATCATATGGTATTTTAATTGTCTGTGTTTTTCAGTCATATGTATTTGACTTATAGCTCCAGTATAGTTGCTAATATTTTATGCACTTTTCTTCCTGATGATACAGTCCAGTCTTGCATACACCTCAGGCACCAGTAAATGTTTTCGTATGAGGTAGTAAATGTCTTTGGATATTTTTGAGTGAAAGTGTGGATGAAGCATTTGGAGGAGAGCTCATCACACAAGGAGTGTGTCTCAAGGGAAAGAAGAAGTAGCCCACGGGAGGGATTTTAATGAAGTCTATCTTTAAAGTAATTTACAGGAAAAAGGAATCAATGAAGGAGATTTAGAAGTTATAGACTAAGGACTGTATGAGGGAGACTGCTATTATAAAGAACAAGATTGAAAAGCTTCCAGAAGAAAAAAAGCCAAAAATTATAAAATGTTACAGAGTGGTAGAATAGAATAATGACCAGAGAGAAGTCATTGGGTTTGCCAAGGAAAAGATTAGTGATGATTTCATAGAGAACATTTTTGAAAACAAACAAAAATGAAAGCCAAATGTCCAAGCATGGAGAAACAAAACTGAGGGGAAAAGAGATAAAGATGTGTAGCTATAGATAAGGCAGGAAAATTGGAGTTCAGGTTGAGGGACTGAGAAACCATTCATAATCTATTTCAAACAGAATGGTATTTTTATTTATTTATTTATTTATTTATTTATTTATTTATTTATTTATTTATTTATTTATTTATGGCTGTGTTGGGTCTTCGTTTCTGTGCGAGGGCTTTCTCCAGTTGTGGCAAGCGGAGGCCACTCTTCATCACGGTGCGCGGGCCTCTCACTATGGCGGCCTCTCTTGTTGCGGAGCACAGGTTCCAGATGCGCAGGCTCAGTAGTTGTGGCTCACGGGCCTAGTTGCTCCGCGGCATGTGGGATCCTCCCAGACCAGGGCTCGAACCGGTGTCCCCTGCACTGGCAGGCAGACTCTCAACCACTGCGCCACCAGGGAAGCCCCAGAATGGTATTTTTGATCTAATTTTTTTTCATATTAGAAGTATAAGTTTTAAAACAGCAAAGAGGATGATGCATTTAGTTTAGCTATGCATTTGAAATTATGTGGTAAGAAATAAGTCGAAACATTTTTAATTTATAATTTCACAATTGAAAAATGATTCATTATTAGTGAATTGGCAGCATTAAACACTTATAAACATTGAATTCTGATCAAAATTTAACACTGAAACACTGAGTTCCATTCTCCTATATCCAGTTTCAACCACCATTTCCAGCCTGACATGACTATCTTATAGACATCGCAGATGTAACATTTTTAAAGGTAACACTTGATTTTTTTTCTCTCCATGTATGTTCTTTCTCTAAATGACACCACTGTCTACTCAGTGGTTTAAACCTCCCCCGCAATGGAGTTATTCTTGAGTCTTTTCTTCACCTCTCTACTCTAAATCCATCAGCAGCCTTTCTTGGTGCTTTCTTCAAAATGTATTCTAAATCTTTATATATCTTTCTTTCTACTGGTATCAGTTTAATTCAGTCATAATCATCTTCTGCCTGGAATCCTGCCTTAATTCTACCCTTACTCATATAATACCCATTTTATTCACAAAAGGCAAAATTAGCACTCCCCAACATACATATATCAACTCATTATCTTTCTGTTTAAAACCTTCAAAGGCTCCCCGCTAGGAAATAAGAGGCCTCCTCACTGACTTCACCTTCAACTCACTCACCTCACTCATTACGTACTGGCTACACTAGTCTTCATCCTCATAAAAGACAAAAGATCTTGATCATTTCCCAGGGTTTTTCCACATGCTGTTCTTACTGTTTGTGTTTCCATTCCAAAATAAAAGCTCCGTTAGATTAGAATGTCTCTCTGTCTTGGTCAACCTTTATAATTAGCACTTATACCCAAAGCCTAGAGCATTCTGTGAATTTTTACTTCCAGTAATAACGGGCTAGCTTGTTTCAAAACAACAGTTCTGTCACCAAAATCAAATAAAACGGCTGAACAAAATGTAAAATATGAGGTGGCAGGGCTTATTAGAAAACTTTTAAAGCATCAAGGACTTAAGGAACCAAGGTAATACAGAGCAGGGCAACCAGCAGAGCAAATCTTGATATTTGAACTTGCTTCACCCCTGAGGTTTTTGCCAACCAGTTGGAGAGACTTAGACATAAAACCAAGATTTCTGCCATTTTATGCCAGTGAAGGGAATTATAGTTTAATATAAGTAAGAGAGACCTGCTAAGCACCCTAAGCTTTCAGTTTGAACAAGAAGACTACATTTGTATGAGCAAGATATATACCAACTCTTGCAAAACTTAAGCTCAGCTTTACTTTGAATCAGCTCAATCTCTGATTAATTAATTTGCCATTCTTCAACTACCTTCCATAAGCAGAAAGTAAATTTTTTATTGAAGAACATATAGCCGTATGCAGAACTACAGAACCTCAACTCCTGTTTCTCTCTTATTCTGGTTCCAAAAGTCTTCTCTTCAACCCACAATAACCAGGCAAGCAGAATATGGGAATTATCCAAAAAACTATGAGAGAACAGCAACAGACCCACTGAATGTCAGACACAAGGGTAACCAGAAAGGAACATTAAAAAAATTCAATAAAGTAAATCATATGAAAGAGACTGTTAGTAGAAAACAGGAAAGTATTAAAAAAGAATTATATTGAAACTCTAGACTGAAAAATGTAATAAAAATTCAAGAATTCAGTATATGGGTTTAACAAGAAATCAGAAACATATAAAAAGAGAATTAGTTAAATGGAAGATAGACAAATAAAAGATATCTATGGAAACAAGAAAAAAAGAAAGAAAATGTAGACAAGTGTGTAAAATAATACATATATTTGGAGTCCTAGGAGAATAGGAGTGAGAGAATGAGGCAGAAGCAATATTTGAAGAACTCGTAATTGAGTAGCTCCCATAAATATTTCAAAGAATATAATAATGAAGTAGTACAAAACTTTAGCAGTAAGACTGCACATTATGACACCATAGGGAGAGTGGAGTAGACCAAAAACAAAACAAAACAAAAAAATAGAAAAATCTTAAAAACAGTCACAGTGGTGGGAGGAACATATTACCTTAAAAGGAACAAGTCTAACATCTCAGTTTTAAGCAGAAATAGTAAAACAAAGAAGACAAAATATGATAACTTAGAACATTTAAAGAAAATAACTACCAATCTAGAATTGTATAAATTGTGAATATATCCTTCAACATTGAAAGCGAATGATGACATTTTCAAGCATACATTAGTTGAGATAAGGTATCACAAGCAGAACCAGTTTTAAGAAAATGCTTCAGGCAGTGGGAAAACTGTCCAACAGGGAAACCTAGAAAAACAAGAAAAGTAAAGGATAGAGGACAGAGCAAATACAAGAATTAAAAAAACATCAGTGTCTTTTAAGTTTAGAATTAAACATTTTTTAGTAATTAGGAAGGGATAAATTCTGAATATATATTAATCTTGTTTTTAATATAATTTAATTGTAAATTTACAAACTTAATTTTTAATAATGGGTGTTGTTTAACAACTGGCTTTCAACAACAAAAGAGTATGTTATTACATAAAGACCTGCCTTTTAGGGCTTCCCTGGTGGCGCAGTGGTTGAGAGTCCGCCTGCTGATGCAGGGGACACAGGTTCGTGCCCCGGTCCAGGAAGATCCCACATGCCGCGGAGCGGCTGGGCCCGTGAGCCATGGCCCCTGAGCCTGCGCGTCCGGAGCCTATGCTCTGCAACGGGAGAGGCCACAACAGTGAGACGCCCGCGTACCGCAAAAAAAAAAAAAAAAAAACCTACTGTGGAATTGTACTGGGCAATTCCACATTTTCCCCATCTGAGTTTATTCCTAGGATCTTTCCTAATTTATTAAATGTATTATGTTCATATTTTTGGGAATATCAGCCCTTAAACATAGCTACAGTTTAAAGGGGTACTTCCTACTTATGAATCATTAAATTAAATAAAAATAGGGTATTCCTTTCAAATGTTACTTCCCCAATTCCCATTTTCATGGAGTTCTGTCCAATTATTTCTAATACCTGAAATCTTTACATTGAAACATTAAAGTATTTCTAATGGTTTTAAAGTATTTCTGATGGGAGTATGGCATTACTACTGAGCACTTAATTTTTTCATAAAGTATGAACACTTAATCATGAGAGAATCATGAAATATCTGGTACATTAACTTTATATGCCTAAAAGTGGGAAGAGAAAGAGAAAAAAGAAATGTGAAGTTAGAAGATTTAGGTTGTGTGGAAAATGATTTAGCCTCTGGGCAGTCCAAGATTTAGGAAACATGTTTGAGTTGAGGTGTTTCTTCTTTCTTCAACATCAGTAAATGAAATTTCTATGGTAAGAAATCAGCTACTTTTATTTTACTAGTTATATGTAAGCTCTCTTCCTCGTTGAGGCTGTCTTGTATCAGTTTAGACAAAATAAATTAAGCATCTCCAATTTGAGGCCATTAAACATTTTAGTGCAGAAGGGAAGTGAGATGGGCCTTCTTGAATTAACCTCAGTAATATCTGCTGGAACACTTTTCTAACACTGGCTAAAGTGCATTCCTGTGTATTTCCACTTAAGCCATCTGCCAATCTTAATGCTTATTCCTAAGGGAGGAAAACTTCCAGAGCTATTTTTCATTTAATTTGCAAGGACATCCTGTTTAGGTACTTATCAAAAGAACAGAAGAATTGATGCCAAATACCACAAGCCCTAGTTTAGAAAACTTAATGGGTTGGACTGAAATCATAACCTACATTTAAAAGGAACTGTAGCTTACTTCCTTTATATTTACTAAATACTCAAAAAGTATGGCTGTGTGGCCTAAATGCTTTTTAAAAATAATAGTGCTTTGCTCTATGTACATTAAGGGATTTCTAGGGAAAAAAGTTGTTAACCTTTCCTAGGATGGTGACTAAATTTTTTAGTGCACTAAAACCATGACCCTTTGTTTTCCAAGGTTGTAAAATGATATTAAAGCACCTGTTTCTTTTGGAAAAGAAATTATCTAACCTGAAGAATTTTTTATCATATATGATAAATAACAAAGGAGAAATCTGTAAAGAGGTAGCAGTACCTATCTTTTTTTCCAGTGTTCCACATTTTTTTGCATAGTAAATATTTAAACTCTGCTTTATTTAATTTCACAATTAATTAACTCAAAAATTACCCTGTTTAACTCTTGATATTACTGTTATAAAATACTATATAAGAAAAATGTAGATATATTTTTATTTTTAAGAACTTCTTACTGGAGTGACAAAAAGAAGATCCAGTAAAATACCTTTGCTTTTTATTACATTGGGACAATAGATTATAACTGATTATATAAGTTTTTTAAAGTTCAACGACCTATTATCCTTTCTCCTGTATGCTATATATATAGGGATTTATACTGAATAAGTTCATGGAAACCAAAGTTAAATAACATTTGTAAAACACATTTGATCATATTGAGTACACTCTACCACTCATTTGCTTGGCACTGTATAAGCAAGACATCCAGTTAAATTTTTTTTCTTTTTTAAATTACATTGATTATGTAATCTGAGCATGGAGACACCCACCAAGCCTTTACTGAACACTTCTTCAAGTTGCATTTCACATGTAGGTTGAATATGTAGCTACGTAAGTGTCGTGATTTCAAAAATTTGAGTTCAAGGTAAATGTTCCTACTACATTATACTACTAAAGCTTATTTATTTGATTCCTAAAGTCTTAAAGTCTTTTGGGGCATTAAAATCTTCCAAAATACCAATATCTTAAAAAAAAAATTAAGAATACAAGGATAGGGACTTCCCTGGTGTTCCCGTGGTAAAGAATCTGCCTTACAATGCAGGGGACTTGGGTTCAGTCCCTGGTCAGGGAACTAAGATCCCCCATGCTGCGGGGCAACTAAGCCCGTGCGCCACAACTACTGAGTTTGCGTGCCTCAACTAGAGAGCCCGCGTGCTGCAAACTACAGAGCCCACGTGCTCTGGAGTCCACGCGGCACAACTAGAGAGAGAAAACCCGCACGCCACAACTGGAGAGAAGCCCTCACACTGCAACAAAAGATCCTGCATGCCTCAACGAAGATCCCACGTGCCTCGACTCAAGACCTGATGCAGCCCAAAATAAATAAACAATACATAAATTTTAATTAAAAAAAAAGAATACAAGGATATTGCCTTTAAGTTTTCAACCTCAAAAATAAAACAGCCAGTTATTTTACCAGCAAAATGGGCCTACTCAGGAATAGCAGAGAATTGCAATTCAGGACAGACAGGCTACGGCGAATCATAGGCAAGTCCAGAGAGCAAAGGAGAGGAGCTTTCTTTTATTAGGTTTTAGGAGGAAATTGAGGATAGTTTTTTTTTGAATAAAAGTTAGAAGTTCACTGGAGAAGAAAAGAGTTAGGAGTTCAAGGCTGTGGCAGTTTCAAACTGGCTCCAGGAGGTGGTCAGTGTATTCTTGCTGAGACAGGAAGGCTCTTCCTTCCTCTGCTTAAAAGCAGAAGATGAAATTCCCATGTGAAACATGTCCTCCCTGGTACCAGAAAAAGAGTAACATTCTTATCCATGATGGGCACAAAGCTGAGACTGGGAGAACTTTATACAAAAAGTTTAATACAAATAGACGTAATACAAATAGGCCGTAAGGAGTGGGACGTGCATAGAGCTCTCCCTTCAGGGCTTCCTGACTCCTTTTTTTTTTTTTTTTTTTTTTTTTTTTTTTGCCGTACGCGGGCGTCTCACTGTTGTGGCCTCTCACGTTGCGGAGCACAGGCTCCGGACGCGCAGGCTCAGCGGCCATGGCTCACGGGACCAGCTGCTCCGCGGCATGTGGAATCTTCCCGGACCGGGCACAAACCCGCGTCCCCTGCATCGGCAGGCGGAGGACTCCCAACCACTGCAGCACCAGGGAAGCCTTGTACTTCAGATTTTGAATTTTGATCTTTTCCTGGGCTAGCCGTATGGGATACGATACTCTCTTTGTGATGCTGGGCAGCAGCAGGGAACCCCAGCTCCCAGTCAGCCACTCGATCACAGGGGTAAACAGCTAATACACTTAAAACCATTCTGTACCCAGACGACTATTCTGTTTTTCACTTTCAGTATAATATTCGATAAACTTCATGAGATATTCTACACTTACTTATAAAGTAGGCTTTGTGTTAGATGATTTTGCCCAACTGGCGACTAATGTAAGGGTTCTGAGCGTGTTTAAGGTAGGCTAGGCTAAGCTCTGATATTAGGTAGGTTAGGTGTATTCATGTATGATATTTTCAATGTAGGATGGGCTTATCAGGATATAATTAACTGTAAGTCGAGGAAGATCTTTATATACCACAATTTCTTTATGCCTTCATCTATTGACAGACACTAGACTAAGGTTGTTTCCATAATTGTAAATAATGCTGCAGTGAACGTGGTGTGCATATATCTTTTTTTTTTTTTTTTTTTTTGCGGTACGTGGGCCTCTCACTGTTGTGGCCTCTCCCGTTGCGGAGCACAGACTCTGGACGCGCAGGCTCAGCGGCCGTGGCTCACGGGCCCAGCCGCTCCGCGGCATGTGGGATCTTCCCGGACCGGGGCACGAACCCGTGTCCCCTGCATCGGCAGGCGGACTCTCAACCACTGTGCCACCAGGAAAGCCCGATACATCTTTTTGAGTTAGTGTTTTTGTTTTCCTTGGTAAATACCCAGGGTGAAATTGCTGGATCATATGGTAGTTCTACTTTTATTTTTTGAGGAACCTCTATGCTGTTTTCCATAGAGGCCGCACCAATTTACATTTCCACCAACAGCACACAAGAGTTCCCTTTCCTCCACATCCTCACCAACACTTGTTTCTTGTCTTTTTGATACTAGCCATCCTAACAGGTGTGAGGTGATATCTACTTGTGGTTTTTATTTGCATTTCCCTGATAATTAATGATGTTGAGTATCTTTTCATGTACCTGTTAGCCATCTGTATCTCTTCTTTGGAAAAATGTCTATTCCGATCTTGTGCCCATTTTATTAAATTGGGTTGTTTATTTGATGTTGAGTTGTGTGAATTCTTTATATATTTTATATATTAGTACCTTCTCAGGTATATGATTTGCAAAAAATTCTCCCATTCAGTAGGTTGCCTTTTCATTTTGCTGATGGGTCCCTTTGCTTTGCAGAGGATTTTTAGTATGATGTAGTCCCACTTATTTATTTTTGCTTTTGTTGCTTTTGCTTTTGATGTCAGATTTAAAAAATCATCACCAAGGGACTTCCCTGGTGGTGCAGTGGTTAAGAATCCTCCTGCCAGTGCAAGGGACACGGGTTCAAGCCCTGGTCCAGGAAGATCCCACATGCCGCGGAGCAACTAAGCCCGTGCGCCACAACTACTGAGCCAGCGCTCTAGAGCCCGTGAGCCACAACTACTGAAGCCCACGTGCCTAGAGCCTGTGCTCCGCAACAAGAGAAGCCACTGCAATGAGAAGCCCATGCAATGAAGAGTAGCCCCCGCTCTCCACAACTAGAGAAAGCCGGCGCACAGCAATGAAGACGAGTGCAGCCAAAAATAAATAAATTAATTAATTAAAAAAAAGTCATCACTAAGAGGAGTTTTAGCTTCAGGTCAATCCATTTTGAGTTAATTTTGTGTCTGGTGTAAGATAGTGGTAGAGTTTGATTCTTTTGCATGTGACTGTCCAGTTTTCCCAACACCATTTATTGAAGAGACTGTCCTATTGTAGAGACTGCATTCCTGATGATGGCTGAAAATCAAAAATGTAGTTACTGACAAAATATAGAACAAAAAGAGAGTTTAAAATGAGTTTAATATGACTTAGGAGGTAGAGGAAACACCACACTTTATGCTAATTTACAAAAACAGGGCTTTTCTTTAATTGTGTGATTTTCCTCAGTCATTTAGCAATGTACTTCTAAAGACTGAAAGCGAAGGAATTACTGCATTTTTAATAGTCCAATTATTTTTCTAACTGTCTTCTATCTTTACAGCTTCTAACAGAATTGGCTATATATGAATGAACTATCTATATGATTTTAGAAGTTGAGCTTAATATTTTTGATATCTTTAGTATGACATTTCTTCAATAAATGGTATTGGGAAAACTGGACAGCCACGTGCAAAAATAGGTTGGAAATAGAAACAATGATGCTTTTTATTTAGTTCACGAGATTTTTCAAGCTTTAGTCTTTTCTCTCTACAAAGCAAGGCCAGGAAAGGCCAGGAAAATTAAAAGAACTGCACAGTAGCACAAAGACAGCAGTGCAAAATCAAGCATCCTTTCACCTTGATGTCTGTCATGTGGCAGAACTGACAACAACATAAAGTTGAAGGTTATTTGGGGAAGGAAACAGTTAAACACCATTCATTTATAGCTCTGTGACTCTGGCCAAATCAACGTCTTAATTCTTCAGTTTCTATTCTCTTGAAAACATCTTACACAGTGACAAAGGGCTTTCAAACTGCCACTTTCTTGGTGACAAACCTACTGCTTCTGCAAGGTTCCCTGGTGTAGAGGGCAGAACACAGTCTTAGCAGAGAATTTATTTGACACTCAGTTCAACCACTTACCATCCTGTTTCCGCTCAGTGTCTAGAACATTGAGTATAGTTACCATAAGGTAAATCTGTGATTAAAGAGATGAAAATAATTTAATTTAACCAGCCCACACAGACACACTCAGAATATATGCATGTCATCTTATTTCACTACCACAATGCATAACTTTATGAAAGTGAAGCTATTCTGTTTCTATTCATATCTCTTAAAGGGCTGTTATAAAAAATAGGGGTAATACACAGAACTTGCATAGCACAAAGCTTGAAAAACATAGATTTCCAATAAATGGTAGTTAATAATACTCAGTATCTTCCCATTGCTTCAAGAGAAAGTTCAAGCTACTCAGAATGACCGTTCAATCTATACATTCCCTGCATTAACTCCTAGTCACAATCCTATAAAAGTCCCTCAGATCCTGGAGTCCTTATTATTCCAAATGCATTACTATATCTGTGGTTTCCTAAAATGCTGCCAGCTTAAGTCATACAACTTTCACAAAGACACTCCTGACTCAAGCTCCTTGTTGTTTAAATTTCTGTGTTCTTCATATGTCCATGGCATTTATTTGACACTCTCTTTATCATTCAGTTTGAGCTTAACACATTATTTGTTGCATGCAGGTCTTTTTTCCCTAAAAATCAAATATGTCGTCTTATTATTCTATTTCAAACAGCAAAATAGCTTTTAAAACTAGTTGTAAGAATAAGTAAAACTGCCACCACCACCCCTACTTGCACTACCACCACGATCTCTACTATATAGTTCAATTGGATTTCTTACATCACTTACGACAGTGTTTGGCCCATGAGAAACATATGATATATATGTAATTGATTGGGAATTAATTTCTCAATAAAGTAAGCGACATGTGTTTTCCAGTTGCCCGAGTACTACTGAAAAAATTAAATATGAGAAATCAAAAATTTATATCTGAGGCAACCGTTAACTATCTCACATTAAAAAACCATGCATAAAGATATCTAGAGCTTGTTTTCCAAGATTCAAATTCATTTGGAAAAAAACATGCTAAGCTCATAAAACCAAAACTTCAGGCCCTAGACCACGTTCTTGGGTAAAACACGTGTCCTTTTCTCATCTTTGTTTACAGCAAGCAATTCTAGACTAAACGCCATTAAGTAGAGCGCTTCTGATGATTTTTTGCTGTACACAAACAGTACATTTGCTGTAAGCACAATGAGGGAGGTAGGAAGTGGACATCACCAAAAACTACACAAAAAAAGTTACTTACCACTACGTATTTTGACAAAGTAGATCGTGAGATCAGCAAAAGTGAGAGACATTTTTAACACCTAGTAAGATAGACTAAATTAAAAATACTACCTCATTTCTGACTTTGCAATATTGAATGATACACAGATTTATTTTTCAGCCAGAAACAGAAGTTCCGTTGGAAGTTCTGCATGAGGAAAAAAAACTTTGTTTATGTGCATAATTGATAAATGACCTACAGTACTATCCACAGTCATTTTGGTTTTAACTTAATTCTTCATGTTTATAAAACTTTCAGACTCTTTCCTATGCACTAGAAAAGGGGGTTTTATATTCTGTAGCTTTCTGTTATATCCTCTTTATATCTTTGCTGGAATAGAAAGTGTCTGTGTGTGTGTGTGATTTATAATTTTTTCAGTATGTATTAAAACAGCATCCTTAAATTATTTAACTTCAATCTTCAGTGGATTTTTTCCAAAAATATTTTTTAAAAATCTGTCCATTGCCTATGTTTAAGCATAGGCACTTAGCATATCAGCAATATATCACTTTATAATTTACCCAACACACCTGGATTACTGATTTTCTTTTTTTTATTTTTTTTTTATTTTTATTTATTTATTTTTTTTTACGGTACGCGGGCCTCTCACTGTTGTGGCCTCTCCCGTTGTGGAGCACAGGCTCCAGATGCGCAGGCTCAGCGGCCATGGCTCACGGGCCCAGCCGCTCCACGGCATGTGGGATCTTCCCAGACCGGGGCACGAACCCGTGTCCCCTGCATTGGCAGGCGGACTATCAACCACTGCGCCACCATGGAAGCCCCTGGATTACTGATTTTCTCTTTCAAGTTGATAAAAAGAAATGCTGTTGACTGATTAGGAACATCAAAGCTATGTGCTGTTATAGGCTCATTAAGGTGAACAGACCCTAGAAAAGAGCATCAGTCAATTTCCCTTCCCCTTGATAGATGTCTCATAGCTATGTTGGAGAACAGAGACCAAAGACAAGATTTTAAATATGTGTCTTGGAAAACTGGGGACTGTTTACCACTACAAGAGTTAATTTCCTGAGCTGGCTTTTACAGCCAATTTATGATTTCAGAAGTCGTATCAATCATAATCCCATAAATGACCTTTTGGTTAAAAGCCATTTCTGGGGCATCGTAAGACTTATTAAAGAAAAAAAAAAAATGTGGAAGGGAGGGAGGGGTGGAGGGAGGGAGGGAGGAAGGAAGGAAGAAAATGACCTTCTTTGGTTTTTCCATTGACTTGAGGAGATAAAGCATCTATGATGGATATCGACTCCATAACAGCTTCAGTTAGGCCCCAACTTCTGTCAGTTTTCTGAGACTAAATATGAGGAGAGAGGAGTGGAAATGAGAGGGAGTGAAAATGAGAGGGAGTGAATTTCATTTCAATAAATCTGTGTCTTCTGTTTCTAAAGGGGAATATTTAGTTTACACACATATTATCAGACCCATTATATTCTGATGCAGTTTCCTCAGGAATAACATCATTCTTATTGCAAATACGTATCCAAGTGGTTGAATTCATCTGTGCCTTGGGTATGTTGTTGCTTTCATTTTGCCAAAGGAAAATAAATCTTCTTAATTAGTACTAATGTTAAAAGTTACTGCTCAGTATTTAAAACCCTCCTCAGTTTGAATTCCTCATGAGAATCAACTGTCTTTAATGGAGGGTACTGTCTCCACAATTATATGTCCCCATTTCTGTTCCTCAGGATTATATTTTGAAGCTAAAGACAGGCGTTGGTTTGTAGAAGTTTGAGCTGACAGAATGGGACAACAAGGAATAATATTGTGGAATCCAGAGATATGTTAAGATGAAGCATAATTTAAAAGGGAAAGTTAGAGAAAGATATCCATACCTTCATGCATGAGCACACACTTAAAAAAGCAACATGCTTTTTTCTCAATATGTTTCTCAATATCTGTCAGAAAAAAAAGCCAAAAAAGCAAAATATATTTTACTGTGAACAATGTTGTATAGGAGTCTTCTAGATACGCACAAATATGAATGAGTAAATCTACTTGATTTCCAATATGCTAAAAAGAAACAAAAACTCAACACCCACAAAAGTACCCAGTGCATTAAATTTTTTGAAGTTAAGATTTACTGTTATTTCAGTAGTGAAGACAGCTCCAAATTATTCATCAATGTTAAAGAATATATCAAAATATTGAATTGCTTAATTAAAAAAATTAGGTGCCATTATTGCTATCAAAACCAGTTTACTCCAAAAGTAATGCAAATGGAAATTGACTTCAGTGACTGAATATCCCTATTTTGACTATTCCTCTGATGGGGACACTGATTCCCAGGCTATCCTGCAGGTTACCTGCAGGGTAACATGTATGACTTCTCTGTACACCTAAAGTGCTTCAAGTTTTTCTGTTATCAAATATTGAGAAGCATCCAGGGGTCCTGATTTTGCTCTCACCTGTATTTTTCAAAACCCCCATATAACTGATATTGTAAATACAATTGAGAAAAGGAGAACAAACACAATGAAAAAAAAAAAAGAAAGGAGTGGGAAATTTTATAATTTAATGCTATGTAAATATCAGAACATCTCAATTATTCAAAATGTACTGAATTTAAGTGCATATTATTTTTAGAAAATATCTACTTCTATATCTAATAAACAGGAAGTAAATATTGGTAATAAACCAGCCACAGAGAAAGAACCTTTACACAATTTCCTACCCTCAAAATCTACCTATGGAGAGAAAAATTTCATCTTCTTAACATTTGAACTTATGAAATTCAGTGTCTATATTTCAGACTTAGGAATCGAAAAAATTAGGAGTGTTGTAACCAAAGAAAATTTTAATTCTATAGTGGTAACTAAGTATGTATATTTTAAAAGATTCTGTCAAATCACAGCTGTAAGTATTACATTATGTAAAGTAAAATATACCAATAAGACTGCAGGTTAAATTACTGTGCAAAATTATCTCACATAAAATAAAACATAATTCTGTTAATCATATCACACAAATATTATTACAATGGCAAATAATGAAATATTTCCTTTGCAAATTAGCTCTCAATTTTTAGGAAATTAAATTTTTGTTGTTTGCTAAGTTTGGACAAATGCTATAGAAACATAAATTTTCCTATCAAAGAGCGTAATTTTTGTGATTCTAAGTTAGTTTTGAAATTTTCTAAGCATCACAATATTTTGGTATTCCTGCTATGAAGTACTGAAAGGTGAGGTTTACAAAATAAAACTATTTTCATCTTTTTTGTATTAAATTTATTTTAAAAAAAATTAAACTTGCTTTTGCCATTTTATTCTATTTAAATTAGCATGTGTCTAGAAAGATTTATATTCATGAAGAATCATTTTTCAGAAGTCAAACAATGAGCAGAAGGAAATGAACCATTTTTACCAAACTGAAAAATGTAATATTTTGTTTAAGCAATTTATTCTAGCTTTATTGAGGTATAATTGGGAAATATAAATTGTAAATATTTAAGGATTACAATGTCATGATTTTATACATACACATTGTGAAATAATTACCATAATTAAGCTAATTAGCACATCCATCACCTCACATAGGTACCATTTATGTGTGTGTGTTTGTGTGTGTGTGTGTGTGTGTGTGTGTATGTGTTGAGAACACTTCAGATCTACTCTGTTAGCCAATTTTAGAATGCAGTAAGTACAGTATTATTAGAAGTAGTCACTATGCTGTATATTAGATCCCTAGATTGTATTCATTTTAAAACTGAAAGTTTGTACCCTTTCACCATCTCCCTATTTCCCTCAGTCCTCAGCCCCTAGCAACCACCATTCTACTCTCTGCTTCTGAGTGTGATGTTTTTAGATTCCATATGCAAGTGAGATCATCAGTATTTGCCTTTCCATGTTCATCTTATTTCACTTAGCATCATGTCCTCCAGGTTCATCCATGTTGTTGCAATGGCAGGATTTTCCTTTTTTTAATGAATAAATAACCTTCCATTGTGTATCTCTGCCACATTTTCTTTATCCATCCATGGGCTGATAGACATTTAGGTTATTTCCTTATCTTGGCTATTGGGAATAATATTGCAATAAACATTGGAGTACAGATATCTCTTTGAGATGCTTATTTCCCTTGGATATATGCCCAGAAGTGGGATTATTGGATGACACGATAGTTATATTTTTAATTTTTTTGAGGAAACTCCACACTATTTTTCATAGTGGCTATACCAATTTACATTCCCAAAAATGGTATGCAAAGGTTGCATTTACTCCACACCATCACCAGCATGTGCTATTTCTTTTCTTTTCTTTTTTTTTTTGATAGTATCCACACAATATCTCATTGTGTTTGTTTTAGATTTGCATTTCCAGAATGATTATTGATGTTGATCACCTTTTCATATACCTTTTGGCCATTTGTATGTCCTCTTCGGAAAAATGTCTATTCAGGTTCTTTGCTGATTTTTTTTTATTGGATTATTTGGTTTTTCGCTTTGAGTTGCATGACGTCCTTATATATTTTGGATATTAACCCCTTACCAGATAGTTTGCAGATATTTTCTCCCATCCCATAAGTTGTCTTTTCATTTTATTATTTCCTTTTCTGTGCAGAAGCTTTTTAATTTAATATAGTGCCGCTTGTTTATTTTTGCTTTTGTTGCTAATGCCTTTGGAGCTGTACCCCAAAAAAATAATTGCCAAAGCTAATGTCAAGAAGACTTTCCCTGTATTTTCTTCTAGGAGATTTACAATTTCAGGTCTCACATTTAAGTATTTACAATTTCAGGTCTCACATTTAGCATTATATTTTGAGTTGATTTTTGTGTATGGTGTTAGATAAGGGTCTAATTTCATTCTTTTGGATGTAGATATCCTTTCCTCATTGTGTATTCTCAGCACCTTTGTCAAAGACAGTTAATCATATACGTGTGGAATTTTTTTCTGGGCTCTCTATTCTGTTCTGTTGGTCTATCTACCTGTTTTCATACCAATACCATACTAGGTGGATTACTATACATTTGTAATATAGTTTAAACTAAGGTAGTGTGATGCCTCCGGCTTTGTTCTTCTTATTCAAGATTGCTTTGGCGATTCAAGGTCTTTTGAAGTTTCATATGAATTTTAGGATTTTTGTGGACAGAATGTTCAGTATATTTTTTTAGGTCTATTGGACTAAAGTGTAGTTAATGTCCAGTGTTTCCTTATTACTTTTCTGTCTGGATGGTCTATTCATTATTGTAAGATATTGAAGTCTCCTACTACTATCGCAGTGTTGTCCATTTCTCCCTTCAGATCAGTTAATATTTGCTTTATTTACATATTTAGGTGCTCCAATGTTGAGTGTGTATATATTTACAATTATTATATTCTCTTAAAGAAGTGCCTTCTTTATCATTATATAGTGAACCTCTTTGTCTTTTGTGACAGATTTTGACTGAAAATCTATTTCATCTAATATGAGTGTAGCCACCCCTGCTCTCCTTTGTTTATTATTTGCATAGAACATGTTTTTTCACTCCTTCATCTTCAGCCTGTTTCCTTAAAGGTAAAGTGAGTCTCCTTTAGGCAACATATTGTTGGATCTTATTTTTTTATTCATTCAATTACTCTGTCTTTGATTGGATAATGTAATCCATTTATATTTAAAGTAATTAATGATAGGTAAAGACTTACCTGTTGTCATTTTGTTAAATGTTTTCTGGCTGCTTTGTAGTTCCTTTGCTCTTTTCTTCTCTTGCTACCTTCATTTGTAATTTGATGGGGTTTTGTAATTTTTGCTTTAATTCCTTTATCTTTGTCTTTTATATATCCACCACAAGTTTTCTTTGTGATTATCATGAGGCTTACACAGGAAGTCCTACAGCAGTCTATTTTAAGCTGAAACCAACTTGGCTTTTATTGCACACAAAAACTCTACACTTTTACTTCTCTCCCACCATGTTTTATGTTATTGATGTTACTATTTACGTCTCTCTACAATGTATATCTAGGGGTTGGAGAGGGCTGGAGCCAGGCCATGGAATGCTTCAGGGCACACAGCTGGGACTGATGTTGTTGGGCCTGTTACCTAAGGCACAGGGAGGTGTGGCTCCTCCCAAGTGCTTGGTGGATAGTGCTGGTGGCAGGATGAAAATCAAATGGGGCTGTAACCACGTAAGGGATGTGGCTATTTCCTGGTGTGTAGCCAGAACCGTAGTCCACGAGCCTGTCATCTAGGTGTGGGCAGGCCTTAAATGACACTCCTCTGTCTTGGGCTCCACTGTGGTTTCACAGCTCCCTACCTGGATTTCAAAGCTCCCACAAAGGCACTTTTGTTCATGGAAGGCTGCCAAATTATTGTTGGAGTGGGGGAGTATGGGCAGGGGACCTCCTGTCCTGCCATCTCGCTGATGTCCTATTTAAGAAATTTTTGAAAAGCATCTCTAAATAAAACAAAATAGAACTTCATGTTTTAGTAATGCAAAGTTTTCTTTCAATAAACTTAATGAAGTAGTAACAATAGAAAATTAATAGATTTATGCCCAAACCCCCTCATGCTTCTCTACATACCACCCACCTGTACACCATGCTTGGGGAAATTAAGTATGTTAACAACTGGATAAATCTTCTCCAAGTAATAGAGACATAGTATTATAAGAAAATTACACTTCTTAACTTCTTCTGTCCATAATCAACAAACCTAGGGCCAAGGAAAAAGTTATGGTGTTTATTTCATTGCTACTCATCTGTGTCTTTTGGACAGTGATACAAACATTCACATGTTTTACACGTTTGTTTAACTAGATACTGAATAACATTTAAAAGCAAATAAAAAATAAATTAAGAAAAAATACTTCAGAGTTATTGTGTAATTGAACACACAAGTTGCTGTTGTGATTTCATAGTAAAAATTATAAAATCAAACAAGGGAGGTGTGATCATCTTTATTTTACCCTTTGTGAGAAATTGAGACTCTCAACTCTGGTTGCACTAAGAAAACTTTTTAAATGTTGTCACCCCGCCAAAACAACACCAGAACAGCTCTGTCTGTAGTCTCAGACCAGAGAACATTTTCCATTTCATAACTCATTCCCCAGATGTATGATCATACCTCATATACACAGAAAATGGAAGAATAAGCCCTTAACTATGCTCAGGGGCAGTTTTTCACAAGGGCAAGTTTACAGGATAGTATGTCTGCTTAAAGAATTATTCTCCTGCTTTCTCTGTTTGTTCTCAAATTATCCATTTCCCATAAAATTAAAATGCATGAAAATATCCCTCACATGGTCAGTTTATTTGGAAATCACTTTCTCTGTGTTTGGACACTAAGTTTTCAGAAGCTTAAACTTCAAGTGGGCTTTAATATTTTTTCCTCCATAAGCAACTCTTGCTGGTAGAAAATTTGCTAGAAGGCTTTCTATCTGTTGCTGGAATATTACAGCTAACTGTGTGTCCAAAGAAATAAAAAAAAATTGCCACCCTATGACTACTTTAGTTAATGCTACGAAGTAGGTAACTTTATCCCAGTCCCACAGGGAGATTGTGGATTCATGGACAGTGCAGACATTCTGGCACTGTAGTCAGGATGTTTCTGAAAAGGATGAGTATGAAAGAATCCAGATCCACGTTGAGTCTTCTTAGAGCAATCTCCATCCAGACTAGCAGAAACCATACCTGCCGAGGAAGAAGTATCTTCTAGAGTCATAAAAAATGTTTTCTTTAAGAAAGCTATTATAACAGTGCCCAATAGAATAGCAAATCCAAGAAAATGGTATCTATCTAATGACCTATAGTTTTTGGAAAATTTTGAATGTAATTAAGACTCAGCCATGTTGCACAACTCATGTAGCAAACAAAGTGAGTGCTACCCACCTTGAGTTGTGCAACATGTTGATGCTAAGCTAACTTCATTTTCAGGAAGTAATTTGAAAATAACTAGCAGTTTCTCCTCAACAATTGTGCATTATAGATGGAAATGTTCTGAAATGTATATACTCTTACAAATTATGTTTGATATTATTACATTTTAAAGTCCAAATGCCACATTTCAATGAAGCTGTCTAAGCATTTAAAGTTATTAAATGGGAGATATAAGTCTATGTATGCTTTTATTAATAACTCAATGAATTAGAAGAGCTGTGTACTAGGGCACACTGGTGAATATTTGTGTTTGCCTAGACCCCTTCCCTTCGGTAACAGTATCTAAAATATCTTTTGTGGGTTCTTACTTCTTTCACTCCATGTGACCTTGCTCCCAGATACAAAGCTGGGCGTAAGACCCAGGCTGTCCAACTAGAACATCCAGACTGCAATGATTAGTTCAGGCTGGGCATACGATCCACATTACATGGATTACAGTAATCCCAAGATTGCAGGCAGCCTTTAAACCTGCACAACGGGAGAGACTGCTTTAGAATGGAGCAGTGCTTCTCTAAATGTAGTCCTTGGACCAGCAGGATCATAATGAAATGAATACTTGTGAGATATGCAAATCCTCAGGGTCCAGCCCAGACATATTGAAACAAAAACTCTGGGTGTGAGACCCAGCAATCTACCCATACTGTTTGCATTTTTGCCAACATGACTTTATTCGCTAGGTTCTCTGTGCTTACAATGTTACTACCCTCTTGATGTATGCTTGAGTTTGATCCTTACTTCAAGGACTGAATTCAAAAGCTTTCTCCTGCATGAAGTCATTCTTGATTGTGTTTATTCATTATCTTCTTTGAATGTCATTTTCACTTTATGTGTGCCTCTTCCAAGCATTTAAAATGCCTCAACTTGTGTTATTGTTATTTGTGTGCATATCTCGTTTACCCCATTAGCTTAAAACTACTCAAGGAACAAAAATTATGGATAAGTCTGTAACTTATCCGTAACTGTAACTCCAAACATATGTGTTGATGAATGACTATACAGAGTTAAAAAGACATTCAGGTGGATGGATGAATTAGAAAATCTGAAAAGAACTTTTTTTAGGCACAAACTAATTTGCAATCCTTTTTAAAATCCCAGTCAGTGTTCCTCTCTAACGCTCTTTATAGTTTTACAATTCATAGGACTAGTTAATACATTTAGCTTCTGCTGAAATATATTTTATATGTTTATGTTATTAAATAATAGAGTTTTAATTTGCTACCCATTTCCCATCAACGGTGAATATATCCCTGGCCTTGGAATATATTCCAAGCTGAAGCAAAAAGAACATTGGACTAAACTGAGGCTGACTCCAAGAATGAGCTGCTGTATCCATGAGCAAAGCACCTAACCCTCTGTACCTCACTTTTCTCCTCAGTACAATTAACACATCTCTCCAAGATTTAAAATGCTGTGATTTATATTTGTGTTATTGTATAGCTAATGAATAAGGCAAGCAAATACATATGCTGAAATTTAGAGTACTGCAATAGTTGTATCGTTTCCCTAGAATTGGAGATTTCTGGGATTGCATTAAATACTGTAATTGAATTTGTCTAATAAGTGAATAAATATCTCAGAGCTGTGGTGGTTAGGATAGATCAAATTACATGGAGCAATTAAGAAAAGATATTGAGTAAGACGTCCTCTTTCCAACACCCAAAATGTTTTTTGCTATAATTAAAATCAACAGGAATCATAGTATAAAAAGTTCTGGAAACCATTAAGTGTGGTTTGTGTAACAAAAATTGCACTCTGTCTGAAATTATAAAAGGTTCTAGAACACCTTCCTCTGGGTGAGGCTGGACCAATCATAATATAAATTTGATTTCATATGTGTTAGTGTATATTAAGATACAAAAAGTATTTAAAAAATAGCTTTTGTATTATAGTAACAGGTGAAAATGTGATATGAACCTTGAATGATAACCCTGGCAAATTAAAAGCCGGTGGTATAAAGAACATGAGAAACCTTTAGAGAAATAATCTAACAATGTCAAATTCCACGAAGGAAAGGCTTAGGAAGCAGCGCTGGGTGGCTGACTGACTATTTGCCTGAAAACATATGTATTGGGTTTAGGAAGAGGGCGGAAAAAAAGAGCTCTGCTTTACTTTTTCCTTTTACATTCATTTATTATGTATTTATAAATGTTTAACACGAATATTGTTCCAAGCACTGAGCTAGGAACTGAGGATACTAAAATAAAAGATATGGAAAGAAATTGCAGGCGCTTAATAAAGTTAGTATGTTATGGGATGGTTACTTTTTAGAGTTTCTATAGTCTCAAGGTTTGGAACGTTTGTGGAACTATTAACGCCAAGATTGTGGACTCCAAGTGGATGCAGTATAAACAAATAATACTGTACTTACAAAGGAATCCTAATTACTTGTTTCTATCACTCAAAGCCATGCCTATTCTCAAAAAAAAAAAAAAAAAGTAGACAAAATGTGACTCAATAAGCTCAACTCCTCAATTCCCCACTGCCTTTAGAACACCGAGCATGAACTGTAAGGTTCTTTATGATCATGTTCCTGCCTCTTAGCTCAGCCTCCTCTTTTCACACTTCCCCAAATTGCATGCAACAGGCTAGTTACAACAAACTATTTGTAATTTCTCAAATTATTTAATTTTTTATGATTTTATATAAGCTGTTCCATTTTTTAAATACTTTCCTCACAAAATTAGAAAATCCCTACTTACCCTTAAAAAGATTCTGGTTAGGGCTTCCCTGGTGGCACAGTGGTTGAGAGTCTGCCTGCCGATGCAGGGGACGTGGGTTCGTGCCCGGGTCCGGGAGGATCCCACATGCCGCGGAGCGGCTGGGCCCGTGAGCCATGGCCGCTGAGCCTGCGCGTCCGGAGCCTGTGCTCCGCAACGGGAGAGGCCACGCCAGGTGAGAGGCCCGCGTACCGGAAAAAAAAAAAAATCTGGTTAGGATAACAATGGAATGAAAGGGAACATCATTATTCTAATAAAGAGTAGAAACAAAAGCCTACAGCCAGCATCTTACTTAATGGTGAACTATTACAATCTTTTCTACCCTGAGATTGGCAAAGAGACACAATATGAGATAATTAGCCAGTGCAATAAAGCAAGAAGAAAAAGAAAATCTTGTCATTATTCACAGCTAATTGTACGTAGAAAATCCAAATAAACCTACAGATAACCTATTAAAATTATTAAGTGAAACTGACAGGGTGAATCAATATGATAAGACAACTGTATTTCTCTATACTGGCGAAAAATCAGAAAATCAGATTTTGAAAAATATCATTTAAAATCATACTTAGACAATAAAGTATCTAATTAGGATCTACTGAACAATATGCTCTATCCCTCCATGGAAAAACAAAATCAACTTTTCTAGAAAAGTTAAAGAAGAGTTAAATAAAAAGATGTACAATGTTCATGAATTAAAGGACTTGATACAAAAATGCCAGTTATTTCCACACTGCTCCATGGAATTACTGCAACTGAAATAATCACAGCAGATTTGTGTGTTTGTGTGAAAACTAACCAGTTCATTTGGTGTGTTCAGTCTGAAAATTCATCAAGCTGCACACATAAGGTTTGTGAACTTTTCTACATTTCCATTATACTTCAGTATTTTAAAATCTAAAATACATATATTTCTGAGAAAAAAAGTATTTTATTTCATTCATAATTTTTCTCTATCATTACTTCTTTTTTTCAAACAACCAAGAACAGTGTTTCAACTTTCTACATCTTTATTGTTGCAGCTTTTAAATAAAGTGTGGAACTTAGTATTTTTTTCAGTCCTGCTCTGAAATCAGATTAGGTGAGATATGCTTTTTTGGCATTTATGAATGAGAAGAGAAGGAACATATAATATAAACATGTTCTGAAAGGTTCATTGACCTGTTGAAAGCTCATGAGACAGATGTTCCCATTTTATATAATATGCCTCCCATTTTTAAACCTGTTCATCCTATAAATCATCAAATTTAACAGCTAAGCGTTTTGCAATCTGATCTCCTGGGAGAATTTTAGGCAAATAACTAAGATAATCCCAATTTAAATAACTAGTCAAAATTTAGCCCAGCTATCAGGTAAGGTTATCTTGTGCTTTGAGATTTAGATCATTTTGGCTCAAGTCCTTATGGCAAGTGTTATGGAATACCCAATGCTCTAGGTAAGTTTTCTGTCAATGTTCTGCGGAATTGTTTTTTCACACTGATTTCCTTCTTCTTTTGGCTCAATTTCTTTAGTGTCTTGAGTGCTGTGACTTCTTTTTTATCTGGTCTGCATTTTCCAGTCTCTTTGTTAGCTATATTACATTTGCATACACATAATACGCTCATTTTATTTTTAATGACTAACTGTGATCTCTTGTTAAAATTTGTATTAAGCTTTAAAAAATTTGTGTATATGTCTCTTTGTTTCTTCCAAAAAGATATTGCAGCTCAATCAGGGTCAGTCAGATAATCAGATTCCCTAAACAATAAAGGCCATGTTACTAATGTGTATTACTGTGCTTTTCATCTCTATTCAGCATTTGTAAGGATCATTGATAATCACATGAGAAATATTCTCTAAGTATACATTGCCCGCTTCAAAATACCACATTAAGAATGTCATTTATGATTTAGAATGGAAATAACCACCATTTATGATGAGAACAAAACCCCAGTTCCTTTCACATTCAACATCTCATATAATTATCATGTTCACATAAGTAGTGCATTTATCAGAGTTAGAATTCTTTAATCTGCCTTTTAACAGTTATCTCGGGACACTTGGATTCTTAATTCAATCTCTAATATAAAATTTATTATAATGAAATATATCAATAATTTGGTTAAAATTCTTTCCAAACACCAAAGAAAAATGTACAAGAACACTCAGGTTAATGGTTGATCTCAAGGTATATATTCTTTCTAAAACTAAATGTCTTTCAGGGTGGTCTCCTCCAGAAAGTAGACAAAGACATCAAAGCTGGCCCATAGTAAAGCTTAACTACCTTCCTTAAAGATGGTGTTTTCTACAAATATTTTAATTTCCTGTTCCATGATTTAAGAATAGTTAAATGAGCAAATGTGAAAAAAAATATTTAAAATAAGAAAAAGTAAAATCAGTTAAACGGTCAAATGCTGTAGTTGATCTGTTCATATTATTATTTTTCCAAACTTGCCATGTCTGAATTTCTTACCAATTGCATTTAATATACATGTAGTTAGTAAATGAATCCTGGGGTATAGAAAATATGAGAAAACTCTGAAGTTCACAGAACAATGTGTTCTGGACCTTAAGAATAAATGTGACCATTTACTTGACCACTTTATAATCTGCCTATGCATACAGTGTATTCAACAGACTGCTTATTCTTGCTGGATTCGTCTCAGAAGTGATCTCCTGAGAATGAAGTCTTAAAGGAGATCCTTCTGATTCCTCTCACTCTTTCTTCTCTTCCTCTTCCTCCTCCTTCTTCTCTTCCATCTTCTTCACCTTCTTCTTCACTTTTTCTAATCTACTCCAAGATTAGCTGGGATTCGTAATTAGCAGACTTTAACTCCGCTTTCTCAGGCAAGCCTTTAACAAAATACCGTCCGAGAGAACACTGATCAGAATACCCCAAAACCATTCACTCACATTTAGCTATCCATTTATCCCCAGGGTTGACCAAATTTGGATAGGTTTTCCAAGATCTGAGGTTTGGGAAACCCCATAGCAGCTACAGAGGAAGCAACATGCAGCTTCAAAACATACAAAGACCCATTGCTTCAGTAAACATTAACCTAGTACAGACTTCATCCAGCTCCATGTAATTGACTGGTTTTAGTCATTTATTCAGTCAAATATTGTTTGAAACCAACAGCAGCAGCGGTAGAAAAACAGCTTTATATTGTTTACACAGACACAGTCTGTAAGAAAATATGAGTGTGGAAATTTTGAATATAAAGGAATAGAAAAAGAGTAGCAAAAAGAAAGCTGGTAGGGCTTTATTAAAATGCAACAAAATTGGCTTTAAGGCACAACCTTTACTTAAAAGGGGGCACATGATAATGACATTTATTCCTATTTCCCAAGAGTATGTAATAATTATAAATGTATTTTCACCTAATATGAATTTAAAATACAGAAGCCAAAATTTAATAAAACTGAAAGAAGAGTTAGACAAATATATAATAATAGTGAAAATTTTTACTAAATACTCAGTACAATACATAAACATAAATGAAGATATATAAGTTGTGAACAACATATTTTAAAATATATCCCCTGGAATATATAGAATGCTAACCATAAAAAATACAGTATAGCAATATTTTCAGATATACATGTAAGAAATATTTGCAATATTGACCAAAAATAACGACCAGTGGTAGGCAGTAAAGTGAATCTTAAAAAATGCCGAAAGATTGAAATAATACGGAATTTTCTGACTGTAATTCATTATATTTGAAGTAGTAAAGCAAAAACATGTTAGAAAATGTCATACTTATTAATGTAAAAGTAGTTTTCTAAATAGCCTACATATTTTAAAAGGTATCATAGTAGAAAATGATAAAGCTTTGAAATAAGTGATGATAAAATAAACCATACCAACAGTTTTCAGTGTATCGAGGCAGTACTTAGAGGAACACCTGCATTTTTATTTATTTATTTATTTTTAAACATCTTTATTGGAGTATAATTGCTTTACAATGGTGTGTTAGTTTCTGCTTTATAACAAAGTGAATCAGTTATACATATGTCCCCATATCTCTTCCCTCTTGCGTCTCCCTCCCTCCCACACTCCCTATCCCCCCCCCAACCAGGTGGTCACAAAGCACAATCTAGGGAGCTAATCTCCCTGTGCTATGCGGCTGCTTCCCACTAGCTATCTGTTTTACATCTGATAGTGTATATATGTCCATGCCACTCTCTCACGTTGTCCCAGCTTACCCTTTCCCCTCCCCATATCCTCAAGTCCATTCTCTAGTAGGTCTGTGTCTTTATTCCCGTCTTTCCCCTAGGTTCATCATGACCATTTTTTTTTTTTAAGATTCCGTATATATGTGTTAGCATACGGTATTTATTTTTCTCTTTCTGACTTACTTCACTCTGTATGACAGACTCCAGATCCATCCACCTCACTACAAATAACTCAATTTCGTTTCTTTTTATGGCTGAGTAATATTCCATTGTACGTATGTGCCACATCTTCTTTATCCATTCGTCTGTTGATGGACAGTTAGGTTGCTTCCATGTCCTGGCTATTGTAAATAGAGCTGCAATGAACATTTTGTACATGACTCTTTTTGAATTATGGTTTTCTCAGGGTATATGCCCAGTAGTGGGATTGCTGGGTCGTATGGTAGTTCTATTTTAGTTTTTTAAGGAACGTCCATACTGTTCTCCATAGTGGCTGTATCAATTTACATTCCCAGCAACAGTGCAAGAGGGTTCCCTTTTCTCCACATCCTCTCCAGCATTTACTGTTTGTACCGGGGTGAGATGTTATCTCATTGTAGTTTTGATTTGCATTTCTCTAATGATTAGTGATGTTGAGCATTCTTTCATATGTTTGTTGTCAATCTGTATATCTTCTTTGGAGAAATGTCTATTTAGGTCTTCTGACCATTTTTGGATTGGGTTGTAGGTTTTTTGATATTGAGCTGCATGAGCTGCTTGTAAATTTTGGAGATTAATCCTTTGTCAGTTGCTTCATTTGCAAATATTTTCTCCCATTCTGAGGGTTGTCTTTTTGTCTTGTTTGTGGTTTCCTTTGCTGTGCAAAAGCTTTTAATTTTCATTAGGTTCCATTTGTTTGGTTTTGTTTTTATTTCCATTCCTCTAGGAGGTAGGTCAAAAAGAATCTTGCTGTGATTTATGTCATAGAGTGTTCTGCCTATGTTTTCCTCTAAGAGTTTGATAGTGTCTGGCTTGACATTTAGGTCTTTAATCCATTTTGAGTTTACTTTTGTGTATGGTGTTACGGAGTGTTCTAATTTCATTCTTTTACATGTAGCTGTCCAGTACTACTTATTGAAGAAGCTGTCTTCCCAGCACTACTTATTGAAGAGGCTGTCTTTTCTCCACTGTATATTCTTGCCTCCTTTATCAATGATAAGGTGACCATATGTGCGTGGGTCTATCTCTGGGCTTTCTATCCTATTCCATTGATCTATATTTCTGTTTTTGTGCCAGTACCATACTGTCTTGATCATTGTAGCTTTGTAGTATAGTCTGAAGTCAGGGAGCCTGATTCCTCCAGCTCCGTTTTTCGTTCTCAAGATTGCTTTGGCTATTTGGGGTCTTTTGTGTTTCCATCCAAATTGTGAAATTTTTTGTTCTAGTTCTGTGAAAAATGCCAGTGGTAGTTTGATAGGGATTGCATTGAATGTGTAGATTGCTTTGGGTAGTAGAGTCATTTTCACAATGTTGATTCTTCCAATCCAAGAGCATGGTATAATCTCTCCATCTATTTGTATCATCTTTAATTTCTTTCATCAGTGTCTTATAATTTTCTGCATACAGTTCTTTTGTCTGCTTACATAGGTTTATTCCTAGATATTTTATTCTTTTTGTTGCAGTGGTAAATGAGAGTGTTTTCTTAATTTCACTTTCAGATTTTTCATCATTAGTGTATAGGAATGCCAGAGATTTCTGTGCATTAATTTTGTATCCTGCTACTTTACCAAATTCATTGATTACCTCTACTAGTTTTCTGGTATCATCTTTAGGATTCTCTGTGTATAGTATCATGTCATCCGCAAACACTGACAGTTTTACTTCTTTTTTTATTGGCATATAGTTGCTTGTAGTAAGCTCTCATGATCCTTTGTATTTCTGCAGTGTCAGTTGTTACTTCTCCTTTTTCATTTCCAGTTCTATTGATTTGAGTCTCCTCCCTTTTTTTCTTCATGAGTCTGGCTAGTGGTTTATCAATTGTGTTTATCTTCTCAAAGAACCAGCTTTTAGTTTTATTGATCTTTGCTATTGTTTCCTACTTTTGTTTTTCATTTATTTCTGATCTGGTCTTTATGATTTCTTTCCTTCTGATAACTTTGGGGTTTTTTTATTCTTCTTTCTCTAATTGCTTTACGTGTAAGGTTAGGTTGTGTTTTTTTGAGATGTTTCTTGTTTCTTAAGGTAGGATTGTATTGCTATAAACTTCCCTCTTAGAACTGCTTTTGCTGCATCCCATAGGTTTTGGGTCGTCATGTTTTCATTGTCATTTGTTTCTAGGTATTTTTTGATTTCCTCTTTGATTTCTTCAGTGATCTGTTGGTTATTTAGTAGTGTATTGTTTAGCCTCCATGTGTTTGCATTTTTTACAGATTTTTTTCCTGTAATTGATATCTAGTCTCGTAGTGTTGTGGTTGGAAAAGATACTTGGTACGATTTCAGTTTTCTTAAATTTACCAAGGCTTGATTTGTGACCCAAGATATGATCTATCCTGGAGAATGTCCATGAGCACTTGAGAAGAATGTGTATTCTGTTGTTTTTGGATGGAATGACCTGTAAATATCAGTTGAGTCTGTCTTGTTTAATGTATCATTTAAAGCTTATGTTTCCTTATTTATTTTCACTTTGGATGATATGTCCATTGGTGAAAATGGGGTGTTAAATTCCCCTAGTATGATAGTGTTACTGTCTATTTCCCCTTTTATGGCTCTTAGTATTTGCTGTATATATTGAGGTGCTCCTATGTTTGGTGCATAATTATTTACAATTGTTATATCTTCTTCTTGGATTGATCCCTTGATCATTATGTAGTTACGTCCTTCTTTGTCTCTTCTAATAGTCTTTATTTTAAAGTCTATTTTGTCTGATATGAAAATTGGTACTGCAGCTTTCTTTTGATTTCCATTTGCATGGAATATCTTTTTCCATCCCCTCACTTTCAGTCTGTATGTGTCCCTAGATCTGAAGTGGGTCTCTTGTAGACAGCATATATACAGGTCTTGTTTTTGTATCCATTCAGCCACTCTATATCTTTTGGTTGGAGCATTTAATCCATTTACGTTTAACGTAATTATCGATATGTATGTTCCTATTACCATATTCTTAATTGTTTGGGTTTGATATTACACGTCGTTTCCTTCTCTTGTGTTTGCTGCCTAGAGAAGTTCCTTTAGCATTTGTTGTAAAGCTGGTTAGGTGGTGCTGAATTCTCTTAGCTTTTGCTTGTCTGTAAAGGTTTTAATTTCTCCATCAACTCTGAATGACATCCTTGCTGGGTAGAGTAATCTTGGTTGTAAGTTTTTCCCCTTCACTTTAAATATGTCCTGCCACTCCCTTCTGGGTTGCAGAGTTTCTGCAGAAAGCTCAGCTGTTAACCTTATGGGGATTCCCTTGTGTGTTATTTGTTGTTTTTCCCTTGCTGCTTTTAATATTTTTTCTTTGTATTTAATTTTTGATAGTTTGATTAATGTGTGTCTTGGAGTGTTTCTCCTTGGATTTATTCTGTATGGGACTCTCTGTGCTTCCCGGACTTGATTAACTATTTCCTTTCCCATATTAGGGAAGTTTCCAACTATAATCTCTTCAAATATTTTCTCAGTCTCTTTCTGTTTCTCTTCTTCTTCTGGGAACCGTATAATTCGAATGTTTGTGCATTTAATGTTGTCCCAGAGGTCTCTGAGACTGTCCTCAGTTCTTTTCATTCTTTTTTCTTTATTCTGCTCTGCAGTAGTTATTTCCACTATTTTATCTTCCAGGTCACTTATCTGTTCTTCTGCCTCAGTTATTCTGCTATTGATCCCTTCTAGAGAATTCTTAATTTCATTTCTTGTGTTGTTTGTCTCTGTTTGTTCGCTCTTTAGTTCTTCTAGGTCCTTGTTAAATGTTTCTTGTATTTTTTCTCCATTGTATTTCCAAGATTTTGGATCATCTTTTCTATCATATTTTGAATTCTTTTTCAGGTAGACTGCCTATTTCCTCTTCATTTGTTTGGTCTGGTGGGTTTTTACCTTGCTCCTTCATCTGCTGTGTGTTTCTCTGTCTTCTCATTTTGCTTAACTTACTGTGTTTGGGGTCTCCTTTTTGCAGGCTGCAGGTTCGTAGTTCCCATTGTTTTTGGTGTCTGTCCCCAGTGGTTAAGGTTAGTTTAGTGAGTTGTGTAGGCTTCCTGGTGGAGGGGACTAGTGCCTGTGTTCTGGTGCATGAGGCTGGATCTTGTCTTTCTGGTGGGCAGGTCCACGTCTGGTGGTGTGTTTTGGGCTGTCTGTGGCCTTATTATGATTTTAGGCAGCCTCTCTGCTAATGAATATTGTTGTGTTCCTGTCTTGCTAGTTGTTTGGCATAGGGTGTCCAGCACTTTAGCTTTCTGGTTGTTGAGTGGAGTTGGGTCTTGGCATTGTGTTGGAGATCTCTGGGAGATTTTCACCATTTGATATTACATGGAGCTGGGAGGTCTCTTGTGGACCAGTGTCCTGAACTTGGCTCTCCCACCTCAGAGGCACAGCCCTGACACCTGGCAGGAGCACTAAGAGCCTGTCATCCACACAGCTCAGAATAAAAGGGAGAAAGAAAGAAAGAAGAAGGTAAAATAAAATAAAATAAAGTAAAATAAAATCGTAAAGTTATTAAAATAAAAAATAATTATTAAAAAAAAATTTTTAAGTAATTTAAAAAAAGAAAGAAACAAGGAAGAGAGCAACCAAGCCAAAAAACAAATCCACCCGTCGTAACAAGTGGTAAAAACTATAATAAATAAAAAATGCATTTTTAAATACATTTACCAGATTAGACAAAAGGCTGACACTAACACTAAGCCCCTGTCTGAATTATTGAATGAACAATAACATAAAATGAATAATTGAAAAAGGTAATAATATAAGAGCAGAAATTAATAAAATAGAAAATAATACAAAGGTAATCAAGGGAGCAAAAGCTGTGTCTTAGAACATAATAAAATTGATATATCTCTGGCAAGACTTCCTAGAGAAATGTTTTAAAGAAGTGAAACAAGTCACCAAAAGCCAATACCAGGAAACAGACATGTAAAAGATGAGAGAATGTTATGCACAACTATATGCCAACAAATTTGAAATGGACAGATTACTAGAAAAATAGAACGTATAAAACTCATATCAAAGAGAAAAACCTGAATAATCCTATAAATCCTTCAGTTAATTATTCTATTTTGTTGTCTAACTCTTCTCTTTAAATTCTTTTGTAACTGTTATGCATTTCTCAGCCATACTGATAAGCAAAATATGTCTGTATCTATAAATAGTTTAAGTAATTTGACATTTAATAAAAAAAGATAGTAAAGGCTAAAGAAACCCGTGGAAAGAATGTAAATGATACCATAATCAACAAAGAAATGACATCATGGGATGCATGTTGCACAATATTTTTATTGCTATAAATTTATAAACTGTTAGACTTCAAATGGAAAACTTACCAGAAAATGCATTAGCCATAAAACTTTGTGTGGTGGCTCTCATGTGAGGGTACCCATCTGTTCCTGAAGCAAAGAAATCCTTAAGAATCCTTTTAAATAATAAGAAAACTTTTCACAACAAATAGGAGTAGTAAATTAAACTCCTTGTAAAGTTCAGATCTTGTAACCTGATTTATCTAAACTCAAGTTATAAATCTACATACTTTATATGAATACATAAACATGTAGAAGACTGCTTAGGTACAGTCAGTCTTTACTTTGTTATGTGTGTGTTTGTAGTGAGTGGTATTGCTGTATGCATTGGTACACAAAGAAGAGGGGGAAGAGGGAGTAAATTAAAGAAAAAATAAAACTTTAAAAATAGGCAACCACGTATGACCTAAATCTTGTAAAGTAATGAATGTGCATGAATTAATTTAAAAATAGAATTTGACATACCATATATAGTTAGTGAAAAACAGAGTTTTAAAGTAATTTTTAGATTATGATTATGAATATATAAATAAAAACACCAAATTATCTACATGTGTATATAAGTTTTTTAAGAGCAAGAGGAAAGTTCTGAAGAAATAAACCTATTAACACTGGAGTGATCAGAGATGGGAGATTAAAAGGGGAAATCAGATAAAAGACAATTAAACTGCAGCCACCTATGTTTATTTTCTTTTTTTTTAATTTTGCATTTTCTCACTTAATAAATTAAAAAATGCACATGTTAATTTAATTTTGTCCTGTTATATTTTCCATGTTAAATGTCATATGAATGATTTTTTAAAAAAAGAATAATCTTTAAAATTGGACAGAACTGAATTTGAGTCATGGCCACTTATTAGTTAGTTCTTTGGAAAGTAACTAGCAACTTTGTGTCTAAGTTTCCTCATCAGTATAATGAGCATAAGAGTAGCAACCATATTAGATTATACAGGAGTTAAAAGACATGGTATGTGAAAATC